>NC_091058.1:189705652-190326812 GCF_000393655.2 Nicotiana sylvestris | reverse complement strand
TCTGTTTAGTCAGTACAATTCGAATCATGTGTCCCATACTTTTGAATGTCTGATTTTGGTGTCGATTGTATGTGTTATAACTAATATAGTCGAGTCGACATGTGTCGTCAATTAGTTTCAACTGTTTGAACAAAAATAAATCGATTTGCTTCTGTTGAACATTGCCTGAATCAATTAAGAACCAAGTTCAGTTACTTATAGTTGTTAATATGATTTCAGAAACCTAAGGCTTGGTCTGTAATTGAAATCTGAGTTGATGGCATGTGCACTTGTGCACAGCATGTGCATTGTGCACAGCCTGTTTCCTGCATAAAAGGGCTTTTGATTTAAAAATGGTTTGACAGCATATGCTGTCAGATATATTCTACTGCCCATACTTTGCTTTAGTTTAAGAAGTATTAAACCTTTTAAAAGATAAGTCTGCCAAGGGAATGATGGGGTTTAATACTTAAATAGCTAAAGTAGAACTGAAAAGAAGATGGGCACATGGGAGGGGTTTTCTTTTAATATATCAGGCTGTAAAAGGAGTAAGTTTAAGGCTTATAAAAGAGAGGACCTGGAGATAAAGGAGAGGGAGGAAAATACATACAGACAGAGCATACAGAGATAGAGAGAGAAAAAGAGAGGGGCAGATATAGATAGATACACAGAAGAGAGAAAAAGAAGAAAGGATACCACCTGATATTAAAGAAGAAAACACAGGGGAATACCACCTGATATTAGTGAACATAGAGAAGGTATTGATAAGAAAACAGGAAAAGGGAGTTTGTCTGAAAACACACGGACAGAAATAGATAAAGAGAGGCCTAACACAGAAAAAAAAAGGAACTGCATTTTTTCATCTTTGTCTTGATTCTCAACTAGTCTGGATTTGCCTGTTCTATATTGATTTATCCTGAGTCTTGTTTGAGATTACTAGTTGTGTGAAGTATCAGTTCAGTTCTGGATCCATTCTGGTTAAATTCTGATTCCATATTGCTGGGGATTTGCTACATTCTGCCATCTTTCATTGGCTCTAAATTGCATTTTTTGCACTAGGAATTTGTCCTGCTGTTGTTCATCTGTTACTGCTGTTCTGCTTGTACTGTTGCTCAACTGACTGCCCTACTTTCTTTATTGTGAGCATTTCCTCAGGTACACATTTCGAATCTGTCTGATGTTGCAATGAAAGTTGAATCGAAAGATCTGAAGGATGTTATAATCATCTGTTGCATTGCTTACGAATATTTTATATAAATGTTGTTAAGATATGTAAGTTTCTAGTCCGTTAGCCTAATAGAGATACATTAGTAAGGTTGTACTTAATTAAAGTCTACGCCAATCTGAAACTGCGACATTTTATAGTATACAAGATGTAAATACAATTCATGAAATGTGCAGCTATTCAATACGATTGTTAACTTAAACTCGCTCTTTCAGCATGCTTTGAATATGTAAGGGCAAATGACTGCTTTAAATCTAGCTAAAGATAGTACAGTTTCAGATTCTTGAGTTTCAGTTCCATTAGGCAGTTTATAGGATGAGTTTCCAAATATCATTAGTCGCATTTTCTAATAAGTAGTTTCAATTAATCTTGTCTAAATAAGTTAGAGTTAGGGAGCTCTTGCAGCAGTCGTAGCATTTCATCAATCTTGTCTATAATTCTTCTATCAAGTTAAAAGCATGTTTCATGAGGTACAACGTTTCTTCGCTCTGTAAATAATTAATCAGACGATTAACTAAAATCTGGATTTAGCCAAAGCATATAATTGAATTAGCACGCATCTTTTCTTCTATTTTTAGAGACAAACACATTAGAAATGTAGTCGCTTTAGGATGTTCCTTCTAAAATAATGAGACGAGCCTCGCCAAATAAAAATATAAATTGCGGGGCCCTCAATAATTAACCATAATAAATATTTAGAATTCAGGATGAGCCATTTGGCGAATTTCATGGCCTTCTCAAAAAATAATAACGCGTTAGACTCTTTAGGCGCGGCTTAATTAAATCATATTCTTAAATTCGGGTGCACATTGATGTGACCCAAATTCAAATCTCAACGAAGTCAAAAATGTGTTGACGATCACGGGCGCATTGATTGTGACGGGGTTCGAGATGCATTTTCACGACGTTGCAATTCTATAAAATGAATGATAATGATAAAAGCGGTTTAAACTTAATAAAAGCACATAAGTCACAACATGTATTTAAATCAGATATTTAGCCATTATAACAATTTAAGCGACCGTGCTAGAACCACGGGATTCGAGGGTGCCTAACACCTTCCCTCGGGTCAACAAAATTCCTTACTTAGAATTTCTGGTTCGCAGACTTCATTTGGAAAAGTCGAAAATTTCCTCGATTTGGGATTCAAGATAAACCGGTGACTTGGGACACCAAAAGCCAAACCTTTCCCAAGTGGCGACTCTGAATTAAATAAATAATCCCATTTCGAATATTGTCACTTAAATTGGAAAAACTCCCTCGCGCATTTAACCCTTCGGGGCGGGCGCGCAAAAGGAGGTGTGACAAAAAGTTAAAAACCTTTTGGGGAGATTACCCAGAACCACTGGTTCGGGGTTAAGAATTCGAGCTTAGAATAATTGTTATTATTTGGCTTTATTTATTATCTGATTTTTACATGATATATGCTTAATGTGCTAAATGATGCTTTTACCGCTTTAATATTATCTGAATTGTGTATATAAAACTGCTACGAAACCCTTCTTTCTGAGTCTTCTGAATTTATGGTGTACACGTGCGCGTGACCCACCTTTCTGTTAAAGTCATACCAAATAAGACGGAGTTGGGACAAGTAACTAGGCCGGGCAGACTTTCGTGCTCCCGGTACGTTGCCCCCGCTTCGGCTCAAACTGTCCGTTTGGGTAAGCCAGGTCTAGAACAAATACCCAGGTTATGAACTTAGTATAACAAAGCCACATGCCGGATCCCTAGTAGGAACGTTTATTTGCATCATGTGCATTTGACTTAGGGGACTCAACACAGGGGTTGGGTCCGTCTAGGACAAGCAACCTGAAAATAATAGACCATCTTATGGCATCCTATGTGCTACATGTTATATTCAGTCAAGGGCGAATGGGTCATTTGGTCATTTCCAGCATGATGTTATTTTAATCAAAGCATGGGGAACATTTGTGGAATCCAAGAAGCCTTGGAATTCCCTATGTCCCCCACGCTTGCTTTTTGGGAAAGCACATGGGGAACATTTGTGGAATCCAAGAAGTCTTGGAATTCCCATATGTCCCCCACGCTTCATATGTTGGGAAAAGCGCATGGGGAGCATTTGCGGAATCCAAGAAGTCTTGGAAATCATTATGTCTCCCATGCCACATTTTTGAAAGAAATAATAAATATAAAAAAAAATTACAAATAAAACAAAGCATGAAAATTCAAAAAGATTTTGTATGTTTTCATTATTTTCCACAGATTAAAAAAAAAGTCGTGAAAAAGAGGAGAAAAAATGACAGTGTAGAGATATAACTACTTATTTTTAGAGAAAAATCAATGTCCGAGTAGTATCGAAACTCTGCCGAAATTTTGAGAAAATGAAAAAAGGTCTTATTAGTTTGTTATATTAAAAGCAAAGAAAAATAGAAGAAAAAAAAAGGTCTTATTAGTTTGATTCTTCTTTAAAGATTCAAAATTCAAAAAATATTTTTTTTAAGCATTTATTTTATTAAAGGTGAAAATTCCAAAAAAAAAAAACATTTTCTTTTTCTTTAGAATAAGAAAACAAATGAAAAAAAGGGAATGTTTTATGTTTTACGTTAGTTAGTTTGTTTGTTACGAATGAAAAATAATAGTTTGTTTGTTTGCTATATAAAAATATATATTTTTTTAAAAAAAAAAATAGAAAATGGAAAAGGGTCTTCTCAAAAATAGTTTATTTGACCGAACTACGCGGGCCTGATTCTCACCGGATGTGAGATACGTAGGCAAACCTCATCGGTTCCGGCCCCAATTTTCAAAAATCCAAAAAAATATGTTTCCCTTTAGTTCTTTCTTTATAAATTTTTCCTTAGAAAATACAAAAAAAAAAAGAAATAAAAAATAATATAGAAGTTTTCTTTAAACTCAAATAAAAATAGTCTCTTCTTTCTAAAGTCTTTCATGTGAAATAATGTAATAAGAATTAAAAATCAGCAATAAAAATCCAAAAAAAAATACTCTTTGCTTTTTAGTCTCTCTTTTGTAAAATGTTTGAAAAAAAAATATTTGAAAAATTGAATTTCAAAATATTAGGATTTTTCTTTAGAAGTGCTTTTGTAAATAAATAAAACTCAGAATTCCACATCATTTTTCTTAAAAGTCCCTCTTTCAAAATTTAAGGGGCAACATCATATACATTCTTTCTTCCGTAGAAAAGGTAAAACAAACGGAAAAAAAATCAACCAAACATATTTTCTTTTTTAATAAATTTCCAGAATTCAAGTCAAAAGCAAATAAATTTTTTTAGAAGTCTTTCTTTAAAAAATAAAACAAAAATCAAAATAAACAAAATTTTCTTTCTTCTTTTAGAGTATTTCTTTCAAAAAATTCCAAAAAAAAAAAAAAATTGAATAAGTAAATAAATAAAGAATAGTCAAATCTTTTGAGCCCTATGCTAAATGAGCACTTGCTTCTTTATTTTTTAGTTTCGAACTACGTAATGATCTGATTCACGTAGGCATCTTGATACGTAGGCAATCCTCATTGGATCCGGTCGCATTTCTTTTACTGCAAAATAAAAAAAAAAGACATAAAAAAAAAAAGAAAAAAGAAAAAGAAAAGAAAGAAAAAAAAACTAATAAAAATGCCGGAATGACGCATGCTCTCGTAGCAAACATATAGTAATCCACTTAACTGTATAGGTGCATCATGCCCAACGTGAGATTAACTATCTGTTATTTGCTACAAATTAACCGTGCGTTTGTCGTTGAGTATATCCAGGGTTTTCGAAAAGACGGTTGGTTTGGTGAAAGTCTGGCCTCGCACTCATACTTCACGAGGTCAAGGAGAAGTGTTCAACTACTTGTTGTTAGGACCAGAAGCAGTACTCACACTTACTTCACCAGGTCAAAAGGAAGTGTGGAAATGTCTTCAGAAATTCCATTGCAAACGATCCCTGTTTCCGAGGAAAGCTCGATCTCAGCCGTCCTCACACCTGAGTCCGTAACTGCAGAGGAAAATAGAATCCTACGGCTCCGCATGTTGGAAATACTGGACGATTGGAACAATGGGAAAGAGCCGCCAAGTGTCGTCCCCGGATTCCCTGAATTATTCTCCAGGTCAAGTGGGACGTCTAATGTCCCCATAAATTATCCTGCTACCCCATTCGGGTACCCAGCCACCTCAGCCTTCTCCACTGGATCGCCTTCTGAGCCGCATCCCCAAATGTCGGCCACTGATGCAAGCATGAACATCTTTACTGCATCGCCTTGCCCGATCACGGCACAGCCTGCCACGTACAAGCCAAGCTTTGACTCATCCTCTTTTACATTCCAAGCACCATCGTTCTCAATGGAACCAACTAGGTTCGCTACCAGCACTAATCCTCTACCGCCTCAGTGCGAGCTTGCACCCGGGCAGGATCAGAACCCCAGAATTGCAGAACAAAATGAGATTGCCAAGAGAATGAGAAGCCTTGAACAAAGTTTGAAAAATATGCAAGGATTGAGCGGACAGAAGAGCGTCTCTTACGCCGACCTATGCATGTTCCCTCACGTGCACCTGCCAGCAGGTTTCAAGACCCCAAAGTTCGAGAAATACGATGGGCACGGTGACCCCATTGCACATCTTAAAAAATACTGCAATCAATTGCGGGGAGCTGGCGGAAAAGAAGAACTGCTAATGGCATATTTTGTAGAAAGTTTGGTGGGAGTCGCTTCGGAATGGTATATGGACCAGGACATATCTCGCTGGCATATATGGGATGATCTTGCCAGAGACTTCGTAGGGCAGTTTCAATATAATATTGACATCGCACCAGACAGAAATGCTTTGTCAAACTTAAAGAAGAAACCCTCGGAAAGTTTCAGAGAATACGCCATCAAATGGCGTGAGCAAGCGTCAAGGGTAAAACCTTCCATGGACGAGATAGAGATGGTCACTACTTTTCTCCAGGCTCAAGAGTCCGACTATTTCCAAAACATGATGTCGGCCATGGGAAAGCCTTTCGCAGAAGCGATTAAGATTGGAGAGATGGTGGAGAACGGTTTGAAAACGGGAAGAATTTTGAGTCAGGCAGCCATAAGGGCAACCTCCCAGGCCGTCCAAAGCGGGTCTGGAGGAATGGCAAGAGGGAAGAAAAAAGAGGAAACATCCATGGCGGTATCAGAGGTGGGAGAATATCATAATCCCGGGCTTTGTTCTTCGGAAAGAACCTCACAACATTATTTCCCCCACCGAAATGCGACCTACGCTCCTCAACCCTACATGGTCACGAGCACCCAGCCTTATATCCAGCGGTCACAACCAGTCAATCGGGGGCAGGACCCACATCCTAGGAATCAGCCTCCTCACCGAAACCACTACAATCCTCGACCTCCTCCAAATAATTTCCGTCCTCGGGAACCACCCAGGAGACCCAACTACACACCAATCGGTGAACCCTATTCCACCCTATTCCCTAAGCTTGTCCAAATGAATTTGTTGCAGCCCATACCACCGAACGGGCAGAACCCGGGATCACCATCATATCAGCGGGGTGTCAGATGTGCATACCATTCAGGGGTAGAAGGGCACGACACCAACGACTGTTGGACATTGAAACAAGCTGTAGAGAATCTGTTAGACCAAGGGAAGATTGTGTTGAGAGACGAGGATATCCCAAATGTGACCAATAATCCGCTGCCCGCCCACAACAACGGGCCGATAGTTGGGATGATTTGTGAAGACGAGGAAGTTGATCCGGCACTTAAAGCCATAATTGCTATTGCTGATACAGAAAAAGGACCCAGGGTAACTCCGGAGCAAGAAAAAGGAATAAGTGATGTATTCAAGCAGGCCTCCATGGTATGGGGGACGATCAAACAACCTCGGCCGAACGAGCCAGTGTTTGTCGGACGCATACCACAGGAACCAAAATACAACAAAGAGGGAGATGATAAGGTGTCCCCCGCTCGACGAGAGCGAGGAAATATGTGAGGCGACAAGGGAAAAGCTATGCGAAATACACATGGTCCAGCCAGGAGAGGGCACTAGCACCGTTGAAGCATCGTACATGGGGCCAAGCACCAAGCTTCAAAACTAGAAGGCTACGCCATTCTTGATCAAACGGAAGTCCTAATGAACCTGCCTTGCCACCTTCTCTGCATTACGAATTACCCCAGAGGGTGACTCAGATGTTTTCTTCATTTTTCATGTTTTTAATTTCCTGAATGTCAACCTTTTTCCTTATCTTCCCCAAAACGCCAAGAAATGAAATCATGTTTCATTACTCATTTTCTCTTTCTATGTTTTCTTTTGTGTTCTCTTCAATTCTGATAAATGCAGCTTTAAATAACATGACATGTTTGCGGACTTCATGCCCGGATCACGAGAACTCCGATCAGATTTCAAATAATGAGTCAAAAATTTGAGATATAAAGAATTTGAAAAGTAGGAACAACTAAAGAAAAGTGGTTCATGGTTTGGAAAATGTCCGTCACTAAAGCAGAGTTTGAGAGCAGTAAATGGGTTTAGACCCGTACAGAATGATAACCTTAATAACTGCGGTTTGTCACGAGCAATTGTACCAAGAAATAAGGGTCCATACGTCATCAAAAAACGTTACCAAATGGAGCATTTGTATCTGGGCGACGTCGGAAGAAACGACGTCAGCCCTGCTTGGAAAGCAGGTGCAGTGATATGTCTAAATCACTCTGGCGATATCTTTGCACAGTTTGAGATGACGAAGGCTTTCATTCTCGCTACCCAAACACTATCAACCCTTTGCAAACCCATTTGAGCTGGTTACTCTTCTTTGATTACCCTCTTTGGAACCTGAAATTATTATTGAAAATAAAAAAAAATTGAAATGAAAAAGAAAAAAAAAACAACAAAAAAAAAACAAAAAAAAACAAAAGTGGCCTGAACTACGTTTGACTTGATTCCGAAAGGATACGTAGGCAACCTCTCCTTGGGGTTCAGTCACACCAACAATAAAATCCAGGAATTCCCCCGAAAGTAAAACTGGGGCAGAAGTTATAATAATTCGGCAATAATCCCACCCAAAAGGTTCCAAAGTTGTAGTTCAATCCAAATTATTTTCACCACAAACCTTTTTCAAGTCCTTCTGATCAATCAGCAAAGCATTTCAAAATAGGAAGATGGAATTATTTGGGTCCGATACAACAAAATGAGGAGAAGAAAGATGAGAGAGTCTTGTCGGTGAAAACCTTTGGGCACCGTGAGGCGATGCGAGAAGAGAAATTGAAAATGAGAGAGCTTGTTTAGTAAAAACTCACAAAAAGTACTAGCAGGCGATAGTAAGAAATGAGAGAGGTCGACTAGCGAAAACCCACAAAGGGCGTTGTCGGCCAAAAAGATGATTCCACCTCAGAAAGTCCTGGCAAGGTTCCCGGGTTTTGAAAAAAAAATATAGATCTGTTTTGATTCATGAGGAAATGCAAGTTCTCGGAGGTCGGGCATCCAGTCCAAAAGGCATGTCATGTCGGTTTGAAACTGGCATACACTCCAGATAAGTCCTTCTTTTCTCCCCGAGAGGGGCGTTGCTCTTTAAACTCATATGTTCTCCTTTACATAATGTTCTTTGAGTTATTTTTGATCTAACTCTTAATTCCGTAATAATCACAAAGAAAGGTGGCAGGACCGGTTTTACAGGGCTCCGTTTGGCAAGAGTCAAATAAAATGTACGACCTCAGTGGCGCGTCAGTCCCATCCCGACTGGCCATGGTAGTTGATTTGCTTCCAAAACCGACAAATCCCCACAGGGTATCCCTTATTACAAATCCCCCATGGAATCTCCCCTTGTACAATTCCCCAAGGAAGTCCACCCCAGCACATCCCCAGCAAGTTTGCTACGAAAAAAAAAAAAAAAAATTCCTCACAGAGTTCGCATTGGACAAATCTACACGGAGTTTCCCTTGTACAAATCCCCACAGAGTCTCCCTGATAAAATCCCCACCAAAATCCCCAAGCAGAACGGGGCGGAAAAACCAAAGCCTTATAAGGCAAATCATCACAAAATCTGGAAACGCAAGTCTGAGTAGTCCAAAGGTTTTCGCATGTGAATCCAATCAATAGCAGAGTTTCTCAACAAGAATTAGGCCAAGACAAAGCAATTGGAACAGTCAAGGCCCCCAAACCAACCGCCGTTTTCAAACTAATAATTTTTCTTTGTTTAGGAAAATTGAGACAGGTGCGACACAAAGCAGCTGTGCAAGAAGCAGGGTTAGCCCAAAAGAGATAAAGCGCGCAAGCATTGAAACAACCTTGCAGCAGAAAACGACCAAAGGTAAGTTTCCCATAATATTTTCATGCATTTTGATTAAAAAAAAATGCTTCGATGGTAGCGTAGGACCTCATTCCTCGGCTATCCCCGGTATAAACCATGGATCTCCCTGGCATAACCCAAGGAGCTTTATCTACCCAAATTCCCGGCATAACCCGATGAATCTTCCCGGCATAACCCGATGAATCCTCCCGACATAACCCGATGAATCTTTTCGGCATAACCCGATGAATTTTTCGGCATAACCCGATAAACCTTCCCGGCATGATCCGATGAATCTTCCCGGCATGATCCGATGAATTTCCCGGCATAACCCGATGAATCTCCCGGCATAACCCGATGAATCTCCTCGGCATAACCCGATGAATCCTCCCGGCATAACCCGATGAATCTTCTCGGCATAACCCGATGAATTTTTCGGCATAACCCGATAAATCTTCCCGGCATGATCCGATGAATTTTCCGGCATAACCCGATGAAGCCTCCCGGCATAACCCGATGAATCCTCCCGGCATAACCCGATGAATTTTTCGGCATAACCCGATAAACCTTCCCGGTATGATCCGATGAATCCTTCCGGCATTATCCGATGAATCCTCCCGGCATGATCCGATGAATCCTCCCGGCATGATCCGATGAATCCTCCCGGCATAACCCGATAAATCTCCCGGCATAACCCGATGAATCTTTTCGGCATAATCCGATAAATCTTCCCGGCATAACCCGATAAATCTTCCCGGCATAACCCGATGAATCCTCCCGGCATAACCCGATGAATCTTTTTCGGCATAACCCGATGAATTTTTCGGCATAACCCGATAAACCTTCCAGGCATGATCCGATGAATCCTCCCGGCATAACCCGATGAATCCTCCCGGCATAACCCGATGAATCCCCTCGGCATAACCCGATAAATCTTCCCGGCATGATCCGATGAATTTTCCGGCATAACCCGATGAAGCCTTCCGGCATAACCCGATGAATCCTTTCGGCATAACCCGATGAATCTTTTCGGCATAATCCGATAAATCTTCCCGGCATAACCCGATGAATCCTCCCGGCATAACCCGATGAATCCTCCCGGCATAACTCGATGAATCTTTTCGGCATAACCCGAGAGCTCTTTCCAATCAGTCAGCATTAGGGTTTTAAACCCTGAACTGAACTTTTTCCATTTAGTCAGCATTAGGGTTTTAAACCCTAAACTGAACTTTTTCCATTTCAGTCAACATTAGGGTTTTAAACCCTAAACTGAACTTTTTCCATTTTTAGCCAGCATTAGGGTTTTAAACCCTAAACTGAGCTTTCCATTCAGCCAGCATTAGGGTTTTAAACCCTAAACTGAGCTTTTCCATGCAATCAGAATTAGGGTTTTAAAACCCTAAACTGAATTTTTCCTTTAATCAGCATTAGGGTTTTAAACCCTAAACTGAATTTTTCCTTTAGTCAGCATTAGGGTTTTTACCCTAAACTGCATTTTTCCTTTGTTCGACATTAGGGTTTTAAACCCTAAACTGAACCTTTCCCCAGCTAGTCGGTATTAGGGCTCCAGTCCTGAACTAAGCATTTTTATCTTCCTTCATCAATTTTGTGAATTTCCTGGCGAATAATTAACGAAATTTTCCTAGTGAAACTGGGGCAGAAAATTTCGTTCGTTTGTTTTTTCCCGCAGGTCTAACCTCGAGCCACATGGATCGAAATGACCCACGAGATGAGTCCCAGCTCAGAATCAAAGAAGAAAAAGAAAAAAAAAAGAAGATGTCCCGAGATATCGGAGTAAATGGAAGGCAAATTGACTCCAACATTTGGTTAAGGTCCTGAACCCTGCCAATCGCGTCTCACTCAGTATCCCAGAGATTAAACAAGTCGCCGCAACTCGCAAGCATCAAGATTCAGATCGGAGTCTACAAGCAGAATCAGCTAAGACCCAAGATCAAGTCGTAAAAGAATCATAGATAGGAATCTTGTAACTAGCAGTTGACATGCATATAAGTAGTTAGTTCAGTTTCCAATTTTCGTTTGGTTGTAATAAGGCGGTCAGTGACGCAGCAGTGACAACAGCAACAGCAGTAGCAGCAAGCATTGCAATCCCATGGTAGTCCCAGCTACCAAAACTTCCCGAACTACATTGACCTGATTCCTGTTTAGCCCAGGATATGTAGGAAATCTTTGAAGCAAGATTCGGTCAGATCTTTCAAAAAATGTGTTTCACACGGAGTAGTCCATAGGCAAAAATCGCTCATACACGCTCACTTTATCTTTGCACGAAAACTCTTCGTGTTTCCGAACAAAGAGGGGCAGCTGTGAGCACGTGATTTTTGCTTCACGAGACAATCGCTTCAAAAGAAATAAAAAATAACAACAATTGATCCCGTTGTACAATTTTGGAATTTTTACATGGCACTTCGTTAATTGTTTATGACTTTGGCCCATTTTTACTTTATTAAAACAAAATACAAAAAATGTACGTGTCATGCATAATCTGAACCGTAACATGGTTGTTAAATAGAAAAGCATAAACAGGCATCTTTGTCCGTGATTGTGTTTTGTTTGATTTTACCTGTTTTGAATTATTTTAATGTGTGTGCAAATAATTGTATTAGGTGTTTATTTTAATTTGATTTTACTTAGTTTTGTATTTTTATAATAAAAGAAAAAAGAAAAAAAGAAAAAAAGAGGCCCTTCCTTTTCCGGACTTGGGCCAATTTGTTAAAATTGGCCCAAACAAACAATGCACAAAACCAGGCCTGCCCGGTCCAGTCCAACCTGATACCCAGGGTGTCCAAACGATGCCGTTTTAATCCAGTTTGATCTGGGCCGTTGATCTCAGATTGATCAACGGCCAAGATCACATTTCCCATACCCACGAACAGAACCCGACCCGTTTCCACCCGGACCAACCCAAACCCTTTACCCTTGAAACGACACCGTTTCCTTCGAGCTGAAGGATCCTGGCCCTTCATTGCATCTCATCCAACGGCCAGGATCCACCCACTCACTAACTATATAACCTTCTAACCTTACCCTACCCCCCATCTGACACCCCAGCTCCCGTCTTCACCATCTTCCCCATCAAACCCTAGAGCCGCCCCTGCACACCTTCGCCATGAAAGCTGGCGGCATGGACGCCGGTGGCCTTCCCCTTAACACCATAGGACCCCCTTGTCATCCTGAACCTGGATCTGTTAACCACCTAGCTCGAATCCCTTCCCACCTTCTCGAATCTTCATTTGAAGATTCGAGTCGGAACCTGACTCGCACCGTTTGACCCCAGTCTCACACCAGACACTCCCCAGACCCCCCTCGTGACCAAACCATGCTTGGTTTGGTCCGAATCTGACCAGGGAAACACGAATCCCAGATCTGATTTTTTGAAACCATAAGGTTCCTCAACACTGGTCCATGTCCGTCCGAGCCAAAGAAGTTAAGGTCTAATGGACCTTAATCGAAGTGTTTCTCATCTGAGAAACACTTCGATTAAAGTCCGTTCAGCCTTAAGAAAGGCCTGACCAAGTCCGAGTTAAGGTTTTGATTTTTCAAGGTTTAAGGTGAGTTCTTTCTTTTTCTTTATTTGTTTTGGTCCATCTGATTTATGGTGAAGGTATGTTCATGTTTTGTTTGTGTCCCCGAATTTTATCAACTATGCCCTGTCCACTTTGCTTGAACCTTTGCTGTTTGGTTGAGTATCTTCTTCTACTTGTTCTGATAGTGTGTATGTAGGTATTAGTTGTGCAATTAGTTTGAATTCCAAATTTGTACTGATTAACTGATTCCTCGAAGTACAATTCTGTTTAGTCAGTACAATTCGAATCATGTGTCCTATACTTTTGAATGTCTGATTTTGGTGTCGATTGTATGTGTTATAACTAATATAGTCGAGTCGACATGTGTCGTCAATTAGTTTCAACTGTCTGAACAAAAATAAATCGATTTGCTTCTGTTGAACATTGCCTGAATCAATTAAGAACCAAGTTCAGTTACTTATAGTTGTTAATATGATTTCAGAAACCTAAGGCTTGGTCTGTAATTGAAATCTGAGTTGATGGCATGTGCACTTGTGCACAGCATGTGCATTGTGCACAGCCTGTTTCCTGCATAAAAGGGCTTTTGATTTAAAAATGGTTTGACAGCATATGCTGTCAGATATATTCTACTGCCCATACTTTGCTTTAGTTTAAGAAGTATTAAACCTTTTAAAAGATAAGCCTGCCAAGGGAATTATGGGGTTTAATACTTAAATAGCTAAAGTAGAACAGAAGAGAAGATGGGCACATGGGAGGGGTTTTCTTTTAATCTATCAGGCTGTAAAAGGAGTAAGTTTAAGGCTTATAAAAGAGAGGACCTGGAGATAAAGGAGAGGGAGGAAAATACATACAGACAGAGCATATAGAGATAGAGAGAGAAAAAGAGAGGGGCAGATATAGATAGATACACAGAAGAGAGAAAAAGAAGAAAGGATACCACCTGATATTAAAGAAGAAAACACAGGGGAATACCACCTGATATTAGTGAACATAGAGAAGGTATTGATAAGAAAACAGGAAAAGGGAGTTTGTCTGAAAACACACGGACAGAAATAGATAAAGAGAGGCCTAACACAGAAAAAAAAGGAACTGCATTTTTTCATCTTTGTCTTGATTCTCAACTAGTCTGGATTTGCCTGTTCTATATTGATTTATCCTGAGTCTTGTTTGAGATTACTAGTTGTGTGAAGTATCAGTTCAGTTCTGGATCCATTCTGGTTAAATTCTGATTCCATATTGCTGGGGATTTGCTACATTCTGCCATCTTTCATTGGCTCTAAATTGCATTTTTTGCACTAGGAATTTGTCCTGCTGTTGTTCATCTGTTACTGCTGTTCCGCTTGTACTGTTGCTCAACTGACTGCCCTACTTTCTTCATTGTAAGCATTTCCTCAGGTACATATTTCGAATCTGTCTGATGTTGCAATGAAAGTTGAATCGAAAGATCTGAAGGATGTTATAATCATCTGTTGCATTGCTTACGAATTTTTTATATAAATGTTGTTAAGATATGTAAGTTTCTAGTCCGTTAGCCTAATAGAGATACATTAGTAAGGTTGTACTTAATTAAAGTCTATGTCAATCTGAAACTGCGACATTTTATAGTATACAAGATGTAAATACAATTCATGAAATGTGCAGCTATTCAATACGATTGTTAACTTAAACTCGCTCTTTCAGCATGCTTTGAATATGTAAGGGCAAATGGCTGCTTTAAATCTAGCTAAAGATAGTACAGTTTCATATTCTTGAGTTTCAGTTCCATTAGGCAGTTTATAGGATGAGTTTCCAAATATCATTAGTCGCATTTTCTAATAAGTAGTTTCAATTAATCTTGTCTAAATAAGTTAGAGTTAGGGAGCTCTTGCAGCAGTCGTAGCATTTCATCAATCTTGTCTATAATTCTTCTATCAAGTTAAAAGCATGTTTCATGAGGTACAACGTTTCTTCGCTCTGTAAATAATTAATCAGACGATTAACTAAAATCTGGATTTGGCCAAAGCATATAATTGAATTAGCACGCATCTTTTCTTCTATTTTTAGAGACAAACACATTAAAAATGTAGTCGCTTTAGGATGTTCCTTCTAAAATAATGAGACGAGCCTCGCCAAATAAAAATGTAAATTGCGGGGCCCTCAATAATTAACCATAATAAATATTTAGAATTCGGGACAGGCCGTTTAGCGAATTTTACGGCCTTCCCAAAATAACAATACGCTAGTTGCTTTAGGCGCACCTTTAATAATTTAACCTTCTTAAACACGGGTGCACATTGATGTGACCCAAATCCGAATCTCAACGGAGTCAAAATGTGTCGACGACCACGGGTGCATTGATTGTGACGTGGTTCGAGATGCATTTTCACGACGTTGCAATTCTATAAAAATAAATGATAATAATAAAAGCGGTTTAAACTTAATAAAAGCACATAAGTCACAACATGTATTTAAATCAGATATTTAGCCATTATAACAATTTAAGCGACCGTGCTAGAACCACGGGATTCGAGGGTGCCTAACACCTTCCCTCGGGTCAACAGAATTCCTTACTTAGAATTTCTGGTTCGCAGACTTCATTTGGAAAAGTCGAAAATTTCCTCGATTTGGGATTCAAGATAAACCGGTGACTTGGGACACCAAAAGCCAAACCTTTCCCAAGTGGCGACTCTGAATTAAATAAATAATCCCATTTCAAATATTGTCACTTAAATTGGAAAAACTCCCCTCGCGCATTTAACCCTTCGGGGCGGGCGCGCAAAAAGGAGGTGTGACAGCTACTGACACCCGACCTCGAGCCAGTGTAGATCTGCGGTTGTGGTGAAAAAGTGGGAAATTCCCAAGGCACGTAGCTAGGGACAACAAAGTCTGTCAAGCTAGACTAAGCTCGTCTCGTGGCATTAATTAGCTGTACCAGCTCCATATTTTTGTAATAAATGTATTTGTATTATGTTGGGATTCCCCCTCATATATATAGGGGATCCTTGTCATTTTGTAAATACCTATTTCTCAATAGTAAATACACAAGAATATTATCTCTACTCTCTAACATATTCTCTTGATCTCATTGCTTCCATTTATTGCTTACATTCATTGTGTTCCATTTATTATTCATCATTTATTGCTTATCATTGATCATAAAGAGCCACCGCCATAGCTCTCATAACTGTTAGGCCTCCCTCGGCTACCCTAAGCCGACCCCCAAACTCGAACTCGAGGCCTCATATACGATATCTCGAGGCCCTGACCTCCAGCCATTCGGTTTGGTTATCATATCATTTTTAAGCTACAATCTTACCTTATAATCTTTTACTTAGCATCCATTGCCTAACAACTGGCATACAAATAGATCACGTATTTTTAGAACCACAAAATCAAATTTAATTGTTATTACCATTTTCACGGTAAACAGTTTGGCGCCCATCGTGGGGCTAAAAATAATAGTGATTATTTTCTTGCTGATTTAACTACATAATGCGAGTTACCTTTCACACTTTTTCTTGTTCAAGATCTTTGATTTTGGGTCAAACTATCAAACTTAGTAAACAACAATCTTGAGAACCATGAAGAAAATGGTGTAGATGTTCTAGGTGTTGGTGTACCACCATGAAACCTCGAGAACGCACCAAAACTAATTCCCATGGATGCGGTCTCATGCGATGCCCAACACGTCGATATAAGCTCCGACACTAACATGAGCGTATATCAAGGAGATGAACAAGACGTCCAAAAAACCCCAGCTCGGGAGGTATAGGAGGTCAGCCTTAACGTTATTTTTGAGATGTTGTAGGCACAATAGCTGGCAATCGCTCAACTGTAGAGCCACCAAAAACCCCCAAGTATAACGGCCTCGGGAACAGTCCCTCAGACCGAACATGCACCAGAAAGATCAAGCAACAATGGGTTGGCAGTCGACCCCATCATCGTAAAGATGCTCGAGGACCTCACAAAAAAGAGCGAGTCATGTGAGAAAAAGATAGAAGCCAATGACAAGAAGGTAGAGACCTACAATTCCAGGGTCGATTTAATTCCGAGTGCACCCCTAATCCTGAAAGGTGTAGATTCGAAAAAGTTCGTGCAAAAGCCGTTCCCGAAGGAAGTGACCCCAAAACCCATTCCAAACAAGTTTAGAATGAACAAGCTTCCGAAATACAATGGAACCTCGGACCCCAACAAGCACGTCATTGCCTACACTTGTGCAATGAAGGCCAAGGACCTAAGGGACGACGAGATCGAGTTCGTCCTGCTAAAGAAGTTCGGGGAACCACTCTCAAAAGGGGCCATGATGTGGTATCATAACCTAGCTCTTGACTCTATAGACTCATTTGCCATGCTGGCAAATTCTTTCAGAAAAGCATATGTCGGTGCCATCAAAGTACCAACAAGGAAATTTGACGTCTTCAAGATCAAGGATAGGGAGAATGAGATGCTGCGAAAGTTTGTATCTCGATTTCTATTGGAACGAATGGAACTACCTCCAGTCTCCGACGACTGGGCAGTGCAGGCCTTCACTCAATGTCTGAATGTAAGAAGCTCAGTGGCTTCAAAGCAGCTGAAACAGAATCTGGTTGAATACCTTACCGTGACCTGGGCGAATGTTCACAACTGATATTAATTAAAAATTAGGGTCGAGGACGACCAATTAGGAGCCCCTCGGCCTCGGTATACCCAAGCAGGCTTCTGACGAAAGAGTCAAAGTCGATCAAAGAGAGATACACACCATATGCAAAGATAGAAGAAATGCCCCAAGGCGTAACATATCCCACAGTGACCAAAGTACGGATCAAGGCCAGAACCTTCGGGGACTTGTCAGAAGAGTTGGATTCAACAGGCACACAAGGCCAACGGAGCACCTTGCTAGTCCGAATACAACTTCAATATCGATGGTTCGAACATCGCGTTTGCCATCAATAAAATTAGAGACGCCAGGTGGGGCCTGTACAATCAGATCCTTCGCAAAGAAATCGTAACTTAGTGTGTGAATTTCCCAACACGCAAAGAAACCGGATGAGTTGTTTTGAAAGACAGGGGTCGGACTCCGATTTTCGAACTGCCTACATATCCTTGGTTTTACAGGAATCAGGCCATGTGTAGTTCTAGATTAATCTACAGAATATGCCGATGAAATTATTGCAAGAATGGACACGCGATTCCATAGCGGCTATGGTGAGCGGTTAAACCTCGGGATAGTTTGAAGGAACTGGAGCGAGATCACTCCTGCTAGGATAGTGGTTTCTTATTGGTTACCTGTAGATAAAAGAGGCTACAAACATGTATTTGCAAAAATTTAAATATGATGCAAATTTCCTTTGGACCATGAAGGTTGTGTTTGGACGGTTAAAGATGACGTCCTCAGACCATGATGTCCTGAGCCATGAGTTGTTCGGTGAGGGATTCACAGGCCATTAAGTGATGTTCTCGAGCCATGAAGATGGTGCCTCCGAACCATGACGCCTTTGAATAATGATATGCAAAGTTGAGAGATCCTTAGACCATGGCATAGTGTCTTCCGGCTACGAGGATGATGCCTTTAGACTATGATGCCTTCGGATAGATTGCCGATACTTCATCCCATGATACGTAGTAATTATGTTAACAAGACAAGGCTTAGTCTTGCGAAATGGAGGGCAGAGCTTAGCCCGATTGAAAAAATAAATAGATAGTGCTAGAAATAGAGCAAGATTTGTGCGAAATGGGATAGTGCTTAGTCCTTATGCAAATGGGGAGGCAAGGATTAGCCACATTCAAGTATGGAGTCAAGGATTAGACTCACACAAATATCGAGGCAGGGATTAGCCTCATGTAGGTAAGGAGTCAAGGTTTAGACACATGCAGGGAGGCAGGGATTAACCTCATGCAGGTATGGAGTCAAGGATTAGACTCATGCAAATAGGGAGGTAGGAATTACCCTCATACATGTATGAAGTCAAGGATTAGACTCATGCAAATAGGGAGGTGGGGATTAGCCTCATGCAGGTATGGAGTCAAGGATTAGACTCATTCAAATAGGGATGCAGGGATTAGCCACATGCAGATATCGATGCAGGGATTAGCCTAATGCAGGTATGGACTCAAGTATTAGACTCATGCAAATAGGGAGGCAGGGATTAGCCTCATATAGATATCGAGGCAGGGATCAGCCTCATGTAGGTATGGAGTCAATGATTAGACTCATGCAAATATTGAGGCAGGGATTAGCCTCATGCAGGTAAGGAGTCAAGGATTAGATTCATTTAAATAGGGAGTCATGGATTAGCCTCATGCAAATATGGAGTCAAGGATTAGACTCATGCAAATAGGAAGGCAGGGATTAGCCTCATGCAAGTATGGAGTCAAGGATTAGACTCATGCAAATAGGGAGGTAGGGATTAGCCTCATGCAAGTATGGAGTCAAGGATTAGACTCATGCAAAGAGGGAGGCAAGGATTAGCCTAATGTAAAGAGCACGTAGAAAATAAGAGTAGTATATGTCATAGTTGGAGATATATTTGGTATATGATGGCCCGATTGATAGTGATCTTTCTATGTGGATGTTATTGTTACCTCGGATGTGCATGCGTTCACAGAAAAATTGTCAGATTTGTGGGGGAAGGTTGGTTTGTGTTTTCTATCGGCCGACTTTGCTTTATTTCATTCTAAAAGCCTTTCGAGTTTCCCTAGGTGACACCTGACTGCTATAGAAATAGAGTTATTTCAGAAATATATTGATACATTTAGATGAACTAGTGACTGTAACACATCTTAAAGGCATTGCAACTCTCTTATATCGGAATTTTGATGGTCCTCCTCAATATTCTACCCAACTTGGTGGATGATCTTTTGACTGTTTGCGAATAATAAGCCTTGCTGAGTCTTCTTCGAACTTTTGAGAATCCTTCTCAAAATTCAACCCTAGTTTCTTAACTGATCGCTGATCGTCTGATACCGTTGGCGTTGGTTGGACTTGCTCCGAAATTTTGAGGGTCCTCCTCAAAATTCTGCCCCAGTTTATGAGCTTGGGGAAAATGGAAATTTTATTATGATATGACCGAACCCATAAGGCTGCCTGCGTATCACCTCTTAAATGGTAATCAGGTCAAGCGTAGTTCTATTACATTGGATGTAAAATAGTCTAGGCATAGTATCTCTTGACTGCATTTGAATTGATTGGTTTCGGCCAGACTTCTCCGTCCATTTCTGCAAGTATGAGTGCTCCTCTTGTTAGTACCTTGTGAACCATGTATGGACCTTTCCAATTGAGAGAGAATTTCCCTTTGGCTTCATCTTGATGTGGGAAGATCTTCTTCAGCACCAACTGGCCTGGTGCGAACTGTTTCGGTTTGACCCTTTTGTTGAAAGCTCTAGACATTCTATTATGGTAAAGTTGGCCGTGACATAATGCATTCATCCTCTTTCCATCGATAAGGGCTAATTGTTCATAGAGACTCTTTATCCACTCTGCATCGCTGAGTTCAGATTCCTGTATGATTCTTAAAGAAGGAATATCCACCTCGGCTGGGATGACAACCTCGGTACCATAAACCAGCATGTAGGGAGTTTCCTCAGTTGATGTACGAACCATGGTGAGGTATCCCAATAAAGCAAAAGGTAACTTCTCATGCCATTGTTTGTGGTTTTCCACCATTTTCCTCAATATTTTCTTGATATTTTTGTTAGAGGCTTCTACAGCTCCATTCATCTGAGGTTTGTAGAATGTGGAATTCTTGTGTTTGATTTTGAATGTTTCACATGTGGCCTTCATCAAATCACTATTGAGATTGGTGGCATTGTCAGTAATAATGGAGTCGGGAACTCCAAATCGGCAAACAGTATGATCCTTGACAAAATCTGCGACGACTTTCTTAGTTACAGCTTTGTAAGATGCATCTTTTACCCACTTTGTGAAGTTATCGATGGCTACCAGAATAAACCTTTGTCCTTTTAAAGTAGTGGGTTCAATTGAACCAATAACATCCATTCCCCAGGCGGCGAATGGCCAAGGTGAGCTTGTTGCATTGAGCTTGTTTGGCGGCACTTTTATCATATCGACGTGCACCTAGCATTGAAAGCATTTGCAGACATACTGGATGCAATCTGTTTCCATAATCATCCAAAAGTAGCCAGCCCTAAGTAACTTCTTAGCCAAGATGAAACCATTCATGTGCGGGCCGCAGGTCCCGGCGTGTACATCCTCAAGTAGTTTAGAAACTTCCTTTGCGTCGACACAACTTAGTAAACCCAGATCAGGAGTCCTTCTGTATAAGTTCCCTCTATTATGGAAGAATTGATTGGACAATCTCCAGAGTGAACGCTTCTGAGTGTGGTTTGCATGCTCCGGATATTCTCCCTTTGACAAATATTCCTTGATGTCATGGAACCAAGGCTTTCCATCTGTTTCTTCTTCAACATGAGCACAATATGCTGGCTGATTATGGATCCTCACCGGAATGGGATCAATATAATTCTTATCTGGATGTTGTATCATGGATGATAAAGTGGCCAATGCGTCGGCAAATTCATTCTGAATTTTGGGCACTTGTCGAAATTCCATCTTTGTGAACCTCTTCCTTAATTCATGCACATGGTGCAGATATGGCAATATCTTGGAATTCTTGGTAGCCCACTCTCCTTGTACCTGGTGCACAAGCAAATATGAATCACCGATTACTAGCAGCTCCTGAATGTTCATATCGACTGCCATGTTGAGTCCTAGTATGCAGGCTTCACACTCAGCCATGTTGTTGGTACAGGAAAAATTTAGTTTAGCAGACACCGGATAATGCTGACCCGTTTCTAATACCAAAACTGCTCCAATGCCTACTCCTTTGAAATTTGCAGCGCCGTCCAAAAACATCCTCCAACTGTCATATACCTCGTTAATGTCTTCCCCTACGAATGATACTTCTTCATCAGGGAAATATGTTTTCAAAGGCTCGTATGCTCCTTCTATTGGATTTTTTAGCAAGATGATCTGCCAATGCTTGTCCCTTTACCGCCTTTTTAGTTACATAGATGATATTGAACTCACTCAATAGTATCTGCCATTTAGCCAACTTCCCAGTAGGCATGGGTTTTTGAAATATGTACTTCAAAGGATCCATCCTTGATATGAGGTATGTAGTATAGGTACAAAAGTAATGCCTCAATTTCTGAGCTATCCAGGTCAAAGCACAGCAAGTGCATTCCAGTAGAGAGTATCGTGCTTCGTATGGTGGGAACTTCTTGCTCAAGTAGTATAAGGCCTGCTCCTTTCATCTTGTCTGGTCATGTTGTCCCAAAACACATCTGAAAGCTCCATATAATACAGATAGATAGAGTAGCAAAGGTCGTCCTGGTTCTGGCAGGACCACAACTTGTAGTGTGGATAGGTACTCCTTGATCTTATCAAAAGCTTTTTGACAATCCTCGGTCCAGCTTGTTTCGCCATCTTTCCTCAGCATTTTGAAGATGGGTTCACATATGACTGTGGCCTAAGCTATGAATCGACTGATATAGTTCAGACGTCCTAGGAATCTCATCACGTCCTTCTTGCTCCTAGGTAGTGGTAACTCTTGAATAGCCTTAACTTTTGATTGATCCAGCTCGATCCATCGACGACTAACAACGAATCCCAATAACTTTCTGGAGGGAATCCCGAATGCACACTTTGCGGGCTTAAGTTTCATGTTGTACCTCCTTAGTCTGTCAAAGAACTTCCTCAAGTCTGCTATGTGATATGCGGCCCTCTTGGATTTGATAATGACATTGTCCACATACACCTCTATTTCCTTGTGTATCATATCATGGAAGATGGTTGTCATGGCTCTCATATAAGTGGCCCCAGCGTTGTTCAAACCAAATGGTGTCATCTTGTAAAAGTATACACCCTATGGTGTAATAAAAGCTGTCTTCTCTGCATCTTCTTCATCCATCCAGATCTGGTGATAACCCGCAAAGCAATATACAAAGGATTGGAGTTCATTCTTGGCTTAGTTATCGATCAATATGTGTATATTTGGCAGTGGGAAGTCGTAGTTGGGACTTGCTCTGTTTAAATCCTGATAGTCAACACATACTCTGACCTTCCCATCCTTCTTCGGAACTAGCACAATATTAGCTAGCAAGGTTGGGTATAAAAACAACCCTGGGAACTTTAGCTTTGATCTACTTGGTAACTTCCTCCTTGATTTTCAGGCTCATGTCTGGTTTGAACTTTCTGAGTTTCTGCTTGACTGGTTGACACATGGGATTAATAGGCAGCTTGTGAGCCACTATGGACGTGCCCAAACCGGTCATGTCATTATATGACCATGCAAAGATATCCTCATGCTCGTTTAGAAAGCTAATGTACTCTTCCTTCTCAGTTGTTGACAAGTGAATGCTGATGCTGGTCTCCTTGACGGTCTCGGCATCCCCCAAATTTACTGCTTCGGTCTCGTCCAGATTGGACTTGGGCTTATTTTCAAAATTTTCAACCTCCCTTAAAATTTCCTCGGGTATCTCATTTTCTTCATCTGAATCACTATTCTCATGTTGTGTTGCCTCATTACACATCACAGTTACTGGTTCATCAGGAAAAGTAATAATAACACTGTAGAAAGCAAAAGTATAAATATAGTAGTGAATAATAAAGATCAAATTCATTTGATTAAAACTAAAAAATCATCCAGACAAAGACGGCTCGATGAATCAAGAATTTATTTTGAAACAAGTAAATCTTAACACAAAATTATGGGAAATCTTAAATGCCTAGAATGGCTTATAGAAGTAATTTCTGTCAAGCTACCCAGGGACTCGGTGGGCTCGGTATGGTGTGGCGGTCCAATTCCTGAGAACAACTCCCTTCTTCATGGTCTGAATAGTGAGGCCTTCTTCCTCCTCCTCCTCAATTATGTCAATGCAGTCCATGTCCTCATCCTCCAAGAACAAATTCTTCAACCTAGCTAGTGCTTCTTCATCTGCAGTCCACCATATTGTATCAGCCTGTTGAAAAGCTTGTTCCAAACGTGGAACTAGCTGCTCAAGAGGGTAATACGGTCCACGCTATGGAGACGACCAATCCCTATACTCTTTCCATGTGTACTGGTATCCGAGCACAAAGGTGGTACCATGATTTTTTAGCTGTATCGGTTTGGTGATACCTTAGAGGTTCTTTCCCAACCCTTTACCGAGTTCATATCCAGACCATGCTAGTATGTTTTCTATTTTGTTACTCCACCACTTATCCTTCTCGATGATGTTGACCCATTCAATATAATAATAGTTCTCCCCTCGTAGCCTCCATCTATGTCCAATGGACAGGATAGTTTTACTGGTGTAAATGGGGTTACTTCCATCTCCGTGAATGATCACATCCTGACAATTCCATTCAAACTTCACAGCTTGATGTGGTGTGGAAGGCACAGCTCCAATGGCATGGATCCATGGTTGGCCCAACAGAAGATTATATGAGGTTGGTATGTCTAGCACCTAAAATTCAACGTCGAACCTAGTTGGCCCCATCTGCAAGCAAAGGTTGATTTCTCCGATCGTGGCCCTCTAGGACCCATCGAAAGCTTTCATATTCATGCTTCCTACCCGTATTTCATGGAAACCTTTGTCCAAACTTTTTAGAATGTCCAATGGGAAAATATTTAGGCTCGAACCTCCATCAACCAAGACCCTAGAAATGAACTTGTCATCAAAATTGCATCGTAATATGCAATTCTTGATTGTGATTCAGCCACTCAGGTGGTAGCTCATCTTCGTGAAAGATGATCTTATGACTTTCTAGTACTTGCCCAACCATGTTGTCCATTTCTCCAC
This sequence comes from Nicotiana sylvestris, assembly GCF_000393655.2. Taxonomy (NCBI): domain Eukaryota; kingdom Viridiplantae; phylum Streptophyta; class Magnoliopsida; order Solanales; family Solanaceae; genus Nicotiana; species Nicotiana sylvestris. The sequence continues at coordinate 190,302,094 of NC_091058.1, read as the reverse complement.
TAGTGATGTTGTTGGGTACACAAGCCTCGCTCAACACTTTCATTAAGGCATTCTTGTGTACCTCTGAATTCTGCAGTAGTGATAGGATATATATCTGAGCAGGGACTTTGTTCAGATGGTCAACAACAGATTAATCCTTTCCTATACTTTCCTCCATATGTCATCTGGCCCGATCTCAATGATAGGCTGCCTAGTAGTGGCCTCCTTACTTGAACCTCCCAGGTGTTAAGGTGTATAGACTCTTCCAGTTCAAGTCATTCCTTGTGCAGTGTCAGATTCCTCTACCTTGGTCTTCCCTTTTCGTCGAGCCTCGGCAAAATAATCCTAGGGTATTTCTTTTTAATTGAAGGGATGTGTGGTTGACACTGTCACTGTGAAGGGTGTGACCACTTCTACCTCAAATGGAGCAGGGGTGGCAGCGGGCAAAGCCACCTCAACCTCGAATAGAGCTGATGCAACTACCTCAACCTCGATGGGTGACTGAGTTCGTACCACAATAGGAGTAAGTGTAACTGAAACTTTAGAGTCATCGCCTCCTCGAAAAAGCCCAATCGACCCCTCAAGGTCCCATTCTTCATTCGTCTCTATCACATGTACACCATCAACTCGATGATTAGGGAAGGGATTGTTGCGGACATTAGGTGTGGCTTCCTTCACCTGTATGACCTTATTTTCAATCAATGTCTGGATCTTATTTTTCACTGTTCGACACTCAACAATGGTGTGCCCTTTCATACCAGAATGGTACGCACAAGTTTTGTTTAGGTTGACCCATTGGGATGGGTTTTCTAATTCCATAGCGGGAACATAAGTGACGTAACCTACGGCTTTTAACCTCTTGTACAACTGGTCGATGGGCTCGGCAATAGCGGTGTATTGTCTGGGTGGCTTGCGGTCGATGTTGGGTCTTGGTATTGGATAATTATGGCGAGCTGGTGGTGATTGGAAGTGGGATGGTTGGGAGTTATACGTATTTTGGACAGTGGCTGGTTGAGAGTATTTGGGGGATGAAGGTTGATATGTGGGTGGTGGTTCTTGGTATATGGGCGGAGGTGTTTGATATGTGGGTGGAGGTGTCAGAGAATTTGTGATTTTTGATAACCATCAACCTTTCATAATATTGTGGATCCTACGCTCTGACGAAGAATTTGTTCATTTGTTCTTTGTCCAATGATTGCCTGACCTTGGCTGCTTCCGACCTCCAATGAGTAGCATACTCACAAAAAGTCTCAGTAGGTTTTTTCTTAAGATTCTAGATGTAAAAAACATCTGGTGCATTCTTTGTGTTGAAGTTGAACCGGTTCAGGAAATCTGACACCATACTTACCCAATTAGGCCATTTCTTGAGATTTTGGCTGATATACCATGACAAAGCATCCCTAGTAAGACTCCTCATAAAGAGCTTCATCCGGATCTTTTCATCTTTCCCAACCCCAACAAGCTTGTCACAATAGGTTCTTAGATGAACCTTGGGATCACATGTGCCGTCGAACATCTCAATCTTGGGAGGTTTGTACCCCTCAGGCAATTCTACATCTGGTTGTATGCACAGGTCTTCGTAATTTAAACTTTCTATTCCTCTGACGCCTTTAACACCTTGAACTCGTCTTGTTAACTTCTTGAGTTCTTCATCCATGTTTTAATGAGTAGGTCCTTCTCGGAGGATTTCGGTGTATAAGAGATTGGTAGAGTAGAGTGAGGTACAGTTTCAACATATATAGGGTTGCTTTGATGGGTGCCAGGGATGTGGGTGTAATTATGGTCATTGGTGGAGTTTTAGGGATCAAGAATGGGTTATGGTGTGTTCTACGGAGTGTGGTAAGTAGTGGTTGGTGGGTATTTAATTGGTTGATAGTGATATTGTAGTGGAGTTGGTATTGGTATTGGATTGATATTTTGGGGTGGAGTTGTGTATCGAGTTGTCGCGGGATGATTTTGGTTTGGTGTGCTTTGAGGAGGTATTGGGTTCTTAGTGTTCTATTGGTTGATGTCAGGGACATTCAGGGTAAGTGACGGGTTTGCCAAGTTGCGAACCTGCTCAAGTTCTCCTTTCAGTTCCATTATATTTTGTTCCAGTCTCATAACTAGATCATTTGGGGCCGAAGTACTACGGTCATCTGAGGTTTCTGCGTTCTCAACATTCTCCTTTTGGATACCACTTAAGTCCTCCATTTTTGCTTTTCCTCTACCTTTTTCGTTGCTTGGAGGAGGAGGAGGTTGAAGGCCTCTGGATCTGGTATGATACGCTGATGAGGCCAGTATGAGTGAACCAACCTAAGGGAATGGGAATAATCAAAAAAAGGGAAAAACTAAAAGGTAACAAGTTAGTGGGGATCCTGAAATGCTTGTAGTATTTAAACACATATTGGGAAAATGTAAAATTCGTGTCCTACTTTGGGAACCTCGGTGTGCCCGAGGTAGGCCTAGCGACTAATGGATTTGGAGAACTTTAAATGGAAATAAGTGCTTCATTTCATAATATAAAAATAGACGAATCCCAAAACAACACCAAGATAATAAAAATAAGTCACTACTAGCACTTGGCCTTATTACATTTGGAAAGCGAGTAAACCTAATCTATTTGGTCTCAGAAGGACCTTCCTCAGGTTGAATGTTCTCGCTGATCAAATCCTCCAGTTCGCGTAGGTTCATCAGTAAGAACGCTTTTGCCAAATGTCCTCCTTCTTTTTCCTTAGTGTTTTGGCAGTTAGTGACTCTCTTCCTCACTTTTCCTTCCAATTCCAACAGGCTGTATTCCAGATATTCCAACTTCTTGTTGGATCTGGCAGCCCTCTCTTTCCATTCATTGATTTTGTCATCTGATGGAAGATTCCTCCACCAGTCTAGCAAGAGTGAGGGTGTACTAACCATACCAAAGTTGGGGACCTCGTACCTCATTTTCTACAAAACAAAAGGGGTTAGGGCTTCCCCACCAGACTTGACTATTTATATATTTATGATCAACATATCGACATTTAGTTCTCCAAATTAATGTACAGAACGTGGTTATGTCCGTTGTGATTATTGAAAACCCGATGCACTTTTGTATAAGGCTTATCTTAAAGGATCATTACGTGGAAAACATATTGATCCGACTAGGTTTGACCATGATGCATTCACAATTTTAACCAGAGTAAGGCTACTATGGGGTTTAAGACTGGTACCCTCAACCACTCATTAAAGTGTTGCTACAGAATTTGATACGCACGAGTGGAATATGATGTGGAGCATGATTATGCAGCAATTTATAACATATAGTCAAGTATTTGCACGTAGAAAAAATAAATACAGTATTTAAATAATTGGAAGATAGTTACAGGAAAAAGAAAACAGAGAGTCAAGTCAGTTTCAGGAATAAAGAGTCATAAATGCTTAAAAGGAAACAGATAGTTAAATTCAAATAAGCGAGAAGGGTACGGGATAAAGCATGCTTGGACTAATTCATGAAATAAGTTCGTTATGGTAAGAGTCTAAAAGGTATCCCCAACAGAGTCGCCATGCTGTCGCGCCTCCTTTTTCTCCTCTTTTGATGGGGAAGTCCGAGTTTCGACATTTATAGGGGTAGTAACTCATTTCCTTTTAGGAATTGAGTATTTGGAAGAGTTGCCACCTAACGGATTATGGTGCGTTAGGGCACCTAGAGCGACTAACTCTTGGATTGGTTTGCATTACCAGAGATTTAGGGTAAAGCCTCGAAATAACTTTGAGGAGAAGGTGTTAGGAACCCCTCTTTGTCCACAACTATGGGTCCCGGTCGAACTTATATTTATGTATTAGTCCATTAACAAATAAGTAGTTGAAACAAATAATTGCAAGTAAAGCATGTTGGACGTTGTATAATTCAAGTAATGAGACAAAGATTGTGTACATATAGTAAAGCAAAAGGTTTTGGGAAAGGAGGGGTCCTAGGTTGGTTAGCCTACAGGATCACCCCACGCAGTGCCCAGTAAACACTCCACAATGAGGGGCTACACGTGAAATTAGCACGTAGTCATGGCCCTTATTCTACACAAGTCCCTCCCCTTGGCCATGGCCTAAAGCGTTCTAGTAACCTTGACAATTCCTATGTGTGCACTACCCATCCCTTCCTTGTGGCCCTTGAGGTATTTTAGGACCTCCAAATCTGGGCAGTTCTAGACGACCCCTAAGATGCTTAAAAAGGAGAAAATTATAGGTAGCAGGTAAGAACATATAGGACTTAATAGCTAAATATAAAAAGAGACAGTTAAAAGGCCCAGGTTTACCTCCACAAGTAATACACATATGCAACACGTCTCAACCACAAACAAGCTCAGTTTTTTTATTTAGAGAAAAGACCTAAACGGAACGTCTTAGTGGATGTCAATGTATAGAAACATACAACCTTGTTATTTATAAACTCGACAATAAGGCCCTAATAAGTTTGCCTAATGATTTTAACTTGTTAAATCTGAACAACTTCAAGTAGTAGAAATACAGTTTGCAGAATTAAAAATTGCCCTATAGGCTTGCCTAAATGCAGAACAATGATGTCCTAAATCATGATAGCTACGTTTGATATAGTAAAACAGCGAGCATGTCTTAAAACAGACTCCTAAATTCCTATAGGCATGCTTTCTAATAGTAAATTAGGGCAGTTCTTGAAACGATTCATTTAAGGAAAGCAAACCACCGATAACACCAATTTCGGAGTAAACTAATCATGAATTGGACTGACTTATTTAAACTAAACTGATTTTAGATCTATAGGCAGAATTTTTGATGTTGTTCCCTATAAGCATGATATCTAGTTGTTAGAAACTTATAGACATGATTTCTAGTGGAAACCATTTAAACTCTATAGGCAGGATTTCTAGCATGGTTAGGCAAACATGACAATTATATTAAATGATTCTATAGGCATGGTTTCTAATATGGTAGGGTAGGCATAACAAATATAAAATCTTATAGGCATGGTTTCTAACATGGTAGGGTAGACATAGCAAATATAATATTCTATAGGCATGATTTCTACCCATATTACCTCACAAATATGTAACTACCTACCCATTTTCACTAATCATCCCCAATATTCATTTACCAATTATTACAAAAAATATGAATGAATTACATAGATAAAGAAAAAGAAGAAGTTACACTATATGGAGCCTAAAGTAGGCCCAAGTGATTTCCCAAACCTCTAATATCCTCAAATGCCAATTTTATAGAAAATATCATTGTCTAGGTGCACCAGAGTTCCCTAAGGATCTCAAGAATCCTGGGCAATGCTCACACCTAGACTTTGTAACCAAATTAGGTAAGTACAGCGTGGAAGGGCCAGCCTTAGTATGCCAGAGTTCAGAGGGATCTTAGAAGGATCCCAAGGCAGTACACACACTGGAGGGGGCAGAACCTAGAGACTTAGGAGTAGAGTGAGAGTGCTTGACATAGTTTGAAAAGGTTTTAGCAGGAAAGCAGTGTGAAAGAGACTTAGTTGAAATAGTTTTATAAATAAGAGGGTGGTTTAGTAAAACAACTTTTGAGAGTAGTTATGTAATTAAACAAATAACAGGTCAGTCAAACAAGTTCAGCAAACACTCAGGGAACAAATCTTAACACAGGGTCAATTGGGGTTTGGGGACAAATAGAGCAGGTATGATGAACACATAACAGGCAGAAGTCCTTTGCACTTGGTGCAGGTAGTAAGACATAGATTCAGGAGTGTTAATTTAGAACACAGTTATAGAACCAGAGATGCTTTAGGGAGATTCATGGGAGTTGGAAGATAATAGAGTATAGGATTTTATGCTAAACATGGCTGAGAATAATATTAAAAAAACTTGGGGCAATAGCCCAAAAAGTGCATACTAGAACTAGGCAACAATATACAAGCACTAAACAGAGTAGAGTCAAGTTACTTAGTTCATGAAAGCATCCTGACTCTAAAGAGGTAAGACAGGGCTAGCATAATTACATGAAGCAAAGAGATTAATTACATGTTGAACAGCAAAACCATAGGTAGAAACAAATCAGGAACATGATGAACTGAAGTAGTAAAAGAAACATATTGTTTTTGGGGCTTGAATTGAAATTAGAGCATACTAGTATAGAGATAGTAAACACAAGGTGAAGAATAGAAGAGCACAATAATTAGCCTTGGCTTATAGCTGGCTAATTCAGAATGGTAGCAAGTAGCAAAGAAAGAAAGCAGAAAGCTCTAAGTGTGAGAGAGTTTTTTGAACCAATGTGTTCATGTCTTTGTTAATGAAAGAGCAGGGTATTTATATTTTGAAAATAGGTAGAAAATAAGGCAAGAATCAAAGTTCAGCAATAATTATGGAACCATGTACTAATTAGAATCAAATCAATGTAAGTACTTCCTTTCAATTAAGGAGATAAATAACAAATGAGGAAATATATCAATGTACGACCAATAAGGAAAGATTTCAAATACAGTAAGTATATGGTAAACAATTAGGGCTAAGTTCATAAAAACTCTAATTAAGGAGAAAGTCAGTAAGAATAAAGTACCAATGCAGATAAGGTAAGCGAATGAATCAAATTGAACAGAAATGGTAGAAATCGAAGGTTTAAAAGAAGGTCTTCCAATCAAACCAAAAAACAAGGGATCCAAAATCAATCAAAGAAAAAGTCATGAGTCAGTATTTAGCATATAAATAAAGTAATACATGGATAGTAAAAAGTAGACATACAACTCTAGCAAACATGAAGGTTAAACATTACTGATAGAAAGTGGCAAGTCTTGAACATTTAAGATGAATACAAAAAGGTACAATTGATGTATGTTAGGCTAAGAAACTCAGTAGAAACATATTCAAAGCAAGATTGTCACAGAAACTCAAAAACGAGAACTGGTCAGCCATGCTGATACACAGAACCAAACGAAGATACCTTAGAAAATTAGGGCTTTCAACATAGCCAAGTTAAAGATGTAGTAAAATTATAGAATCAGTCAAGATGTACAAGAAATAGAAGTTTAAACACAAAGAATTAGTTAAACAAGATTTTTAAAAGAATTCTGAAACCCTAGTTTTTTAGAAGAAGGTGAAATAAACTTGAAATCAACGATTATTGTAAAAAAACTTCAAGGAAAGTGTAAAACATTAAAGAAAAAACTCAAATCGTCCTAGATACAGATCTAGGAGATGCAGAAAATAAATTAGGGTTTCAAAAAAAAACCGTATAGAGATGAAGAAACCTGTCTAGAAACCCAATGATCGTAGCAAATACAACATGATTTTGCTTGAAATCACATTGGAGTAGCCAAGAACAGGCGGGTGACAAACCTTATATGCAAGTCGGCATGGCCCTAGGCCCTAGAAGACCTTAGAGAAGGCAAGCATGGCATGAGAGAAGCTATTGGCAGCTTAAGAGACGATGAGAGGTCACCGGATATGGGAGGCCGGCCTTTGAAGATTAGGGTTAGGTTGAGAGTGTTTTGAGAGAGGAGAGGATCTTCGGGAAACAGATATGGAAAAGTGATTAGGGTTAGGGGGTCGTTTAGAATTAAAAAGGAAAGAACAAATACGGGTTGTTGATCTGAAAAGATCAACGGCCATGATCTGATGTGTTCTGGGTTGAGTAAGGGTATTTAGGGCCTGGGTCAGGTGCTTTATTCTGAAATTGGGGTGGGGTACTAGATTAAATTGAGGTTACAATTGAAATACAATTTTGCTAAGTTTTAAATAGTTAATTTAATACTATATAATTTATAATAAATAATAAATAATTTCTAAAAAATAATTTGGTGTATTAAAATGATTTAAATAGAAATTTGATATTTTAAAAATATAGGAGATCAATATTATGCATATAAATGTAATTGTACACTAATAAGGCTAATATTGTAATTATATGCAAATTAGCTTTAAAAATACAAAATGCAATTATAAAAATACACTAAAAATATTTTAAAAATATTTTGGCATAAATATAGAATTTAGATGATTAAATTATCACAACAATAATTTGAAGGATACTTATTGGAAATTTTATAAGTGAAAAAGGAAGAAATAAATCAATTTAAAATCTTTAAAATTATAGAAAAATTATAAAACCTTGTGCATGCTTATATATGCATATACATATTCTATTTTGAAAGTATTTATGAATATTAAAAATATATAGGGAAAAATTGGGTATCAACAGTTGTTGATGATCATTGCTGCATCATTAAACTTCTTTCTGTTTCATCTGAACTAGTAAGTTATTGAAACTTCCCTACTGTGTAACTTGTTTAATATGCTACTGTTATTAGAATCATTGCTCTATGTGTTTTAGACATGCTTAAACTCGGTGAATTAATTGATGAAACCTATTTAATTGTTTGTAACTTAAGGCTGTTATTTGGTATTAATTGTGTTGACACTAATTTACCATGTAGACTCATTAGTTTGTTGCTAAGTCTGTTGTCATGTTATTTACTTGATCCGGTGCTCACCATTTTTTATCCTCTTTGTTAATGTTTATTAATAACTAATGTGCCTACTGACTCATGATTGATCTCATATGACTTATCCTAATCTGAATTCTTTATTGCCTTTGTGAAGCATGTTTAGAAATTGGTCTTTATCAACTTGTTTCAAACAAGCTAGTTTCAAGTATGTTTAGTTTCAAAGTGTTTGTCTCTGTTTCTGTGTGTGATTCTATCCCTAAGTGTACATCAAAATCCCGTCCTGCGGTCTTCTGAATCCTAATTCTTTGCTTGTTGAAAGCCAAAGTACTCTAAGTACTATCCATTGGTCTTCCTGGTGTGAGCACTGCTCAGGGTCCTTATGATACCCCCGTGAACTCTGACACACCAGGATGTGGTCTATAGTTCTCCTTGAATTTGTTATGATCTTTCTACTCTAGTGTGAGCATTGGTCGGGGTTTGTGAAGCCCTTGAGAACTCTGACACACTAGAGAATTGGGCTTGGTATGCTTATCATTGAAACAAAGGTGCATCAGTCACTGAGATCACTATGAACACTGGCTTTTTGAAGTTATTGTGGATTAAAGGGCCTGGCCTATCCAGATGTTTTTGGGCCTACTGCAGGCTTCCTATAGTCTATACACTTTATAATTTATTCATTTGATTCTGATCTGTAATAATTATTTGTAATGATAATTGGGGGTTATAATAAAATTGAGAAATGGGCTTATTTGATATTCTAAATAAAATGGGTAGATAACATACCTATAGGTTTTCCTGCTATTATATGTTAGATAACATGCTCATAAGTTTTATTTTACGCCCAGAAATTGTATGCTAAAAACATGTCTAAATATTTACATCTGCCATCGCCTGTTAGATGTCTTGCCTATAGAGATTTCATTTTGGCTCAAATAAGTTCTGTGATTATACTGTCTATTCTGCTTCACATGATTAGGTACCATGCCTATAGGAAATGCAACTTATAGCATATTCTGAACTGTTCCTTTAGAAATCATGTCAATAGGTTTCTAGTTAATTTTCACACTCGCTAAGTTAATATGCATCTCTCTGGGAATTAATAAGCAGTTTCAATCACCAAAAGTAGAATTCATGCCTAGCAATAATTATCACTTGTGATAAATATTAAAACTGGATTCAACATGGTGTCTTGCTAAGTACCACTAGAAAGCATACTTATAGGAGTAATTAATCTAATCATTTCTGTTGTCAACTGCCTATAAAATTACATAGATAACATGTCTATAAGTTCAAACACTTCTAATTGTAATCAGTAGGCAATTACTATTACATCTTGTGTTTTCGTAGTCCTTAGTTAATCGACGTAGTATCAGGGATGAGATTATCTTGAGGTTAATATAGTCACACTATTTATAACAAGCGATAAAGAAGTGTCATGAAGGATAAGAGTACACAAATTAAAGAAAATGAGTTTCGTTGAAAGTGACCAATTTGGGATAAAATACGGGCCAAGTGAAAATACCCGATAATTATTGAGTATTACCATGCAAGGTACCATATGAGCACGGTAGTATAATGTATAAAGTATATGTGAACTATATTAAAAATAAGTAGAATTTTAAGTAATTTGTGGCAATTTAAAAATTATACGGGTAATGAAACATTACCCAATTAACTAATAATTGGATAAAAATTAATAAAATTATACCCCAAAATAAACGTGGCAGCCAATCACTTTCCAAACAATGACTCATAGTCACGTTTGGAGTAGGCGGCTACCTAAGAGTTAATTGACATTTAATAAGTAGCTTACTACTATTTTTTTGACAAAGAACAAAAGATGTTCTTAATTAAAAAAGTAAGAAACATTTTCTAGCTTCAATAGTATTCCAAGAAGAGGAAATAACACTGAAAAGTAAGAAGTACTAGCATAAGATCATAGTAACCAAGAAGTTAAAAGGCACTAAATTCCTGGTGAGCAGCTCATAAATCAAAAGCACACACCAAGCTTGCAGAAGCTTAATTGAAAGCTAGTATACAAACAATTTATTTCATTAACACCTAGTTCAAAACAATTCAAGGAAAAAAAGTCCAAATTAGTTCAAATAATTCAAGGTAGAGAAGTCAAAAATTCGTTTAAAACTATTCGGGGAGTAGAAGCTCATTACGATCATGAAAAATTCAAGGAAGCAGAAGCATATTTCGTTCAAAATACTCCAGGTATATTAAGGTCATCCATTCTTTCTTTTGGCATGATCCAAATTATGCTGAAGAAACGAGCAAACGCACAGTTTCCATAAATTACTCTATTCATAGAAATACTAGGGGTGTCTATATTCGTGAGTTTCCCATGTGAATTATTATTATCGTTTGTTCATGTGTCTCAAAATAATACGTTGTTGAAAAAAGTTTATCCGAAAGGAATATTGAGACTTTTATGTATTTTTCATGCATTTCACCCATTTATGCATGTGCATTGACCCGTGACCAGATAATATTATATACTCGTATATATATAAATATATGTATATGGGATATGGGAAAAGATTGTAAGCAATTTCATAATAATATAGACAGAGAAACTCTCGCTTCTCACTACCCTCCCTCCCTTCCTTCTCCTACTATCATCTTTGAAACTCACTAATATGACTAACATTCCCACTGCCCAGCCAACTGACCCCCCTGACATTAGCACTATAAATATAGACGATCCAATCAATACCAACCAACACCCCTCATTCGTACAAACTCTACTGAAAAATCACAATCATTGCATGCCAACTATCTCCAATTCACAATACAACATAGACATGTCCGATGAAACCATACAAGAGCAAGCTTTGGAAAATTCCATTCCACTATCCATAGAAGATAAAACTCAACTCTATTCCCCTTGAAAATATTCAATAATCATCAAAGTATTCGAAAGAAAGGTGGGTCATCTAATCCTCAAACAAAAAATCTAAACACTATGGCAACCTACAAAACCAATGCCTTTAATTGATTTAAGGAATGAATTTTTCCTTATCAAATTCCAAAAGGAGGAAAACATGAATAGAGCACTACATGGAGGTCCATGATTTGTACTAAACCACTTCCTATCCATTCGAAGGTGGGAACAAAAATTCCTAGCTTCAACAACAAAACTTACCTATACAGCAATTTGGTCACGACTGCCTGAGTTGCCTACGGAGTTCTATGATATAGAAATCCTCCAAAAGGTGGGTAACAAACTAGGTAAACTACTTAAAATCGATACATGTACATCATCTACCACAAGGGGTAGATATGAAAGGATTTGCATAGAGGTTCCGCTTGAACACTCACTAAAATCCCATGTGTTAATTGGGAATCATCGACAACAAGTTCTCTATGAAGGGTTGAACATGTTATGCACCATCTGTGGACGAATTAGCCATACCAATATCCAATGTCCAAATCATAGACAACAAAGCCCAATACACGTAACAACCTATAACAAATCCCAAGCACAGGCCACCCCAAGCAGTGAACTAGTACCTACAGAGGGAGAATGGAAAATAGTGGTTTTCCCACGACGAACTCCCAAAGCAGGCGCACACAAATATTGGGCAAACACCTCGCCCAAGTCAACCACAAGGCAGCCATCAACGTTTGTCAACACAAGCACTTCGTCAATAAGCTCCACTAAGGATTCACTCCAATCAGTTGGCCCAGGTATGTTCACTATCCATAAAACCAGCACTCCATTAATCAACTCTTTAACTACTACATTATCTGCTAATACGTTATTTGCTACAAAAAATAGTTTTGATTTATTACAATCAGCTACTAATTAAAAGGAGACCCCCCTAAGCCCACCAATAACCAATTCAGCCCACACTATACCTATTGGCATGACAGAGACCAAGCCCAACCCCTCTTTAGCAGCCCACGTATCAACTACTAACTCAGATTTCTCATACCACCCCACAATGAATAGTCCCACCTGTTACACTAACCATGCCTCTACTATGTCCACGTCAGCTCCACTGCCTTCCATCTCCAATACCACTCCTAATGTATTGACACCTGTTAATACTACTACAAACACACTTCTCCCTCCCCTAGGTAATCATGATCCCCCAATATCACATCTTAAGCCCACTCCAACACTTCACTCAGCCTTCCCCACTTCCTTGCAACCAATAAAATCTCACCATTCTCTCCTTAACCCAACTGAGGTGCACATCATATACGATAACCATCAACTCCCCTCTAAGCTACCGCCTCAACTGCCTATTCATGCTTCTACAAATACTACCAATTCATCATTAAATGACCTAACCCACATGCAATCACTCACTCTTCCTTACACCACTATCATAAACCATGCCGAGGTACCATGCACAACATTACCCCTTACGCACACAACATCAACAACCAACCCTACTTCTATAGAGGCCATTAAACATTAACCTTCTCTAACCTGGCAACATGCAAAGGAACCCTCCTCGTCCTCCCATGACTTATCCAGTCATTTACACCTCCCAAGCACCAAACCCATACCAACCACCACAATCCTGGTTGGAGATGGGGTTACAGAATCATGCCCTCACCTTCTTAATGATCGTGAACAACTAGGAGGTACTAATCCGACTACAAAATCCACAAGACCTAGCCCAGATCATCACGGAGGGGATGCATGTAGCCATGACTTATTACACTCTATTCCACTGGGCAACCCCACAAATGAACAACAACTCGCTATGGTGGAACCACTACCCCCAATCCCACTTAGAGCTTCCCTCTCTTGTGAAAATGCCATTCTACCTGGAGTCCCAATCCTCAATCCCATGGCTCACCGAATACATTCATATCCCTAACAACTTTAAGAATAGATTAACGGGTAGGAAAATAAATCATCATAATATAGCAGGTTGCACAACCTTAATCAAAGCTACTCTCAATACCATTCCCAGCCACATTATGTAAATTATCCAAATTCCCTCATATGTGATCAATCAACTAGAATCCTATCAAAAAAATTTTTATGGGGTCCACCCCTCAGAAAAAATGGTTACATCTGCTCAATTGGAATACAATCACTTTTCCAAAGAATCATGGAGGCTTAGGCATCCAACGACTCCTTCACAAAAATCAAGCCTTACTAGTTGCTACTGATTGGAGACTCTTCCATAATCCTGAAAGCCTTTGGGCATCATTCCTCATTCACATACACAACTCACACACCTCACCATTCAAAGAAACTCTCCCTACTGTGGCACACATTATGAAAGGCTGGCAAACATGCCAACTATGCATTCAATGGCAAGTTAATCAAGGTACTAGTGTACTATTTTGGAATGATACCTGGATTGCCCCACACACTACTATTCAAAGCTTTATACAAGGACCCCTAACAAACCATGAAGTAACTATAACGGTTGCCCTAGCATTATCTATTACTAGAACACTGGACTGCCCCTTCTCCTTTGAACTACCTAGTAATATAACCCACCTAATTAATTCCACCTACATATCTCCTTATGACCATAGGCCCGATAGAATCACTGGGGGAGCCACCTTTAATGGTTGTTTCACTGCTAATTCTTATTATAAATTTCTCCAACCACCTACTGATAAGGAAAACAATCATGGGTGGATTTGGAAGCTATATATGCTACCCAAAATAAAAAATTTCCTATGGCTCATTAGCCATAATAGGTTACCTACCAATAGGTATCTACATAGGCTAGGGATAACCTCGTCTAATAAGTGCAACATCTGCCTAATTGAGGAAGAAACAATAAGCCATATATTACTTCACTATCCTAGAGCCAAACAATGCTGGGAAGGGCTACATCTAGGACCCCTCATAAATTCCTTAACTACTTTCCCAAACAATAACACTTGTTGGCTAAAACCCCTTGCCCTCCAAAAAGGTACGTTAGCTAATCCTCACATAGCAGTACAGTTACTCGTTCCATTCACCTTGTGGCACATTTGGATCATTAGAAATAAATTCTGCTTTGAGAATCCAAACCACTCACCCTCCATTAATACAATCCTCCAACTTGCCCAGGAATATCAATACTTTGTTAATCAACCATCCAAACCCTACAACCAAATTCCTATGTATGTCAAATAGAACCCACCCCCACCCACAATTTTTTTTCTCAATACGGATGGAGCTTTCACACAAGACAAATCACGTGCAGGCTTTGGCGAGGTTTTCAGGGATTATAACGGCAATTGGGTTATGGGATATGCGGGTCACTCAGCATCTACCAGTGTTAATAATATTGAACTCATGGCATTATTACGTGGTTTGAAAATGGCTTTTACGCACAACTTAACACCACTTCAAATCCACATGGATGCAAAGGAGGTAATTAATTTGATCAATACCAACTACTCGCTAAAATCAGCTATTGCATTTGACTGCAGTTTCCATATCCACCAGCTGAATAATCCACCACTTAGCCACACTTACAGGGACCAAAATATAGTAGCAGATAAACTTGCACATTTTGGTATGGAACTGGAAGGCACTCCTATCACCTTTTTTGCAGATCCTCCTCACTTCATATGGAAGGATCTTTTGAATGACAAGTATGGTGTTGGCACGACTAGATGGATACCAAGAAGCAAAACTTTTTGTATGGACTCATTACCCTCCTCTGGCACCCAAAACGCAGCACTTTCAACAAGCTAAAATCCTAATAGAGCAGTTGTCATGCACAAAGATAACCAAAGGAGTAGTAATAGTTCTATTTCCCCTTGTAATGTACAACGACATAGCACTGCCAGTACTAGAACTCATAAGATTCTTATTTCGATGCCTAAGGGCAGCAGCTCCCTGTAACGTTTTTTATGAATTAGTTAATATAAAGTAATCTTCAAAACCAAAAAAAGGGATATGGAAAAAGGTTACAGCGTTATATACGCACCACCACATGATCAACTGGTATATGTTGATGGTGTTGCCCACAGTGGCCGAGACGATATGATGGGATTCCCTCAGTGACTTGATGATATAATGTACACCAATACCTATCCATGACATGACATTTATATGCACGTGCATGACATTATAAATGTTTTAGAATTTACAAGGTCATTCAAATTTAAAGACGTGTTTCTATATTTCATGTTTCATATATGTCTTTTATGTAGAAATATTCATGTCTTACATACTCAGTACATTTTTCGTACTGACGCCCTATTTTACGGGGCATGTGTTTCATGCCCGTAGGTGCAAGTAGGCAAGCTAACGGTCCCCCTTCTTAGGATCCCTGATCAGCGAGAGTTGGCGTGCTCCACTTGATCCAGAGCTGCTTTTGATTTTGGTACGATATGTATATATATAGGTATGACGTGGCTCAGTCCCGTATTTGTACAGTTATGTTTCCATTAGAGGTCTGTAGAAAGTATGTCTAGTTGGGTTGTATATGGCCTTGTCGGCTTTCAGTTTTGGATGTATAGTTGTCTATAGCCGCCTTGCCGACTCGCCCACTATATGCTGCATGCATACATACATATGCCTTGTTGGCAGGTCTTCTTGATGTATGTTATTTTTGTAATTCAGCAAATGTTATTCAGGTTCATATCTTAGATA
The DNA here is from genome assembly GCF_000393655.2 of Nicotiana sylvestris. Classification (NCBI taxonomy): domain Eukaryota; kingdom Viridiplantae; phylum Streptophyta; class Magnoliopsida; order Solanales; family Solanaceae; genus Nicotiana; species Nicotiana sylvestris. Next base: position 190,286,141 of record NC_091058.1, on the reverse strand, counting down.
CATGCTTAGGGGGGTTTGACAGAGAGGACTCAGGCACCCGTCACGACCCATCGGTTTGGGTCGTGACAAAAGTGGTATCAGAGCAGTTCTATCCTAGGGTTGTCTATAGACCGTGTCTAGTAGAGCCTAATTTATGGGTTTGTTGTGAACCACACTTATAAATAGGAGGCTACAGGACATATAGGATGTTATCCTCTCTTGTTATCTCAGATTGTGCAATACAGTAATTCATGTTCCTAATGATATGTTATATTTCCGGCGATGCTTCCAAAGAGTACGGCTGCCTATAAGGGAAAGTCTGTGGCTGGTGAGACTACTAGACGAGTGCCACGAGTTACCAAGGCTCAGGGAGAGTCTCATGGTTAGATTCTATCTTAGACTTCACATACCCCGCCCTTTCTAGAAGAGCTCCGAGGGGCACCAGGTCCAGCGCCCCCTGTACATTTAGCACCTCAGTCGGATGCACCGAGTTAGGAGATAAGAGATGCTATTCAGCTATTAACCCGATTAGTAGCCGCGTAGGCTCGATGTCAGGAAATAGGTATTGGCCATGCAGATAAGTCAGTCAGTGCGAGGGTTCGTGACTTCATTAATTTAGACCCTCTACTATTCACCGGGCAGATCCGAATAAGGACCCTCAAGTATTTATTTATAGAATGTAGAGGACGTTAAGGGTAATGAAGGTCACTGTGATTGAGTCAGTTGAGCTAGCTTCCTATAGACTCTGAGATATTGCAGTTAATTGGTACAAGTCTTGGGAATTGTCCAGAGGTGAGGATGCCCCTCCAGCAGTATGGCAGGAGTTTACAGAAGCTTTTCTTCGTCATTATCTGCCACCAGAGCTTAGGCGAGCTAGAGTTGATAGGTTCTTGACCCTGTGACAAGGTAACATGAGTGTTTAGGAGTACAGTCTTTAGTTTGATTCGTTGACTAGGTATGCTCCCACTATTGTATCTAAGATAGAGGATCGAGTTTAATGGTTCATTATGGAATTAGAGCATCACTTGCTTAACAATTGTATGTCGGTCTCACTTCCGCCAGATATGGATATTTCTCGTATTTAGGCATATGCTCAGGGTGTAGAGGAGGGTAAACAGAATTAGAGGGCCGATCATGAGCATGATAGGACCCAGAATAAGAGAGCAAGGTCTTTTGGTCCTTCTTGTGAGTTTTGAGGTGGTCAGAGGCAGCAGTACCTGAGGTGTCCATCCCAGCCATCGGCTAGTACATCCCCTTAGTTTGGTATTAGAGATTTGATCGTTCTTCATATTCAGGGTCTGGTCAGAATTTCAGGACCTCAGGCTCTCAGTATAGGGGCTAGTCAAATCAGATGAGGCTGCCCTTGCCACGATGTGCTCAATGTGGTAAGTAGCATACCAGGCAGTGCCATATGGGGTTAGGTATTTGTTATACTTGTGGTTATTTGGGCCACGTTATGAGGGATTGTCGGATGAGAGGTGATGCAAGTATAGCTCAGCCGTTGGGATCTATAGCTGGTTTGTCATCATCAGTACGACCCCCTTGGCAAGGTCCCCGAGCACCAATAAGTCATGGTAGAGGCAGAGGCGGAGCATCTAGATCGAGTATCCCTCAGAACCGCATTTATGCATTGGCAGCACGACATGACCAAGATTCATCGCTTGATGTTGTTACATGTATATTATAAGTCTCCTTATATGATGTATTTGTACTGATTGACACAGGTTCCACCTTATCATACGTTACCCCATTGGTTTCTAGTAAGGTTGAAATAATACCTGAATTGGTTAAACCTTTTGAGGTATCTACACCTGTTGGGGACTCGGAAATATCTAAGCAAGTCTATAGGGGTTGTATAATAGTAGTTCATGGTCGATCTACCGTAGCAGATCTAATCGAGTTAGATGTGGTAGAATTTGATGTTATAATAGGTATGGATTGGTTGGCTTCTTGTCATGCCAACCTTTATTGTAGAGCAAAGATAGTCCGATTTCAATTTCCAGGGGAGCCTGTTTTGGAGTGGAAAGGTAATATGGCATCGCTGAGAGGAAAATTTATTTCCTATCTCAAGGCAAGGAAGATGATCAAAAAGGGCTATATTTATCACTTAGTTCGGGTTCAGGATGTGGAAGTAGAGTCACCATCCATTCAGTCCATCCCACTGGTTATGAGTTTCTCGATGTTTTTCCCGATGAACTTCCGGGTCTTCCGCTAGAACAAGAAATTAAGTTTGCCATTGACCTACTACGAGATACTCACCCAATATCTATTCCTCTCTATAGGATGGCCCCCACGGAGCTGAAAAGTTAAAGGAACAACTAAGGGACTTGCTTGAAAATGTCTTTATCAGACCTAGTACATCCCCGTATGGAGCACCTTTGTTATTTGTGAGGAAGAAATTCCTAACGAACGTGTATTGATTATAGACAGTTGAATAAGGTGACAATCAAGATTAAGTACCCGGTCCCGAGGATTGACAATTTATTTGATCAGCTGCAATATGCCAAGTGTTTTTTAAAGATAGGCTTGAGGCCCGGGTACCATCAGGTAAGGGTTAAGGATGAAGATATTTCAAAGACAGCATTCAGGACCAGATACGAGCACTTTGAGTTTCATGTTATGTCTTTCGGTTTGACCAATGCCCAGTAGTGTTCATGGATTTGATGAATCATGTATTCAGTCCCTTTTTAGATCTGTTTGTAATTGTATTTATCGATGATATATTGGTATATTCTCTTTCAGGGGCTGAGCATGCTGATTATCTGTGTACTATGCTCAGAGTTCTACAAAAAGGGAAGTTGTATGCGAAATTCTCTAAGTGTGAATTGTTCTTAAACTCTATAGCTTTCCTTGGGAATATCATTTCGGGTGAAGGCATCCGGTGGATACACAAAAGATTGAGGCAATAAAAACTTGGCCTAGACCCACAACACCGGCGGAGGTTCGTAGCTTTGTCGGTTTGGCAGGTTATTACAAGAGATTTGTGGAGGGATTTTCTTCCCTCTCAGCAACTTTGATGAAGTTGACTCAGAAGAGAGAAAAGTTTCAATGGACCGATGCTTACGAACGGAGTATCCAGGCATTAAAGGATAGATTAACTTCAGTACCAATTCTAATGCTCCCGGAAGGGACCGATGGTTACGTTATCTATTGTGATGCTTCTGACGTTAGGTTGGGTTGTGTGCTGATGCAGCATGGTAAGGTTGTGGCTTATGCTTCCAGACAACTAAGAAATTACGAGAAGAACTACCCGACCCATATTAGAGTTAGCCGCGGTGATTAATGCACTAAATATGTGGAGGCACTACTTGTATGGCATTCATGTTGACATCTATATGGATCATAAAAGCCTCTAGTACATTTTCAAGCAAAAGGAACTGAATGTACATCAAAAGAGATGGTTGGAGCTACTTAAAGACTATGACGTTGATATTTTATACATCCGAGGAAGGCAAACATATTAGCCGACGCCCTCAGCCGTAGGTCTATGGGTAGCCTGTCGTATTTATAGCCAGAAAAGAGGGGAATAGCCCATGAGGTTCATCAGCTAGCTAGTCTTGGAGCTCGGTTACTGAACTCGGGTAATATTGGAATTACTGTTCAGGATATGGCAATATCCTCTTTAGTAATAGAAGTAAAGGAACGCTAGTATGAGGATCCTGTGTTAGTTCGTTACAGGGATACCACCCTTCAGAAGGAGAAGACACCGTTTGAAATTACAGAAGATGGGTTCCTCAGATATCAAGGGCAATTATGTATATCTAATGTTGCAGGGCTGCGTTGACAGGTTATGGGAGAAACTCACTATTCTCGTTATTCTATCCAACCAGGATTGACAAAGATGTATCATGATATCAGGGAAGTATATTGGTGGAACGGATCGAAAAATGTATATAGCAGTATTTGTTGCTCAGTGCCCTAACTATCAGCAAGTTAAGATTGAACATCAAAAACTCGGTGGATTATTGCATGCTATGGAGATTCCGACTTGGAAATAGGAAATAATCAATATGGATTTCATCGTAGGCTTACCTCGTACCCAGCATTAGTTCGATTCGATATGGGTGATGGTTGATAGGCTTACAAAATCATCCCATTTTCTACTCGTTAGAACTACATATTGATTAAAGGATTATGGAAGGATTCATATTAAGGAGATTGTATGACTACTTGGTGTCCCCATATCTATTATCTCGAATAAAGGAGCTCAATATACAGATAACTTCTAGAGGTCCTTCCAAAAAGGATTGGGGACTCAAGTAAGTCATAGTACCATATTTCATCCCCAGACAGACGAACAGGCTGAGCGTTCTACTTAGACACTGGAGGATATGTTACGAGCTTGTGTAATGGACTTCAAAGGTAGCTGGGATGATCATTTGCCGCTTATTGAGTTTGCATATAATAATAGCTACCATTCCAGTATTCAGATGGCTATATACGAAGCTCTGTACGGACGGAAGTGTAGGTTACCTATAGGGTGGTTCGATGTTGGAGAATCTGTATTACATGGGGCAGACCTGGTTCAGCAAGCCATAAAAAATGTAAAGCTTATCCGAGATCGACTATTGATAGCTCAGAGTCATCAGAATTCATATTCTAACGTTCGGCGTCGAGATTTAGAGTTCGGGGTTAATGACTGGGTATTCTTAAAGGTGTCACCTATGAATGGTGTGATAAGATTTTGCAGGAAATGCAAACTTAGCCCACGGTATATTGGGCCTTATAAGATCATTCGGAGAATGGGCCAAGTAGCTTATGAGTTATAATTGCTCTCGGAGTTGGAGTCTGTCCATCTGGTTTTTCATGTATCTATGTTACGAAAGTGCATTGGCGATCCTACTCGAGTGATGCCCATGAATGATGTGCAGATTACAGAAGACTTTTCATACAAGGAAATTCTAGTTGCCATCCTAGACCATCAAATCCGCAAGCTAGAATAAGGAGGTAGCCTCCGTGAAAGTACTTTGGAGGAACAACAATGTGGAAGAAATGACTTGGGAGGCCGAGGAAGACATGAAGTCTAGAAACTCCTACTTATTTCCTCTTCCAAAGAAGGGTCCGACCGAGATGTCATAACCATAAGGTACGTGTATAAATTCTTGTGTTGGTTATTGTCGTTGGTCATGTGAGGTCATTATCGTTATTCATAATTGTGGCCTTGTGTGGCATTGGTTATTAAGCTTCTACGGGTAGAATGGGTAGTAGTGTTGTTACAAAGGTGACCCTGCCAAAGCTATATAGTTCATGGGGAATTGAACATTCGAGGATGAATGTTTCTAAAGGGTGAAGGATGCTACATCTCGCATTTTTGTACGTTAAAAGTTTCGTCTTCAGTTAATCGACGTAGTCTTAGGGATGAGATTATCTTGAGGTTAGTGTAGTTATGCTATTTATAACAAGCGATAAAGAAGTGTCATGAAGGATAAAGGGTACAAGAATTAAAGAAAATGAGTTTCGTTGAAAGTGGCCAATTTGGGATAAAATACGGGTCAAGCAAAAATACCAGATAATTATTGAGTAGTACCATGCAAGGTACCATATGATCACGATAGTATAATGTATAAAGAATATATGAAGTATATTAAAAATAAGTAAAATTTTAAGTAATTTGTGACAATTTTTAAATTATGCGAGTAATTGGTTAATTAATGGGTAACGAAACATTACCCAGTTAACTAATAAGTGGATAAAAATTAACAAAATTACACCCCAAAAGAAATATGGCATCAAACCACTTTCCAAACAATGACTCATGGTCACGTTTGGAGTAGGTGGCTACCTAAGAGTTAATTGACATTTAATAAGTAGCTTACTACTTCCTTTTTGACAAAGAACAAAAGATGTTCTTAATTAAAAAAAGTAAGAAACGTTTTCCAGCTTCAATCTCTAGTATTCTAATAAGAGGAAATAACACTCAAATGTAGGAAGTACTAGCATAAGATTACAGTAACCAAGAAGATAAAAGGCACTAAATTCCTGGTGAGCAGCTCATAAATCAAAAGCACACACCAAGCTTGCAGAAGCTTCCTTGGGAGCAAGTATACAAATAATTCATTTCATTAAAACCTAGTTCAAGACAATTCAAGGAAGAGAAGTCCAAATTAGTTCAAATAATTCAAGGTAGAGAAGTCAAAAATTCGTTCAAAACTATTCGGGGAGGAGAAGCTCATTACGATCAAGTAAAATTCAAGGAAGCAGAAGCTTATTTCATTAAAAATATTCTAGGTATGTTAAGTCCATCCATTCTTTCTTTTGGCATGATCCAAATTATACTGAAGAAACGAGTAAACGTACAGTTTTCATAAATTACTCTATTCATAGAAATACTAAGGGTGGCCATATTCGTGATTTTCCCATGTGAATTATTATTATCTTCTGTTCATGGGTCTCAGAATAATACGTAGTTGAAAAAAGTTTATCCGAAAGGAATATTGAGATTTTTACATATTTTTATACATTTCACCCATTTATGCATGTGCATTGACCCGTGACCAGATGGCGTTATATACGCGTATATATGTAAATCTATGTATATGAGATATGGGAAAGGGTTACGGCGTTATATATGCACCATCACCTGATCAGCTGGTATATGTTGATAATGTTGCCCATAGTTGCCGAGACGATATGATGGCATGCCCTCAGTGGCTTGATGATATAATGTACACCAATACCTATGCATGGCATGACATTTATACGAACGTGCATGACATTATAAATGTTTTAGAATTTACAAGATTATTCAAATTTAAAGACGTGTTTCTATATTTTATGTTTCATTTATGTCTTTTACGTACAAATTTTCATGCCTTACATACTTAGTACATTTTTCGTACTAACGCCATATTTCACGGGGCCTGCGTTTCAAGCTCGCAGGTACAGATAGGCAAGTTGATGGTCCCCCTTCTTAGGATCCCTGATCAGTGAGAGTTGGCGTGCTCAACTTGATCCAGAGCTGCTTTTGATTTTGGTATGATATGTATATATATATGGGTATGATGTGGCTCAGTCCCGTCTTTGTACAGTTATATTTCCATTAGAGATTTGTAGATAGTATGTCTAGTTGGGTTGTATGTGGCCTTCTCGGCTTTCAATTTTGGATGTATAGTTGTCTATAGCAGCCTTGCCGGCTCGCCCACTATATTCTGCACGTATACGTACATATGCCTTGTTGGCAGGTCTCCTTCATATATGTTATTTTTGTAATTGAGCAAATGTTATTCAGGTTCATATCTTAGACGCATGCTTAGCGGTATTTGACAGGTAAGACTTAGGAACCTGTTGCGGCCCATCAGTTTGGGTCGTGACAATTACATAGCCCCCTATAAATTGTTTCTCATAAACTGCAGTGCGATTAAAATCTAGAAGTACTTAGAAATCATGTCTATAGGACCTAACAACCTTAACTATTAAAATTTTCGACATGCCAATCTTTTTGCTTGCATTTGTTGCTTAATGTGTGGAGGATAAATTGAGCCTTTATCTGTTCTTGCTTGAAAAGTTCAACTTGTTTTGTATGTCGCCTAGTTTTACAATTTTGAGAAACCTAAGTGGAGTCTACAACCATCAAAAATAGAGGTCCCAGTGCCTCCAAGACCATAGATAAGGGACGGGTAGTGCACGCATAGGATACGAGTTAGAATTGATTAGAGAGCTTAAGGTAAATAACTAAAAGATAGTAAACGGGTAGCAGGAGATGATAGTCTGTGCCCGCTGAATAAAATGAGTAACATCCCTGTCTTGTAGGAGTTACAAAGTATTATTTATGTTGCACGGGGTGATCCTTTAGGCTAAAATACTTAGGACCCTCGATACCTATTAAATAATTTCCTCGCCTCTTCTTCAGACTAATTCACTTAATTGAGTTCGGTCGAGACCCACAATTGTGGACCTCGAAGAGTGCCTTACACCTTCTCTTCGAGGTAATTTCGAGCCCTTACCCTTACACCTTCTCTTCGAGGTAATTTCGAGCTCTTACCCGATCTCTGGTGGCGCAAACTGGTTAAACAAAGTTATCTGCAAATAGGTACGCCAACGCACCTTAATCCATTAGGTGGTGACTCTCTCTTTTAAAACCCTTCCTTAAAAGAGTTGTCAATGTTGAAACCTGATTTCGCGAGAAAAAGGGGCGCGACAACATGCGACTCTGCTGGGGATATTTTGTTTTAGACTCTTACCATAAATGAATTTGATCTTTGTGAATTAGCCTTCTCTAATAAGCGTGCCTTTGTTATTTTGCTATTACCTGAGTCTCCCACTCCTATTTTTCCCTTTTATTGCTACATGCACATCCTTTTTGCCATTTCCCTTCTATATGAACTCATATGCGATTCTTTGTTTAATTTGATTACAACATGTGTTTCCCCTTATTCCTTAATCATGTTCACCAGCTCCACACTTTTTGCTATATCATATCTCTCCCCAACCCTTACCTTTTAATTTGCTTTATTACACTTCCTTCATTATGTCCACGTAATAACTCACTAGGACAAACATTGTCCAAAGTCTGCCGGGATTTCCATAATCTGAATGGAGGTAATCACGATTTATGCATCATTTGGAGAAAAACATGCCAATATGTTGATCATTAGTGTCTAATTAGCTAAATCTCGAGGGGGCAAGGGCTTACTTTACCTGTTTTGCAGAAATAAGGCACGAGGTCCCCAGGTTCGGTAAGGTTCAGAATATCCCACCTTTGTTACTGGATTGGTGGGGAAATCTTTCACCAAGTGACAAAAACCACATAAAAAGAGTTCTTGGGAATCTACCTTCTCTGCTAGACATTCAACCAAACAATATACTGATCGAGGCTACTACTATGTTTCGGGATGAAAAGAGGGATGTTTTCCATTTCGAGGATATAGAGATGACTCCCTTCCTAGAGAAAATAGGGGGCTTTGCTGGAATTCCTTGGGATATCCCTGGTCTATTAGTACCTGAGAATCACACCTATCGAGGGTTTCTGAAAATGATGGGTTTTAGAAAGAATGATGAGTTAGTCTACTTAAAGAAGTCTTACATACCATTCCACTTACCCTACGCACGTTATGGACATAGCAAATCCTACCGCCTTTACCATGATAAGTTTGCTATTACTTCGTTGGGTTTGACCCACCGTCAGGTTTTCGTGTTCATCGTCTATTTTCTAGGGATGCTAGTATTCCTAGGGTAAGGAGAAAGGATTCACACCAATGATTGCGGAAGAAATATATAGAGCTTTAGACTACTGCAAGAAGGGATTCAGACATTTCGAGGGCCGCAACTTGTTACTACAAATATGGTTGTTGGAGCATCTTCAAAGAGGACAGTACAGTTAGGAATATCCGCGGCGACCATGGAATGACCACATAGCTTTTCACCATCCAAAAATAATGATTTTCATCCTAGATAGGTTTGTACAATCGGAAAATATTGTGGATTAGGTGCAGTTCTTTAGCAATTTGACGGATGACAAAGTCCATTGGATGTTCGAGTGGTTCCCTACCAGCGAGTTTATCATTAGGTCAAGAGATGTTCCTAATTTAGTGCTGATTGGGTTGAGGGATATCTATCCCTATGCTCTTATTAGGGCCATGAGAGGCTGAGAGGAAACAAGTCATACCCCGAGTCTCCAAGATTGTTTACTACAAAGCAGATTTCCAAGGCGATGTTATTCCATTCAAGTACGAGGCACAACACATGTGGAATTTATAGGACATGGTAGAGAAGTATACTATCGGGCCAGATAGATACCATGCTAGCCATGTGCATTTTTATCCATCAAGGTTGGTCGATGACATAGCGTGAGAAGTCAAGCCAGGGATTGATTTGGGCAATAGGGTCATAGATGATGCTGCCGAGGCCCAAGTCAAATATATGAGGTTACAAAAAGGATTTTTAAATTTGAGGCCAGACATTTGGAATAGCACAAAGCGTACATGGAAGCAATCAATGAATGGAGATAAATCGCCACCAAATCAATAGACAGGTTGGAGTATTTAGAGCAGGGATTGATAGAGCTGTAAGGGAAGATGAGGAACAGGGTTATAGGCTGTCAAAACATGGAAGGAAGAGAATGAGGTCTCCTAGCAAGGGCGTTTCTACTGCGGGACATACACGACCTAGGGAGCTTGATCAATGGAGCAAAGAAGGCCAAGCATGAAGAAGGTTCTTCTGGTACTAGATAGATTAAAAAATTATGTTTTACTTGTTTTTATAGATTTGTTTTAGGCTTTGGTTGTAATAAGTCACATGAAATTAGTGACTTTTTATTATCATTATCGTATTATTAGAGATTCGATTTATTTTAACATTAACATGACAGAGTTATTGGCATCCGTTTTTCTCCAAATCTATATGTTGCTTAGGCCTACCCCAGGCACAATAAGGTCCCCAAGTTAAGATGCGAATTTATTCCGCAATATGTGTTTAAATACTACAAGCAACCTCTTTATACTTCTCACTGACTTGTTTACTTTTTTGTTTTCTTCTTTTCTTGATTTGTTTATTCCCATCCCCGAAGGTTCGTTTGTGCATACTGGCATTATCAACATATCATACAAGACCAAGAGGACCTCCACCTCCTCCTCCTCAAAACAATCCTAAAAGCAAGGGAAAGTCCAGAATGGATGATAATGGCAACATCAGGAAAGATAACACCACACATGAGGACAATGCTGAAACTTCAGATGGTCGAAGCACTCCAGCACCAAATGACTTGGTTTTGCGACTGGAACAAAAGATATTGGAGTTACAAGGGGATCTTGAGCAGGTTCGGAACTTGGGAAATCTCTCCCTTACCCTGAACGTCCCTGACATCAACCAACAGAACACCAAAACCCAGCACTTCCCCAAAATACATCCAACCAGCATCCATAAAATTCTCCCGCACCTCACCAATATTTCGCACCGCCTAAAAATCCCAATCCTCCACCGGTACCAACTCCTCCACAACATCATCATCAACCAACCGAGTTTCCACAAACAACTACCTATCACACTCCTCAGAACGCACCGCAACTTATTCCCAATCCTCAAAACTCAACCAATGATCACCACTATACCCAAATCCCCATAGTACATCAAAGCAACCCCATATATGTGGAAACCTTACCCCACACTACTCAACAAAACCCTATACATATCTAAATCTACTGAGAAGGACCTACTAATCTAGAATATGATATAAGAACTTAAAAATCTTACAAGTCGAGTCCAAGGTGTCAAAGGGTGTAAAAGCATTGAGAGATTGAACTACGAGGACCTGTGCATTCAGCTAGACGTGGAACTGCCAGAGGGTTACAAACCTCCTAAATTCGAGATGTTTGATGGAACAGGTGACCCAAAGGTGCATCTAAGGACATACTGTGACAAACTCATAGGAGTTGAAAAGGATGAAAGGATTTGCATGAAATTGTTCATGAGGAGCTTCACTGGTGACACCCTATCTTGGTACAATAGTCAAAATCCAAATAAATGGGTTAGCTCAGTAAGCATGGCATCAGATTTCATGGATCGGTTCAGTTTTAATTTAGAGAATGCACCAGATGTCTTGTATATCCAAAATCACAAGAAGAAGCCAAATGAGACCTTCTATGAGTATGCTACTCGGTGGAGATCGAAAGCTGCAAAAGTAAGACCGGTATTGGAAGAAGAGCAAATGAACAAATTCTTTGTTCGGTTTAGGATCTACAATACTATGTGAGGTTAATGGTTATTGAGAATCACAAGTTCTTTGACTTCATTAAATTGGGGGAAAGAATTGAAAAAGGAATCAAAAGAGGAATGGTAATTAATTTTGAGGCATTACACGCTATGAATAAAGCTTTGCAGTTAAGGGGTATATCCAAAAAGAAAGAAGTAGGCGCCGTGATGGTAGCCCAAGGCCCAATCCTTCTCACATACCAAACCCCACCACTCGCATATCAGCCTTCACCTTCCAGATAGCAACAACACGCCACCACTTACCATATTTATAACACGCAGCCTGCATATTACCACTCACCACCACGAGCCCGCCAAAACTACCAGAAACCCAGAGCAAATTTTTCCTGCAGATCACCCAGAAAATACACTCCTACTGCTGAACGCATTGATCAGCTCTATGAAAGACTGACGGCTACTAGTTATGTCACCCCCATCCCTATTGTTGCTATGGAAAACTCTTCCGAGTGGGTCAATCAAAACCAGACATGTTCCTACCACTCGAGCATGAAGGGACGCACTATTGATGTATGTCGCACTTTGAAAGATAAGATCTCGACTCTGATTGACACCAAGTTTATACAAGCAAAAGAGGCTGCACCAAATATCCGCAACAATTTCCACCCGAATCATAGGGGCGAGGGGTAAATATGATAGAAACTAATAAATAATGGGATCTAGAAGGATCAATTGGACTCATTCATGAAGGGGATGAAACAACAATACCTCCAGTCACTCTCACACCCATTATAGTGCAAATTCAGTCACCAATTGAGGTTGAAATAGCCACGCCAGATTCGTTTGAGGTTAAATAACAATGCCCTCAACCACACTAGATCCGTTCGAGGTGGAAGTGACCACACCCTTCACTGTGATGGTTTCCCCCACACCGTCATTTAATTCCAATGATATACCATGGGACTATACTGTAGAGGCGAGAAGAAAAGGAAAAGGGAAGATGGAGGAAATATGTGTCGCACAAGGCATGACCAGGACCGAAAGGGTTTAGACACTTGAGTATTTGGGAGGAACAAGCGAAGAAGCCTCTCCCAAACAACCTGTCATTGAAATTGGTCCAGACGATCTTTGGAGAAAGGTTCGAGCAAGGGAGTACTCTGTAGTGGATCATTTGAACAAAACCCCTGCTCAAATTTCCATTATATCGCTGCTACAAAATTCTGAGATGCATAGGAATGCTCTAATCAAAGTGTTGAATAAAGCTTATGTGCCCAACAACATCACTAGTGGAGAGCTGTCCAATATGACAGGGCAAGTATTGGAGATCCACAAGATTACCTCTCACGAAGACAAACTACCACCTGAAGGACTGAGTCAAAACAGGGCACTACACATCACATTACAGTTTTAGGACAAATTCATAGCCAGAGTCCTAATAGATGGGGGTTCAAGCCTCAACATTTGTGTGTTGACTACTTTGAAAATGTTGGGTAAGGATTTCCATGAGATATGAGCAGGGAGTATGAATGTGAAAGCATTTGATGGGTCTCAAAGGGCCACAATTGGAGATATCAACCTTTGTTTATAGATGGGCCCGACTTGGTTTGATGTTGAGTTTCAAGTATTGGACATATCTGCTACATACAATTTGTTGCTGGGACGACCTTGGATACATGCTGCTGGAGCTGTTGATTCTATGCTACGCCAGACCATGATGTTCGAATGGAAACATCAGGAGGTGATCATTCATGAAGACGGAAGTAATCCCATCTACACCAATCGAACTGTTCTGGTTGTCGATTATAGAAGGAAGTTGGGTGGAGAAACGTACCATCGCATCAAGCGTGTCAATGTAATGGAGAAATACACTAAGCCAATACAACCAAAACGTCATGGTAACACCTTTGGACTTGGGTATCAATACACCTGGCAGGAGTACGATGATTGGTCGCTGTCATGGCGTGGCCCATATTACCCTCTTGAACAGCCAATACTGCATCTGCATCAAACATTTCAATAGACTGACATGATATGGGCATCTGAAGAAGATGAGGCTTTAGCTGGCTTAAGGGATCTGTTTTTGGATGATGAATACATGGACTGCAATGTAATTATTGAGGAGGAGTAGGAAGAAGACTTCACCATTTAAACCATGAAGAAAGGAGTTGTTCTCATGAATTGGACAGCTACACCATGCCTGGCCCGTCGAGTTCCTGGGTACCCTTGCAATTAGCATGATTTGTTTTTAAAAAAAAAAAATTAAAACATTTAAGTAATTTCCAGTATTTTGTTTTAACACGCATTTTGGTTTGAAATAATTGCTCGAGTCATCGAGCCGTACCTGTTTTGATGTTTTCGAGATTTAATTAATGCATTGTTATTTTAGTATTTATTATATTTTTCATTTCTTCTCTATAGCATTATTATTACTTAACCTGATGAACCAACGACTGTGACATGTAACGAGACAACGCAACATAAGGATAGTGATTAAGCGGAAGTTGTTTATCTTGAAAATGGTAATAACAATTAGATTTGATTTTGTGGTTCGAAAACTACGTGATCTATTTTTATGCTAGATGTTTAGGCAATAGATTCTAAGTAAGAGATTTGAGAATGAGATAAGAGCTTGTAGATAGTATAATGAGCAAACCGAATGGCTGGAAATCGGGGCCTCGAGGTCGAGTCGGATGGTTGGATAGGGGCAATCAAATGGGGATTAACAGTTATGATAGCTTTGATAAAAGCCTTTTATGATCAATAATGAGCAATAAATGAAGAGCAATAAATAGACAATGAATATAATCAATAAATGTAACTAATGAGATCAAGAGAATATGTTAGAGAGCAAAGAGAATGTTCTTATATTTTTAATATTAAGTATCAGATGTCTTACGAAATGAAAAGGATCCCCTTTATATATTGGGGGAATCCCAACATAGTAGAAATACATTTATTACAAAGAGATGGGGCTGGTACATCCATTTAATGCCACAGTACGGACTTAAACTAGCCAAATAGACTAGGTCAGCTTTAGTCACATGCCTTGGGAGCCTCCCACTTTTTCATAATGTCTATCGATCTACACTACCCCCATGCTGGAAGACGATAATCCCTCGGGTGTTAATCTCGACCATAATCTCGATCCTATGAAAACGTGCTCATGAAGCGTCGTAATAACCGAAAATTGGACCCCCCGATTTTACCGTATACAGATAGTCCCTGCATTTCTTAGAGTGTATCGATAAGAAACGACTTCGATATCCATCTTCTTGAACTTCCTGTGATGATGTAATACTCATGACATAAGCCTCCACGATAACCGAGGTATCCTGTTAGTGTGTCTTTTTTTAGGAACACTTATTACACTGTCAGTTTATTTTTTCAAAGTAATAACACTGTCGCCGATCTGTCTCCCAAAAATATTGATTGCACCTGTCGATACGTTTTCCAAAGAGTATTGATTATGACGGTTGGTTGCGCTACCCTCTCTATATAAATGGAAGCTTTCTTGAATCAAAACTTCGCTCAGTCATTCTTCACCATTTTCCAACTCCTTTCTTCTCATCGCCCCCGTCCAATTTTATTTCTCTTGTTTAACGCCTATGGCCGTAAGGTCATGCGACAACGCTTTCACCGGCTACACAATGGCCCTTTCTCAGAGTTGTCTTTCTCTGAGCGGGATTGCACTAACTTGTTGTTATTGTTGCTACTACTGTCGTCGTTGGATCGAGACGATGCGATAGGGGCTCCGATTTCATCCTACTCAGGAAGATATTCGGACTCTACACTGCTGCTCAGGAGGATGTTCGGAATTTACACCGTTGCTCACCTCTCTACTCCGGCCTGGTGTGGTACTTCATCCCTTTTGCTTTCCGTGGGGTGAAGTGGCACTACCGGCCACTAAATTGCACGACACAATGTTACAAGAAGTGTACTCAAAGTAGTCGTGCAGGTTGGGCCTACGCTCGTCAAGTCTTCTATCGAGCTATAACTTTCTAGGCCTCGTAAAAGCTTTTGCTCTTTGGCAGGATACGGCTTTTTCTTCAACCATTTCTGCTTCTTCTGTATTGTTTTGCTGCATCTTCCTCGTCCTTGAAGATGCCGATGAGAAGGCCGAGATGTGGCCATAAAGAAATTATTCTTGAAGGCATTGCTCTCGTAGATGTACCCCTGAGAGTAGATTAGACTTTTAGTTGTTACTTTTGCTTCTTTATTTTTGTGTAAGGACCCTTCGTGGGCTTTTGTAATTATGTATAAGGTCCTTTAATGGGCTTTTTGTAATCATCGTTTACGAATACAAAGATGTTTCTTCAATTTGTCTCTGATTTATGCTATATTTCCCTTTATCTGCGTTTACGAAGAATCTTAATGCTTGACTGTACCGATGGGTACGAATGCCGAGCTTGGGTGTAAGTACTTCTCTGGCTCTTGATTGATTAACACGATACCCTGTAGAACCCTTTTCCATTCCTCGAACTGAGCCCGAATTGGATTGATAACTCGGGCCGTCAGGGCCCTCGATTTCAGGTTGAGTGAGAATAGGGCTTCAAAATTTTCAAAACGAAACTTAGCCTTTTAGGCCCTGGTTATAGTCATCGAGGGGGAACTTGCTCGGACGTCTGAGAATAAAGATAATCTTTAGGCTTTCGAAAGCGGTCCACGAGTGAGAGTTCGCTCAAGTTCTGGCGACCAGGAAACTTGTTTTGAACTCAGAGTGAAGATAGCCTTAAGGCATTGCAGATAGATCCCGTATGGGGGCTTAGCAGGATTTAGATGGTCCCTGGGTTAAAGTAACCAAGAGGATGGTTTTAACTCGACCCGAGGGTGAGAAATAACCCTAGTGGTTTATTAGTAGTTTTCGAGTGAGAATTGGCTCAGGCTCAGGTATCGAGTAAATGACTCGTACTTACAATAGCAAAATCCTCGAGGTAGGGTACCACCTTGAAATTAGGCTTGTATGAGTAGATTTTTAGAGCTTATCTTCTTTTTGACAGAAGTACCCGAGATTGGATACCATCTCGAGGCTTGCAATTATGTGAATGGCTTCTTAGAGCCTATCTTCTTCATGGCATAGGTCCTCGAGATCGAGTACCATTTCGAGGCTTGTAATGATGTCAATGGCTCATTTGAGCCTATCTTCTTCTTTACAGAGATCCTTGAGATCGGGTACCATCTCGAGGCTTGTAATGATGTCAGTGGATCATTGGAGCCTATCTTCTTCTCAACATAGGTCCTCGATATTGGGTACCATCTCGAGTTTTGGAATGGTGTTAATGGCTCATTGGAGCGTATCTTCTTCTTGACATAGGTCCTCAAGATCGGGTACCATCTCTAGGCTTGTTGATGCGGGATGGGGAGGGGGTCTTTGATCCCCAAAGCATCATACGACACCGTTAATTACATGACATGGTTATGAAACAACCAAGGCAACTCCGCAGGTACATCTTCCCAAAGCAAAAAACATCTTAGTCAGCATTTTTAGTTAGCCCTTGAGGCAGGCATATAGTCACTGCTTTCTCCATATATAGGGTTGTCTTCCCTCTTTTGAGAATTTCGCTATTCTGAGTAGTTATCCTCCTTTATAGAGTTCTTATTTCCTGCGTTAGGTCCTTCACCATTTCAACTTTATAGCCCTTTCTCAAATTCCCGCTCTAATTCACTAGTTTTACCATACTTTTGGCTGCTACACCAGGGTCCGCTCGACAAGGAGAAGGGAGTTCCGTCCTCGAAGGATTCTTGAACCAAAATGTTCGAGGTCATTGGGAGTATGTCTCGAAGTTTGTTTCTTTAATAGGAGAGGGGCACCTTGAGTCACTGAGGAAAGATTGTGTATGGGGGAAGAAGGTAGTATTGCGGGCACCTTCCCCGAAAGAGAGCATCACGGATCACATCGAGGGGCTTTTGAACATGTACATGTACCCCTTTACGCTGGCCCCCCAGATCGACTTCTGTTGAAAGTACCAGGTTACCTTGGCATAGGTTCACCCGTCATTTTAGAGGATAGTATTGATGATTAGGTTCTTTGCAGAAGAAGCATGTCTTGAATTCACTCTTAGTCATCTCATCAGGCTATACCAGCCTTTTGACCATCGAGGTCTACTAACCCTACAATGCCGATACACCACGCCTTTCGTTGTTGATGATGAAGAAGAGGGGGATCGGGGATGTATGAGCTGGTTTGTCCGAGCACGGACTATCGATATTATCCCTGTGGAGTTTCTTCCATTTCCTGAGGAATGGAATTTTACACGTAAGTGGTACACTTATGCCTTTGTAGTTTTGCTTATGGCGTAGGCAGGCTCCGTAAATGCGCCTTCCTTTCCCTTTCTGTAGCAATTTCATGGATGTCATGCGAGGTCCCCGACCTGACGAATTGGGCTTAGCAGCTGGCGACCCACTCGATTTATAATGAGCGTAACTAGTGAGCTTTGTCTAAGGGTAGATGGGAGGCAAAACACCACGTACTTGCTATGCAATTTGCTCCTTTTTTGAAAGGCACTTTCTTTTATGCGTACTAACTCCGTCATCATAGGCATTGGGGAGTTCTTTGAGGCAAGATCGTGCCCTCTAAGAGAGGGAGAAGGATTGTTGGCTTTAGGAGTGAGGGGTAATAATAATAATAATAATAATAAGCAAGAAAGGCCTTCGTAGGGCGACGGTGATTATAGCAAGACTAGTCCAGCCCGAAGGTTCAAAGAGGGCGTATTAGCCGAATCTCCAGCGCTCGAGATTTCTAGTTTTAGAAAAATGATCCCTCCCCCTCCATCGTCATCTTATATAGTCGAAGGTACTTTGAGGAACGAGGGTTATCTGCCGCTGACTTATTCTCCTATCGAAGGCACTTCGAGGGATGTTTGACGCCGGGGGCTGCATATATCAGGGGATTGTATCCCAACGAGGGGCGGTTCTACCGGGGTAGATCGAGCCAGACTAGTAGATGTGCTCTCAACTTTCAAGGAAGCTCAACGGCTCTACACTAAGGTGTGTTTTGGCCATCCGTATTGGTTTTATAGTTTTGTAAATTTTACTCTCTTAACGAGTTTCTTCTTTCATAGGATTTTAACAAGCTCAAGTCTGAGCTACTCTACTGTGAAACCAGGTTGCGATAAGCCATGGATGCGGAAAAATCCCTCAGGCTTCATTGTGATGAAAGGGAAGACGAGTTTGTACACTTGCGGTATGAGGCGAGTCGAAGCCTGAACTACGAAAGCTACCTTGAGGAGCATGTAATGTTTGTTTTGAGGGTGTGCGTGTTTCTTCTTCTACCTTTTGAGGCTAATGTTTTGTCTACTTCAGTTGCAAAAAATGACAGAGGACCTGGAATGCCTTATGAGCGAAGTTGGTCAAGCTAAGTGCGAGCATGATGAGCTAAAGGCTCGGATGGATACCCATATATCGGCTAAGAAAGATGTTTTGGCCAAGGCTTTCACCCTCGAAGTGCAATTTTGCAATGCTAACGAGAATACCTTGGTCCGAACGGACATTATTTCAAGGCTCGAGTCTGAGCTCCTGAAGGTGAAGGCCGAAGACGTGGATTCCCGGGCTGAAGCCGAAGTAATCTAAACTAAGGCAGATAAGAAGGTGGCTATCTATTTAAAGGACACTGCCAACGCTCGTGTTGAGCTAAGGGGGGCTTTGGACCATGAGAGTAGGAGCAAAGAATACGTGAAGTGCAAATCTCAGAGTGAAACACTCGAGGAAATTCATGCCAGGGGCTTCGACCTCTCGGAAGAGATAAAGCAGGCAAAGGCGGGAGAATATGGTGCTAAGCTCCTTCTGTCTGATGCTGAAGATGGAGAGAAAGAGGCCGACGGACCATAGTCCCCGATGGGGACGTAGATTAGGCCCTTACTTTCTTGTTTTGTGTATAGTGCTTTCAAAGAAATTTGTAAATGAAGCTTGTATTCTCTCACATATATGTATAAAAAGATGCCTCGCGGTTTTATTTCTCATGCGTTTCCTTTTGCCTTGATATTTGTCAGTTGTTGGCTAGATGAATTGGTCTTTGAGTTAAAAGGAATCCTCAGATTCATAGTATGGCCCTGGGGCTCATTGGGCTAGCCCGTAGGCTCTTACACACTTGGTTGGTACGACCATTCAGTATAAGTTGGCGTTTGAGCTCTTAGGCATTTTTAGTTAACTGCTTCGGGTTCACTCTCCGAGTTGGGTTTCGACTCGGGCTCATTGAACCTTATGTTTTTGAATTTAATGTTGGCCCTTAGGCTCTTATGCGTTTGGTCTATATGACCTTTTATATGGGCTGACGGCAGTGGCTCTTTCGCATTGGGTCGGTATGACCTTTAGTATGGGCTGGCAGCAGTGGCTCTTACGCATTAGGTTGGTACGACCTCTAGTAGACTTTATTTTTCCCTCGTTAAGGTCTTTTGAAATTGTGTTTGCCTGACTCTTCGATGGTATGATAAAAACCTCGATTGTGAGTCGTTATATGGTGATGATCGATCACCTCTTGAGGTTTGTCTCGATGGCTGAGTATCGCGAAGCCTATAGTTTGGAGCTGACATGGCCAAAGCTCTTCTGCCTATGTCGAGGGTAGGCTGTTTAACCGGTTCTTTTCGAAGTACTTTCGATGTAATTGAAGGCCTATGATTTTATAGCGATGGTCGGGAGTCCCTGAGTCGTGGTAGTTTGGCTAGTACAACCTTTTGACCATAATCATTATGTTTGGCCGGAGCCTTTCAGTTCCTGATTGAAGTAGTTTCGACATCTGTATCGAGTGTATGCCTTTTTAGGGGTCTTACAAGTTCAATATATAGCCTTAACTTTAAGATTGAGATTATGCCTTTTGTAAGGTCTTAAAAATTTTTACATGCCTTTGAGGTCTTATAGTTTTGGTTACTTGGTACAAGTATGGTTCATGCCTTGCTTGAGGTCTTACAGTTTTGGTTACTTGGTACATGTATGGTTCATCCCTTGCTTGCGGTCTTAGAGTTTTGGTTACTTGGTACAAGTATGATTCATGCCTTGCTTGAGGTCTTATAGTTTTTGTTGCTACCTTATACAGGTCTTGCAAGACTGAGGCTGCCCATATGGGGTCTTATGACCGCAGGTGTTTGATAAGTCGATGGGGGTGCAGTTAGCGGCAGTCCCTGAGTCGTCAAAAGTTTCTTGGCTCGGGAGACATTCATTGAAAACTTGATATTGCCTCATCGAGGGCTTACGAGTTCTAATATTCCGACTCGGAGGTCATGCGTCCTCGAGTTTTTGATGCCAGTCCTCAAATGTTCGGGAAGTTTTTAGCTCTGGAACGTTTTGTTGAACTTGATGCTGCCTCATTGAGGGCTTACGAGCTTGAAACTCCGACCCAAAGGTCGTACGGTTTCAAGTTGTTGATGCCAGTCCCCGAATGTTCGGGACGTATTTGGCTCTGGAGTCGTGTTGTGAACTTGATGTTGCCTCATTGAGGGCTTACGAGTTTGAAACTCTGACCTGGAGGTCATACGGTTTTTAGTTGTTGATCCCAGTTCCCGAGTGTTCGGGATGTTTTTTGGCTTTACAGCCGAGCAATCACCTGTTGTTGTGCTTGTAGCATTTTGAAGATGACGTGAGGGCTAACCCCTTGTTCTTCCTGAGTTGGGGATTTTTGAGCTTCTTATTGATCTTCTTGGTGTATGCTCCTGTTTGTATGGGAGCTTATTTCGACGAGCTGAGCGTTGCGCGAGACCACGTCCATGGGAATTGGTTCTGGTGCATTCTCAGGGTTTCGTGGTGGTACACCAACACCTGGAACATCCACACCATTCTCCCCATGGTCCTCAAGATTATTGTTTTCACGTGCGTTTAATGAGTTAAACATTCTTACCGGAAATCAAAGATCTTGGACAAGAAAAAGTGTGAAAGATAACTTGCATTATGTAGTAAAACTAACGAGAAAATAATCACTATTATTTTTAGCCCCACGGTGGGCGCCAAACTATTTACCTTGAAAATGGTAATTACAATTAGATTTGATTTTGTGGTTCTAAAATTACGTGATCTATTTTATTCTAGTTGTTTAGGTAATAGATGCTAAGTAATTGATTAGAAAATGAGATAAGTGTTTGTAGATAGTATAATGACCAAACCGAATGGTTGGAAATAGGGGCATCGAGTTGGCGTATACGGGCCTCGAGGTCGAGTCGGATGCTCAGCTAGGGGCAATCGATGGGGGATTAACAGTTATGATAGCATTGATGGAATACTTTTATGATCAATAATGAGCAATAAATGAAGAACAATAAATAGAACACAATGAATATAAGCAATAAATGTAAGAAATGAGATCAAGAGAATATGTTAGAAAGTAGAGAGAATGTTTTTGCATTTTAATATTGAGTAACAGATGTCTTACAAAATGACAAGGATCCCCTTTCTATATGAGTGGGAATCCCAACATAGTACAAATACATTTATTACAAAGAGATGGGGTTGGTACAACCATTTAATGCCACCGTACGGACATAAACTAGCCAAATAGACTAGGTTAGCTTTAGTCACATGCCTTGGGAGCCTCCCATTTTTCAATCATGACTATCGATCTGCACTACCCCGAGGCTGGATGTCGATAATCCCTCGGGTTTAATCTCAACCATAATCTTGAGCCTATGAAAACGTGCTCATGAAGCGTCGTAATTACCAAAAATTGGACGAAACTGAGATAGTCAACTTGGGAGATTCTGAAATAGTCAAAGAAACCCATATAAGTATCCATTTGTCACTATCAGAAAAAGAAGAATACACCTCTTTCCTAAAGGAGTATGAGGACATTTTTGCATGGTCGTATGATGATATGACTGGTTTGAGCACGTCTATAGTGACTCATAAACTACCTACCGATCCGATGTGTCCGCCCATAAAACATTAACTAAGAAAGTTCAAACTTGATATGAGCCTGAAGATCAAAGAAGAAGTTTCCAAGCACATCAAAGCCAAAGTTCTCAGAGTGGTCGAATATCCAACTTGGTTAGCCAACATCGTGCCTTCCAAAGAAGGATGGGAAGGTCAGAGTATGTGTCGACTATCGAGATTTAAACAAACCAAGTCCCAAAGATGATTTTCCATTGCCCAATATACATATACTGATTCACAACTATGCCAAGCATGAACTCCAATCCTTTGTGGATTGCTTCGGGGGATACCATCAGATCTGGATGGATGAGGATGATGCCGAGGAAACAACCTTTATCGCTCTATGGGGAATGTATTGTTACAAAATAATGTCGTTTGGCCTGAAAAATGCTAGGTCCACTTGTATGATAGCCATGAAGACCATTTTCCATGACATGATTCACAAAGAAATAGAGGTATACGTAGATGATATCCTTATAAAATCCAGAAGAAGCGCATATCATATAGCAGATTTAAGGAAATTCTTTAATCGACTTCGAAGGTACAATCTGAAACTGAATCCTGCAAAGTGTGCTTTCGGAGTCCCTACTGAAAATTGCTATTGGACCCCTCAAAAGTCAAAGCCATACAAGATTTGCCAACCCCGAAGAGCAAGAAAGATGTGATGAGTTTCTTAAGGCTTCTCAATTACATCAGCTGAATCATAGCACAGTCAACCGTGATTTGTGAGCCAATTTTCAAAATATTAAAGAAAGGTGCTGCAAGAAAATGGACTGAAAAATGCCAGAAAGATTTTGACAAAATCAAGGAATACCTATCCATGCCACCAGTCTTGGTCCCGCTAGAACCTGGTAAACCTCTGCTATTATATTTGTCCGTACTAGATGGGGCTTTCGGTTGTGTTTTGGGGAAACATGACGAGATGGGAAGAAAATAGTAGACCATATATTACTGGAATAAGAAGTTCACACCTTATGAAGCATGGTATTCTTTGCTGGAACATACCTGCTGCACCTTGACATAGATAGCTCAAAAATTGAGGCACTATTTATGCGCCTATACTACATACCAAACGTGCATGTGATTTTTGCCCTACTAGAAATACTCTTACAAAAAGTAAAGAAAATAGATTTTATAATTTTTTTTAATTTCATAGAATTTTTGTAGGATTTTATTAATTGTTTGCATTTCTGTGCACATTTGATTTTGTTATAATCATGAAAAATACCACAAAACGTAAAAATTTATGCATTGAATATTAGGTTTTGTGTTCGTATTTTAGGATTAAATAGTTAATTAATTGCTTTACTAAAATAAAAATCACAAAAAAAAATATTGTTCATTTTACATTTTTAACTTTTAGTATTAGATTAAATTTTCTCTTCATCAATTTAGGATTAATTAATTTTGTAAATATTATAAATAGATGGTTAGTTTGATTTTACAGATTAGATTAATTTAGGTTTTAATTTAGGACTTTTAATTAATTTAGTTAAGTATTTAAAATTAAAGAAAAGAAAAGGAAAAACAAAGAAAAAGAAAATTTGAGAAATAATTTGTTTGGGGGTTCTGATTTTTGGGCCACCCAAAGCAAAATTCATTGGCCCAAATTCTATTTTTACTCAGTTTCGCCTAAGCCCAATACTCCCCATACCTGGTCCAATCTCCCCCCCCCCCACCTCACACCTAAACGACGCCGTTTCATCATCTTTTAATCCTAGCCGTTGGATTCTTTTGATCCAACGACTCACAACTCCAAACCCTATCTCATTTTAAGTGTCCGAAGAGATCATACCCCAAAGACCCCCCCCCCCACTCATTCCATTTCATCTCTCTCAAAACACCAAACCTTAGCTGCCTTTGAATCCTTCGCCGTCTCCGCCGCCAAAAAATCGCACTACGATGGCGGAACACCTCCAAATCACCCCAAATTCACACCCCACACTACCCTCAGTCCCTCAAACGTAATCCATTAACATTTTCACCAAAATCCCTGCCGATTTTCATCAATCTAAGATATGAGATTTTAACCAAACCCTAAGCCGCCCAGAAAAACCCAAAATCACACTCCACAATCCCAAGCCTCCACTCATCACTATGCTACCATCCATTTCCATAAATTCCCTGTTGATTTCTTCGAATCCCAAATCTAAGAACAAACCTAGTTTTCCCCCTTTTTGATTTGCTCCGAGTTTTCAAGACTCGATTTGGATTATAACCTACGTTAATTGATCGTTCTCAACAAGAACAATTAATTAACTTAGTTTTTGGATCTATTTCGAAGTTGTTCTGATTCGATAGAGTTCTTCTTTAGGTATATTTCTTGATTTCTTTCCGTCTATATCTTTTTGCTTTGATGATATTGCATGTGTTTTGCCGTGTGTTTAGACTAATTAGTGTTTGAATTCACTGTTAGGTTAATTCTGAAAAAATTGTTCGAACATGTTAAACATGGTGATTAACAAAAAGCAGTTTAATTATTTGTAAGTTAGGTTAATTGCATCAAGTTTTGATTAATTAGGATTAATTATTAGGTTTTATAGCATCATTATTTTTGTTCACCATTTTGTTACTGTTTTTCTACCATTTTTGTTGTTTTGAATTTAAATTTGTTTGGGTTTAGTAGGTTTAATTAAATAAACGTCCTATTTCAATTATTGGTTTAGGTCTTAAATCAGAATGGTTTTAGCTAGGTTGCCTTAATTCAGATGATTGATTTTAGGTTTAAATGGTTTAAAGAATGGAAAAGATAATAACAAAGGTTTTGGGGGGAGCTTAATTGAAAAACAATTCAAGAAAAGTCTAAATTTGCCTAGATTGTTCTAATAGGTTCTAGAAGGGGTTAATGGGTAATCACAATTAGAATTAGGTCAAATTGGGTTGAAATTGCAATAAACTAAACTGAAAAGGGTAAAATTGGGAATTTAAAATGAGGAAAATATCAGAAAGTTCTAGTATTGGACAACTGTGCCCATTTTAGCATGAAAATGCTTAAATTGGCTAGAAAAAAGGACAAACAGCTGTTAAAAGAAGTTGTACTATCTGACATTTCAGAATTCTAGGGTAGAATATTCTTTTTTTATGCTCTCTTTGTGCAGCCTATAAAAGGAATAAGCCTGACTCTCCATACTCACTGATTTTCTAAAAAAAAGCACTCTGAAAATTAAATTCAAACACAAGAGAAAACCAAAAAATAGAGAGGATTTCAAGCTTTCTCCATCTCTATTTTTCTGCTTCACCTTTTTGGATATACAAGTTCGATTGATTGTTTGAATTTCTGGTTCTACTGCAGAAAGTTGCTGCTGGGATCTTTTACTTGGGATGGATTCCACTTCTCTTTGTTTATCTATTAGCCAGCTAGGTCAGTCCACAAATCCCTTGTATTATGCTTTGTTAAATGACTATGAAATTGTTGAATCCTTGTGGACCATCAGTTTTGTTCAAGTTGTGATTTATGCTGTTCATATGTGTCATGAATGAATATTTGGGCTTCTATTTGAATAAAGTAATACTATGAATTGAAAAATGTTTGCTTATAATTACTACACTACCTTTTGTTTTCTATTAAGTAGTTAATAGATGTTAACTCCTTGCCCTGGTTGAATCTATTTTGTACGGCTCAGTTTTAGAACTGGTTTAGGGATAAATTAATTTGTTTTCTGCTATTGATACTTCTAGTTTGGTGTTTTGATTCACCTTACCTTTGCCTAATATTTTCAAAAGTAATTCATCTTATGGCATAAGTACGCAGGATCTAGTCACAACATGATATGGACTGTTAGCTTGAGATTTAGGTGAGTCATTATAGTAAAAGGCCTCATATGAGTAGCAGCTTTGTGAATCCATATAGTTTTGAGTTTGAAAGAATGAGATTAAGAGGAGTATTAAATAATGTATTCTGTAATTCTATTATGGGAATATTTAAGCCCAAGGATGATTGTAATTTAATAAGAGATTGTTTGCATAATTTGGGATTATTGTGTTGATATTGGTACTCAAATCATATCCCATTGCTATTATCACGTAAAGCATAGCGAATTTGTTTTCCTTTGTAAATTCTATTTTATGGGTAATTGTTGTATCTGCTCTTAGCTCCCCATCATCATTTAGTTTAAGTGTATTGGTCCGAGCAAGCATGCAAGTTCTATGTACGTGCAAGCCTTGTCCAATGTGAGGAAACTAGGCCTGGGTGCTAAGCCCAATAGCTTGGCCCCCAACTATGAACTTATTTGTCTGAAATTAACATAATTCTAATTTTATGTGGGTTGTTAGAAATCATAGTAGTATAGCTAATTTTAAAAGTTTAATGCAATAGTTTTCTGATATTACTCTTGTGTGAACCAAGTCTGGACTTGGACAATGTATATTTTAGGCAATTTTTCGTTGTTGAAAAACATAACCACGAAAGGCCCAGTCAATTCATAGTCGCGACTGGGCCTGTTTTACAAATAGTCAATTGGGCTCATTTTCTCATATTCTAAGTTTATAACAATTAAGGCTAGATTACCCCAAGTAGCAAAAATACCCTACATGCTGCCATGGACTTTTACAATAATCTCATAATAGCTTAGGATGTAATTTGAACATCGTAGTTTTGGTTTAGGCACGATTCGGGTGTGCATTTTATGTGACCCGACCATAATAATTGTGAATAATAATAAAATAAAAATATCGCAAATCGCGGGTGCATTTAATGTAGCATGGTTTACAATATGTTCCAAAATGGCAAGTGTACGATAATCATGACTTGTTCAAGAAATAATCCCATAAATCCTAAAAGTGGGTTAAAATAATTAAAAGGGGTTACAAAGTTAAAAAAATGCATAATAGGTTTAAAACATGCAATTAATTATATAATTAGGTCAATTATTAGTAGTTAAGCATTCGTGCTAGAACCACGAAACCTGGGAATGCCTAACACCTTCTCCCGGGTTAATAGAATTCCTTATATAGTTTTTTCTGGTTTTGCAGACTTTTAAGTGAAGTCAAATTTCCTTGATATGCGATTTTTAAATAAACCGGTGACTTGGGACACCATAATAAATATCCCAAGTGACGATCCTAAATAAATAAAATAATCCTATTTCAAATAATGTCACTTTAATTAGAAAAACTCCCTTATATACACCCTCGGGTAAAAAAGAGGTGTGACATCTCTAGCGACTCCACTGGGGACA
The DNA here is from genome assembly GCF_000393655.2 of Nicotiana sylvestris. Taxonomy (NCBI): domain Eukaryota; kingdom Viridiplantae; phylum Streptophyta; class Magnoliopsida; order Solanales; family Solanaceae; genus Nicotiana; species Nicotiana sylvestris. The sequence goes on along the minus strand of NC_091058.1, from coordinate 190,258,494 downwards.
AGAACCCAGAATCTCTGGTTTAGGGTTCAAGAATTCGAGTTTAGAATAACTGTTATACTTGGCTTTTATTATCTAATTTTTATTACATGTTTGAGCGTACTGTGTTAAATGCCATCTTTTACCGCTTTGATATTGTTTTCACTGTATTGTATGCAGTAAAAATCGGCGGTTCGATTTTACGATCATCAAGGCGTCTCGAGGTCTCCCAGTGATTGACTTCAAGGGCTCACAACGACCAGCCTCGAGGCAGTGTAAACCAGTAGCTTCGGTGGCTCGATGTGATGTTCCCAAAGCATGTGACCAGAGCTGACGAAGCCTATTATGCTAGTCCAGGCCCGCACCATGGCATTAAATAGTTGTACCGACTCTATATCTTTGTAATAAATACATTTGTACTATGTTGGAATTCTCTGTCATATATAAAGGGCATCCTTATCATTTTGTAAATGATCTATTTCTCAATATTGAATACACAAGAACATTATCTCTAATCTCAACCATATTCCCTTGATCTCATTACTTATATTTATTACTTATATTCATTGTGTTCCATTTATTGTTCTTCATTTATTGCTCATTATTGGCCATAAATAGCCATCATTGATTTTATTATAACTGTTAGTCATCAATCGACTACCCTTGGTGAGATATCAGACTCGATCCCGAGGCCCTGAATAAGCAAGCTCGAGGCCCCGGTTGTCAGCCATTTCATTTGATTATCACCTTGCTCTCAAGCTCTTACCTAGTTTCCAAGTACTTCACTAAGCATCCATTGCCTAAACAACTAGCATAAAAATATATCACGTATTTTTGGAACCACAAAATTAAATTCAATTGTAATTACCATTTTCAAGGTAAACAGTTTGGCGCCCACCGTGGGGCTAAAAATAATAGTGATTATTTTCTCGTTAGTTTTACTACATAATGCAAGTTATCTTTCACGCTTTATCTTGTCCAAGATCTTTGATTTCAGGTCAAAATGTCTAACTCAGTAAATGCATGAGAAAACAACAATCTTGAAGACCATTGAGAGAATGGTGTGAACGTTCCAGGTGTTGGTGTACCACCACGAAACCCTGAGAATGCACCAGAACCAATTCCCATAGACGTGGTCTCGCACAACGCTCAACACGTCGAAATAAGCTCCCACACCAACAAGAGCATACACCAGGAAGATAAAAAAGAAGAATAAAAAACCCTGGCTTAGGAAGAACAAGTGGTTAGCCTTCACGTCATCTTCGAAATGTTACAAGCAATACAGCTGGCGATTGCTCAATTGCAAAGCCGCCAAAAGACTCAAAGCACGGTAGCTCAAGAAATGGCTCCCCGAGCCGAGCAGGTACCAGAAAGATCAAGCAAAAATGGGTCGCAACCAACCCCTCCATCATAAAGATGCTGGAGGACCTCACAAAAAGGATCAAGTCGGGCGAAAAGAAGATAGAAGCCAACGATAAGAAAGCAGAGACCTACAATTCTAGGGTCCATCAAATTTAGGGCGTACCCCCGATCCTGAAAGGTGTAGATTCGAAGAAGTTTATACAAAATCCATTCCCACAAGAAGCGGCCCAAAAACCCATTCCAAAGAAGTTCAAAATGTCTGACCTTCCGAAGTACAATGGAACCTCGGACCCCAACGAGCCCGTCACTACTTACAATTGTGCGGTGAAGGGCAACGACCTAAAGGATGACGAGATCGAGTATGTCCTACTGAAAAAATTTTGAGAGACCCTTTCAAAAGGGGAAATGTTATGGTATCACAACCTAGACCCAAACTCGATAGACGCCTTTGCCATGCTCGCAGATTCTTTCATTAAGGCACATGCTGGTGCTATCAAAGTAGCTACAAGGAAATACGATGCCTTCAAAATCAAGTAGAGGGAGAATGAAATGCTGCAAGAGTTCATGTCTCGCTTTCAAATAGAATGAATGGAACTACCTCCCGTCTCCGATAACTGGGTAGTTCAGGCCTTCATTCAAGGTTTTAATGAACGAAGCTCGGTGGCTTCGAAACAGCTGAAATAGAATCTGGTTGAATACCCCGTCGTGACTTGGTCGGATGTTTACAATCGATATCAATCGAATATCAGGGTCGAAGATGACCAACTAGGATCCCCTGGCTTCCGGAAAATGAGTCAAAGATGAACAAAGAGAGATACCAACCATACACCGAAGATAGAAGAAACTCCCCAAGGCGCAACATGCCCCCCAATGCCCGAAGAATTGATCGAGGTCAAAATCGTCGGGGACTTATCAACAGAGCTAAATTCAATAGGCACACAGGGCCAAGAGAGGCACCTCGCTTATCAAAATACAACTTCAATGTCGATGTTTCAGACATCGTATTCGCCATCAGAAAAATCAGAGACACCAGGTGGCCAAGGCCCATGCAATTGGATCCTTCATAAAGGGACCATAACTTTGTGTGTGAATTCCACAACATGCATGGTCACAGGACCGAGGATTGCCGGCAGCTCCGGGAAGAAGTAGCCCGACTACTCAGCAAAGTCATCTCCGAGAATTCCTCAGCGACCAGGCCAAAAATCAGTTCCGGAAAAGAGAGGCAACCAAGAAGAATGAAACAAATGAGCCACAACATGTCATCCATATGATCTTAGGAGGCATTGATACTCCACAAGAACCCATGATCAGAAGAAAAAAAATATCCATCACCAGAGAAAAGCGAACTAGGGGTTACATACCCAAGGATGCTCTCACATTCAGCGACGAGGGCATCGATACCTTGTCTCTACCTCACAACGACGCACTGGTAATCTCTTTCCTCGTAAACACATTTCAAATTAAATGTGTACTTTTCGATCCAGGTAGCTTGGCCTATATTATCAAGTCGAGGGTGGTAGAGCAGCTTAGGCTGCTTGACCCAATCGTGCCTGCCTCTCGAGTCCTCAACGGATTCAACATAGCAAGCGAAACAACGAAAGGGGAAATCATCCTCCCAGCCAATCGCACTTTATTAATTATTAAGGAAAAGTCTTGGTCGAAGTTGCGCGAATGCATCCCTCGATTTATTTTTAGAATGAAATTCATGATTATGTTACGTGAACATATACATAATCACAACAATAGTTAAATCAAACTATGAGTGTTTACTTTCCTAATCGTTGAGATTATTGCGAGGCCATGAGGTATGGATTCGAAATTAACAGAGGCCTAAACTACCTTATTTAATGTCCAATCCAAAACCTAAAGCCCACCACATTATAGGCCCATTTCTTCTTGGACAATCCTAGACCCAAATTGCATTTTTTACCTTAGCCCAGATTCAAATTGTTGTCCCTTTTTTTAAAAAAAAATGAATAATTAAAAAAAAAATTCCAACAACAAACAAACGTTCCAAATGGATTGAAGATCCAAAAAAACACAAAACAAAACTTGTTTCAGGAAAAAAAACAAGGATAATGGACTCTTCACTGGAAAATATTGAACATGTAACCTTTATTTGTCTCAAGCAATGTGCTTTAATTCAAAATCAGCACCTAACATTTCATTTTCTATTTTAAGAGGTTAAAATGCTAAACTTCGGAATTCAATATCTAAATATAAAACTACAAGTAAGAATATGAAAAGAACCAATAGATTAATTAGAAAAAAAATTAGTTAGAAATCAGAAACGCATCACGCAACATTATACCTAATAATTATAAGATAAAATGCAATAAATATTGAACATTAAAGGGAAAAAAGAAGAAATAATATGTCCCCTTTTGTATGTAGCACATAAAATAAGAAAGAAAAAGTTTTGATATTGTTTAGGCTTAAGGAGAGCAAAGATGAATTTCAAGAATAAAGGCAATTCATATAAGATGTTAGAAATTTTGGTCTAGTTACATATTGAATATGAACTATTTTTACACTTCAATGTACATGTATTGAAAATATACCTTTAAAGGAACATCACGGCATTACAGTAATCCATATATCCTGAAGCTATTTCAACCTCTAGCAGCAAACAAAGACGAAACAAGAGTCTCAAAAGAAGATGATGAAATCCAGCCACAAAGTGAAAACAAAACTAGCAAGGAGACAACCACAACTTTCCTTTCAACTTTTAAACAAGCTGAGAAACTCCAAACTTAAGAACAAAAAAAATAAAAAATAGAAGAAGATGATTGAAACAATTTTTTTCCTTTTCTTTTTTTTTCGCTGGTAAAAACAGAAAGAAAAAATTAGTCCCAAAAATTTGAGGATTCTCCAATCCCTCCAATTTTTCTTCTTCTAAAACAGCGGGACGACCCCCAAAATATAGAAAAATCCCCCTCATAAAAAAAAAATGTTACCCTCTTTAGAGAAATCCGAAATTCTAATTCTTGAAATGAGTAAAACACAAATGGAGGGAGTAGATCGAGTGAGATCCAATCCTACGCTTCCCATTCATTCTAATCTCGTCTTCAAATTTATTTCGGATAAGATGATCGCGTGAGGGAGAAGGAGTAAGATTCGATTTGTACAAAATCCGTTATTTGTCAGGCCACGTGGAAGGGAATGAGAGGAGAGACCATGTGATGGTTAGAGGGGAATTATCCGGTGAATATAAGTGGTGGTGGCGCGGAAGAAGGTGGAGGAGGAGTGAGGACGCCGTTTTGGGAGATGGGGAAATTAGGTTTAGGGTTTTGGGGTGTTATAAGTGGGTTTTTATATGGGGGTGGGGAGAAATCTAGACCATTGGATTGAATTGAGTAAATGGCTGAGATTAAAAGGGTATTTGGGCGGGTCAACTGGGTCGGCCAGGTTCGATCGGGTAGGGTTTTTGGGCTTTGAGTGATTTGGGACATATTTTGGGCATAAGAACATCCCAATTTTGAATTAAAACCCCCTTTTTCAAATTCTCTTCTTATATTCCTTTTTTTTAATTAAAAATTCTAAATTATCTAAATTGTAAAACTAAATAATTATAATAATTATAAAAATTACTTGATCCTAAATCAACAGAGAAAAAAAATCAATAATCTAAAAATTAAAATATAAAAATGTAAAATAAGCTATTTTTTGTGATTTTCATTTTTAATACAAAAATTAATTAACTAATTGATTTTAAAAAGTATAAAACAATATCTAAATGCAATGCATGGTATTTTGTTTTTTTTCATGATTTTAATAAGAATTAAACGTGCACAAAAAATGCAAACAATTAATAAAAATCCTACAAAATCCTATAAAATGGCAAATAATTGGAAAAAATCAATTTTCTTTGATTTTTATAGGAGCAATTCATATAGGGCAAAAATCACATGCTCACAGTTGTCCCTTATTGCTCGGAAACATGAAGGGTTTTCCGAGCAAAGATAAAATGAGCAATTACGAAAGATTTGTGCCCGTTTGAAACTCCATGAGAATCATCTTTTGAAAAAGCCTGACCAAACCTTGCTTCGGAGGTTACCTACATATCCTTGGCTATAAAGGAATCAGGTTGGTGTAGTTCTGGAAGTTTTGGTAGCTGGGACTACCGAGAAACTGTGATTTTACTGTTGTTTCTGCTTGCTGAGCTCCTTATTACACCAAAATGAAAAATAAAAAGCTAAACTAGCTAAGCTTATCAACTACGAGTTACAAGATTCCTATCTATAAATCTTCTGAAGCTTGATCTTGAGTCTTGGCTGGTTCTTCCTGCAGACTCTGATCTGAATCTTGATGCTCGTTAGCTGCAACCGTTGGTTCATTCTTCTTCAGCTTTTTGGATAAAGGCGGGACATGCAAAGCTTGTGACTTCAATCATATCTTGAGCAATCCACATCTTTTCTCCGCTCATATACTTAGAGTTCAACTTATTTTCTTGTTCTTCTTTTCTTTTATTTTGGTTGAGACTTCTTCTTTTGGTCATCTCAAACCTTGTGCCTCGCAGTGAAAACCTGTTCAGGCACCAAAGTTAACAAATGAACGAAATTTTCTGCCCCAGTTTTCACTAGGAAAATTTCGTGAGTTATTGTAAACAAAATCTAAACTATTTCTTTATTGAAAGCAATTAAAATCGGGATTGTGTATCCGTAAGAAAAAGAGATTAGGGAGTGGAGACCCTATATCTAAAATGCAATTAAATGGGGATCGGAGGCCCCAAATTGGGAAGATTACCAGGTTATGCTGGAAAAATGATCGGGTTATGCCAGAAAGATCCTCGAGTTATGCCGAGAAAGAAAAAGATTTTCGGGTTATGCCGAGGAGGTCTACGGGTTATGCCAGAAAAGTTATCGGGTTATGCTGGAAAAGAAAAAGGTCATCGGGTTATGCCGGGGAGGTCCACGGGTTATGTTGGGAAAGTCATCGGGTTATGCTGGAAAAGAAAAAGGTCCTCGGGTTATGCCGGGGGAGGTCTACAGGTTATGCTGGGAAAGTCATCAAGTATGCCGGAAAAGAAAAATGTCCTCAGGTTATGCCAGGGAGGTCCACGGGTTATGCCGGGAAATTCATCGGGTTATGTCGGAAAAAAAAGCTCCTCGAGTTATGCCAGGGAGATCCACCGGTTATTCTGGGAAAGTCATCGGGTTATATCGGAAAAGAAAAAGGTCCTCGGGTTATACCGAGTAGGTCCATGGTTTATGCCAGGAAAGTCATCGGGTTATTCCGGAAAAGAAAAAGGTCCTCGGGTTATGCCGGGGATCAACTAGGGAGTGGAACCCTATTTTGAGGAAGATTACCAGGTTATGCTTGCAGTGACTAGGGAATGATACCCTATGTGGGAAACGATTACCAAGTTATGCTGGCATCGACTAGGGAATGGGACCCTTTGTTGGAAAGGACGTAGCTAGAGATTGGAGACCCTATGCTACTATGATTTTGAATTTTTTCTTCTTCTTCTTCTTCTTCTTCTTCTTCTTCTTCTTCTTTTCATTTCATATTTTTTTTTGTTTTATTTAAGAAAACGAATAAAATGCGGAAAGAATTTAGAGGAGACTTCCCTTTTGGATTAATTTTTGCTGCAAAGTTGTTTCTAGCCCTTGCACAGTTTCTGTTTGGTTGCACCTGCTTCTTGCAAGGTTTCATTGGATTGCACCTATTTCATGTTTTCAAATAAAAAATAATTGTTAGTTTGAAACAGTGGTTGGTTTTGTGGCCTTGATTGTTTCAATCACTTGATCTCGACCCGACTTCTTTGATGAAGATCTCAATTGCAACTGCTCGTTTCCTGGGGACCAATTTTACTTCAGGCCCTAATAACCTCTGGTTTTTTCCAGATTTTTCCATGATGGTTGGTCGATGGAACTCAACCTTTTCAACTTTATTTTGCCTTCGTAGGCCTTTCACTTTTGACTTGTTGTTTTTCTTTTACCTATTTTTTTTGTTTTTGTTTTTTGTTTTTAATTATTCGGAGCATTGGGGAACTTTTTGTCTCCTCAAACTCTGTTGCAACGGCTAGTCTCATGAGACTTAACCTTTTCCAACTTTGTTCACCTTTATTGGCCTTTTATTTTTGGATTCTTTCTTCCGACTTCAATTTCAGAGCATTTGGGATCCCTTGGCTTTTCAAATCTTTGCCGAGACATTTCGTCACGTGGGACTTAACCTTTTTTCAACTTTATTTTGCCTTTGTGGGCATTTGACTTGGACTTCCTTTCTTTTCAGGAGTTTTTGATTTCAAAGCATCGGCCATCATGGCCAGTCGAAGTCGACTCGATGCACCTGCCGAGGCTGGGTATCTTCTTGAATATTTGCTCGTATCAAACAAAAGCCCAATAAATCAATCTTGCCATCCTTTCTTTGCCTCAATTTTGGAACAGAGTTAGACTGAAAGGGATTCAAAGAAAACAAACAATGGAATGGAGAATGAGTTTAAAACAAGAAGTGTCCCTTTTGGGGAAAGGAAAGATGGACTTATCTAGAGTACATGCGGACTTCAATGAACATGACATGCCTTTTGGACTGGATGCCTGATCTGTGTAAACCGTCTGACTCTCAAAAATTCATCACAACTTTTGCTTCAAAATCGAGAAACCTTGCCATGACTCTGTCGGTGCCGATGGCTGTGAGGATCCTCTTTTCGATCAGGGGTGCCCTTTGCGGGTTTTCACGAGCTGACCTTTCTCATTTTTCTTCTCACCGTCACCTTGTAGTGCCCGTGTGGGTTTTCACTAACAAGACTCTCTCATCTTGATTTCTTCGCTTACTGTCGCCTCACAGTGCCCGTGTGGGTTTTCACCAATAAGACACTCTCATTTTATTTCTCTCATTTTGACTGTATCAGATCCAAGTAACTATATTCTTTGGTCCTTGAACATTCTCACTTATTGATAGAAAGTACTTGAATAGGGTTTGGGTAAAAAAGGATTTGGATTGAGTTACAACATTTGAACCTTTTGTGCGGGATCATCACCGAACCATTATAATATTTGGCCCAGTTTCACTTTTTGGGGGACTTCAGATTTTATTTTGGTGTGGCTGAACCCCGAAGAGAGGCTGCCTATGTATCCTTTCGGAATCAATTCAAACGTAGTTCAGGGAACTTTGCTTTTGTTTTCTCCTTCTTTTTCCTTTCCATTTTCCTCTTTTTCATTTTTTTTTCATTTCATTTTCTTTGCCTTTTCTTCCTCTCTTTTTTTCCTTTTTTTTTCATTTCATTTTTCAATGTTTCAATCTCAATTGTTTTTCAATAATACCTTAAGGTTCCAAAGAGGGTAATCAAAGAAGAGTAACCGGCTCAAATGGTTTACAAAAGGGTTAATGGTGTTTGGTTAGCGAGAATGAACACCTTCGTCATCCCAACCGGAGAATATTAATACTATATGGAGGATCAACATAACACCTTTTGGCTACATTTGCATTGACAATTATTTGAGGGACATTTCCTTCGATGTGTCCCAAGTACAACGCACTCTTTTGGCAGTACTCTTGTTGCAATGTATAGACCTTTCCAATCTAGAACCAATTTTCCTTCAGTTGTTCCAATTCTTTGATTTATTTCTTTAAACTTCTCTTCATTGCGATCTAATTCTTGATTCATTATTTCGAGGTCTGATAGCTTTTTAGGATCTGGGCATGAAGTCCGCAAGCATGTCATGTTATTGAAATCTACATTTAACAGAACTGAAAAGAAAAATAAGAAAAGTGACAAGACTAAGAAAAGAGATATTCTCGGACAATGAAATATTAATTTCATTTGATTTTTTTTATTTTTCATTTTTTTTTTCAATTTTTTGAAGATATAAGGGTTTACATCGGAAAGTAAGACAATAAAGTAAAACATCTGGATCACACCCTGAGATAATCCGAACGCAGAAAGGATATCAAGACTGGCTACCGAAACTCCCATCTAATGGGGAACTTTTAGGCTTGGCGAGCATTTTTTGGCTTTTCTTTTTTTTTCGGCCATGGCTGCAATGGCCTTCAGTGCCGGATCAAATTCCTCAGCTTCACAAATCATTCCGACTATTGGCCCGATGTTGTGGGCAGACAACAAATTGTTCATGACATCAGGAGCTTCTTCATCCCGAAAAATGATTCTTTCAGCTTCAATCAAATCTTCAACTGCCTTTTTGAGGGTCCAACAGTCCTTTGTACTGTGCCCCACTGCTCTAGAGTAGTATTCACATATAGCATCAGCTCGGTGTGAGGGGGACTCGGTGTTCAGCCGGTTCGAGGCCACTGGCTGCAATAGATGTAGCTTGATTAGCTTTTGAAACAAGCTTGTATATGATTCACCAATAGGAGTGAATTGATTCTTTCTGAAAGGCTCTCTTGGGCGAGGATTGTATTGGGGATCATTTGGTTGAGGATTATATGGAGCTTGGTAAGGATGGGCATTCCTGGGAGGTGGAGCTCGATTTTGTGGATAATGTTGTGGTTGCGTGTAAGATTGTGCACTCATCACTGCATAGAGAGGCGGTGCCATGTCATAAGCATCATCTTGAAAGGGATAATAGTGTGGTGGAACCATAGGAGGCACATATGACTGGCTGAATAACCTGTGGGCCCCCCTCGTGCTTGAAACTATCATGGCTCCCTCCTCACTCCTATTTCTGTTCATCAAACCCTCCAAACCATTCTGAGAAGCCTGTGATGTGGCATTAAAGACAACATGACTCAAGATTCACCCTGTTTTTATAACGTTTTTAACCATTTCCCCAATTTGGATAGCCTCAGCGAACAACTTACCCATAACAGATATCATGTTCTGGAAGTAGTCCGCCTCTAGGGATTGTAGAAAGACTGTGACCATTTCAATTTCGTCCATTGTAGGCTTTACCCTGGCAGCTTGCTCACGCCATTTGATAGCATATTCGCGGAAGCTTTCCGCAGTTTTCTTTTTCAAATTGGACAAGGAGTTTCTGTCGGGAGCGATGTCCACATTATATTGGAACTGGCGAATAAGATCTTGAGCCGTGTCGTCCCACACATGCCAATGAGTAATTTCTTGATCCGTATACCACTCAGAAGCGATTCCGGTGAGGCTTTCCCCAAAATAAGCCATTAGCAGCTCCTTTTTCCACCAGTGCCTCTCAACTGGTTATAGTATCATTTTAGATGAACAACCGGGTCCCTGTTCCCTTCGTACTTTTCAAATTTTTGTATCTTGAAGCCAGCCGGCAAGTGGACATGGGAAAGCATACAGAGGTCATAGTATGAGACACTCTTCTGACCACTCAGACCTTGCATATTTTTCAGGCTTTGTTCTAGACTCTTCGTCTTCCGAGCCATTTACTCTTGCTCGGGATTTTTAACAACCTTTTCTTGCTCCCCCAAGAGATCCTATTGCGGAGGTTGAATGAAAGGGTACAAGGTCACATATGTTATTTTTGATTGAAGTTGTGGATGCTGAAAGGTTAACATTTGAGGCTCAACATACGGCCGTGGCAAAGTTGGTTGTGTTCTGGTGCAGACTGGTACTGTAGAGAACAATATTGGAGGTGCCCAGGAAACTGGCGCCTGGGGGCGAACCATAGAAGGCATGCTAGGATTATTGAATTGCATTGGAGGGTGCCCGCATGGGATGAGCGGGTTGGGTACAGGGGCATTGATAACCTCACTTGACATGGGGATCAACTTAGGGAACCCAGGGATTGCACTTGGCGGTTCCCTACCATTAGACCAGGAATCGCACATTTCCAATATGCAGAGATGCAACATCTTATTCTCTTTAGGAGTTGCTGATTCTAGCTGTAGAATAGCCGACGCCGGGCTATCCTCAGGACCGATGATTGGTAGATTGCTTGCGGAGGTCATCTGTGCCTTTAGATCTTGTGAAGGAGGGGAGGCTAGATGTAACGACCCGACTTGTCGTTTTAAGAATTAACGCCTCGTTCAACGACTTAAGATCTCGACCAGCTTCGTAATATGTATTATGACTCGCATGTGAGGTTGAGTTTGGTTTGCGGAAGATTCGGAGTTAAATATAAAGAATATTTTGAGGCTTAAGTTGGAAAAGTCAACCGGATGTTGACTTATGTGTTAGAGGGTTCGGATGTGAGTTCTGAAGGTTCGGTTAGCTTCGGGAGGTGATTTGTGACTTAGGATAGTGATCGGAAGTGGTTTTGGAGGTACGGTGTAGAATTAGGCTTGAATTGGCGAAGTTAGTATTTTGGCGAATTCTGGTTGATAGGTGAGATTTTGATGCGAGGGTCAGAATGGAATTTCGAGAGTTGTTGTAGCTCCGTTAAGTGATTTGGGATAGGTGCGCAAAATTTCAGGTCATACGGACGTGATTTGGTTGGGTTTTTGATTTAATGCGTGTTTTGGAAGTTTTAGAAGAACTTAGGCTCGAATTTGAGGTAATTTGATGGTTTTTGGTGTTGTTGAAGTGTTTTGATGATGGGAAAGAGGTTGAAAAATATTTTAGGATGCGTTGGTGCTTTTTGGTTGAGGTCCCGGGGGCCTCGGGTGTGTTTCGGGTGAGTTTTGAATGGGGCCCGAGAGGTCTTGGACTTAAGAAAATGCAGGTTCAGGTGTTGCAGACACCAGCACGGCCGCGGTCATTTCCGCGCGGTCCGCGTTGGAGACGCGCGGCCGCGATGCCTTTCTGTGCGGTCCGCGTGGCTGAGTCTGAGGGCTAGGGTTTCAGATCAACCAGCGCGGCCGCGCACCAAAACAGTGCGGTCCGCGCTAGAAGGGTTCAGAAGCCCCAATTTTTCTCCCACTCGGCGCGGCCGCAACACATTTTTGTGCGGTCCGTGCCAGGTCCTCAGAAAGGTATACAAGTTCGGAAATCTCAGTCATTTTTCACTTTTCAAAAACCCAAAACCTAAGAGGCGATTTTCGAAACAACTTTTCTTCTCCAAAACGATTGGTAAGTGATTTCTAACTTAATTTCTTTATCCCTTAACATCTTTTAACATAATTCCAACTTCAAATCAAAGATTTTCATGGGGAAAATTGGGTGTTTTGGGTAGAACCTAGGTTTTCTACAAATTGAGAAGTTGGACCTCAATTTGGGGTCCGATTTAAAAACAAATCATATATTTGGATTCATGGGGGAATGGGTAACCGGGTTTTGGTCCGAACCTCGAGTTTCGACCACGTGGGTCCGGGGGTATTTTTGACCTTTTTGGGAAAAACCTTGAAAAATCTATTTTCATGCATTGGGGATGATTCATTTAGTAATTATTAATGTGATTAAGTAACTTATGACTAGATCCGAGCGGATTGGTGGTGGAATCAAGAGGTAAAGCTATACTAGAAGCGTGAGTTGAGTTTGGAGCATTCGAGGTAAGTGTTTGTTCTAACTTTGGCTTGAGGGAATAGGATTAGGATGATATTTGCTACTTGCTAATGTGGAGTACGGTGTATAGGCATGGTGACGGTTATCTATGCACCGGAGTCTAGCATGACCGTGAGTCTTGATTGCTTTTAATTCGAATAATGTGACACAAGCTCCTTGTTTATTTGATGAGTTTCATATAATGTGAACGGTTGAGGTAAAATTGTGATTGGTGTACTTTTGGAGCGTTAGCTCGAACATGAATGTGTTAGTTGAGGAAGAATGGATTTAAAAAGGAGAATGTGTTGTGAATACTCCCTTGCCGGGATGTGTAGACTGATATATATATTCTCCCTTGTCGGGATATTTTGGGCTGTTAGCTGTACCCTTGCCGGGTTAAAGGTATTGAGTTGTTATTCTCCCCTGAAGGGGTCTACTATATGAATTTAGATATTATATATGATATTATGGGATCGTGTGGCACGCCTTCCACTTATATATGATATTATGGGATCGTGTGGCACGCCTTCCACTTATATATGATATTATGGGATCGTGTGGCATGCCGTCCACTTATATATGATATTATGGGATTGTGTGGCATGCCGTCCACTTATATATGATATTATGGGATCGTGTGGCATGCCATCCACTTTTATATGATATTATGGGATCGTGTGGCACGCCGTCCACTTATATATGATATTATGGGATCATGTGGCACGCCGTCCACTTATATATGATATTATGGGATTGTGTGGCACGCTGTCCACTTATATATGATATTATGGGATCGTGCACGAAGGGTGATGCCGTTTATTATTTTGGTGAGAGAGTGTTAAAGCACGAAGATTGATGACGTGCACTTTCTGTTTGTTGTGTTTACTTGTTATTGATAATTCAAGTGTATTAATTGTTTAGATCACTTTACTGTTGTAATCCTTTGTGTTGGAATCCATAGTGTTTACAATACTTCGCCTTATTATTTTAATACGTTCAATACTTCAAATTTCAAGAATTGTTACATTCTTAGCTCAATTGATTTCTCGACTAAAGTTTCCTTAAACCGTTTGAGGTTGTACTTTACTTAAAAAGGAATTTCTACTATGTTTTAATTTATTAATTTTTCGTATTAAAGGTAATGATTCCTTCGATATTGTACTTTAATTGAAAATGGTATTTTCTTTATCAAATGATTTCTAAAAATAACTTCATCTTTTCTCGTTGATTTCCTAATTGGGTTGGAAGTTGTACTCTACTTTATGTTAAGTGAATGAGGCTCCTTGAACATTCTTAATTGTATTGGGTTATGGAACCTATGAGCTGAGTAACATGAGAATATTGTTGTGCAATGTGAGACAGAAATATGTGGGCACAAGGTGCCGGGGAAAATATTATGGTTTTATTTAAAGGCACGTGATTTGTCCGTGCGGTTGTGACATAAATATGGGCACGAGGTGCTGTGAAATTTTGAAAGTGGGCTGAGACCTATATTATTTATGATTATGAAATGAGGTGTCACAAGGTGACCTTTACTCGAAAGAATTATATTCGAAAGATGCTTATCTGAAAGATATCTATTTGAAGGAAATATATTTAAAATATATTTATTGAAAAGCATATTATCTTAGAGATTATTACTTGAAGGATTTATAGGCGAAAGATTTATATTTGAAGGACTTGATTAATTGATTGCACTTGTATTTATTATTTATTGAGAAGCATTTATGGTGTTCTTGTTGCCTGCTATTTATCTCACTGGTTGATCATTGTTGCCATCGTTGTTATCTGCTTCTTATTATTTTTGTACGCTATATGGCACAGGTTTATTCGTTAGTCTGGTTCTAGCCTCGTCACTACCTCGCTGAGGTTAGGCTAGGCACTTACCAGCACATGGGATCGGTTGTGCTGATACTACACTTCTGTACATTTTTGTGTACAGATCCAGGTATTTGATCAATAGTAGCTGTTCATTGCAGTGGAGACTCGAGATAAATCTACTGCAGCCTTCGCGGTCCTCGGAGTCACCTTCAATTGTACTTATTTCCATATGTTCCTTTTGTTCGGAATAGTGATGTACTTATTGTGTATAACTCTTAGAAAAAAGCTTATGACTTGTACTACCGATTTTGGGAATTATATTTTGTTCAGAGTAATTTAATTTAAAGTTAGTAAATACCCATATTATTACAGTAAATGTTAGGCTTACCTAGTTTAGAAACTAGGTGCCTTCACGACTTCTTTGGAGGGATTTTTGGGTCGTGACAAGTTGCTATCAGAGCTCTAGGTTCATAGGTGCTACAAGTCATAAGCGAGTTTAGTAGAGTCTTGCGGATCGGTACGGAGACGTCTGTACTTATCTTCGAGAGGCTACAGAACTGTAGGAAAAATTTCCACTTCATTCATTCCTTATCGTGCAACATTTATTCAGCTTGAAGCATATATCTTATGTTATTTTGCATCCACTCATGTATGGAATTGCGCACTACGCCAATTGTTTGTGATACCGTAAAAGGTTATAAGAGAGCCAGGGTTACTCAACCATTGTTACTACGTGTCGTTCAGAATTGAAGATATGGGAGCGCAAAAAGATCTTTCAGTTGTGCGCATAGGGGTGCATCAGATTCTGACATTTGGTTGATAAGTAATATCTTAAGAGGGCTTAATTAGTTGTCTAATCATCACAATCGTGGCATGGTCACGAGGTGTATATATATCCGAAGATAGTTGGTGGTATTAGAGATAATGTGGTTTGT
This sequence comes from Nicotiana sylvestris, assembly GCF_000393655.2. NCBI lineage: Eukaryota > Viridiplantae > Streptophyta > Magnoliopsida > Solanales > Solanaceae > Nicotiana > Nicotiana sylvestris. The sequence continues at coordinate 190,243,101 of NC_091058.1, read as the reverse complement.
ATGGGATTTCTATTTGGTGGAGGGTACATATTAGCAAGCCAAGACACTGGAGGAAGCAGGTTTAATTGTCACGAGGATGACATGCGCCAAATAAATAGCTTGAGGTGTCTTATGACCGGTGTCGTACGAGCGATAAAGGTTAGTATTGTGAATCATCGGAATGTTTCATATGGCTTCGTGCTAAGTGAAGGGAGTCCACTATCAACGATCAAATTGTGGGGTCATGTGTCATATCAAGTTTTGGCCTGAGATGTATTTATGTGGTATTCAAAGGTTCTCTGAAACTTGTATATGAGTAAGAGCTGAGATTTGTATAGGAAGATGCTGGGACTTTCGATATTCCTGTGTCCATAATAATTCTACATTTCGGTATTAGCAGGGACATGGGAACAATTTCAGAATACTCGTAGTGCTCCAATTAATCAGGGCACTCTCATGGGACAGTCATTTTTTAATGCACCACTGGCATATGATTCCTTCAATGGTTATTTTAGTTATCCGGCACAGACTCAGAATGAGCAGCCGAATTGTAGATGAGTTGTTATGAATGTGGTGATACTAGGAACATCATGAGAAATTGTCCCAGACTTGGGAGAAACCTACTTTATCAGAACAGTCAATCCACACACTCCGTTATAGTTACTAATCTATATACACCACAAGTTAGAGATAGAGGACGAGCAGGTAGATGACGCCTAAGATGTGGAGGCCCGACCCATTGATATAATTGCTATGATGTGGCTGAGGCCACTACACCAGATGGTGTCGTTACAGGTACGATTCCGATTGTTATAAAAAGAATATTTTTCCTTAATTTGATTTGGTTCTAAAAATTGAGGCGAGTCCTCCTATTATGCTCCACTTATGGGCGAGCTTCGTAATTTTGTGACCCACTTTTAAGATTATCCCTGTTGGGAGATTTGATGATGTTGGCCCGTGTATATCATTTTATTTTGTACACTATTAAGGGCTATAAGTCCAAAAGAAAAAAAATTACTTTCTATTACTCACTACAGTGGAATTGATGTGATTTCGGAATAATTGATTTCAATTTTTATGAATTGTACGCCCTATTGGTATGGGGGTTCATTTTGTGTTGTGATGTTTATCAGGATGTATGAGAAGAAAGAAAAGAAATGGAAAGAATTCAGTTGGCACAATGTGCAATTACTTGTGATGCAGAGTTGAGGACGAGATCTTCACAATTTTTTTTATATGATGTGAAATATTTAAAACGGGCTACAAGCCACGACGGAAGTTATATAAGGACGAGGTCCTTGTGGTGAAAAATATATATGTTTAGATTCTCCCTTTGTGAAATTTAAATTTGTACTATAGTATTAACAGGTAGTCATGCATGTTAGGCTTATTTGATAAATTTTTCTTATGTGATTCTGTGCATATTTAGCCATATTTGTGTTGTAACTATTGAGTTTTGACCTACGAGGTGAGTGCCCAAGTGGCGTTAAATGTGATTCGTTGATTTGGGTAAATAATGACGAGGTTTTCATGCCTTGCGATTGGTTGTCAGTGTTGCGGAAAAAAAAATTGAAATGAGATTTTGGTTAACATGAGGTTAACTGACGATTTTGTAATTGATTATGAACAACTAATGAGATCAGAGATGTGGTTAAGGTCAAACATATGATGCGTTTTATGTCAAGATAGCATTGTGATAATGTCATGCTTGTAATGCTGAGATTAGTGTTATTGATATATACATTGTGGTGCCTTGTTGGGTTGTAGATGTGTTGTTAGGAGTTGTTTGGTGTTACTCTGACAGGTGGATAGGCCCAATTACAGGGGAGGCTCTGCCAAAATTTCTGAAAATTTTGGGAGTTAGAAACACTTGGGACATTAAGATATGCGAACAAAGGGATAAGTTACATTATGTGTTTGAGAGCGGACTCTATTTCTTATTTGAGGGTGAATGACCCTAAGTGGGGGAGTGTGGAACAATCGTTAAGAGCTATTAAAAGGTTGATGCGTGCGTAGGCACGAGTTGCTATAGCTAGATGAGACTAAGATCGTGTGATGATGTGAAAATCAGACCTTTTTTTTGAAAATGTTCGGAGTGTAAGAAATTTGCTCTTAAAGTTTACAAATACGGGTAAAAGAAATAGCCTCAATTGAAATGGTATTGTCAAACTTATAAGAATGTAGTAATGTGGTATCAACCAAGAGCATATGTGTAAAAGTAGAAACATCAATTTAATGTCCTCAGAATAATTCTTGGCACGTTCGAGGACGAACGTATGTTTTAAGAGGGGGAGAATGTAACGACCCGACTTGTCGTTTTAAGAATTAACACCTCGTTCAACGACTTAAGATCTCGACTAGCTTCGTAATATGTATTATGACTCGCATGTGAGGTCGAGTTTGGTTTGCGGATGATTCGGAGTTAAATATAAAGAATATTTTGAGGCTTAAGTTGGAAAAGTCAACCGGATGTTGACTTATGTGTTAGAGGGTTCGGATGTGAGTTCTAAAGGTTCGGTTAGCTTCGGGAAGTGATTTGTGACTCAGGAGAGTGATTGGAAGTGGTTTTGGAGGTACGGTGTAGAATTAATCTTGAATTGCCGAAGTTAGTATTTTGGCGAATTCTGGTTGATAGGTGAGATTTTGATCCGAGGGTCAGAATGGAATTTCGAGAGTTGTTGTAGCTCCGTTAAGTGATTTGGGATAGGTGTGCAAAATTTCAGGTCATTCGGACGTGATTTTGTTGGGTTTTTGATCGAATGCGTGTTTTGGAAGTTTTAGAAGAACTTAGGCTCGAATTTGAGGTAATTTGATGGTTTTTGGTGTTGTTGAAGTGTTTTGATGATGGGAACGAGGTTGAAAAATGTTTTAGGATGCGTTGGTGCTTTTTGGTTGAGGTCCCGGGGGCCTCGGGTGTGTTTCGGGTGAGTTTTGAATGGGGCCCGGGAGGTCTTGGACTTAAGAAAATGCAGGTTCAGGTGTTGCAGACACCAGCGCGGCCGCGGTCATTTCCGCGCGGTCCGCGTTGGAGACGCGCGGCCGCGATGCCTTTTTGTGCGGTCCGCGTGGCTGAGTCTGAGGGCTAGGGTTTCAGGTCAACCAGCGCGGCCGCGCACCAAAACAGTGCGGTCCGCGCTAGAAGGGTTCAGAAGCCCCAATTTTTCTCCCACTCGGCACGGCCGCAACACATTTTTATGCGGTCCGCGCCAGGTCCTCAGAAAGGTATACAAGTTTGGAAATCTCAGTCATTTTTCACTTTTCAAAAACCCAAAACCTAAGAGGCAATTTTCCAAACAACTTTTCTTCTCCAAAACGATTGGTAAGTGATATCTAACTTAATTTCTTTATCCCTTAACATCTTTTAACATAATTCCAACTTCAAATCAAAGATTTTCATGGGGAAAATTGGGTGTTTTGGGTAGAACCTAGGTTTTCTACAAATTGAGAAGTTGAACCTCAATTTGGGGTCCGATTTAAAAACAAATCATATATTTGGATTCATGGGGGAATGGGTAACCGGGTTTTGGTCCGAACCTCGAGTTTCGACCACGTGGGTCCGAGGGTATTTTTGACCTTTTTTGGGAAAAACCTTGAAAAAAATCTATTTTTATGCATTGGGGATATTCATATAGTAATTATTAATGTGATTAAGTAACTTATGACTAGATCCGAGCGGATTGGTGGTGGAATCAAGAGGTAAAGCTATACTAAAAGCGTGAGTTGAGTTGGAGCATTCGAGGTAAGTGTTTGTTCTAACTTTGGCTTGAGGGAATATGATTAGGATGTTATTTGCTACTTGCTAACGTGGTGTACGGTGTATAGGCATGGTGACAGTTATCTATGCACCGGAGTCTAGCATGACCGTGGGTCTTAATTGCTTTTAATTCGAATAATGTGATACAAGCTCCTTGTTTACTTGATGAGTTTCATATAATGTGAATGATTGAGGTAGAATTGTGATTGGTGTACTTTTGGAGCGTTAGCTCGAACATGAATGTGTTAGTTGAGGAAGAAGTGATTTAAAAGGAGAATGTGTTGTGAGTACTCCCTTGCCGGGATGTGTAGACTGATATATATACTCTCCCTTGTCGGGATATTTAGGGCTGTTAGTTGTACCCTTGTCGAGTTAAAGGTATTGAGTTGTTATTCTCCCCTGAAGGGGCCTACTATATGAAGTCAGATATTATATATGATATTATGGGATCGTGTGGCACGCCGTCCACTTATATATGATATTATGTGATCGTGTGGCACGCCGTCCACTTATATATGATATTATGGGATCATGTGGCACGCCGTCCACTTATATATGATATTATGGGATCGTGTGGCACACCGTCCACTTATATATGATATTATGGGATCGTGTGGCACGCCGTCCACTTATATATGATATTATGGGATCGTGCACGAAGGGTTATGCCGTGTATTATTTTGGTGAGAGAGTGTTAAAGCACGAAGAGTGATGACGTACACTTTCTGTTTGTTTCGTTTACTTGTTATTGACAATTCAAGTGTATTAACTGTTTAGATCACTTTACTGTTGTAATCCTTTTTGTTGGAATCCATAGTGTTTACAATACTTCGCCTTATTATTTTAATATGTTCAATACTTCAAATTTCAAGAATTGTTACATTCTTAGCTCAATTGATTTCTAGACTAAAGTTTCCTTAAACCGTTTGAGGTTGTACTTTACTTAAAAAGGAATTTCTACTATGTTTTAATTTATTAATTTTTCGTATTAAAGGTAATGATTCCTTCGATATTGTACTTTAATTGAAAATGGTATTTTCTTTATCAAATGATTTCTAAAAATAACTTCATCTTTTCTCGTTGATTTCCTAATTGGGTTGGAAGTTGTACTCTACTTTATGTTAATTGAATGAGGCTCCTTGAACATTCTTAATTGTATTGGGTTATGGAACCCATGAGCTGAGTAACATGAGAATATTGTTGTGCAATGTGAGACAGAAATATGTGGGCACAAGGTGCCGGAAAAAATATTATGGTTTTATTTAAAGGCACGTGAGTTGTCCGTGCGGTTGTGACATAAATATGGGCACGAGGTGTTGTGAAATTTCGAAAGTGGGCTTAGACCTATATTATTTATGATTATGAAATGAGGTGTCACAAGGTGACCTTTTCTCGAAAGAATTATATTCGAAAGATGCTTATCTGAAAGATATCTATTTGAAGGAAATATATTCAAAATATATTTATTGAAAAACATATTATCTTAAGAGATTATTACTTGAAGGATTTATAGGCGAAAGATTTATATTTGAAGGACTTGATTAATTGATTGCACTTGTATTTATTATTTGTTGAGAAACATTTATGGTGTTCTTGTTGCCTGCTATTTATCTCACTGGTTGATCATTGTTGCCATCGTTGTTATCTGCTTCCTATTATTTTTGTAAACTATATGGCACAGGTTTATTCGGTAGTCTGGTTCTAGCCTCGTCACTACCTCACTGAGGTTAGGCTAGGCACTTACCAGCACATGGGGTCGGTTGTGCTGATACTACACTTCTGTACATTTTTGTGTATAGATCCAGGTATTTGATCAATAGTAGCTGTTCATTGCAGTGGAGACTCGAGATAAACCTACTGCAGCCTTCGCGGTCCTCGGAGTAACCTTCAATTGTACTTATTTCCATATGTTCCTTTTGTTCGGAACAGTGATGTACTTATTGTGTATAACTCTTAGAAAAAAGCTGATGACTTGTACTACCGGTTTTGGGAATTATATTTTGTTCAGAGTAATTTAATTTAAAGTTAGTAAATACCCATATTATTACAGTAAAAGTTAGGCTTACCTAGTTTAGAAACTAGGTGCCATCACGACTTCTTTGGAGGGATTTTTGGGTCGTGACACTAGACTACCAATAAAACCAACCACCAAAACCTGACTAGTTTGAACAACCAACAACCTTGTTAGTTTTGTGACGCTTAACATATAGAAAATCGCACGTTTAGATGCAATGCACCTAAATAGTTAAATGTTTCTACCATGTGTTTGAACGGTTGCATGTTTCATCCCGGCCTTAGTTAACCCTTTCAGTATGTATCCATTTTCTTTTATTTCTGCCTCTCTTAATCACTCTTGATTTTTTTCATTTCGTTTCTGTTGCTCTTTTATTTTTTGGCACTTTTTTTTCTTTTCTTTTCTTTTTGTTCACTCTTTTATTTTATGTCGCTTCTTTTTTCAATTTTCTTTATTTTCACTCAAATTTTTTTTTTCAGTTTATTTTTCACTCAATTAATTTTATGGCTATGGTCGAATCCCATGGGGATTGCCTACGGATCATGACGCCGCATGAATCAGATCTTGCGTAGTTTGGGGAGATCGAGAATAGAGTAAATAAGCTAACTCTTTTTTTTTTTTTTGGAATTTTTGATAGAAATGCTTTAAAAGAAGAAAGGAAATATTTATTTGATTTTTTGATTTTGATTTTGATTTTTGGTTTGCTTTTTTGAATGAAAGACTTCTAAAAATTCATTTGCTTTTGATTTGAATTTTGGCAATTTTAAATTAAAAAGAAAATATTTTTGTTTGAATTTTCATTTGTTTTCTCTTTTTCTAAAGAAGAAAGAAAATATTTTTTGGATTTTGGAAGTTACCTCTTAATTTTCAAAAGAGGGACTTTTAAGAAAATATTTTGGATTTCTGAGTTTTTATTTATTTACAAAAACACTTCTAAAGAAAAGCGAAAATATTTTTGGACTTCGATTTTTCAAAATATTGTTTTTAGTGACAGACTTTTTTAAACAAGGAATAAATTTTGTTAATTCTTTTTTTTGAATTTTTGGAAAAAATACTTCAAAATAAAGGAAACCCGTATTTTGGATTTTGATTTTTGTTTTCTCTTTTTATTTATTTTTCCGTATGAAAGACTTTAGAAATAAGGAAACTACTTTTTTTGACTTTTAAAAACTTCTTTTTTTTTTGAATTTTCCAAGGAAAGAATTCTAAAAAAGGAACTAAAGGAAAATATTTCTAAGTTTTGAAAATTGGGGTCGGAACCGATGAGGTTTGCCTACGTATCTCACATCCGATGAGAATCAGACCCGCGTAGTTCGGTCAGTTTTGACATAATTGGAAAAAGCATGATATTGACTCACTTTCATTTTTGTTTTTTGAAATACATTTTAATTTTTTCTTTTTTTTTTCCGAAAATTTTGGCAGAGTTTCGAGGCATTTTCAAATACCGGAATTTTCAGAGTCGGGTGAATTCTCTATCCTACCTCACACTGGGTTTTTCCCTTGATTTACTTTCCATAGCTGGTCAACATGCAAGCCGAAACAAATAAATATTCACATAGCACGTAGGATGCATTAGGATGGTCTTTATTTTGGGTACACCTGTCCTAGGTGGACCCAACCCCTATGTTGAGTCCCCGAGGTCAAATGCACGCGATGCAAATAAACATTCCTACTAGGTATCCGGCATGAGGTTACGTTACTCTATGTTTAACCTGGGGTTTTGTTCTAGACCTGGCTTACCCGAGCGAACAACTCGAGCCGAAGATGGGACAATGTACCGGGAGCATGAAAGTCTACCCGGCCTTGTTGCTGGCCCAGCCTCGTTCTATTTGGTATAACTTATAATAGAAAAAGTGGGCCACGCGAACGTGTGCACCATTTTTTAGAAGACTCAGAAGGGAGGCGTATGGAGACAGTTTAATATAGTTCAAGTAATATCAAAGCGGTAAATAAGCGGCAATTAGCACATTAGGTACACAAAATACAGTAATACAAACAATAAATAAAGCCAAGTAAAAATCACATTAACAAGCTCGAATTCTTGAACCCTAAACCAGAAGTTCAGAGTTTTTTCCCCAGCAGAGTCGCCAGAGCTGTCACACCTCCTTTTTACACCCGCCCGAGGGGGTATATAAGGGGGTTTTTCCAATTAAAGTGACATTACTCGAAATGAGATTATTTTATTTAATTTATCAGAGTCACCACTTGGAATAGTTTATTTGGTGTCCCAAGTCACCGGTTTATTTTGAAATCCCAAATCGAGGAAATTTTCAACTTTATTTAAAAGTATGCGAACCAAAAATTTTAGATAAGGAATTATGGTAACCCGGGAGAAGGTGTTAGGCCTTCTCGGATTCCGTGGTTCTAGCACGGTCGCTTAGACATTCATACTTGGCTTAAATTGTTTAACTACTCATTTTAGGACCTATGTGCATTTATCTTTTTATCACTTTTAATCACTTGGTTTGTTCGTAATGAAAGAATTGAGTTACGTGTACGTATACTCATTTCCTTTGGCGCGTCAAAAATCATGTCATGCGTATCTGTCCACAATTAATCGCGCTTTATTAATTATTAAGGAAAAATTTTGGTCGAAGTTGCACGAACGCATCCCTCGATTTATTTTTAGAACGAAATTCATGATTATATTACGCGAACGAATACATAATCACAACAATAGTCTAGGTCGCGCCTAAAGCAAACTACGAGCGTTTACTTTCCTAATCTTTGAGATTATTGTGAGGTCATGAGGTATGGATTCGAATTTAACGGAGGCCTAACCTACCTTATTTATGTCCAATCCATAACCTAAAGCCCACCACATTATAGGCCCATTTCTTCTTGGCCTATCCTAGACCCAAATTACATTTTTTACCTTACCCCAGATTCAAATGGTTGTCCCTTTTTTTCAAAAAGAAAAATGAATAAATAAAAAAAATCCCAGCAACAAACAAACGTTCCAAATGGATTGAAGATCCCATAAAAAAAAACAAAACAAAACTTGTTTTCAGGAAAAAAAAATAAGGATAATGGACTCTTCACTGGAAAATATTGAACATGTAAATTTTATTTGTCTCAAGCACTGTGCTTTAATTCAAAATCAACACCTAACATTTCATTTTCTATTTCAAGAGGTTAAAATGCTAAACTACGGAAGTCAATATCTAAAAATAAAACTACAAGAAAGAATGAAAAGAACAAACAGATTAATTAGAAAAAAAATAGTTAGAAATCAGAAACATATCACGCAACATTATACCTAATAATTTTAAGATAAAATGCAATAAATATTCAACATTAAAGGAAAAAAGGAAGAAACAATATGTCCCCTTTTGTGTGTAGCACATAAAATAAGAAAGAAAATGTTTTAATATTGTTTAGGCTTAAAGAGAGGAAAGTTGAATTTCAAGTATAAAAGCAATTCCTATAAGACGTTAGAAATTTTGGTCTAGTTACATATTGAATATGAACTATTCTTTTACTTCAATGTACATGTATTGAAAATATACCTTTAAAGGAACATCACGACATTATAGTAATCCATATACCCTGAAGCTATTTCAACCTCTAGCAGCAAACAAAGACGAACCAAGATACTCAAAAGAAGATGATGAAATCCAGCCACAAAGTGAAAACAAAACTAGCAAGGAAACAACCACAACTTTCCCTTCAACTTTCAAACAAGCTGAGAAACTCCAGACTTAAGAACCAAAAAAAAATCAAAAGTAGAAGAAGATGATTGAAACAATTTTTTTCCTTTTCTTTTTTTTTTCGCTGGTAAAAACTGAAAAACAAATTAGTCCAAAAAATCTGAGGATTCTCCAAGTGCTCCAATTTTTCTTCTTCCAAAACAGCAGGACGACCCCCAATATATAGAAAAATCTCCCTCATGAAAAAAAATCTTACCCTCTTTAGAAAAATCCGAAATTCTAATTCTTGAAACGAGTAAAAGACAAGTGGAGGGAGTAGATCGCGTGAGACTCAATCCTACGCCTCCCATTCATCCTAATCTCGTCTTCAAATTTATTTCAAATAAGATGAGTGCGTGAGGGAGAAGGACTAAGATTCGATTTGTACAAAATCCGTTATTTGTCAAGCCACATGGAAAGGAATGAGAGGAGAGACTATGTGATGGTTAGAGGGGAATTTTTCGGTGAATATGGGCGGTGGTGGCGCGACAGAAGGTGGAGGAGGAGTGAGGGTGCCGTTTTGGGAGATGGGGAAATTAGGTTTAGAGTTTTGGGGTGTTATAAGTGGATTTTTATATGGGGATGGGGAGAAATCTAGACCATTGGATTGAATTGAGTAAATGGCTGAGATTAAAATGGTATTTGGGCGGGTCAACAAGGTCGCCCAGGTTTGACCGGGTAGGGTTTTTGAGCTTTGAGTGATTTGGGCCAGATTTTGTGTATAAGAATAGCCCAATTTTGAATTAAAACCTCCTCTTTCAAATTCTCTTCTTATTTTTCTTTTTTCTTTTTTCTTTTTCTAATTTTTTAATTAAAAATCCTAAATTAATCTAAATTGCAAAACTAACTAATTATCTAATTATAAAAGTTACTTGATACTAAATCAAAACACAATAAAAATTAATAATCTAAAAATAAAAAAGTAAAAATGTAAAATGAGCTATTTTTGTGATTTTCATTTTTAATACAACAATTAATTAACTAATTGATTCTAAAAAAGTATAAAACAAAATCTAAATACAATGCATGGTATTTTGGTTTTTTTCATAATTTTAATAAGAATTAAACGTGCACAAAAATGCAAACAATTAATAAAAATCCTACAAAATCCTATAAAATGGCAAATAATTGGAAAAATCTATTTTCTTTGATTTTTATAGGAGCAATTCATATAGGGCAAAAATCACTTGCTCACAAGCGTCATTTTCATCCGCCTTTGCCTGTTTCACTTCTTCCAAGATGTCAAAGCCCCTAGCATGGATCTCCTCGAGGGTCTGCCTCCGAGATTTGTACCGAGCATATTCCTTGCTCCTGCTCCCACGGTCAAGAGCCTTTATTAGCTCAGCTCTAGCATCAGCAACATCCTTCAAATAGACTGCCACTTTCTTATCAGCCTTAGTGCGGCTCATTACAGCTTCGGCCCGAGCATCCACAACTTCGGCCTTCATCTTCAACAGCTCAGACTCGAGACTTGTAATCATATTCGCTCTGACAGAACTGTTTGCCCGAGCATTCCGGAGTTTCACCTTTAGGGAGGAAGCCTTGGCCAAAGCATCCTCCTTGGTCGCAACTTTGGCATCTACTTGAGCCTTTAGCTTGTTACGCTCGCGTTTAACCCGACCAACTTTGTCACGACCCAAACCGATGGGCCGAGACGGGTACCCGGTACCTTACTCAACTGAGTACCAACGTAACACATCTTTCTTAATACATCATCATATATACATTCATACGGGCCTAATAGGCCAACATGATCCTTTATAAACTCAAAACATAGGCCGACAAGGCCGTACAATATTTTATGTACACGACATATGTCTACAAGCCTATAAGAAGACATAAATGTCATAAGGGCCGGGACAGAGTCCCGCCATACCAAACAATACACGTCTAAATCATACTAACCAAACGAGCAACTCCGAAGCAAATGGAGCGCACCAACATCTTTCGCTGAGCTTATAGCCTACTTGGAGGGCTCTCGACCTGTCTATCGGGACCTGCGGGCATGAAACGCAGCGTCCCCAGGCAAAAGGGACATCAATACGAATAATGTACTGAGTATGTAGGGCACATAAATAAATATATGAGAGATATGAAAGACATATAAAGTACATGTCTCAACCTGTAAGTCTGAATAACTTTGTAAATCATAAATTACTTTCAACGTCATGCATATGCGTATGAATGTCATGTCGTACATAGGTACATATTTCATAATATCATCAGCCTCTGAGGGCCTCCCATCATATCATATCAGCCACTGTAGGCAAAATCATCATCGTATACCAGCTGATCAGGTGGTGGTGCATATATAATGCCATAACCTTTACCATATCCCATATACATATATACATACATATATACGCGTATATAACACCGTTTGAATCATACTTACATATATATGCATATATAATGCCGTTTGAATCATATTTCAGCCACTATGGGCAACATCATCATCATATACCAGTTGATCAGGTGGTGGTGTGTATATAACGCCATAACCTTTTCCCATTCCATATACATATATTTACATATATACGCGTATATAACTCCATCTGGTCATAGGTCAATGCACATGAATTCAATGCATGAAAAGTACGTGAACAAAATCATTCGGAAGGTCATAAGACCACTTTGCCTCTTGAGCAATATCATAAAGTAACATCTTTTCAACTTTCGTATTTTTCTAAGACCCATGAACAGATGATAAAATATTATGACACATGAGAATTAAAGAACATAGATATTTCTATTACTTCTATGAGTAGAGTCACTTATGGAATTTGTGCATTTGCACGTTTCGTTCATATCGTATGGATCATGCCAAAAGAAAGAAGGGATAGCCTTAACATACCTGTTTCTGCCAAATTCTTGAACGAAACCTATGCTTGAAGCTTGGAAAACTTGGACTGAAATTTCTATCGGAATTTTTGAAGTGTTTGAACGAAATAGTTCCTTTCACGTTCACATTCTTGGTTTCACACCAAGAACAGATTGACGTCTACGGAATGAAGTGATTTTAAAGTCACCAAAATGAAGCTTGTTTTTTTAAAAATAGAATTGGCTTCTATTTCAACGTCCTTAGCAGATTATGGTTTTAAGCTTGTTTCCAATGCATTCCTACTAATGTCATTTCACAAGTCTTACTAAGACTTTAAGATTAGGATCCTTTTGACACATAAAGGTGACTAGTTAGTCACCTTAACTAAAAGGGAGGGGCTGCCACGTTTTCTTGGGGTGTAATTTCGTAAATGTTTTATCCACTTATTAGTTAACCGGGTAATGTTTCGTTACCCGGTAATTAATTTATAACCCGCATAATTTAAGAATTATCACAATTTACATAAAATTCTATTTATTTTTAAAATGCTTCATATATACTTCATATATTACACTACCGTGGTCATATGGTACCTTGCATGGTACTAGTTTATAATTATCGGGTATTATCACTCGACCCGTATTTTATCCCAAGTTGGCCATTTTTAACGAAATTCATTTTCTTCAACTTGCTTCCCCTCCCACCTTCACGAATTTACTGATCACTTGTGAAATAGCATAATCCTTATAACCTCCAAATAATCTTTTACTTGGACTGATGTCAATTATCTTACGACAAATTTCACGTACAATACTTCAGGGTGCAACATCGTTGTAACTTTACTGGAAGTGTGACATCACCATAATGTAATACTGCGGAACGTGATATCGACATAATACTGCGGGGCGTAACATTATTCCCCCCTTTTGGAACATTCGTCCTCGAATGTTGAGTGATGCACTTATCATTTTCTTAACTTTTACCTTCCGAATACTTTAGAACTTCCCTTGCCATCTAGGCGACTGTTCTGTGAATGAATCCAAAATTCCATGGCATTCCCCCCTTAGGCTCCTTCTCACATCACAACTTGTAGTCGAAATCCTCCCAATCTCGTAACTGTTACTACCTTTCATCATGCAGCCTGTACAATTTTGACTTTGTAAGTGTGCCTAATCTCTAGGATTCATATGTAGAGCTTGATAAGATGTCCCTTTGGGCATATATGAGTATACTGAAGTTCTTTGCTCGGTACTTTGTTGAATTCACAAATATTGCTATATCTCATCGCATAGGTCCGTTTAGCCATCCGTATGAATTTACTGCCATAACTCTTTAATTTATCGTTGCTTAGGTCTGCTACCAAATCCCAACTTACTCTCATTGCTTATTCCATATGTATAAATTTAAGTCCTTTAATGCTTTCTCATTACTGCTCATCTTTAGAATGACGATCCAATCTCATCTCATACTTTGTGACTTTTTTTCATCTATTGTTAATTCTCCTCAATATTGATCTACAATATACCATTGATAACTTAAAACTTCTTACGTAATATTTTGCCCCTAGGGGTTAATCCTAATGACTTATCCATTCTCGTCATCTTTTCATTTGTCTTTCCTCATCCTTACTCATGCTTCCTTAAAACTTTATCACTCTACCATACTTTAGCTTGCGACCTATGCATATCCATTTGTAAACTTTCCTTCAACTTTCTTGCACCATAGATCTTCTTATGTTATTTTGGAACGTCAAACGAGACATCACATCATCTCTAACTTTTTTCTATTTTGTTAACTAGATCTCCCAGTACTTAGAAATCAAAGGCTGGAAGACATGCCGCCGACGATGCCGCTATCATTCCCAGTTATTGGATCCACATGCTTATAACCTTCTATTCGAAATAAGGATTATCCACAGCTTTCTGCGTTTGAGTATCTCGTACGTTGTTCACCTTTACCTTACTTACTTAAAATCTCACATCATATCTTCTACATCTTTCATAACCTCCCTTCTACATAGGTATGATTCACACCACAAATTGAAGCTCTATTATAATACTACAATCCGGTGGGAGCTTCATGCTGACTCCTTTCGGAGGCTGTTACTCTTTTTTTTTAACTAGCTTCATCATAGAGCTGTTATAGACTATGGTTTTTGTACTATATATCTCGTACCTCTGATTCTAAGGGAGATCCTGTAATGTTCTCGATCACAATGTTTCTTTTGGGTCCAATAATCAGACTCCTGATTTACTTGGGTGATGCAACTCTTTAGTTTCCTCTTTCTGATTGGCTTTTACGTCGGCTTAAGCTATTTTACGATCTGTGGTTCCTGGTATCAGTTATTAGTTTAACCTTTCATGGACGTTATGGAATATCCATGACATAATCTTCTAACAATTCAATCCGTTGTCTATGCCTTGGGCTCAATTATTTCTTTTAACTTATATCAGAGTCTTTTATGGCTGTATGGTTGTCAACAAATATGCTGCCTGGATAATATTCCAAAATCTTGAGTGTATCCATAATGTACTAACTCTGGATCATTGATCGAATGATTCTTTCGTTCCCTCTTAGCTTTCTTTCAACGTAAGCTATTACTTTTCCTAGTCTTTGTGCCCCCTTATTACGTCGATACTTAGCTTATCTTAGTGCCCACACTTGCTAGAGTTTTCATACAACTCATATGATCTCGAATATTACTTTTAATTCTTACTTTCCGTTCATTAGCCACGGTAGGTGCCATTTTCCTTTGGAATGCTTACAATGTGGTTGCGAGATTGTTGTTACACGACCATTTCCTTTTTAGATCGATGTGCCTAGGTTAAAGCCTTCTTTTTTATCTCCTCAGCTAGTCTTTCGTTTAGGGAGAACCCTTAACTCTCGTAAAGCTGTGAGCTTATTAGGGACCTTTTTGATGTCCTTATTGACTATAATCATCCGTAGTTGCTTATTTCCATGCCCTTGTGCTTGTATGGTTGCTTCTGAAATGATATTTTGACTGCCTTCCCAGTGGACTTTCTTTTATGCCCGTAACACTCATACAATACCTTTAACTGCCCGGACTCTTGTTTGAATATATCTCAAGTATTATAATGATATTCTTTGAAGCTATGTTTATCTTACACGATCTGATGACTCGTCTATAACCTCCTGTTTAGCCATAACTGGGATCTTCCTGACCAATTACTAACTACTCATTGGCCCATTCTCATATCAATATTCCTCATAATCTTTCTTGGGTTATTTTCTTTTTCTTAACTTACGTCTCGCACTGGCTCCTTATTTATTAATAACAACTCGGGAAGGAACCTTTACTTCCTCTTCGTGACGTCATGTTTGCATAATGTTCTGGAATCGTAGCATATCTATTGCATTTGGACAAGTGTAATCTCATCCCTTTCTTATTTTTATTGCATTCTTCCTTTACAATTTTGTAGTTACTGGAACTACTTAATTCTGACTTAACACCACATCACTCTATATTCCCATCTTTAGGGAAGTACTACGAGTTGAAGCCACGAGGATCTACCTATAGATGAGTTACCTCTTCATTATTGGTGTCTTTTCACATCATCGATGACCCTTACTCGCCTTGCGACAATCCTTCTGTACCAAGGATAACAAAGTTACTCACTCGCGATGGTGACATTTAGTATAGCTGGCACATACAGTCCCTTAAGATGAACGTTGCTCGCATTGCTTGTTATAGGGAAGCATCTTCCTGAATAACCATTCTCTGAGTTTCTCATGAAACGTCCTCTATGGTCCATTCTATTATCGCCGGAAAGCAATATGAAGTTCTCATGATGCCGATCACTATCAAATTACTCAGTCCCTAATTCATGTTTAGTTCATCTTTTTCCACCAGTCCATGCTGACTTCAATTACTCTGGGGTCTAACTTTTTCTTCTGAATCACGTTAGCGTCGCAAACTTGTTTCTCGAAGTGAGGATATGACTTTATGGCCTATACTCTTTTTTTGTCCTAAGGCATGTCACTTCTCGTTTCTCCCTTCACTTGACTATAGATTTTGTAACATTGTCATCTTTTGATATACCGTTGTCATACATGTGTCACATCTTACTAATAATTCTTTATTAACTCTTTTCTTATTTCCCGCTAACATTTATGTTTATCACTTTATTATAAAAACTTGAACAAGAGATTCTTTTGCTCTTAGCTTCCCTTTGCTCTATCCAATGACTCTTCAAGTTGCTTAACGTTCTCTCTTTACTAGAGACACGAGCCACACTAAGGTAATATTTATTCCGTTAAGGCTTATAGTGCATGTCTTTGTGGTACTCATAACTGGCTGCACTATTTCAGAGGGCATCATCCGGTGTCTCATAAAGATATCTATTAGCATATTTGCAATATTCTTCGAAAATGTCAACTGACGCAAACAATTCATCCATCATATCTTCTTATACTACTTCTGTTAATCCCCATAGGGCATATCTGGAATGGGTGCAACCAATTGTATATACCTCTATTACTATTGAATATAGCTCAAAAAGCATATGTTCCTCTGCCTCAATTATTAATGTTGTTAACCTTTATTAACTGGGCGCCTCGTACCCTTCTTCATCTTGCTTCTTTTGCTTGCTGATACTTGTATTTATCTTCTTAATCTCTCATTGTCTTTCACCATAAAGATGGATAGGCATTCTTACCTTAAGGCTTCTTATCAGGAAGCTTACATCTTTCAGTACACTCATGATCTGCTAAAGACCTCACATTTACTTATCGTAGGCATCATAAAAAAATCCAATTCCTCTCACTTAGCTTTTCCACAAGAATCTCTTTTTCCAACCTTCTTTTCGGATTTAGGCATCGTCTTATTACGAATAAAATAGAATTTCAGAACTTGTATTCTTATAAGTGAGATCTACCACACGATATAGAGTAAGAAGAAAGAGTGACAATCCTAAATGCCCTGTAGCCTCCTACTTATAAGTGTGGTGCACGACACACCCATAAACAAGACTCTACTAGACACGGCTTGTAGACTCCCTAGGACAGAACTGCTCTGATGCCACTTTTGTCACGACCCAAACCGATGGGCCGGGACGGGTACCTTGTACTTTACTTAACTGAGTACCAACCTAACGTATCTTTCTTAATACATCATCATATACACATGCATACGGGCCTAATAGGCCAACATGATCCTTTATAAACTCAAAACATAGGCTGACAAGGTCGTACAATCTTTTATGTACACGACATATGTCTACAAGCCTCTAAGAATACATAAATGTCATAAGGGTTGGGATAGAGTCCCGCCATGCCAAACAATACATGTCTAAATCATACTAACCAAACAAGCAACTCCGAAGCAAATGGAGCGCACCAACATCTTTCGCGGAGCTTATAGCCTACTTGGAGGGCTCTCGACCTGTCTATCGGGACCTGCGGCATGAAACGCAGCGTCCCCAGGCAAAAGGGACGTCAGTACGAATAATGTACTGAGTATGTAAGGCACATAAGTAAATACATGAGAGATGTGGAAGACATATAGAGTACATGACTCAACCTGTAAGCCTGAATAACTTTGTAAATCATAAATTAATTTTAACATCATGCATATGCGTATGAATGTCATGTCGTGCATAGGTACATATTTCATAATATCATCAGCCTCTGAGGGCCTCCTATCATATCATATCGACCACTGTGGGCAAAATCATCATCGTATACCAGCTGATCAGGTGGTGGTGCGTATATAACGCCATAACCTTTCCCATATCCCATATACATATATACATACATATATACGCGTATATAATGCCGTTTGAATCATAATTACATATATATGCATATATAACGCCGTTTGAATCATATTTCAGTCACTATGGGCAATATCATCATCATATACCAGCTAATTAGGTGGTGGTGTGTATATAACGCCATAACCTTTTCCCATTCCATATATATATATTTACATATATACGCGTATATAACACCATCTGGTCATGGGTCAATGCACATGAATTCAATGCATGAAAAGTACGTCAACAAAATCATTCGGAAGGTCATAAGACCATTTTGCCTCCTAAGCAATATCATAAAGTAACATCTTTTCAACTTTCGTATTTTTCTAAGACCCATGAACAGATGATAAAATATTATGACACATGAGAATTAAAGAACATAGATATTTCTATTACTTTTATGAGTAGAGTCACTTATGGAATTTGTGTATTTGCACATTTCGTTCATATTGTATGGATCATCCCAAAAGAAAGAAGGGATAGCCTTAACATACCTGTTTCTGCCAAATTCTTGAACGAAACCTATGCTTGAAGCTTGGAAAATTTGGACTGAAATTTCTATCGGAATTTTTGAAGTGTTTGAACGAAATAGTTCCTTTCACGTTCACGTTCTTTGTTTCAAACCAAGAACAGATTGACGTCTACGGAATGAAGTGAATTTAAAGTCACCAAAATGAAGCTTGGTTTTTTTGAAAATGGAATTTGCTTCTATTTCAACGTCCTTAGCAGATTATGGTCTTAAGCTTGTTTCCAATGCATTTCTACTAATGTCATTTCACAAGTCTTACTAAGACTTTAAGATTAGGATCCTTTTGACACATAAAGGTGACTAGTTAGTCACCTTAACTAAAAGGGAGGGGCTGTCACATTTTATTGGGGTGTAATTTCGTAAATTTTTTATCCACTTATTAGTTAACCAGGTAATGTTTCGTTACCCGGTAATTAATCTATTACCCACATTATTTAAGAATTATCACAATTTACATAAAATTCTATTTATTTTCAAAATACTTCATATATACTTTATATATTACACTACCGTGGTCATATGGTACCTTGCATGGTACTAGTTTATAATTATCGGGTATTATCGCTCGACCCGTATTTTATCCCAAGTTGGCCCTTTTTAATGAAATTCATTTTCTTCGACTTGCTTCCCCTCTCACCTTCACGAATTTACTGATCACTTGTGAAATAGCATAATCTTTATAACCTCCAAATAATCTTTTACTTGGTCTGATGTCAATTACCTTACGACAAATTTCACGTACAATACTTCAGGGTGCAACATCGTCGTAACTTTACTGGAAGTGTGACATCACCATAGTGTAATTTCGGATCGTGATATCGACGTAATATTGTGGGGCGTAACAAACTTCGCTCCAAAGTTGTTCCAACTCTTCCGTTCATTCTCCAATGGAATATCGGAATATTAATCTCTGAAAGTAGAAGGAGGAGCATACATCGCACGAAATGAAGGTTACTCGTCTTTCGAGATGGTTTTCGTAGTTCCGACTTCGATCCGCCTCATACCGCAGGTATACTAGCTCATCTTCCTTTTTCGTGCAAAGAACCCTGAGGGATTTCTACCCTTCCAAAGCTTTCCGCAGTCTTGCCTCATGGCAAAGTAGCTCGGACTTAAGCTTGTCAAAGGCCTGCAAAATAAAGCTCAATAAGAAAAGGAAGACACGAAACTGAAAGAGGCCCATACCAGCTACAAAAGTTTACCATGAATCTAAGTCGCTGAGCCTCGCCAAAGTTTGAGCATACATCTGATGGCTTAGTTCCCCCCGAAGTGCCTTTTGTAGGAGAAGAGGGAGAGGCCGGATGACCTTTTTCCATCGAAGTACCTTCGACGGGAACGGGAAATGTTTTTTCAAGAGTGTAGGCCTCCGAAGTCAGAAGCTCGGCTGATTCTTCTCTTTTGAACCTCAAATAAGGACTCACCCCGCTGCGAGCATCCTCACATCTCGAAGTTTCTTTTTGTTTATTATTGATCCTCGACCCTGAGGCCGACAATCTCTCCTCCTCCCCAGGGGACACAGCCTCACCTCGAAAAATTCTCCAACACCTACGTTGGCAGAGTCAGTGCACTATACCTTTCTAAGAGAACAAGACACTAAGAACCTACCATGATGTACCATGATGTTTGGCCTCCCATATCCCCTTGGACAGGTCTCGCCATTTGCACTTGTCATAAGTCGAGCAAGTTGCCAGCTTGTGAGACCATTCTGCCAGATCGGGAGCCTCATTCGGCAGCTAGGAGATCTCTACAAAAGGAAAAAGGGAGAATATCTTCACAAAACGTACATTCATAATGGACAAAAATAGTAAAAGCATGAGTGTGCTAATTACGTACGAAATTCCATTTCTCAGGAAATGATAGAAATTCTCTAGGTATAACATCGACTATTCGCACTTGAACAAATTGACTCATCCACCCTCGGTCCTCGTCTTCTCCATCACTAACGGCAGGGGGCTGAGTGGATCGACGTCGTAGAGTAATCAAGCCTCAGTAATGCAAAGATTGATATAACCTAATGAGATGTCTAAGGGTGAACTCGAGCCCAGTCTTGTCCGTAAAATACCTTATCATCTGCACTATCTTCCAAAAGAACGGGTGAACCTGTGCCAAGGTAACATGATACCTCCTACAAAAATCGAGCACGACCCCCATCAAGAGGGCCCAATGTAAAGGGGTACATATACACGTTCAAAAACCCCTCAACATGAGCCATAATGCTCTCCTCTGGTTAAGGTACCTGCAACACCGCTTCTTCTCCGCATCCGCATTCTTTTCTGACTACCTCTAGATGCTCCTCCCTTATCGAAGAGATATACCTTGATGTATGCTCCCAGCAGCTCGGAACATTAGGAGGTTTCGCTAACGTAAAATCTCTAAGCATCTCAACGTTCGCTCACCGGACGCCGGCAGTGTGCCACCGACCAAGTACGAGGTTAGGACGGATTTCTCCTCTCCTTGGAAAGTGGATTTGGGATCAACGGCCATGGCTAAGGTGAAACAAAGAAATGGGAAAAAAAGACACAGGCAAAAGCTTTGAGTTGAAGGAAACTTGGCGCATGGAGGAGAAACCCTATAAAAAGATGGTCACCTAGTACAGTAGTGTTTTCAAAAAAAGGGAAGGCAAGTACATATATAGAGCAGGTGGAGACCGTTCGCCTGCCCTAAGGAACAATGGAACCTGACCATGCCAGTACCATTTTGTAGGGAAATGCACTAGTGAGGCCACTTCGGTCATTTCACAGTCATATCACTTGAGTGATATCATCGCACCAGCACTCGGGAGTCATTCAACCCCGAGGGCTTTCGACATTCAAAGGGCATTGACCCTGTAAAACTCTCGGCCCTATCTTGAGATGGTACCCAATCTCAAAGGCCTCAACTGCTCCGAGCATATGTTCCGAAGAACCAACAATCATAATTTGAAGACAAAAGCAATAAAGCATAGAACATAAAAACTAGAAGCGGAAAGAAGAAACATTATATTCCCAAAAAATACATCTACAACGGGGGAGCATTTACAAAGTCTTTCCTTAAGAAACCCTGGCACAAAAAGGGAATAGGACAACCTAAATTTACTCCGCACACCCATAGTCATCATCGGAACCCTCATCTGTTGCACCCGAATAGGCAGTTTCTTCCTCTATGATTCGGGCCTCCTCGATCTCGACTGAGAAATCGATGCCCTTGCCACTTGCTTCCTCAAAGGCCCGCTTCCGTGCTTGCGCACAAGCATGAAAAATACCTCGAGTCAACTTCTGCTCGACCCTCGCTAGTATGTCTCCAGCCTTTTCATTCGCAGTAGCGGCATCTTTCTTATACGAGGACGCCTTTTCCTCTACCACTGACCTAGCCAACGACAGCGCAACAATCTCCTCCCTGGCATTCTTCAAGAGATCTCGGGACGATGACAGCTCCATTCGCAGAGAATAAAGAGCCATCATTAATTTTATTATAACTGTTAGTCTTACATCGACTACCCTCGGCGAGACATCAGACTCAACCCCGAGGCCTCGAATAAGCAAGCTCGAGGCTCCGGTTGTCAGCCATTCGGTTTGATTATCACCTTGCTCTCAAGCTCTTATCTAGTTTCTAAGTACCTGACTTAGAATCTATTGCCTAAACAACTAGCATAAAGATAGATCACATACTTTTAGAACCACAAAATAAATTTTATTGTAATTACCATTTTCAAGGTAAACATATATATAAACTGTTACGAAACCCTCTTCTCTTTAGGTCATCTAAATCATCTGGGAAGTGTGCATTTCATGTAACTTCTTTTTTGTTAGAGTCATATCCCAATTTTAGAACAAGGTTCAGATAGTTACAAAGCTGGTGAAGCTTCTGTATTCCTGGTACGCTGACCCCCCCTCCGGTTCGAGTTGTCCGCTCGGGTATGCCAGGTTTAGAATAAATACACCCACGTTTTATACCTAGAATAACATAACCACATGCCGGATCCCTAGTAGAAATGCTTGTTTGCATCATGTCAATTTGACTTTGGGCACTAAACACATGGGTTGGGTCCGTCTAGGACAGGTGCATCCGAAATAAAAGGACAATCCTTGTCACGACCCAAAATCCACTAAGGGTCGTGATGGCGCCGGACACCGCTATCAGGCAAGCCAACCAAAATACTTAATTAAATTATATTTTTAAATATTTCCAAAATCACTTCTTTTACATTTAAACAATGCACAATAAATTACTCTGAATAAATAATGAAACATCTAAAAACTTTTAAAATTTCTAAATAAACCCATAGTCATCTCAGAACCCGGTGTCACAAGTGCATGAGCTATTTATAATAAATAATGTAACACAACAACCATCCGGAATACAATATTGGACAGAAAATAAATACAGTAATCTGAAAGAGACTCTGCTGGTTGCGGGTCGTCTCGAGAAGTGCAGCTCACCTAAGTCTCCGTATCATGCTGCTACACCCACTATGCCACTAGAAATGCATGTGCCTGTGCAATAAAAATGCACAGAAGTGTAGTACGAGTGCGAAAACAATGTGTAACCAATGAGTATCCCACCTAATCTCGAAGAAGTAGAGACGAGAGGTCGATTTCGACACTTACTAGTGGTCCCCTAATGTTATATCAATAATATTTTAAATCGTGGATTTTAATAATTATGGTTGTAATTCCACAGGTTGAAGCAAGTAAACAAGTCGTTCTCTTATAGGAAATTTCCAAATTCCTTTTCATCATTTATACATATATTCTTAAGTCAGGAAGAGGCACTAACAACTTCAATAAGTTTCAAGGCAAGCAATACAAGCATGCGCAAATCATGTCGAGGTCGTACGTCCCAATCCAACAGAAATGTAAAATGTACATTGCCGAGGGTGGAACGACGCGAACCATAGATACATCTATTACCCCGCTCGCGAATCACACATGCGACGCGGTCAAATTTAAATAAACAATCACCCTGCTCGCGAATCATACATGCGACGCAGGTACACATAGAAATATATGCTCAAACAGTCAATTAAGAATTTATCGGGGAATATTTATCCAAATAAAAGCCAATTCTCTTTTAATGATTTAAGAAAATGAAGTCTAATCCTTTTAGAAATTCATTTATCAGTTCGATAGGATTTTAAGCAATTCAACTGCCAATAAGATTACAGATATTCCAAGTATAGCATGCTTTTGGGTCCTAGACTACCCAGACTTACGCATATTAGTAGCTACGCACGGACTCTCGTCACCTTGTGCATACTTAGCCCCCACAAATAGGAGCACACAACCAATTATTTCACCTATGGGGACAATTCTCTCTTACAAGGTTAGAAAGGAGACTCACCTCGCTCGGAAGATCCATAGCCGGCATTCCACGCCCTTCCAAAGACTCGAATCGATGCACAATGTTCCAAAACTAGCCAATAATTATGCAAATCCATTAATATATGTTCAATTACTCATTATAATCCAATTTTGTAACAATTCCTAACCCTGATCGAAAAGTTGACAAAATGGCCCTCGGGCCCATGTGCCCGAATTCCGAAATTTTTTGAAGATAAACTTTACCTATAACCTCACAAACTCAAATATATAATTTACTCTCCATTTCATACTCAAAATCGTGGTCAAATTCCAAGAATATCAATTTTCTAGGTTTTCCCTCAAACCCCAAGTTTCTACCAATTTCATGCTCAAATCCGTATATAATCTTGTATTTAACTAAACACTAGCATAAATTACTTACCTCATGCTTGGTAGTGAAAATGACACCTCAAAGTTGCTCCAAAATTGGCTCCATTGGAAGAAATGGGGTTGAAATGAACCCAACCCTCGATTTAAAAGAACCTCACTACCTCCAGCATTTCTGCACCTGCGGTCACCTAGCCACTTCTGTGGTTCTGTATGTGCGGTTCAGATACCGCTTCTGTGGTCCTCCTCCAGCTGCCCTAGTCCGCTTCTGCGCCGCACCAACCGCATTTGCGATCATGCAGATGCAGGAATTCCTTCTCAACTGCGGTCCCTAATCCTTCACTTCTAAACGCTTCTGCGGTGCCCTTCTTCTCTTCTACGACGCCACTTCTGCGGTGAACCCTCCGCAGAAGCACCAGCAACCAGACCCCTTCAGCCCATCCTTCAAGCTCCAATTCGATCCGTTAATCACCCGAAATCCACCTGAAGCCTCCGAGACCCCAACCAATCATACCACACAGTCCCAAAACACATTGTGGACTTGCTCGAGGCCTCAAATCATATCAAATAATGCTAAAACCACGAATCGACCTCCAATCCAAGCTTTACGAACTTTAGAATTTCAAACTTCTACTTTCGATGTTTAAACCTATCAAATCACGTCCGATTGACTTCAAATTTTGCACACAAGTCATATTCGACATTATGGACCTACTTCAACTTCCGGAATTATATTCTGACCCCGATATCAAAAAGTCCACTTCCGGTCAAACTTCCCCAAAACCTTCAAATTTTATCTTTAGCCAAATGACTCTAAAACGACCCACGGACCTCTGAATTCACTTCCGTTCACACTCCCAATTCTAGAATAACCATACGGAGCTATTCCCTGACTCGGAATCCCAAACGGACATCGATAACACTATAATGCACTTCAACCCAAACTTATGAAATTTCTTCCAAAGTGCTAACTTCCACAATAGGCGCTGAAACGTTCGGGGTTCTTCAAAACCCAGTATGGACATATGCCCAAGTTCGAAATCATTATACAAACTTGCTGGAACCTTCGAATCCCGATTCCGAGGTCGTTTACTCAAAAATCCAACCTTAGTCAATTCTTTCAACTTAAAGCTTCCGAAATGAGAATTCTCTTTCCAAATCAACTTCGAACTTCCCGGAATTCAATTCCCACCATGCATAAAAGTCATAATACCTGAAGTGAAGTTGCTCATGGACTCAAACTGTTGAACGACGCACAAAAGCTCAAAATGACCGGTCGGGTCGTTACAATTAGCCTCATACAGATACCGAGGCAAGGATTAACCTTATGCAAATACGGAGGTAGGGATTAGTCTGCATGCAGGATAGAGGCAGGGATTAGCCTCATGCAGATACAGAGGCAAGGATTAGCCTCATGCAAGTACAGAGGTAAGGATTAGCCTCATGCAGATATAAAGGCAGAGATTAGCCATATGCAGATATGGAGGCAGGGATTAGCCTCATGCAAATATGGAGGCAAGGATTAGCCTTATGCAAATAGGGAGGCAAGGATTAGCCTTATGCAAATATGGAGGTAGGGATTAGCCTCATGTATATAGGGAGGCAAGGATTAGCCTCATGCAAATATGGAGGCACGGATTAGCCTTATGCAAATATGGAGGCAAGGATTAGCCTCATGCAAATATGGAGGCAGGGATTAGCCTCATGCAAATATGGAGGCAAGGATTAGGCTTACACAAATATGGAGGCAAGGATTAACCTCATGCAGATATAAAGGCAGGACTTAACCTCATGTAGGTATGGAGGTAAGGATTAGCCTCATCGAAATACGGAGACAATGATTAGCCTCGATATGGTGGCAAGGATTAGTGTTTACCTTGAAAATGGTAACAACAATTAAATTTGTATATGATATTTTAAAAATACGTGATCTATTCTCGAGCTCGTTGTTAGAGCAGTTAATGCTAAGAATGCTAAGTTTAACACTGAAATGCGGGGTAAAAAAAGGCAGTAACCAAACCGAAGGTAGGGGCTGTTGCCCAGATGTAGAGATGGTCTATGGGACCTCGGGTCGGCATTAGTATCAATCTTGAACTATCGGGGATAGCCGTGGATGTGATAACAGTTAAAAATATAATTAGACAAGGCTCTTTCTCCAATATTAAGTTATATAATGAAGAACAAGTTAAGAGGCAATGAATACGGAGACGACCTTGAGCCAGTACCAAGTGATAAACAAGAAGAATGACCGAAGATAAATGACTTTGAGCCAAGGGGAATAAGCAAATTAGAGAAGAGAGGAAAAGGGAATATATTATTGCCCTTGAATAGAATGATTGGAGCTGCTCTACACGATGTTGGTAACCCCTTTTTTATAGTAAGGGGACGCCCAAACTAAGTACAAGATGTGTAGTATGACAAAAGAGAATGAGATGTGACAGCCTGTTAGCGTTACGTCGCTTGAGTAGATCTAATCTACCTCGGGTGCATTCCTTGGGGGGATTCTTGCGTTCGTCGGGCCTTCAGCCGATGTTATTCTTGTCATGGCATCGACAGGTTTTGAGGGAAGTTACTGACCCAAGATCCTGTGTTTTCGGGGTCCCTCTTTGAAGCATTATGTCAAGGGGAAATCGGTCCCCCGAATTTCACCGCACATAGATAGTCTCCACGTTTCTTAGAGGGAAGTGATAAAAAATGGTATCAACATATTATTTCTCGATATCTTGTAGCGGCGTCGTGCCTATGATGCTGCTCTCCTTTAACAGGTATTAAAGTGCTTCACCTTTACCCTTCTTCTGGATCACCCAAAAAGTTACAACTCTTCGCTCTTTGGAATCGTACTGTTACTATGGGTTCAGCTTCTATGAACGCATTGATTGCGCCCGTCGTTACATTTTTCGAGGGTGGTAATGATGCCATTGGTTGCTCTGCCTCCCTTATAAATAGGGCTCCTTGCGGTTGGCTTTTTTATTCAAATTCCCTTCGATTCCTATTTGTTCTTCCTTTCCTGTTGCCTTGCATCTCTACCATCTTGTAGTCTTTGAGGCGTGAGGCCATATGCGCCTTGACTCCTTTATTGGTCTCTTTTCGGTTGGACGGAGTTGTGCCATCGTGATATTGCTGTTGTTGTTGTTGTTGCAATCAGCTCGGGGTGATGAGGCAGAGGGCCGATTCCTTCCAACCATGGTAGGTATTTTTTTTTACTATGCACTGCTGCTTAAAAAGGGGCTTGGATTATACACCGCTACTCACCCTCATCTCTTGGCTCAACGTGTTACACCCGTTTTTGGATTCTTAGGGGTGTGGCATAGGTACCCGCTGGCTGTTTCCTCCCGGGCCGAGGCAACGTCTCAAGAAGTGGCTTGGTGGGATTGATACTGGCGGGGTTCATGATAGCCAGATTTTTCACCCAGCCAATTCTCGTCTCCTTCCCTAATCTTTTTTCCTTTTGAAGATTCCATTCTAAGGAATCAAGATGAGGTCCTCGAGGGCCTCGGACTTGGAAGATATTGTCTTTGAGGTCATATGCCTTAGGGGATGACAAAAGAGATGCCATATAAAAAGTAGGCTAGACTCTTAGGCTTTTGCTGTATGCATATCTTTGGATTTCCTTTTTTGCATGATGATCCCCTTGCGGGCTTCTGTAACCATATGTAAGGACCCCTCGAGGGTCATTGTTCATGGATCTTTGTGAATCTGAATATACCTTTTATAGACTCTTGCTTTCAATTCTTGCCTTTTGTATGTTCTCATGCCCTTCGAGGCCCTTGGACGTCTTCCTCCGTTGTTAGCTGCCGATGCTTGGCTCGGACGCGAGCGTTTTTCTTGATCTTCTATTGATTGGTATGGCTTCTTCCCGAGCTTGTTGTTATACTTCAGATCGATCCTAAGTTGACCTGATAGGCTCGGGCTGTCGGGTTCTTCGAATCGCATGGAGATAGATGGTGGAGTCCTGGTTCTCGAGAATTGTATCTCGAGTGAAGGTAATTATTAGGTACCTGAGGGGCCTTTTCGGACTGATTTTAGATTGCCCTTTGGAGAATATGTGATTGACTTCTGTTGAGGAGTTACCCATGCTTAGGTGCTACCTCGATCATTCCTGGAGCATTTGATTGATAAAAATGGCTTCACGTAGGGTCCTTTGTGTTCTGACCCTGAATAGGACTAGTAACCTCGGGCCGCCGGATCCTTACCATAAAGGCGTGAGTAGTGTTTTTGGACTTCATAGTGGCCTTTGAGAGGAGGCTTGCCCAAGGGCGCATGTTTAGGGATGCAGATGGCTTCTTGAATGCGGTCTCTGTAGAGGCCTGCCTGCATTTAGACCATCCAGATCGACATCCGGGGCCTGTTCCGCATGAGTGTATGTTAAAAACAACTGCATTTGCTAGCTGGCTTCCTTTGGCAGAAGCCATTGAGGCCGTGCGTTGATCTTGTGTTGACGAAGGCGTTGTTGGCCTTCTAGGGCTTTATCTTACCACGATGGAGGCCTCCGGGGTTGACTATTACTACGACGCCGGATATGGTGCTGATGGCTGGTGCTCTTGGTTGGTTTAGAATTGTCGCAGCCTTTCCCAAACGCAATGTGAGGCTACTTTCGCCACCTCGGGGCTCGTCGGAGCCTGCCTTTACTGGCTGCATATTTGGGGAAGCAGAGACCGGGCTTGGGTGAATCGTTCCTCCTAGGAGTTAGCTTCTTGTGCCACACCTTTGAAACCCTTGTTATTTGTTCGAAGAGATTTATAGATACACTTCAGGCGGTATGCCTCACGCTTCGC
Source organism: Nicotiana sylvestris (assembly GCF_000393655.2). Lineage (NCBI taxonomy): Eukaryota > Viridiplantae > Streptophyta > Magnoliopsida > Solanales > Solanaceae > Nicotiana > Nicotiana sylvestris. The sequence continues at coordinate 190,214,100 of NC_091058.1, read as the reverse complement.
CGGTTCTACCAATGACGATGGCGAATTTAGCAGTCGTGCCTTCCTTCCTCTGCTGGACCTTCCTCGTGTGGGCCTATGATAGGCTTAGGTTTGAGCTTCTTTGTCAAGGGGCCAAGCCTCAAAATTTTTTGGATTAGGGCGAATCCCTTAGGCTCCTTAGTGAAGAGAAGGAAGATGAGATGCAGTATTAGCGGTATGAGGCGTATCAGAGCCCAAACTACGAGAGCTATTTGATGGAGCAAGTGACTTCTTGTGTACGCACTTCACCCCTTCTACCTTTAAGTCTTAAGGGTGACGTCAACCGTGTTAGAATTGTTTATGGGGAGCTAAGGGCTCAAGTGCAGGCTCAAGCTTCGGAGGGGAGGAATGCCTCAGCCAAGGTCTCTGTCTTCGAGGTCCAATTCCTTGTGGCAGCGCCAAAGTTCATCCTAGTATGATTGGGAAACTTCGAATCCGATCTTCCGAAGTTTTAGATATGAGATAATTGATGCTTGGGCCGAAGTGGCACTAAGCTGAACCAAGGCTAATCGGGAGATGGCGATTCGTATGAAGGGTGTTGCTGATGCACAAGTTGAGCTGAAGTGAACCCTCGACCGAAAGAAGGGGATCAAGGAATATGTTCGTTGGTGATCCCGAAGAGAAACACTCGAGGAGGTCGGTGCAAGGGGCTCCGTTTTCCCGGAGGAATTGGCTCGAGTAAGGAGGAGTAATCATGGTGCTTGGTCACTTCTTGTTGAAGTTATAAAGGGCAAATTTTGACAAGCTGTAGCCTATTTAGTGCGGAGTGTATATTTTGCCGCTTTGTCGCTTTGTTTCTGATATATGCAGAATATGCCTGTAGATGGAGAATGCGCCTTTTTGCGCATGTAATATATAAGAAGGAATTTGATGCTTTATCTCTTATGTACCTTTTTCTTTGTTATTTCTTTCGATTAGGCAGGCTGGTTTTGATGTTTGGTGGGATCCTCGTAGATCTGGGACTGATCAAACAGGTCATGGGGCTCTTAAGCGTGATCCTTGACATGAGCAGGTGCCGGGGCCTCCATACTTGGCCTGACTATTTAGGCTTAGTCTCCAAGTCGGGCTTCGGCTCGAGCTTCCTCACCCTTGCCTTTTTTGTGCCCGTGCGGGTAGGTAGTATTTGCTTTTATCTCCGTCCCCTGGACATTTGCCGTTTCAATCATTTTGGTTCCAGTCTCCGAGTCGCATTATGACTCGAGCTTCAATTTACCCACAAGATCTTTCCTGCCTGCATGGGCGGATGATGATGGCCCTTTGTGTTTTGGGTTGAAGTGACTTTATGGGTGCGTGGCCCGAAGGTTTACTCGACTGGCAACAGTGGCACTTATGCCGTGCCCTTAGGCACATTACAGTTTTCAGGTCCCGTTTTCTAGTCGCGCTGCGATTCGAGCTGTAATCGACCCTTAAACTTCCTTGATTTCCTGGATGATGATAGTGGCACTCATGCCCTTAGGCATATTGCAGTTTTCAGGTCCAGTCTCCGAGTCACATTGCCATTCGAGCTGTAATCGACCCTTAAATTTCCTCAATTTCCTGGACAGCGATAGTGGCACTTATGCCATTTGGTTTTTGAGACCTTTCAGTCTGTGGCCCGGAGGCTTGTGTAGTTAACTATTTCGAATCCAGTCTCTGAATCGGGTTACGATTCGAGCTCATTTTAATCCTCAAGTTGTCAAAAAAAATTTTAGCCGGCGACAATAGCTTTTACGCTATTTAGTCATAGAGACCTTTCAATATGAGGCCCGTAGGCTTGCTTAGCTGGCGAAAATGGCTCTTACGCTGTTTTTGCCCATGGGGTTTTTTGTAGGCTTTGTTTTTGCTCGTTAATGAGCTTTAGAGTATTTTTGCATGACCCGTCATCAGTTCTAGAGGAACGTCGATATCAAGACGTTGTTGGCGATGTTTCGAGCACCTCGTAAGGTTCATAGCTCGTAAGTCGAGTAGATCGATGCTATTGCGATTTGGAGCCGACATGGTCGAAGCTCGTTTTTGCCTTTTGAGGGAAGCCTGTTTTAACCGGTTCTTTCTGAAGTATATTTGAAGTAGTGGCCTGCGATTTTTAGCGACAGTCGGGCGTCATCGAGTCGCGTTATTTTGGATGTATCAGCCGGTTTGACCAGTCATGTGCATTTGGCTGTAGCCATTTTTGATCCCAAATGATAGTTTAGGCATCTACAACGAGTGTATGCCCTTTAGGGATTCTTCCAAATGCGGTGTATAGCCTAAACTTCGGGATTTTCATGCCTTTTGAGGTCTTATAGTTTGCCATGCCTATTGAGGTCTTACAGTTTATCATGCCTATTGAGGTATTACAGTTTGTGTGATGTAGAATATATCTGGTTATGCAGATTCTGTCCGCTAGGGTCTTACAGTTTCTGATTTTCCAGTGTACGGCGATTGGCGATTGTTTCTGAGTCATCGAGTTTGTTTAAGATTAAAGACCGCTTCTCGCGAACTCAAAATTGCATTGTGAGGGCTTTATGAGCCCGGGGTTCCGACCTTTGGGTCGTATGGGCACTAAATTGTTTAAGTCTCCGAGTATCTCGGGACGTATTTGGCGGATAGGCTTCTGTCGAGAGTATACTGTGATTTTCCCGTTTGGAGAATGAGATGTTTAGAAGATATTCTCTGATCCATTGGCTTAATACACATGTTGTTGTGTCGAGTCGATCAATTTTTAGGTCGAGTTTTGTTGCTCCAATGATTTTCACGTTGCCGTAGTTTGAGAAGGAGCCTTTCTCTTTTTACATGGAAAAAGGGGTATTGTTTGATTGCCCGATATAATAGTAAATGCTCCTGCTTTGGCGGGGTCTGATTACATTGACCGTTTGGCCCGATACCTCGTCTCCCTTTTGCTTGTTGTTTCCCCACCTCCTTCGAATCAGGTGGCTTCCAGGGGGAATGCCCCTCACTGCTTGAAAGTTGGCCGTAAGGGTGTCTTCGAGCAATTTGTGGAGCTTCCCCTTAAGGCAGCTTTGTAGAAAAAACCTTGCCGGTTAATACCCTTCTTTTTTGGGATAAAAACTTGGTCGAAGGAAAGGAATGCAACGGGCACGCTTTTGGGGGTCTCGAGGCCTTCTGATAGTGTTAGCGTTCTGGTATCTATGGTCAAATGCCTGCACGAGGGTTAGTTCTTAATCCGAAATAAATCAAAAGGAATGGTTGTACCGTGAGACGAGATATGCTGGTGGCGCCTTGAGATTGGCTTATTATTACTGCCCAAGGGCGGACATGCGATGCAAATTTCTACTTTGAGTCAAGCCCGACCGGGTTTGAGACATGATTCACCTGCTTGCTTATGCGGGAGTGGGGGTATGGGCACTGATAACACGTCATGTATTGCAAACATTTCCCCATAGATGGTTCTGACCCCGTCCTTCGTCGGGAATTTTATCATCTTGTGGAGAGTGGATGGTACTGCTCTCATGCAGTGTATCCACCGTCACCCAAACAAGTCGTTATACCTCATATCTCCCTCGATGACATGGACTTTAGTGTCTTGGGTTGTGCTGGCCACAGTAATCGGAAGGACGTTTTCTCCTTTCGTTGTTTAGCTCGCCATGTTGAACCCATTGAGGACCCGAGTGGCGGGCACGATCCATTCGAGCAGTCCCAGCTGTTCTATCACCCTCGACCTGATAATATTGGCCGAGCTACCTAGATCTACGAGTACACGTTGTCGCGCCCCCTTTTTCTCGCAAAATCGGGTTTCTTACATTTGGTGTGGGATAGCTCGTTCCTTTTGGGAACTAGGTTTTGCAATTTGAAGAGTCGCCACCTAATGATTTAAGGTGAATTAGGACACCAATAGGGTTTAATTCTAAGTTTGTTTGAATAACTAGAGATAGGGTAAGGGCATGAAATTATCCTAAGGGGAAGGTGTTAGGCACCCATCAGGATCCACTAGTGTGGTTCCTGGTAAGATAGCTGATTATGAATTTGTGCAATTAACAAGTAGACAAACAAGGCTCACATAAGAGGGGATTCTAAATACACAAGTGTTTAGAAATGATAAAATAAAGCAAAGTTTTGAAAGAGTTATAACTAAGCATGTTGATGAATGTAAAGGGGTCCTTGGTTTGTATTTAATATGGATCACATCAATGCGATACCCGGTATGACACTTCTCAAAAGAGGGGATACACATTATATTAGTGCACCGGTCATCATATCCATATCTACCCTTCCCACCCCGTTAAGGTGTTTAAAGCGCAGATAAGTCTTGATCACTATTGCATGCTATTACTCGTCCCATTTCTATCAGTCCTGGAGGAGCTTAGGACTACTATTCCTAAAAGGGAGGGATATTAAGCTGATTTTGGTTTCAAAGGGAAAAAATCTAAGGCGATATACAAAACACATAATACTGCATGTTGGGGAAGCATATAAACAGATAAAGACCCATGTATTCCTCCTCAAACAAAAAAAACACATAAATAACATGACTTGCATATACATTTTAGGTCTGATTAAAATACTAGAGGGGGGTTTAATTATTGAGATAGATCAGTTTATTATATAACTCAGATAAGAAGTTCGAATCAGGTCTGCCTGCTGGTTGTAGCAACCAACAAAAGCAGATTAAAATTTTATTGTTGTTATTACCTAAGGCTTGCCTAAGTGTTTGGGTGAGCTCTTAGGAACATGGTATCTATTTACTGATTCAAAGTGTGGCAAAGCAGCAACAACTTAAAACGAATTGTCTGGGATCCTATAGGCATGCTTGCTAAACCTCGTTAAATAAAGAAGGAAAGTTGTTTAAAACTAGTTCGGAATCGAACTGGTTCAGAATCGAACTGATTTGAAATTGAAATAGTTTCAGATTCTGTAGGTGATGGTATCTAATATTTGATGATTTTAGTCCCTATAGGCAAGATATCTAACATTGAATGTTAACGGAAACGAACAGGATTTTCTTGGTAATCCCTATAAGCATGATATCTAACATTGAATGTTAATGGAAACGAATAGGATTTTCTTGGAAATCCCTATAGGCATGATTTCTATATATTATACTGATTTCAACCTTATGAACATGATACTTATAGCCGTTTAGAACCTAAAATATGATATCTAAGTGACAACAAATAGGCAGAATTTTAAATAAGTCCTATAGGCAGGTTATCTAGATGTGAAATTGATCGTGAAGAAATTAAGATAAACCCTATAGACATGGTGTCTAAAATGTAGAATTGAACACGCAGAATAAAAAGAAAAAGTCCTATAGGCATGCTTTCTACCCTTGAGCAAACATGATTACCCAACCCTTTTCACTAGCCAGCTCCAAGTGTTTATTACAAATTATTACAGATCAGAAATAATGAATTATACCAAAAAAGTTCAAAGAAAAGTTACAACCAGAGGAAGCCTAATTCTTGACTTCCTCTTTGAGTTATGGAATAAACTACCTCAAATGCCATTGATTCAAAGCCTTTCTCAGACTTGAGTGTGTCAAAGTTCCCTAAGGGTTTCAATAGGACCCCGGGCAGTGCTCACACACAATTTACATAACCAAAATAGAGATGAGTGCAGTGTGGAAGTGCCATCCCTTATGTGTCCAAGTTCAGAGGAAGCTCATGGGTCCCAAGGCAAGGCTCACACAAGGTGGGCATAACTTATGTTCTAAGAGGATAGTGAAAGTGCAGGAACAGAGTTTAACAAACTGAGGGGGATAAAAGAGAGGGCTAAAGGGTGATAGGGAAACAGTAATCAATAACACATAGAGTTAATAACTTCATACAAAAGGGGGGTCAAGGGTTGGGAATCCATTGCAAGGAGCCCATGCACTTAGGCGTGGATCAGTTTTGGGCATGCACATCAATAGAAGGTGTTGACATACTTATAAACCAATCAGAACACATAACATCTGGAAGAAACATAGGGGTTATGATCCTAGGGTAATCGGGTTTGGGTCATGCACAACAATGTCCAATGCTGTCAAGCCCCAAACCAAACACAAGTACACATTGGGGTGGGCATTTAGGATTCACAAGTTATAGTAAGTAGTGGACAAAACATTCATTCAGAACAGGAAAGGGCAGATTAAAGAATGCTTAATAATGGTACTAGGTTAAATACAAACAGGGGACAAACAAGGATGAAAGAGACAGTAAAGAAACATGTTGTTGTTAGTGTAGAAGCTTAATTAGAACATACCAGTAAAATGCAAATGTAGAGAAAAATAAGCAGGTTTCCCATAGCCTAGCCTTGGCTTTCAGCCAGCTAGGTAAGGCAGCAATACAAGTAGCAACAGAGAAAAGAGAGATATTTTAGTAGAGTGTGTGTATGAACTCAAGTATTTTATGCCTTGTGTTCGTGTCTTTGAAAGAAGAGAAGTACAGGGTATTTATAGCTTTTTGAAAACGAGTGAAAGAGAAGTAATAAGCCATAGACATGGAAACAATCACTATTCAGAATCAATTACACAAGTAATTGCCTTTAATTAAAGGATCACTTGCTTAACGGGCAGTGACAGGTTCAAAATAAGGAAAGAAATCAATTTATAGGAAGACTGATTATTGCTATAAAAGAAGTAGTAAAACAATTGAGTAAGTGATTAAGTCTAAGTACATGAGTATACTTGTTTTGGAAAGGATTCAGTAAGGCAAAACAAGGAAATAAATCAAGTAACCTTAACAGGCGAGTGAAATAAGATTTTCACAAAAAAAAAAAAGTTTGAAATCATTCACACAATTGAAGGTCAATCAAAGAAGGAAACTCAACATATAAAGAGTGCACAAACACTAGACATGCGAGGCCAAACTATTGGCAAAAGGAAACAACATGCAATAATAGCACAAAGTTAGTAGACAACAAACATTCGAAACATGATAGTCACGTAGGTCAAGTTTCATTGACTTAGTAGTAGAGAAAAAAATAGAGCATCAGAAGCATGCAACGGGTTAAGTGAAAAACCCTTCTAAAAAGCATAGTCGAGTTTTGAAGATAGTAAGAAACCATAACCAAATGAATCACATAAAGAAAAAATATGCTGAAACAAAGGAATTTCAAATTAAGTCGAGCAATTTCACACAAATGAATTGCACAAGCAATTTCAGGAACTCGAATAAACCCCAAAGAAATTAGGGTTTTCGAAACCAATTGAGTTTAAAGATGATGAACAAATAGATTACACAAATACTTAGTAGACTGCTTCAGAGACTCGAATGAACCCAAAATAAATTAGGGTTTTCAACACCAATCGAGTCTAGAGATAATAAACAAGTAAATCAAACAAATACTAGCAAATGGACTCAGAAACCCCAAAAGAAATCAGGACTTTTATCATGCAAACTCAGATAGAAGGACAATATGAGCAAACATAGCAAAACATGTCAAAAATCAGAGAAAAGTTTTGAAATAACTTAACAAGAAAATCGTAATCGGAAAAGGTAAAGAGTTTTGAAAGCAAAGTTTTAAAAGAAACTTTGAGAAAAATGCTTAGAAGTTCAAAGAAAACATAGATCTGAAGCAGATCTGAAAGAAATCGAAAGAACCTTAGAGATTAGCGTTGTAAAAGAACCCCAAGTGACGAGAAAGGCATTGAAAGCCATTGATCTAAGCAGGAGAGTCAAAGGCCTGACTCGAATGGCCATGGTTGGCTGGAGAAAGATCAAAGATGACCGAAGAACAGTCATCGAGCAAAGTCTGGACCAAGCCCATTCATGATCTGGTCATGAGACCATAGAAACGAACACGTAGAAGCCATGAGAGGCTGATACAGGTCTTCGATGACCTTGGAAGGCCATGGATTAGGGCGAATTAGGGTAGCAGCGGCTAGGGTTAAAGGGTGTTGTAGAGAGGATTTGGGAGAGGAGGGGTATCAGAGGCGGCGTGTTGTGAGGAATGAGTTAGGGTGAAGGGGTCGTTTGGGTTAAAAAAGGGAAGGGTGAATATTGGCCATTGATCTTGAAGGATCAACGGCCTAGATTAAAATGGGTAAGTGGGCGTTTTAATGAGATAGGGTTTGGGTCAGTTCAGATTGCAATTGGGTCGGGGAAATTGGGCTTCAATTTGGGTTCAAATCAGGCTATAATTGAAATAAAATGGGGCTAAAATTTAAATAGCCAATTTTCCCTATTTGATTTATAAAAAATAATAAAATAATTTCTATAAATAAATTAAAGGTTCTAAAATGATTTATAGTACATAATTATCAAATTAAAAATACTGGACTTAATTTTTATAGATATAAACGCAATTAAATCTAAAAGAGGCTAATATTGCCATTATATGCAATTTAGCTTTAAAAATACTAAATCAATTTATAAAAATATGCAAAACATATATTAGCTATATTTTAGTATAAATATGAGAATCCAATAAACAAATCACCAAAATGATAATTTTGGGAATTATTATTGGATTTTTATGAATAAAATAGGGGAATAAATTGGTTTAAAAATCTTTAAAAATTAAGAAAAAATGATAAAGCATTTGAACATACTTATACATACATACATATATATATATATATATATGATATTTTGAATGTATTCTGCATATTTAAAATATATAGGGGAAAATTGGGTATCAACACACGTTTTATCTTAAAAGAATTTACAAGAAAGGAGATTGCCAGGCTTCATTGTGGGGTTGAGACAGGGCCTCAGTATCTTCTTCACTGAATGTGAGGGCGTCTTCAGGGATATATCCCTGAGTCCAATTTTCCCTAGTGATGGATATTTTTGTTCTCCTCATCACGGGTTCTTGCGGGGCATCGACCTCGCTGTTCTGCTTTAGGGGTACATGGACTAAGGTCCATTCTTATCCAGATATCTCTACATCCTGTCCTCTCGGGCTTCGTAGCTCCCATTCACTTGACTTACCACGAGGAGCGAATCACATTTTGTCTCGATAACCTCGCTCCCAAGCCCTTAGCCAACTCCAAACCTACAATCATAGCCTCATACTCGACTTCATTGTTAGTAAGCTTTGTTGTTTCTATGGGCTGTCTGATTATGTCGCCGACGGGCAACTTTAGGACTATACTGAGTACGGATCCTCTAACGTTTGTGGCACCATCCGTGAACAGGGTCCATACCCCGGAGGACGTGCCTGATTTTAGTATAAGTTCCTTCTCTACCTCAAGGACGAGGGATGGCTAAAAATCGGCCACGAAATCCGCCAGTATTTGGGACTTAATGGCCGTCCGAGGTTAATAATTGATATCATATCCTCCGAGTTCAATGGCCCATTTGGCCAGTCGACCCGACAACTCAAGTTTGTGCAGTATGCTCCGGAGAGGATAAGTCGATAGGACACAAATGCGGTGGCACTGAAAGTAAGGCTTCAGCTTGCTCGAGGGACTTATTAGTGCGAGCGCCAATTTTTCTATATAGGGTTGCCGGGTTTTGGCGTCCCCCAAGGATTGGCTTACATAATACACATTAAGATGCATACCGTGCTCTTCTCGGACTAATACAACACTCACTGCTATTTCGGACACGGCCAGGTATAGGTATAGCGTTTCATCCTTCTTGGGCGTGTTGGCATTCCGGAGTCCATTCGAAGTTGCTCTTTCTTTTGAGTAGGGCGAAGAAGTGGTGGATTTTGTCTGAAGACCTCGATATGAATCTGCCTAGGGCCGCGATCTGCCCCGTCAGCCGTTGGACGACTTTTACGTTGTTCACCTCGGTGATTTCTTCGATGGCCTTTATTTTGTCGGGGTTGATCTCGATCCCCCTGTTTGAGACCATGAAACCCAGGATTTTGCCCGAGCCTATTCTGAAGGCACACTTTTTGGGATTGAGCTTTATGTTGTAGCTTCTGAGGATGTTGAAAGTTTCTTGCAAATGGGTCAAATGGTCCTCTGCGCGTAGGGATTTAACTAGCATATCATCAATGTATAGTTCCATTAATTTACCTATTTGATGCTCGAACATTTTATTAACTAAGCATTGGTATGTCACCCTTGCGTTTTTTAGCCTGGAGGGCATCACGTTATAGCAATATGTACCATATTTCGTGATGAATGAGGTCTTTTCCCGATCCTCGGGGTTCATCTGGATCTAATTGTACCCCGAGTAGTCATCGAGGAAGGTGAATGTCTCGTGGTCAGCGGTGGCATCAATCAGACGATCGATATTAGGCAGCGGGAAGGAATCTTTGGGGCATGATTTGTTTAAATCTTTATAATTTACGCACATCCTTAGCTTATTCCCCTTTTTTGGTAGTATCACTACGTTAGCTAGGCATTCAGGATACTTTATCTCCCTAATGGATCCGATTTTAAGAAGTTTTGTTATCTCCTCTTTGATAAAAGCGTATTTTACCTCGGGCTGTGGTCTCCTCTTCTGCTTCACAGGTTTGAATTTAGGATCGACGCTCAGCCAGTGAGAGGTTATTTCTGGTGGGACACCTGTCATATCTAGGTGGGACCAAGCAAAATAGTCGATATTGTTACCAAGAAATTGGATAAGCTCTGTCCTGAGTTCGTGGGGTCAGCCCCATTCCTAGGTATACCAGCGATCCGGAAGGTTCTCGGATGGCTTTGTAGCTGAGCAATGGCCAGTTGTTGTGCCTGCAATATTTCAAAAATAACATGAAGACTAGCTTCCTGTTCTTCACGGGCCAGTGTTTTTTGAGCTTCCTATTGGTCGGTGTGTCATACGCTTCTATTGGTGTGAGAAGTTTCATCGACTTGTTGTGCGTCCTATGAATCTACGTCCGCTAGGATCGGTCCGGGAGAGATATCAGGATTCCGTGGAGGTGCTCCAACGGCCGGGACAACCACACCATTTTCCCCATGATTTTTTATGTTGTCGTTCTCAACTCCATTTACAGAGCCGGACATTTTGGCCCGAAGTCAAAGGATCTTGGACAAGAAAAAGTGTGAAATTTGATGTGTATTTGGGTAATCAAAACCAGCAAGAAAATAATTACTATTATTTTTAGCCCCATGGTGGGTGCCAAACTGTTTACCGTGAAAATGGTAACACCAATCAAATTTGTAAATGGGATTCTAAAAAAACGTGATCTATTCTCGAGCTAGTTGTTAGATCAGTTAATGCTAAGAATGCTATGTTTAATGATGAAATGCGAGGTAAAAAGAGGCAGTAACCAAATCGAAGGTGGGGGCTGTTGCCGGGATGTAGAGATGGTCGATGGGACCTCGGGGTCAGCGTTAGTATCGATCTCGAACTATTGGGGATAGTCGTGGATGGGATAACAGTTAAAGATGTAATTAGAAAAGGCTCTTTTGGTCGATATTAAGATATATAATGAAGAACAAGTTAAGAGGCGATGAATACGTAGACGGCCTCGAGTCAGTACTAAGTGATAAACAAGAAGAATGACTGAAGATAAATGGCTTTGAGCCAAGGGGAATAAGCAAATTAGAGAGAGAGGAAGAGAGAAGATATTATTGCCTTTGAATAGGATGATCGGAGCTGCTCTACAAGATATTGGTGAACCCCCTTTTATAGTAAGGGGACTCCCAAACTAAGTACAAGATGTGTAGTATAAAAAAAAAGAATGAGCAGCCTGTTAGCCTTACATCGCATGTGGGCTGACGTCGAGCCGCTTGAGTAGATATGATTGACCCCGGGTGCATTCCTCGGGGGGGGGGGTTCCTGCATTCGTTAGGGCTTCAAGCAATGTTATTCTTGGCAAGGAATCGACAGGTTTCGAGGGAAGCGACTGACCTGAGATCCCGTGTTTTCGAGGTCACTCTTCGAAGAGTTATGTCAAGGGGAAATTTGTCCCCCTGATTTCACCACACACAATTAGCCTCATGCAGATATAGAGTCAAGGATTAGCCTTATGCAAATATGGAGGCAAGGATTAGCCTCATGCAAGTATGAAGGCAAGAATTAACCTCATACAGATATGGAGGAAGGGATTAGCCTCATGAAGATATCGAGGCAGGGATTAGCCTCATGCAAATACGGAGGCAAGGATTAGCCTCATGCAGATATGGAGGCAAGTATTTTCCTCACACAGATATGGAGGCATGGATTGTCCTCATGCAAGTATGGAGGCAGGTATTAGCCTCATGCGAGTGGGGAGGCAATGATTAGCCTCATGCACGTATGAAGGCTGGGATTAGCCTCATGCAGATTTGGAGGCAGGAATTAGCTTCGTGCAGGTATGAAGGCAAGGATTAGCCTCATGCAGGTATGGAGGAAAGGATTAGCCTCATGCAGATAGGGAGGCAAGGATTTGACTCATGCAGGTATGAAGGCAAGGATTAGCCTCATGCAAGTATGGAGGCAAGGATTGGCTTCATGCAGATATGCGGGACAATGTTTAGTACTATGCAAATAACGAGTAGCAAATAAGGATAGCATATTTCTTAGCTGGAGATATATTCGGTGTTTGTTGGCCCGATTGATAGTGATCTTGTTACGTGTATATATTTTTTTGGAATTTTACCGCTACGTCTAATGTGCCTACGGTCCAAAAAAATTGTGAGTTTTGCGAGGGGAAGGTTGGTTCGTGCCTTTGTCCGCTGGCCTTGCTTTACTCCGTTTGGAGGCCTCGTTTGAGTTTCCCTGGGTAACACCTGGTTGTTACGAAAAAATAGAGTTTTTAAAAATATGCAATTATTGATAAAGATAAAGTTGTTTTAGAAACATATTGAAGTATCAAGTAGTTTTTAGACGAACTAGTGGTTGTAACACATTTCAGAGACATTGCAGCTTTCTCATGTTAGGATTTTGAGGGTCCTCCTCAAAATTCTGCCCCAGCTTGGGTGGATGATCCTTCGGCCATTTGCGAGTGACGGAACTTGTTGAACCTTCTTCTGAATTTTGAGAAGGACCCCAGTTTCTTAACCAATTTCTTACTTTCTGGTATGCGAGGGCGTTGGCTGGACTTTCTCCAGAATTTTGAGGGTCCTTAAAATTCTGCCTCAATTTTTGATCCTGGGGGGAATGGAAATTTTATTATGATATGACCGAACCACAGGGCTACCTACGTATCCCCTCTTAAACGGGAATCAGATCAAGCATAGTTCAATTACATCAGATGAGGAAATGTAAATAGTCTAAGCATATTATCTCTTGACTGCGTCTAAATTGATTCGTTTTGGCAAGCTTTCTTCGTCCATTTCTGCAAGTATGAGTGCTCCTCCTATTAGAACCCTGTGAACCATGTAAGGACCTTACTAGTTAGGAGAGAATTTCCTTTTAGCTTCATCTTGATGTGGGAAGATCTTCTTCAGCACCAGCTGTCCTTGTGCGAATTGCCTCGGTTTGACTCTTTTGTTGAAAGCTCTGGACATTCTATTCTAGTAAAGCTGATCATGACCTACTGCGTTTATCCGTTTTCCATCTATAATGGCTAGTTGTTCATAGCGGCTCCTTATCCATTCTGCATCGCCGAGTTCAGCTTCCTGTATGATTCTTAAAGAAGGAATATCTACCTCAGCTGGGATAACAACTTTGGTACCATAAAACAGCATGTAGGGAGTTCCCCCGGTTGACATACATACTGTAGTGCGGTATCCCAACAAAGCAGAGGGTAGTTTCTCATGCCATTGCCTGTGGTTTTCTACCATATTCCTTAGTATCATCTTGATGTTTTTGTTGGCGACTTCTATGGCTCCATTCATCCGAGGTCTATAGGCTGTGGAATTCTTCTAATTGATTTTGAAAGTCTCACACATGGCTTTCTTCAGATCATTATTGAGATTGGCTGCATTATAAGTGACATTTGACTCGGGAACTCCGTATCGGCAAACAATATAATCTTCGACAAAGTATGTGATGACTTTCTTAGTTACAACTTTGTAGGATGCAACCTCTACCCATTTTGTGAAGTAATTAATGGTTACCAGAATAAACCTATGACGTTTGAAGCAGTGGGCTCAATCGGGCTGATGACATCCATTCCCCAGGCGGCGAATGTCCAAAGTGAGCTTGTTGCATTGAGCTCATTTGGCGGCACTTTTATCATATCAGCATGCACTTGGCATTGGTAGCATTTGCTGACATACTGGACGCAATCTGTCTCCATGGTCATCCAAAAGTAACCGGCCATAAGTATCTTTTTGGCAAAAACAAAACCATTCATATGCTGGCCGCAAGTCCCAGCATGTATATCCTCAAGTAGTTTAGAAGCTTCTTTTGCATCGACACATCTTGGCAATCCTATATCAGGAGTTATTTTATAGAAATTCCCTCGGAGTGTGCATTTTTTGATGTGGTTTGCGTGCTCCAGATATTCTCGTTTTGCCAAATACTCCTCGATGTCATGGAACCAAGGTTTTCCATCTGTTTCTTCTTCAACATGGGCACAATATGCCAACTGATTATGAATTCTCTCTGGTATAGGATCAATGAAATTCTTATCTGGATGTTGTATTATGGATGACAAAGTGGCCAATGTGTCGGCAAATTCATTCTGAATTCTGGGCACATGCCGGATTTCTATATTCGTGAACCACTTTCTCAATTCCAGTACATGGTGTAGATATGGCAATATCTTGGAATTCTTGGTGGCCCACTCTCCTTGTACCTGGTGCACAAGCAAATCTAAATCACCGATTACCAGTAGCTCCTGAATATTCATGTCAATTACCATGTTAAGTCCTAGTATGCAGGCTTCATATTCTGTCATGTTGTTGCTACAGGGAAATTTGAGTTTAGCAGATACCGGATAATGTTGACATGTTTCTGATACCAAAACTGCTCCAATTGCCCACTCCTTTGAAATTTGCAGCTCCGTCAAAGAACATCCTCAAACTGTCATATACTTCGGTTATGTCCTCTCCTATGAATGACACCTATTCATCAGAAAAATATGTTTTCAAGGGTATGTATTCTCCTCCCACCATATTTTCAGCAAGACGATCTGCCAATGCTTGCCCTTTGATCGCCTTTTGAGTTATGTAGACGATATCGAACTCACTCAACAGTATCTGCCACTTGGCTAGTTTCCCAGTTGGCATTCGTTTCTGAAATATGTACTTCAAAGGGTCCATTCTGGATATGAAGTATGTTGTACAGGCACAGAAGTAATGCCTCAACTTCTGGGTCGTCCAGGTCAAAGCAAAGCAAGTGCGTTCTAGTAGAGAGTACCATGCTTTGTAAGGTGTGAACTTCTTACTCAAGTAGTATATGGCTTGTTCCTTTCTTCCTGTCTCATCATGTTGTCCCAGAACACATCAGAAGGCTCCATCCAATATAGATAAATAGAGCAGCAAAGGTCGTCCCGGCTCTGGCGGGACCAAGACTGGTGGTGTGGACAAGTACTTCTTCATTTTGTCGAAAGCTCTCTGACAATCCTCAGTCTAGCTTGTTTCGGTGTCATTCCTCAGCATCTTGAAGATAGGTTCACATATAACTATGGATTGTGCTATGAAGCGACTGATATAGTTGAGATGTACTAGGAAGCTCATCATGTCCTTTTTGCTCCTAGGTGGTGGCAGTTCCTGAATAGCTTTGACTATAGATGGATCCATCTCTATCCCACGAATACTGACAATGAATCCCACTAACTTTCCTACGGGAACTTTGAATGCACACTTTGCGAGGTTCAGCTTCAAGTTGTACCTCCTTAGCCTATCAATGAACATTCTCAAGTCCGCTATGTGATCTCTGGTCCTTTTGGATTTGACACTGACGTTGTCCACATACACCTCTATTTCTTTGTATATCATATCATGGAAGATTGTTTTCATGGCTCTCATGTAAGTAGACCCAGCATTCTTTAGACCAAGTGGCATTATTTTATAGTAGTATACCCCCCATGGTGTAATAAAAATGGTTTTCTCGCGGTCTTCTTTGTCCATCCAAATCTGGTGATAGCATGCAAAGAAATCCACAAAGTATTGGAGTTCATGCTTGGCGCAGTTGTCGATCAGGATATGTATGTTTGGTAGTGGAAAGTTGTCTTTGGGACTTGCTCTGTTTAAATCCCGATAGTCAACACATACTCTGATTTTTCCATCTTTCTTCAGAACTGGTACAATGTTGGCTAACCAAGTTGGGTACTCAAAAACCCTAAGAACATTTGCTTTGATCTGCTTAGTAACTTCCTCCTTGATTTTTAGGCTCATATCTGGTTTGAATTTTCTGAGTTTCTGCTTCACCGGCAGACGTATGGGATTAGTAGGGAACTTGTGAGCCACTATGGACATGCTCAAACCAGTCATGTCATTATATGACCATGCAAAAATGTCCCCATATTCCTTTAGAAAACAGATGTATTCTTCTTTCTCTGTCGGCGATAAGACCGGATCCTGCTGTCGATCAATTCTCCCAACTCGCGCAGTTTTAGCAGTAGGAATGGTCTTGCCAGATGCCCTCTTTCATTTCTTTCAACGTTCTGGCAGTCAGTGACCCTTTTTCTCATCTTCCCTTCCAACTCCATTAAAATATACTTTAGATATTCCAACCTCTCTCAGGATTTAACAGCTCTTTCTTTCCACTCGTTAAACATCTCCATATCAGCCTATGTAGTGGCATATGCTCAGCTTTAGACTCTCGAACTCTTTTCTGTAGCTTATTGTACTTCACCTCTACTTTAGCAACCTAGTCTATGATCCTGTTTCCTAGCCCATCCATCGGCTCAAAGAACCCAACTATCTTATCCTCCAACCACGAAAGGTAAAGGTACGAGTACCCTACATGATATCGGTCTAGCTCAATAGTATCCTTCTCCACAATAATCTTCAAGGTCCACATGTGTTGTGCTTCGTTCTTATAAGGAATGGTGTCACCTTGGAAATTGGCTTTGAAGTGACACATCTTAGCGACTCGTGGTATGATATGTCTCCTACCTACTTGTCTTATAATCTTGAGAGGAGTGTAAGGGTATATTCCCCTCAACCCAATCAACAGCAAATGTGGAAAATATCTGGATCTGATGATGAAATCATCGGTAGGGAACCACTCAAACATCCACTGGACTTGATCATCAGTCAAATTTTCGAAAAGTTGTACCCATCCCACAGTGTCCTTCGGTTGAGCAAACATGTCAGGAATATAGTTCATTCTTTTGGGATAATGGAAGGATATGTGATAATTCCACGGCCTTCGTGGAAATTCTTGACTGTATTTTCCCTTTTGGAGATGTTCTAACAACAAGACCTGTAACAGTAAGTTGCAAACCTCGAAGAACCTAAACCCCTTTTGATATCTCTCCAAAGCCGGGTACATGTCTGGGACGATCATACGGACGATAGAGTATGTCTCCCCCTCAACCTTGTCCATCAAAGGTTTGGTCACCATGGCCAGCCTAGTATGGATTCTATCCCCTTGGATTGGGAATACCAGCATGCCCAAAAAACGCATAATAAAAATGAAGACCCTACGATGAATCCAACCTAAAAAAGTGATTGACAATTCATCATCAAAAATATGATAAGAGTTGTTGTGACCGTATCTTTCATAAAGGAACTCAAAAGGTATGTATGAGTCCTTTAGGCATATTAAGTTGTCATTTTTCTTTAGCCCCATCATCTTAAGGAATCCCTTAGCAGTGCGTTTTTCAGGTGCTAACAGATTAGGCCTATCCCAAGGCAACCCAGCAAATCCTCCTATTTCTTCTAGAGGGAGTCATTTCTATGTTCCCAAAATAGAACACATCCCTTTCCTTGTCACAAACCATAGTTGTAGCCTCGATCAACATTTTGTTGGGCTGAAGGTCCAACAGAGAACGCTAGATTCCTAAGACTAGTTTCACATGGTTTTGGTCACATGAAGGAAGATCCATCCACCAATCTAGCAAGAGTGAGGGTATGCTACCAACCATACCGAATCTGGGGACATTGTGCCTCATTTTCTGCAAAACAAAGAGAGTTAGGCACTTTCCCCCTCCATGTTGGTCTATTTAAACGGTAATAATTAGCATATTGACACTTATTTTCTCCAAATTAATGCACATAATCGTGGTTACATCCGCTGGTATAATGAAAAATCCGATGTATTTTTGGACAAGGCTTGTCTTAAAAGGGTTATTGTGCGGACAACATTTTAACCCGGCTAAGTTTGACCATGATGCATGAATTAATCACAATAAAGCTATTATAGAGGTCTAGAATGGGACCCTCAAGCGGATAACTTGAGGGGGAAAGGCACAGAACCGTCGAACTCACCGCTGATCAACTAGTTTTACCGCAAATATGCCTTTCGAATTTAAAGGGTGATATATTGGAAGAGTGCAAACACTCATCAAGCATTGCTATAGGAATAATTACGCACGAGTATATGATGTCGAGCATGATTTATGCAACAATAAATAGCATGTTGTCAGGTATTTGCACGTAAGAAAATAATAAATGTAGTATTTAAATAATTGAAAGACAGTTACAGAAAATAAAACAAAGAGACAAGTCAGTTTCAGGAACAAAAGAATCATAAATGCTTTGAAGAATAGACAGTTAGATTCAAATAAGGGGAAAGGGTACGTGGGATGGAGCATGCTTGGACTAATTCACAGAAAATAAGTTTTTTATGGTAAGAGCCTAAGAATATCCCCAGCAGAGTCGCCATACTGTCGCGCCCCCTTTTTTCCCTTTTTGACAGAGAAATCTGGGTTTCAACATTCAGGGGGGAACAACTCGTTTCCTTTTGGGAATTGGATATTTGAAGAGTTGCCACCTAACGGATAATGGTGTGTTAGGGCACCTAGAGCGATTAACTCATGAACTAGTTTGCATCACTAGAGATTAGGGTAAGAGCTCAAAATAACCTTGAGGGGGAAGGTGTTAGGCACCCCTCGCGGTCCACAACGGTGGATCCCGACCGAACATAAACTATGTGAATTAGTCATTTTACAAGTAAACAATTTCAACACATATTCGCAAATAAATCACATTCTAAACACATGTATGATTCAAGTAATGGAAGCAAGGGAGAGGTCTGAACAACTTGCGTATATATATAAAAAGAAAAGGAAGTTCATTTAAACACATATGAATTGGGAAAGAGTGGTCCTAGGTTGGTTAGCCTACAGGATCATACCCATGCAATGCCCAAAAATCACTCCTCAATGAGGGGATACACATGACATTAGCGTGCAGTCATCATATCCTTACTACCCAATTCCCTCCCCTTGGTCCTAGCATAAAGCGTTCTAGCAACCATAAAAGATACCCTATGTGTGCACTACCCGTCCCTTCCTTGTGGCCATAAGGTATTTAGGACCTCTAATTTGGGTAGTTCTAGACTATCCTAAGGTACATAAAGGAGAAAAATCTAGGAGACAACCAAAATAGTTAGGACTGGACCACAGATGGAACAATTAAAGGCTCAAGTTTCACCTCCACAAACAGAGCAAGCAAGTGCACGTCTTAAACATAGTTTTAGATATTTATGAGAAGACCTAGAACAAGATATCTAGGTAAGCAGAGAATATACAGTATTGTGTTAGAAACAAAGTGAAAATAACTTAATATGTTTCCTACTACTTTTAAACCTGTTGAATATAAGCAGTCACTGATAACAGAGCATAGTTTTACAGTTTGCAGGATTTTTAATCACCCTATAGGATTACCTAGGCGCGTAAGAGTGGTATCCTACGAGAATGGTATCTAACCATTAATCGGGAATGCAATAAACCAGTGAACAATTTTTAAGCGGGCAATTTGGATCTTATAGGCATGCTTTCTAGCAATATTAATTAATGCAGTGTTGAAGACTATTAAAGAAACAAGTAGGTTAAGTTAACCTGATTCAGAACATACAAGCGTGAGTTAAATTTAAACTGATTTTAGATCTAACTAAGCTAGTTTTAGATCCTATAGGCATGATTTTTATGATTAAAGGTTATTTTAGGCATGACTTCTAATTATGTAAAGTAAAGCAAGCAGAATTTGTTTGAATCAAAGCAAAACCCTATAGGCATATTATCTAACAAAACCCATTTGAACCCTATAGGCATGTTATCTAATAAAACACATTTGGACCAAATTAACCCTATAGGCATGTTATATAATAAAACATATTTGAACCAAATGAACCCTATAGGCATGTTATCTACCCAACTTTACCCACAGTATACAACTACCCTCCCTTTTCACTAGTCACCCCATTATCTGTTTACAATTAATTATTACAGACTAATGATTGAATAAAAATTGCATAAACAGAATAGAAATTAAGCTATAGGGAGACTGAAGCAGGCCCAAAGCAATTTCCAAGTCTTCAGTAGTCTAAAATGCCCAAAGTTTCATAGCCAATTTCATGTCTAGGTGTGTCAGGCAAACATGCTAGTTACATGTGGAATAAGACAGTGTAAGATATGTTAAGGCAGTAAACAAACACATAAAGTGAAGACAAACTAATCATATATTTGAATAAGGCAGTATTTGGCATACTAGGTAAGCAGTAAACAGAAGCATGAATGAAATGAGGATTGATGAACTAAGTCAGTAAATAAACATGTTTACCTTGAAAATGGTAACAACAATTAAATTTGCAAATGGGACTCTAAAAATACGTGATCTATTTTTATGCTAGTTGTAAGAGCAGTTGATATTAGGGATATGAAATTTAACGATGAGACACAAGCTAAAGTGAGGCAGCAATCAAACCGAGGGGCTTGCTGCTCGGGCTTCGGTCTGTCGATAATGGGCCTGGGGGTCGCTATCCAGCTCGAGCTAGAGCTATCGGGGGTAACCGGGAGAGAGATAATAGTTAAGATATAATTAAACAAAGCACTTTATGGCCAATACTGAGCAATAAATGAAGAACAAGATTAGAAGCAAGAAATGAAGAGAGTAGCCTCGAGCAGATGAGTTAGAGAGAAAAGAGAGAGGGATATTATTGATCTTGTGTAGAAATGTTGGAGCAATAGAAGTCCCTTACAGGGTGGTAAGGGTTCCCTTTATGGAGGAGGGGAACCCGGTTATGGTACAACATACATTAATTATAAAATCATGGAGATGCGACAATTAGACGTGACTCCTCGACACAGGCTTTGGGTAGGCCTGATCTATGAGACTTAGCCACGAGTCTTGGGAATTCCCCCTTTTGCTCTAGCCTCTATCTTTGTCTTCTTTTAGGCGGGCCTCGACATGCCCCGAGGGAGGGGACTCGATCGCAACTCCACGTCCTCGGGGTCTCGAGGTGTTCTCCCAAAATGTCTTGGTAGCAAGAAATTAAGCCATCTGATTTCACTGCATACATATAGTCTACGCGTTTCGTAGAACAAAGCGATGGGAAATGATTCTGACACCTGGTTCTATGAGCTTCTTGCGATGGCGTCATTCCAATGATGCAACACGTGGCGCGAGCTTTTGCGACAATCGGGATGTCTCACGGACTTGTGTATTTAACATCATTCAATGCACTGTCGGCTCCCGTTCCCAAGGTGAAAGTACCGTCGTCGATTCGGCTCTTCAAGGATGCAGTAATTCTATACGTCGGTTAGTTTTTTAAAACCTCAATGACCGTGTTGTTGCCCCCAATAAATGGAGGTGCTCTAGTATTTTTTTTCTTATCCAAGTACCTTCATCTGCTTATTCACCCATTTCTTCTTATCATCTTCCTTCATCATTGAACATCATGTTTGGGGTTTGTGGCCTCAAGGCCGTTTGGCAGAGCTCCCGTAGGCTGTGTCGCAACCTCTTGCCGGAGCTTCCCCTTATCGAGCACGACCATGCCATCCTGTCGCTATTGTGGTTGTTGTTACGTCTGCTATTGCTGCCCTTGTTTGCTTAAGATGATGACATACGGGGGTCAGCTTTCATTACTCGTGAAAAGCTCTTCGAATTACATACCGCTTCTCAAAAGGGGGCTCAGATTATACACCGCTGCTCACCTTCGTACCCTAGCTTGACGTGGCACTCTATCCCGAGCTGGCATCTTGCACGAATAAGTGTTCTAAGAAATGGATTCTAAGTAGTCGTGCAAGCAAGGCTGAGGCTCAACTGGTCTGCTCCCTTCTCTTAGCCAGCAAGGGTCCTCGATCTTCGGCGAGCTATGGAATTTTTTCATCCCTTCCTGCTTCTCACCCTATCATTTGGGGATATCAGTGTGGAAGGCCAGGATGGGGCTTCTGAGGATGCTTGCCCGGAGGAGCTTGTCGCAGGAGATGGACCCTAGAGAGTAGAACAGTTTCTAGGTTTTTATCACGCGTGTGCACCCTTTTGTTTCTTCCTTTCTGCATAAGAACCCCTTGCGAGCTTTTGTAATTGTATGTAAGGACCCTTCGAGGGCCGTTGTAGCCGATATTTACCAAATATGAAGATGTTTCCTTTACTTCTACTTTTGATTTTTTCCGTGTTCTTGTATATTCTTGTGCATTTGCGGAGATTTTGAATGTATGCCTCTGTTGATCATTAACGATATTTTTTCAGCCTATAGTCGACATAAATGGCTCCTTTCCGAGATCATTGCTATTACTGGGATCAAGCCCGAAGCGGTCCGATAAACCTGGATCATCGGGGCACCGAAGAGAAAGTCGACTTCGGGCGCTCAGAGCTTTTACTTTGAGCTTGGCGTAGATTACCTTTTGAGGTGTTTTAGGCAGGCTTCTGAGGAAGGGGCTATTCATATTTAGGCGATTTTCTACGGTCGAGCCCTCGTGGGTGGAGCTTGAAGTGCTTATTTTTCTTTTTAGAAAGGAAAACCATGGTATCGGATACCGCCTCGAGCTCTACGATGGTGCTGAAGGATTTCTAAAGCCTAACTTCTTTTTGATGCAGATCCTCGAGGTTGGGTAACACATCGGGATCTGTGTCGAGGCCTTTGGCCTCCTAGGGCTTACCCTGTATAGGCGAATCGTTGCTGCTTCCCACATATATGTAGGGTGGCTCTTGCTTCTTTGGGGGATCTCATTATTTTAGATAGCTATCTTTTCGCCTTGGCATCGGGTCCTTCGTTAACTTAAGCACAAAAAGTGTTGGTGTAGGCCCCTACTTCAGTGTACCAATTCTACCATAGTCATGGCCGCTACTTCAGGACTGGCCCGACAGGGAGGGAAGAGTTCCACTCCTAATGCTCAGGATCTTCGGGAGCTTATCCTAAAGACTATGTCTTCAATAAGAGAGGAACATCTGCAGATGGTGAGGAGATACTGCGGATGGGACGAGGGGGTAGCATTGTAGGAGCTTTCCCTGGATAAGAGAATTATAGACTCCGCTGATGGATTCTTGATCGTATACTTATACCCTTTCGCACTAAGCCCACTTGATAGGGTCGTGCTTGATTTCTGCCTGAAGTATCGAGTTACTTTGGCTCAAATACATCTGTCATTTTGGAAAGTGGTGCTGATGATGTGGTGACGTTCGCCCACGCCCTTTGTTGTTGATGATGAGGAAGATAAGGATCAAGAGTGGGTTAGTCAATTCATCCAGGTTCGGACGACTGACATTATCCCCGTGGAGCTCATGCCATTTCCCGAGGGATGGAACTACGTGCTTGTGTGGAGTGTCTTGTGCCTTCTTAGACTTGCTTATATCAAAAACCAATTGAGTAATTTTATTTCCTTTTTTCTGAAGCAACTTCATGGACACCAAGCGAGATTCCCGATTTTCCCGGATGAGTTCGGAGGTTGGCGACCCATTCAACTCGCGACGAGCATAAGTGGCAAGCTGTGTCTCGAGGTAGATGGGAAGTGAAACATCAAGGTATGTGTGTATGCTGCTTTTACATTGGTCTTCATATGTTTGAGATGACATCTTTCTCTTTCTTCTGTACTGGCTTCACCGTTGCAAGTATCGGGTGGTTTCTTGGGGCGAGGCTCTGTCCCTACGAAGAGGGGTAAGAGTCATCGACCTTTGAGCAAAGGGACAACGGTGATAAATAGGATTTGCGCTTGCAGTGCGATGGAGATTTTAGAGGGCCTAAACAGGTCCGTGTCTTTGAGGAGAGAGCATCACCCGAGCCTGTTGTTCATGAAGTCTTTGGTTCCGAAGAGGTGGTTCCTCCGAGTGATGCTTTTTGAGATTTGCTCATGGTGGAAGCTAGTTTAGTAATTGTGTTTTCTTCTTTTATATAGAAATTTCATGGGCGCTGGGCAAAGTTCCCGATCTGCTTGGTTGGGTCCGAAAGCTGGCGACCCATTCGACTTGTGACGAGCATAGGTGGCAAGTTGTGTCCCGGGGCAGATGGGAAGCAAAATATCATGGTATGTTTGTATACTTCTTTTTCCTTGAACCTCGTACATTTGGCAAGACATTTTCCTTTTTCATGTATTAAACTTGCTGTCATAGGTATCGTAGGGTCTCCAAGGGCGAAGCTGTGCTCCTCCGAAGAGGGGGAGGGGTTAACAGATTCCGAGCTAAAGGATGACAATAATAAACGGGTTATGCATTTGCAGTGCGATGGTGCTCACAGCTGGGCGAAATAGGGCCGTCTCTTTGAGAAGAAAACATCGTCTGAGCCTGCTGCACCCGAAGTTTCTAGTTCTGGAGAGGTGGTTCCTCTAAGAGATCGTGCTTCGACTGGGGTTGATTCTTGCAGGGCCGAGGGGACTAGATTAACAGAGGTGTGCTCGGCCTTCGAGGAAGTCCGCCGACTTCACTTTGCGGTGAGCTTTGGCACAGGCCTTCCGAATCTCGCATCTTCCCTTCCTTATTGAGTTTTTCTTTTGCAGGCCTTTAACAAGCTTAGGTCTGAGCTGCTCCGTCATGGGGCTAGGCTTCAGAAGCTCTCGATAAGGGTAGGTCCCTTGGGCTCCTTTGCAAGAAGAAGGAAGTCGAGTTGGCACACTAGTGATTTGAGTCGTACCGGAGCTCGAAGTACGAGAGCTATTTGATGGAGCAGGTAACTTCCCATCCTGGGTGACTACACGTTTTGATTTTTTAACTTCTCAGGTTAACTCTTTGCCTATCCCATCCGCAAAAAAAAAGACGGAGGCCCTGGAACGCCTTAGGGTTGAAGCCGACCGAATCAGGAATAACTGTGGCGAGCTAAGAGCTCGGCGCAGGCTCAAGCTTTAGAGGAGAAACGTGACTTGGCTAAAGTTTCTGCCTTCGAGGTCCAAATCCGCTTAGCTCGTAATAATGCTTTAGTTCAAGCGGATATGATCACGAAGCTCGAATCTGAACTTTCGAAGGTCAAGGCTGAGATCGTTAATGCTCGGACCGAAGCAGTACTGAGCCAGACTAATGCTGATCAGGAGATGGTGATTTATTTGAAGGATGCTACCAATGTCCAAGCCGAGTTGAAGAGGGTACTTGATCGTGAAGAGAGGATCAAAGAATATGCTCACTGCAGATCCCGAAGAAGGGTTCTCGAGGAGATTGGTGCCAGGGGTTTTGTTCTCTCGGAAGAGTTGGCGTGAGCGAGGGCAGACGAGCGTGGTACTTGGTCACTCCTATTTGATGCCTAAGAGAGTGAAGATGAGGCAGATAGGCCGTATCCCTCAGGGGCGGTGCATAGACTTTGCCATTTTGTATGCGATATCTTCAGAGCGTGCTTGTAGTTAGAGAATGCACTTTTTTTACGTATGTAAATAAAGTAAACTTGAGGTTTTATTTCTTCTATACCCCTTTCTGCTTCGCTTCTGACTAGGTGAACTTGTTTCAAGGTTGGTGAGAATCCTTAGATTCATGATATGGCCCTGGGCTCATTAGGCAGGCTCGGGGGATCTTACGTGCTCGGTCGATGCGACCTTTAGTGTAAGCTGGCGTTAGAGCTCTTATGCTTTTGCTCAACTATTTTGGGTTTAGTCTCTGAGTCGGGCTTCAACTAAAGCTCATTTGACCTTCAAGCTTTTGTGTTTGTATGGGCAGGCGACAATGGCTCTTACGCTTGGGGTCTAAGGGACCTTTTTTATGCACGGCCCTGAGGCTCATTAAGTTGGCAACAATGGCTCTTACGCTTTGCCCTTAGGCATGGATAATTAGCTATTTTGGGTTTGGTCTCCTAATCTGGTTATGACTTGAGCTCATTTTGACCCTCAAGCTTTCAAGTTATAAGCTGGCGACAGTGGCTCTTACGTTTTTGGTTGAAGCGACCTTTTATATGTATGGCCCTGAGGCTCGTTGGCTGGTGACAATGGCTCATACGTTTTGCCCTTGGGAATATGTAGGCTTTGTTTTACTCTTGTTAAGGACTTTTTTGAAATAATTTCCCCTGACCCGTCATCCGTTCGGGAAGAACCTCGATTTCATGTCATTTGCGGCAATGTTCGAGCACCTCAGAGGGTTTGGCTCGTAGGCTGAGTAGCTCAAAGCCTTGTGATTTGGAGCTGACATGGTCGAAGCCCTTTTGCCTATCGAGGGTAGCCTGTTTAACCGATTATTTTCGAAGTAGCTTCGAAGTAATGGCCTATGATTTTGTAGTGACGGTCGGGCGTCCTCGAGTCGCGTTAATTCAGCCGATACAACCATATGATAGTAGTCATTTGTGTTTGGTCGTAGCCATTTTAGGTCTTGAGTGTAGTAGTTTAGCGTCTATATCGAGGGTATTCTCTTACAAATGCGATATATAGCCTAAACTGTCGGATTGAGTTTATGCCTGTAGTAAGGTCTTACAAAATTTTCATGCCTTTTGAGGTCTTACAGTTTTGTTGATACTTGGTACAAGTATGATTCATGCCTTGCTTGAGGTCTTATAGTTTTGGTTGATACTTGGTACAGGTATAATTCATGCATGGCTTGAGGTCTTACAATTTGTGTTGTTGATATTCGGTACGAGTATGATTCATGCCTTGCTTGAGTCTTATAGTTTGTGTTGTTGATACTTGGTACAAGTTTTACGAAACTGAGTCTACCCGCTCAGGGTCTTACGACCTCGGGTTGTTTAACGAATGGCAATTGGTGACTGTCTCCGAGTTATCGAGTTTGCTTTGGCTCAGGAGCCTTTACTCGTGAGCTCGGAATTGCCTCATTGAGGGCTTACAATTTTGGAGATTCTGACCATGAGGTCATGCGAGTACCGAGTTATTGATGCCAGTCTCTGAGTATTTGGGGCTCTCTTGGTGGAGGAATCTTTGTTGAGAAAACGTTGAGTTTACTTTGGAGTATGAGGTGCTTTGGCAAAAGACATTCTTTGATTGCTTGGCACAAGTACATGTCATTTTGTTGCCGTGGGTCCGGCTCTTACGGGCACAGTTCATTCGACTCTTTAGCCCAGTACATCATTTTCCTATTGGAATCCTGTTTGGCGTTCTTCGGTTCTTCCGAGTGGGTGACCTTTCGAGGGGGTGCCCTCCAGTGTTCGGTTAAAACCCTCTTTGGGACAAAATACGGTCGAAGGAAAAGAGTGCAATGCTTGCTCGAGGGTATTTACTGAATTTTCAATCGAATGCCCTAGTAGTAATATCATTTTAGCATCGATATATTCCAGTTGCTCGGAAGTTGTTCGTCCTCCATGGTGCCGAGCTTATAAGATCCCTTGCCGACTACTCCGAGGACACGGTACGATCCTTCCCAATTTTGGCCTAGTTTCCCTTCATTAGGGTTTCAGGTGTTGAGACTGACCTTCCTTAGGACTAAGTCCCTAATCCCGAAATATCAAAGATATGCTCTCCTATTATAATATCTTTCGATTCTCTGCTTCTAGGCGGCCATCCAAATCACTTAGGCTTCTCATTTTTCATCTAGTAGTTTGAGGGCCATTTCCATGGCCTCGTTGTTCGAGCCCTTATTAGTATAATGGAATTTGACCCTCGTCTCCCCGCTTTCCATTGGTATCAAAGCCTCAGCGTCGTTTACCGAAGTGAAAGGCGTTTCCCCGGTGTTTGATTTTGAAGTTGTTCGATATGCCATAGCACCTCGGGCAGCATTTCTCTCCATTTTCCCTTGGCGCTCTCCAGTTTCTTTTTTAAGTTCTGAGTGATGGTTTTATTTGTGGATTCAGCCTAGCAGTTTGCACATTGGTGGTAATGCGTCGATTGGATTCTCTTGATTTTGTGATCTTCAAGGAACTGTGTTACCTTGCTCTCGATGAACTTCCCCCCATTATCGCATGTTATTTCGGATGGAATTCCGAATCGGCATATGTTGTGATACCATATGAAGTTGATGACTTCCTTTTCTCTTATTTTTTTGAAGTCTGCGTTTCCACCCATTTTTAAAAGTAGTCAGTCACAAATAAAATGAATCCAGCTTTACCTGGTATCGTCGGCAAAGGACCGACGATGTCCATTCCCCATTTCATGAATGACCATGGTGATAAAATGGAATGCAGTTGCTCACCAGGCTGGTGAATCACGTGAGCGAATGTCTAGCATTTGTCACACTTTCGGACAATTTTTTTGGTGTCTTTTTCCATGTTGTCCCAATAGTAGCCTACTCTGATCACCTTCCGGACTAAGGAGTCGGCTCCAGAATGATTTCCACAAGTACCTTCATGAATTTCTCGAAGTACATAATCTGTGTCACCTGGACCTAGGCATACCGCCAGGGGGCCATCAAAAGTTCTCCTGCACAAAGTCTCATTTTCGTCGAGTGAGAACCAGGCTGCTTTGTTTCGTAGGGTCCTTGATTCTTTTGGATTTGCTGGAAACTTCCCATCCTTTAAATAATCAATATATTTATTCCTCCAATCCCATGTTAGGCTGGTGGAATTAATCTCTGCGTGACCTTTCTCGACCACTGATTTAAACAATTGGACAACAACCCTGTGGATTAGGTCCTCTTCTTCAAAGAAGATCCCAGATTTGCGAGGGCATCGATCTTGCTGTTCTGCTCTCGAGGTTCATGGACTAAGGTCCATTCTTTGAAGCGACGTAGTGCGACTTAGATTTTTTCCAAGTATCTCTGCATCCTATCTTCTCGAGCTTCGTAGCTCCCATTCACCTGCCTTAATACGATGAGTGAATCGCATTTCGCCTCGACGGTCTCGGCTCCCAAGCCTTTGGCCAGTTCTAAACTTGCAATCATAGGCTCGTACTTGGCTTCATTGTTAGTCAATTTTGCAGTTTTTATAGATTGTCTGATTACGCCTCCAACAGGTGGCTTTAGGACTATACCGAGCCCGGATCCTCTTATGTTTGTGGCACCGTCTATGAATAGGGTCCATACCCAAAAAGACATGCTTGATTTTAATAAAAGTTCCCTCTCTACCTCGGGTACGAGGGAGTTCAAAAAATCATCCACGAAGTCTGCCAGAATTTGGGACTTGATGGTCGTTCGAGGTTGATGCTCGATAACATGCCCTCCGAGTTCGATGGCCCATTTGGCCAATCGGCTCAATAGCTCGGTTTGTGCAGTATGCTCCGGAGGGGGTACGTCGATAGAACGCAGATACTGTGACATTGAATATAGGGCTTCAGCTTTCGTGAGGCGCATATTAGCGCGAGAGCCAATTTTTCTAGATAGGAATTCCTGGTTTTGGCATCCCCCAAGGTCCGGCTTACATAATAAATAGGAAATTGCGTACCTCTCTCCTTTCGAATTAGTACGTTGCTTACCGCTATTTCAAACACAGTCAGGTACAGATGTAGTGTTTCATCTTCCTTTGGCGTATGCAACAAAGGTGGACTAGTTAGATATCGTTTTAGTTCCTCCAAGGTGTGTTGGCATTCTAGAGTCCATTTGAAGTTGTCCTTTCTTTTGAGTAAAGAGAAGAAATGATGGTTCTTGTCTGATGACCTTGATATGAATCTGCCCAAGGCAGCTATCCACCCTGTTAGCCATTATACGGCCTTTACATTGTTCACCACCGTGATTTCTTCGATAGCCTTTATTTTTTCAGGATTAATCTCGATCCCCCTATTTGATACCATGAAACCCAGGAATTTTCCCGAACCCACTCCGAAGGCACACTTCTCGGGGTTGAGCTTCATGTTGTAACTTCTAAGGATGTCGAAAGTTTACTGCAAATGAGTCAAATGGTCCTCTGCGTGCAAGGACTTAACTAGCATATCATCAATATATACCTCCATTGATTTACCTACTTGATTCTCGAACATTTTATTAACTAGGCGCTGGAACATTGCCCCTACGTTTTTTAGCCCGAAGGGCATTACGTTGTAGCAGTAGGTACCATACTTTGTGATGAAAGAGGATTTTCCCCTATCCTCGGGGTTCATCTGGATTTGATTATACCCCGAGTAGGCATCAGGAAAGGTGAGGGTCTCGTGCCCGACCGTAGCATCGATCAATGTTAGGTAATGGGAAGGAATCTTTGGGACACGTTTTATTTATGTCTTTATAATCTATGCACATTCTTAGCTTTTTTCCCTTTTTAGGCACCATAACTACATTGGCTAGCCATTCGGGGTACTTTACCTCTCTAATGGATTTATTTTAAGAAGTTTCATTACCTCTTCTTTGATGAAGGCATGTTTTATCTCGGACTGTGGTCTTCTCTTCTGCTTTGCGGGTTTAATCTTGGGAATAACGCTCAGCCTATAGGAGGTTATTTCTGGTAGAATTCCTATCATATCTAAGTGGGACCAAGAGAAATGATCGATATTGTTACTAAGAAATTGAATGAACCCCTTCCTGAGTTCGGGGGTAAACCCTATTCCCAGGTATACCTTACGATCCGGGAGGTGTTCGATTAAAATGGTCTGCTCCAGCTCTTCGACAATTGATTTAGTTGCGTCCGATTCTTCGAGGGCGACGAAGGTCCGAGGAGCGAAGAAATCTTCTTAATCGTCCTCGGGGGTCTGTGTGTTCCTATCCTTGTCTGAGATCGGGTGCGTGGGGATCAACGCCTTATGGTGAACTGCGAACATTTCTTTCGCCGCCTGCTGTTCTACATGTATGGTCGTTATGCCATCCTTCATGGGACATTTAATCACCTAGTGTAAGGTTGACGGTACTTCCCTCATGCTATGTATCTAAGGCCTGCCAAACAATGCATTGTACCTCATGTCGCCATCAATGACTTGGAAGTCGGTGTTCTGAATCACGATGGACATGTCGATTGGGAGGATGATCTCTCCTTTCATTACTTCGATGGTCATGTTGAAGGTGTGGACGACTCGAGGGACGGGGGCGACTCAATCAAGCAACACCAATTGTCCTACTACCTCTAACCTAATTATGTTGGCTGAGCTGCCTGGGTCCACAAGCACGTGCTTTATCCTGGAATTGTTTAAAATAAACGAGATCACTAGCACGTCGTTGTGCGACTCTCAACTCTGTTCACTGAGCCAGACATTTAGTCCTGAAATTGAATATCCTGGACAAGAAAAAGTGGGATAGACAACTTGCGTTGTTTAATGAAAACAGCAAGAAAATAATCACTATTGTTTTTAGCCCCACGATGGGCGCCAAACTGTTTACCGTGAAAATGGTAATAACAATTAAATTTGTCGATGGGACTCTAAAAATACGTGATCTATTTTTATGCTAGTTGTTAAGCAGTTGATACAAGGTATATGAAGTTCAAAAGACGAAATGCAAACTAAAGTAGAGTTATAACCAAAAAGAGAGGTTGGCTATTCGGGCCACAAACTGATCGATGAGCGGCCACGAGGTCGATGCCTGGGCTCGGACTCGAGCTATCAGGGAAAACCGAGAAAGGGCTAACAGTTAGGATATGATTAAGGGAGGCTCTTTATGGCCAACGACAAGCAATAAATTAAGAACAAGTATGAAGTCAACAAATAAGAGCAATAAAATCGAAGGAATTTGTTAGAAAGAAAAGAGGGAGAGAGTTGTTATTTATCTCGTGTAGAATAGTTGGAGCAACAACATCCCTTTACAAAATGGAAAGGATCCCTTTTATATAGGAGGGGAATCCCAAAATAGTACAAAATGCATTAATTATAAAGGTATGGAGATGGGATGGCTAGATGTGACACCAGGCTCTGCAAGTGCTATCTGCTCGCCTTAGGAACTCCCCATCCCCGACATCGTCATTGGGTCGGGCCTAAATGGACATCGAGGGAGAGAACTCGACCGCAACCTCGTAGCCTCGAGATCTTGCGATGACTTCCCGAAACACCTTAATGACGAGGAATTGGAACCTCCAATTTCACCGTATACAGGGACCTCAGATCCCAACGAACACGTCACTACCTATACGTGCACAGTAAAGGGTAACGCCATAAAAGACGACGAGATCGAGTTCGTCTTACTGAAAAAGTTTGGAGAAACACCCTCGAAGGGGGCCATGATGTGGTAACATAACCTATATCCTAACTCTATAGATTCATTTGCCATGCTAGCAGACTCCTTTGTAAAGGCACATGCCGGTGCCATCAAAGTAACAATGAGGAAGTCCAAAAATTTCAAAATTAAGCAAAGGGAGAACGAGATGCTGCAAGAATTAGTTTCTCGCTTTCAAATGGAACGGATGGAGCTACCGCCGGTCTTCGACGACTAGGCAGTGCTGACTTTCACTCGAGGTCTGAATGAACAAAGCTCGGTGGCTTCAAAACAGCTAAAACAGAATTTGAGCGAGTATCCAGTTGTGACCTGGTCGGACGTCCACAACTGGTACCAGTCAAAAATCAGGGCTGAGGATGACTAGTTGGGAGCCCCCTAGGGCTCAGTATACCTAAGTAGGCTCCTGTCAAAGGAACCAAAACCAAACAAAAAAAGATATCAGCCATACATCGAAGATATGAGGAATGCCCCAAGGTGCAACCCACCTCGCAATGATCAGAGAATAGAACGAGGACAGGATCATCGATGACTCATTAACAGATACAGATTTGATAGGAACGCAAGGCCAACCGGTGCACCTCACTTGTCGGAATACAACTTCAACGTTCAATATATCGGACACCGTATTTGCCATCAGTAAAATCAGAGATGCCAAGTGGCCTAGGCCTATACAATCGGATCCTTCACAAAGGAATCACAACTTAGTGTGCGAGTTTCACAACATGCACGACCACAAGACCAAGGATTTCTACCAACTATGATAAGAGGTAGCTCGACGACTTAACAATTCCGGGAAAGAGAGGCGACCAAGAAGAAAGAGGAAAACGAGCCACAACATGTCATCCACACATCCACATGATCATGGGAGGCGTCGATGCCCCGCAGGAACCCGTAATGAGAAGGACAAAAATATCTATCACCAGAGAAAACCGGACCTGGGGAAATATTCCCGAGGACGCCCTCAAATTCAGCGAAGAGGACACCGAAACCTTGTCTCAACCTCACAATGATGCACTGGTA
This sequence comes from Nicotiana sylvestris, assembly GCF_000393655.2. Lineage (NCBI taxonomy): Eukaryota > Viridiplantae > Streptophyta > Magnoliopsida > Solanales > Solanaceae > Nicotiana > Nicotiana sylvestris. The sequence goes on along the minus strand of NC_091058.1, from coordinate 190,181,150 downwards.
ATATCTTTCCATGTAAATTCTTTTCAAATAAAACGTGTACTCGTAGATCCAGGTAGCTCGACCAACATTATCAGGTCGAGGGTGATAGTACAGCTCGAACTGCTCGACCAAATTGTGCCCGCCACTCGTGTCCTCAACGGATTCAACATGGCAAGTGAAACAATGAAAGAGAAATCATCCTCCCGGTTACCGTGGCCGGCAAGACCCAAAACGCTATATTCCATGTCATCGAAGGAGACATGAGGTATAACGCCTCATTTGGACAGTCATGGATACACTGCATGAGAGCGGTACCATCCACTCTTCACCAAATAATGAAATTCCCAACAAAGGATGGAATTAAATCTGTCTACGGGGAATAGCATGCGGCAAGGGAAATGTTTGCAGTGCACGATGTGTCACTGACGCTCGCACCTCCGCCCGTAAAAGAGACAAAAGGTAATCGAGCCACACCTTCGATTAAGCCCGATTAAATGAAACAAAGGGCTGTACCGTGTCCTCATCTCGAGTGATTGGAACATATCGATCCTCAAAACATCACCGGCGCGTCTCATATTAAGGTACAACCATCTCCATTTTCATTTCATATTTCAGACTAACCCTTATGCAGGCGCCCGATCGAAGTGGTCAGAATGCTAATCCAGCTCGAAGACCTTAAGGTTTTAAAGCATCCGTTGCACTCTTTTCCTTCAATCGAGTTTTTATCCCGAAGAAGGTTTTACCGGCAAGGTTTCTAACGAGGTAACAACTACATGCAACCTAAGGGGGATCCAACAAGTATTCAAGGCTTCTTTTGCAATCAACCTAGAACAGTGGATGGCATCCCCTCGAAATGTCATCTATTCGGAAAAACCAAAGAACTCCGAGCAAGGTTCCAGTAGGAAATGATGAACTAGGCCAAACAGTCAAATGAACTCTGTCCGTATAAGTCGGACCCACGTCAACAAAATGACATGTACTTGTGCCAAGAAATCAAAGAATGTCTTTTTCCAAAGCATCTCGTACTCCAAAGGAAACACAACATTGTCACAGCAAAGATCCCTCCACCGAGGACGCCCCGAAATACTTGGAGACTGGCGTAATGAAATCAGCACTTGCATGACCTCAGGGTCGGAACCCCAAACTTATAAGACCTCAATGAGGTAGCACAAAAATCACGAAACATCTCCAGGAAAGAAAAATATCCCAAACACTCGGAGATTGGAGTCATGACCTCAAGGTCGGAATTGCCAAAATCGTAAGCCCTCAACGAGGCAATTCTGAGCTGACAAGTTATGGTTCCCGAGCCTAAACAAACTCAATGACTTGGAGACTGTCGCCAATCGCCATTTATTAAAAAACCCTAGGCCGTAAGACCCCGAGCGGGCAGACTCGGTCTTGTAAAACTTACACAAGGAAACAACACAAACTATAAGACTTCAAGCAGGGCATGAATCATACTTGTACAAAGTATCAACAAAACTATAAGACCTCAAGCAAGGCATGAATCATACTTGTACCAAGTATCAACAAAACTGTAAGACCTCAAAAGGCATGAAAATTTTGTAAGACCTTACGACAGGCATAAATTCTATCCCTAAGTTTATGCTATATATCGAATTTGTAAACCCCAAAAAAGGCATACCATTGATATAGACGCCTAAACTACTACACTCGGGACCAAAAATAGCTACGGCCAAACACAAATGACTACGGTCATACGGCTGTACTAGCCGAATTAACACGACTCGAGGATGCCCGACCGTCGCTACAAAATCATAGGCCATTACATCGAATATACTTCGAAAAGAACCCGTTAAACAGGCTACCCTCGACAAGCAAAAGAGCTTCAACCATGTCAGCTTCAAATCACAAGGCTTTGAGCTACTCAACCTATGAGCTAAACCTTCTAAGGTGCTCGAACATCACCGCAAATGACATGAAATCGAGGTTCTTCCCAAACCGATGACGGGTGAAGCAAAATCATTTCAAAAGTCTATAACGAGAGGAAAATAAAGCTTACATAAAAGGTCACACCGACCAAGCACATTAGAGCCACTATCGCCAGCCTAAAGTGCCTCAGGGCCATACATACTAAAAGGTCTCATCAACCAAATGCATAAGAGCCACTATCGTCAGCTTAATATTTGAAAGTTTGAGGGTAAAAATGAGCTCGAGTCGTAACCCGATTGGAGACCGGACCTAAAATAGCTAACTATCCATGCCTAAGGGCAATGCATTAGAGCCATTGTCACCAGCTTAATGAGCCTCACGGCCGAGCATACAAAAGGTCGCTTCGACCTGAGGCGTAAGAGCCATTGTCGCCTGCCCATGCAAACACAAAAGCTTGAGGGTCGAATGATCTCGAGTCAAAGCCCGACTCAGAGACTAAACCCAAAATAGTTGAGCAAAAGCATTAGAGCTGTAATGCCAGCTTACACTAAAAGTCGCATCGACCGAGTGCGTAAGAGCCCCCGGTTTTTCCTAATGAGCCCCAAGGCCATATCACGAATCTAAGTATTATCACCACCTCTGAAACCAGTCTACCTGGTCAGAAGCAAAGTAGAAAGGGGTACAAAAGAAATAAAACTTCAAGTTTTCTTTTATTTACGTACGTGAAAGTGTATTCTCCATCTACAAGCACGCTCTGAAGATATCACATACAAAATGGTAATGTCTATGCCCCGCCTATGAGGGCTACGGCCTATCAGCCTCATCTTCACTCTCCTCGGCGTCAGACAAGAGTGACCGAGCACCACACTCATCCGCCCTCGCTCGTGCAAAATTTTCCGCGAGAACAAAACCCCTGGCACCGATCTCCTCGAGAACCCTTCTTCAGGATCTGCAACAAGCGTATTCTTTGATACTCTCTTCACGATCGAGGACACTATTCAACTCGGCTTGGGCATCAATAACATCCTTTAAATAAATCTCAATCTCCTAATCAGCCTTAGTCTGGCTTAGTGTTGCTTCGGTCCGAGCATCAACGATCTCAGCCATGACCTTTGAAAGTTCGAATTCGAGCTTCATGATCATATATGCATGAACAGAAGCGTTATCATGAGCTAAGCGGAGTTGGACCTCGAAGGTAGGAACTTTAGCCAAGGCACCTTTCTCCTCTGAAGCTTGAGCTTGCGCCCGATCTCTTAGCTCACCACAACCATTCCTGATTCGGTTGGCTTCACCCCTAAGGCATTCCAAGGCCTCTATCTTTTTCTGCAGCTGGGATAGGTGAAGAGTTAACCTGAGAAGTTAAAAAGCGAAATGCGTACTCGCCCGGGATAGGAAGTTACCTGCTCAATCAAATATATCTCGTAATTCAAGCTCCGATACGCCTCATATCGCCAGTGATATCGCTAGTGTGCCAACTCAACTTCATTCTTCTCTTAAAGGAGCCCAAGGGACCTACCTTCATCCAGAGCTTTCTGGAGCCTAGCCCCATGACGGAGCAGCTCAAACCTAAGCCTGTCAAGGGACTGAAAAGAAAAACTCGATAAGGGAGGGAAGACGCGAGATTCGGAAGGACAGTTCCAAAGCACACCGCAAAGTGAAGTCGGCGAACTTCCTCGAAGGCCAAGCACACCTCTGTTAATCGAGTCCCCTCGACCCTGGAATAATCAACCCCGGTTGAAGCATGATCGCTCGGTGGAACCACCTTTCCAAAACTAGAAACTTCGGGTGTAGTAGACTCGGGATGATTTCTTCTCAAAGAGTCGACCTCATTTCGCTCTACTGTGAGCTCCATTGCACTTCAAATGCATATCCCGTTTATTATTACTGTCCTTCAGCTTGGAAGCTGGCAACCCCTCCCCCTCTCCGGAGGAGCACAACCTCGCCCTTTGAGCCCCTCCAATACCTACGATGGCAATATTAATACATGAAAAGGGAAAAATGTCTTCCCAAATGTACGAGGTACAAGGAAAAAGAAGTATACACACATACAAGGATATTTTGCTTCTCATTTGCCCACGGACACAGCTCGACACCTACGCTCGTCACAAATCGAATGAGTCACCTACATCTGGACCCAACCAGGCGGATCAGGAACATCGCCCGGCGCCTATGAAATTGCTGCAAAAAAAGGAGGAAACACGATTACTAAACTAGATTCCACCATGAGAAAATCTGAGAAAGCATGAGAGGCTCCACTCATGCGTATAATTACATTCCTCGGGGAATGGCATAAGTTCTACGGGAATAATGTCAACCGTCCGGACCTGGATGAACCGACTAATCCACTCTTGATCTCTATCTTCCTCATCATCAACAACAAAGGGTGTGGACGAATGGCACCGCAAGGTTAGCAGACCTCGATGATGAAAGGGCCTTTACAACCTAAGAAGATGACTAAACGTAAATTCAAGCCCTGACTTCTCCGCAAAAACCTTATCATCAACACTATTTGCCAAAATGATGGATGTATCTGCGCCAAAGTAACCTGATACTTTAAACAAAAATCGAGCACGACCCTATCAAGGGGGCCCAGTGCAAAAGGGTACAAGTACACGTTCAAGAATCCATCGGCATGGTCCGTGATACCCTCATCCGGCGGAAGCACCTACAACACTACCCCCTCACCCTATCCGCAGTCTCACCTCACCAACTCAAGCTGCTCCTTTCATATCAAAGACATAGTATTCAAGTTAAACTCCCATGGATCCTGAACGCTGGGAGTGGACCTGGGTGCCTTTCTTATTCCACGTGTTACCCCGCGTTTCCATTTCCCATTAACCAAGTGAAATAGCCATTAATAAATTTAAACACATTCTTACGAGATTTACATAGCATACATAGTTACTTAGCGTGGTTTACAAGTTATATTGCCCAAAATACATTAGTACATAACCCACATTTCCTGTCTACGGAGCCTCTAAGGATACAAAAGAGTGATACAATACTTGCCGGTAACAAGGCTCCAGCTATACCTTACACCAAAAACCAAAACAAGACTCCGAAATAAAAAGCGTCATGAGCCACGCAAGGCCCCGGGAGGAAAAGGGCTCACCAATGCTTCTGGCGGAAAGTGAAGGGGAGCTACGGTCGGTGGACTGGAGTACCTGCTATGGATCCACCTACAATCATAACACGAATGTACGCCCCCGGCAAAAGGGACGGCAGCACATTTGAATTGTACTGGTATGCATGAACAAACTTGCCCTAAGTAAACTCAAACCATACACAAGTAACAAGTAGTAATGGAACCAACAATCAAATACACATGAAAGAAAACCATCAAGCCAAACAAGTTAGAATCTCTCCATTTCCCCTTCAACATTTTCACAACAATGATTTCACAACTTTCTCATATTTTCATTTCAATAGTGATTTCGATCACTTTTCCACCCTTATTACCTCGGCCACCCTTATCACCACAACCCATACCTTATTACTTCGTGTTGCGGCGTGCAACCCGATCCCACCGAACAATTACAATTCACAAACAACACAACAACAACAACAACAATTCACAAAGAACAACAACAACAATTCTCAAAGAATTTCTATAGCCATCAATACTATTTCCATCATATTCAACAACTCATATGCATTTTATGTCACCGCGATAATTGCCAATACAAGCCATATATGTTATTACCACAGTTGTTCCAACTGCATCATTTACGATTTCCTTCCATCATTTGTTTCTCAACTCTTACCACATAACACATTCACAATCACACATTTGGTTTATTGCCAATTACGTACACCATTATATCGGGAGACTTAACCACGAACAATCAAATCATACCAATCACAAGAATTCCACAAATAATCCACGTAGATATCACATACCAAATATTCGTACACCAAACAAAGTGACTTTACAAAGGTCAAAGTTAGCCATACATACCTTTCTTGATCTTTCCTTTAATTACTACGATATTCCGGAAATTCTAGCAACTTCAATCTATTTTGAGACATAACAAAATTTGAACACAAATTAGGAAGATATTCATAGTTTCAGCTCATTTGAGCATTTTATCAAACACTAGTTGAGCATCTTGATTTTAAATTCCTTTTACAAGATTTTCTTCTTTCCCCAACCCAATCTTTACTTATTTATATTCATCAATCTTCCCACAAACCTAATTTGTACATGCATGTATACATAATACTATTACCCCAAGAATCATACCCCAATAACCCACCTCACAATCTCTACAATACCAACACAACCTAGGTTAGGCACCTATGACTTCCAATCCCCATCCCATGAGTTACAATACTTAATCCATACTCATATTTCCATAATAACTCCATATATGTAAGTCTAAGGTGTAGGATTACCTCTTGTAGACCAAATCTTGAAAGATAAATTTGGGGTGTTCTTGAAATTTTGAAGAAACCCTATGAAACCCAATCAAAATCATGTTGTAACTAGTGATTGAGAAGTGAAATCACCATGAAAACACACTTAAAAACTCACCTTAGGTGTGGAATTGGATGCCTTGGTGGAGTTGGGGGTGTAGAGGAAGCCCTAAGCTTGAGAAATGACTCAAATTCTCTTATTTATGGTCTTTAGGATATTTAAAAACCTTCTAGGCGCGCGAGCTCGCGCTATGTTCGCGCGCGTGAGGCAGAATACTCAGCATAATGCACGACTTCGCGCTAATGTTCGCGCTAGAGACACCTGCCAAGTAAAATGGTCATAACTTTCCTTATACACCTCCAAATAATGAAAGGTTTGTTGCGTTGGAAACTAGGCTCAAAGAGCTTTAATTTGATAGGTTATGAATAACACAAGTACTTATAGAACCGGAGATATGATCGTTCCAAGTGAGGTCTTGTGCGCACTCATTTACAGATTTCGTCTAATATGAAACTTTTCTAACTTGGCTTAGACTTAGGCCTCTCCTTAGACCCCAATTCACCTCTAATATGACTTATACACTTCTTAACATATCCAATTGATATCCATAATATCCTTAATCCTCATTTGCATGCAAGATAAAATATTTGGCCTACCTTGGCACCACGAAATCTTAAATTACTAAGCAAATTTTTTTCTGGGGCTTTACATTCTCCCCCGCTTAAGATCATTCGTCCTCGAATGAGGATCAAGTTTCGTACATTAGCCATCCTTATGAACTTCTGCTTTGTCACATTATGAAATATATCATCAGCCCCAAATTTGGCTAACTCCTTAAATTTCCGAGAATTTCGCCAGAGTTTCATTTGTAACTAGGACTATCCACCTGTCAGAGGACCCCAAATACCTATCCTAACAGTATATACATGTTCCATAGACATAACATAACTTGTTCAACACCAACTATGGCCGCATAGGCAACATACATAGTCAAAATGGAATAGTTTAACATAGATCAAATCAAAAGATAAGAGTTTACAAGAACCAAATGCATGAAAGCTATTACATAACTATTCAAACAAATGTGGGTACTTCTTTCTCATTTCTTCCTCGGTTTCCCAAGTGGTTTCCTCAACCTGCTGGTTCTGCCATAACACTTTTACAGAGGTAATTTCCTTAGTTCTCAATTTCTGGGCTTGCCTATCAAGAATGGCAACTGGAATTTCTTCATAAGGTAGTTCTTCAATAACCTCAATAGCTTCAATTGGCACAATAATGGACGGATCTCCTACTACCTTCTTCAACATAGACACATGGAAGACCGGATGTACCAACGACATATCAGGTGGCAGTTCGAGCTTGTATTCCACTTGACCGATCCTCTGAATGATTCTGTATGGTCTGACATACCTCTGACTTAATTTCCCTTTATTCCCAAATCGCATGATTCCCTTTTATGGGGGAAACCTTCAAAAATACCCAATCATCTTCTTTGAACTCCAAATCTCTACGACGAATGTCCGAATAAGACTTTTGGCGACTTTGAGCAGTTTTCAACCTCTCCTTAATAACTTTGACTTTCTCCAAGGCCTGATGCACGAGGTCCGGCCCTATCAATTCTGCTTCTCCAACCTCGAACCACCCAATGGGAGACCTGCATCTCCTACCATACAGTGCCTCGAATGGTGCCATCTGGATACTAGCATGGAAGCTATTGTTGTAAGAAACTTTTATGAGTGGAAAATGGTCATCCCAACTACCTTTGAAATCAAGAGTACAAGCTCGCAACATGTACTCAAGCGTCTGAATAGTCCGATCTGCTTGCCCCTCAGTTTGAGGATGGAAAGTTGTGCTGAGATTTACCTGCGTGCCCAAGCCCTACTGAAATTTCTTCCAAAAGTTGGTCGTGAACTAAGCTCCTCAATCTAAAATGATTGAGACTGGAGTGCCATGCAACCTGACTATTTCTTTGATATACAACTGGCATATTGTTCCGCTGTGTCGGAAGATTTAACTGGTAAGAAGTGCGCTGATTTTTTGAGTCGGTCAATGATCACCCAAATTGAGTCGAACCTGCGCGGAGTGCGCGGCAACCCCACTACAAAATCCATATTGATCATCTCCCATTTCCACATTGGAATTTCTATGCTTTGAGTCAATCCACCAGGTCTTTGATGTTCGTCCTTCACTTGTTGACAGTTCGGACATCTAGTTACAAAGTCCGCCACACCCCTCTTGATACTGTTCCACCAATAAATTTCCTTGAGATCATGATACATTTTTGTAGAACTTGGGTGCACCGAATACCTGGAATTATGAGCGTCCTCCATTACCCTCTCACGAAGATCATCCACATCTGGAACACATAGCCTACCTTGACATTGTAATACACCATCCCCGCCACCGAGTGAAAAGGCCGAAGTCTTGTTATTCAAAACTGCCTCTTTCATCTGTGCCAATGCTAGATCAATGAACTCCTTTTCCTTGACTTCTGCTACCAATGACGATTCTGCTCCATTATGCACCATAACATTCCCCTCGTCTGAGGTCAAAATACAAACCCCCAAACTGGATAATTGATAAACCTCCCATGCCAAAGACCTCTGATCCGCTCCCAAATGAGCCAAACTACCCATGGAGGCATCGCAATAAACACATGATTCTTGAGTTGCCTTGAAACATATGCTATAACCTTCCCTTGTTGCATCAACACACACCCCAAACCGACCCTGGAGGCATCGCAATAAACCACAAATCCTTTTGTGCCCTCCTGTAAGGTCAATATCGACGTCGAGGTCAATCTCGACTTCAATTCCTGAAAACTTTTCTCACAAGTGTCGGACCATTGGAACTTAACTGCTTTCTGCGTCAACTTAGTCAAAGGGCAGGCGAGGGCAGAGAATCCCTCCACAAACCTCCGATAATAACCCGCTAAACCCAAGAAGCTACGGATCTCCGTCGGGGTCGTGGGTCTAGGCCAATCCTTTACTGCTGCAATCTTCTGGGGATCCACCTGAATCCCTTCACTGGGAACGACATGGCCCAGAAAGGTAACGGACTCCAACCAAAATTCACATTTTGAAAATTTAGCATACAACTGGTGTTGATAAAGGGTCTGCACAACTGCCCTGATGTGATCGGCATGATCCTCCCAGCTCCATGAATAAACAAAGATGTCATCAATGAAAACAATCACAAAGGAGTCTAGAAATGGCTTGAAGACCCGATTCATAAGATCCATGAAAGCTGCTAGGGCGTTGGATAGCCCAAAAGACATGACCAAGAATTCAAATAGACCATAGCGAGTTTTGAAAGCGGTCTTAGGAATATCCTGCTCTCTGATCTTCAATTGGTGATACCCGGACTGTAGATCAATTTTTGTGAAGAACCTTGCACCTTGCAATTGGTCGAACAAATCATCTATCTGAGGCAAAGGATATTTATTCTTGATGGTGACCTTGTTAAGCTGCCGATAATCAATACACATCCGAAGCGACCCATCCTTCTTCCTGACAAAAAAGAACCGGAGCACCCCACGGCGACACACTTGGCCGTATGAACCCCTTTTCTAATAAATCCTTCAGCTGCTCCTTTAACTCCCTTAACTCCGCTGGCGCCATCCTATATGGTGGAATAGATATTGGCTGCGTATCTGGCAATACATCAATCCCAAAATCAATCTCCCTATCTGGTGGGATCCCTGGAAGCTCATCCAGAAACACTTCAAGAAACTCATTCACGATTGGCACGGACTCGGGGGCAGACACTTCTGAAGTGGTGTTCGCCACCCGAACCAAATGGTAGATACACCCCTTCCTAATCATCTTTGAAGCCTTAAGATAGGAAATAAACCTACCTTTTGGCACCACACCATTTCTCTTCCACTCAATAACCGGCACATTAGGGAACTTAAGCATTATGACTCTTGTTCGGTAGTCAAGTTTAGCAAAGCACGAATAATGCCAGTCCATTCCCATAATCACATCAAAATCCACCATTCCAAGCTCAATAAGATCGGCCATGGTAGCATGACCACATACCGTGACAACACAATTCCTATAAACTCGCGCGGCTGTGATAGAATCACAAACCGGAGTTGATACAGAGAACGGCTCATAAAGCTATTCGGGTTCTACCCCAAAACTTGAAGCAATGAATGGGGTGACATAAGACAAAGAGGACCCTGCATCAATAAGAGCATAACAATGAATGGCCTGAATAGACAAGATACCTGTGACAATATCTGGAGAAGCCTCTGCACTCTGGCGACCACTCAAAGTGTAAAATCGGCTAGGTCCACTTCTACCACGAGCTCCACCCCTAATTGCACCATGCCCTGCTGGAGTTGGAGGGCGCGCGGATGATGTAGCAGCTGAAGAACCAGATGGTTAAGAAAATCCCCTACCCGTGCCCTGTCTGGGCGCATGATAGTCCCGTTGGATATGACCTCTCACCCCGCATCTATAACACACCGGGATATCCAAATAACAAGCCTCCGTATGGAATCTCCCACACTTGGGGCATAGAGATCCCCCCTGCTGCTGTGATCCCCCTCCTGGACAACCGGACTGATGGGGTCTCCTGCTATCTGAACATGGTCTCAACTGACTGCTCTGCTTATAACTGTGCATAGATGGCGGTGCGCTTGCTGAGCATATGATTGTGATGACCCTGATGGACCCCTTCTCTGAACTGATCTCCCTAAGTGACCACTGATCGGGCCCTGCTATTACTCTCCCTTTCTGCCCGTATTTTCAACTTCATAGCCCCTGTGGCCTGAGAGATTCCCACAATCTTCCCATAATTCATATTTGAGTGTAAGGCCGTTGTAGAAGCCTCGTTCACTACCAAGGGACTAAGACCCTGAATAAATCGCCGAACTCGATCACCCATGGTCGACACTAACTGGGGAGCATACTTGGACAATCTCACAAACTCCATGTGGTACTCCCAAACACTCATACTGCCCTGCTTGAGGACCTCAAACTCAGTGGCACGGGCCGCCATTGTCTCGGTAGGAAAGAAGTGGTCCATGAATGCATTTACAAACTCATCCCATCTAGCTGGAGGTCTTTCCTCCCCACGGGAATCCTCCCACATCTCGAACCATGAATACGCTGCTCCCCTCAACTTGTATGAAGCCAACTCAACCCCCTCCGTCTCTGTAGCCTTCACCACTCGAAGGGTCTTATACATTTCATCAAGGAAATTCTGCGGATCGGCCTCTGGGTCTGTGCCTGTGAACACTGGAGGGCCCAACCGCAGAAACTGGTTGACTCTGGAGCTGGCGGAATCTCCCTGTCCGCTAGAGGACGTAGGGGCATCATGGGATCTCTAGGCCTGAGCGGCCACTAACTGGGTCAACATATGGATGGCTCCTCTAAGGTCCCTATCAGAAACCCCAGGACCGAAAGATGGAACTGCATTAGTATCTGGAATATCAACGGGAGGGATAGTAGCACCCTCTGCCACAGCTGGAACATGAATACTTGGATCTGGAATAAATGGGCCAGGCAGATTCAAGACCGGGGAGTCACTCTCACCCACGACATCAGGTACATGATTCATATCCACACTTGGGGTGGCATTGGCCCTGAGGCCGAGTCTAGCTCTCTTCTTAGGTGCCATTACTGAAAATTTGGAACAGAGCACGAGTTAGAGGTAAACACTTCCACTTTTCACTTCACCGCACGATATAGAGTAACAAAGAAGAAGGTAATTTCCTAAATGCCCATGTAGCCTCCAACTTATAGATGTGGTCGACAACACACCGATAATAAGTACTCTACTAGACACGGCTCCGAGACATCCTAGGACCCTTTTAAAACCTTAGGCTCTGATACCAAGTTTGTCATGCCCCAAAACCGAGGGGCGCGACCGGCGCTCGACCGGGCAGCCCCAGCCAAGCGGACCTAGGTCCCTTTCCTATTCCACATGTTACCCCGCGTTTCCATTTCCCATTAACCAAGTGAAATAGCCATTAATAAATTTAAACACATTCTTACGAGATTTACATAGCATACATAGTTACTTAGCGTGGTTTACAAGTTATATTGCCCAAAATACATTAGTACATAACCCACATTTCCTGTCTACGGAGCCTCTAAGGATACAAAAGAGTGATACAATACTTGCCGGTAACAAGGCTCCGGCTATACCTTACATCAAAAATCAAAACAAGACTCCAAAATAAAAAGCTGCATGAGCCACACAAGGCACCGGGAGGAAAAGGGCTCACCAATGCTTCTGGCGGAAAGTGAAGGGGAGCTACGGTCGGTGGACTGGAGTACCTGCTATGGATCCACTTATAATCATAACACGAATGTAGCGCCCCCGGCAAAAGGGACGTCAACCCATTTGAATTGTACTGGTATGTATGAACAAACTTGCCCTAAGTAAACTCAAACCATACACAAGTAACAAGTAGTAATGGAACCAACAATCAAATACACATAAAAGAAAACCATGAAGCCAAACAAGTTACAATCTCTCCATTTCCCCTTCAACATTTTCACATCAATGATTTCACAACTTTCTCATATTTTCATTTCAATAGTGATTTCGATCACTTTTCCACCCTTATTACCTCGGCCACCCTTATCACCACAACCCATACCTTATTACTTTGTATTGCGGCGCGCAACCTGATCCCACCGAACAACAACAATTCACAAAGAACAACAACAACAATTCTCAAAGAATTTCTATAGCCATCAATACTATTTCCATCATATTCAACAACTCATATGCATTTTATGTCACCGCGATAATTGCCAATACAAGCCATATATGTTATTACCACAGTTGTTCCAACTGCATCATTTACGATTTCCTTCCATCATTTGTTTCTCAACTCTTACCACATAACACATTCACAATCACACATTTGGTTTATTGCCAATTACGTACACCATTATATCGGGAGACTTAACCACGAACAATCAAATCATACCAATCACAAGAATTCCACAAATAATCCACGTAGATATCACATACCAAATATTCGTACACCAAACAAAGTGACTTTACAAAGGTCAAAGTTAGCCATACATACCTTTTTGAGCTTTCCTTAAGTTACACGACGTTTTGAAAATTCTAGCAATCCCAATCTACTTGAGACATAACAAAATTAACACAAATTAAGAAGGTATTCATGGTTTCAGCTCATTTGAGCATTTTATCAAACACTAGTTGAGCATCTTGATTTTTAAATTCCTTTTACAAGATTTTCTTCTTTCCCCAACCCAATCTTTACTTATTTATATTCATCAATCTTCCTACAAACCTAATTGGTACATGCATGTATACATAATACTATTACCCCAAGAATCATACCCCAATAACCCACCTCACAATCTCTACAATACCAACACAACCTAGGTTAGGCACCTATGACTTCCAATCCCCATCCCATGAGTTACAATACTTAATCCATACTCATATTTCCATAATAACTCCATATATGTAAGTCTAAGGTGTAGGATTACCTCTTGTAGACCAAATCTTGAAAGACAAATTTGGGGTGTTCTTGAGATTTTGAAGAAACCCTATGAAACCCAATCAAAATCATGTTGTAACTAGTGATTGAGAAGTGAAATCACCATGAAAACACACTTAAAAACTTACCTTAGGTGTGCAATTCGATGCCTTTGTCGAGTTGGGGGTGTAGAGGAAGCCCTAAGCTTGAGAAATGACTCAAATTCTCTTATTTCCGGTCTTTAGGATATTTAAAAACCTTCCAGGCGCGCGAGCTCGTGCTATGTTCGCGCGCGGGAGGCAGAATAATCAGCATAATGCGCGACTTCACGCTAATGTTCGCGCTAGAGACACCTGCCCAGTAAAATGGTCATAACATTCCGTATACACCTCCAAATGAATAACGGTTTGTTGTGTTGGAAACTAGACTCAAAGGGCTTTAATTATATAGGTTATGCATCACACAACTCCTTATAGAACTGGAGATATGATCGTTCAAAGTGAGGTCTTGTGCGCACTAATTTACAGATTTCGTCTAATATGAAACTTTTCTAACTTGGCTTAGACTTAGGCCTCTCCTTAGACCCCAATTCACCTCTAGTATGGCGTATACACTTCTTAACATATCCAATTGATATCCATAATATCCTTAATCCTCATTTGTGAGCAAGATAAAATATTTGGCCTACATTGGCACCACGAAATCTTAAATTACTAAGCAAAATTTTTTCTGGGGCTTTACACAAGACTAGAGAGCTAAAGTGAGAAACTACACAAACACTCTGATGCTAAGGTAACGAAGGAATCAACGCCGAAATGGAAGGATGGCTATCAAAAACAAAGGGATCTCCCAAGAAGCGGAAGTTACCCCATATAAATGTTAGGATACAGAAACGGTCAGCCTGACCAAGACAGGTCCCGGTAGGCCAATAACTTCCAGGCGAGTCCCGAGGTAGTGCTCGACCTCAAGGGCCTCCATCAAAAGGAAGTTGGGCTTCAAAAGGCCAACAACGTCATCTCAAGTCCCGAGGTGGTAGGCAACCTCAAGGACCTCCATCAAAGGGAAGTTAGGCTTCAAAAGGCCAATGATGTCATCTTCAGTCCTGAGGTGGTACCCGACCTCGAGGACCTCCATCAACTAGAAGTTAGGCTTTAAGAAACCAGCAGTACCGTCTCCAATCTCAAGATGATACTTGATCTGACGAACCTCCTCCAAGGAGGGAAGTTGGGCTCCAGAAAACCTTCAGCACTATTATAGAGTCCGAGAGGGTATCTGACCTCGAAGGTTCCTCTCAAGAAGAAAAGTAAACACTTCGAGATCTGTCCATGAGGGCTCGACCTCAGGACATTGACTAAATATGGGTAACCCCTCCTCAGGGACATATATATAATGCCTTAAAAGGTTATCTACATCAAGTTCAAAGTAAATCTCGAGGTGCCTGAAGCTGACCTTCACTCAGAGACCACTCTAAAAAATTTCAAGGTTGGATACGCTATCTTCATGTGACTCGAGGGTCCTGATGGCCCGAATCTATCAGACCAATTTAGGCTTGATTCGAGGAACAGCGGTGGGCTCAGAAAGGAGTCGTTTCCATAAACCAAAGACCGTAGAGAATACTCGCACCTGAGTTAGATGTCGACAATCATCAGCAGAGTCATACATCCAGAACCCCCGCAAATACAAAAGAATAAGGCAAGTATCAAAGGCAGAAGTTAAGATAATATCTTTATATTCATAAACATTTGCTTACAACAGCTCTCGAGGGGTTCTTACATATGATTACAAAAGCCTACAAAGGGTCTCTACACAGAAACAAAGAAGCGAAGAGATACACGTTGTGAAAGCCTAAAGCCTAGTCTACTCTCGAAGGTCCACCTCCTACAGCAACGCCTTTGGACATCCTCTCTTCGGGCATGCGTCCTCAAAGACAATATCTTCCGAAGTATTGTTTCCTCGGGAGCCTCATCCCGGTCTTCCACACTAATATCCCCAAGGGATAAGTCGAGGAGGAAGAAAGGGGAGAAGCAAGAAGGGATGAAAAAATGCCATAGCCCGCCAAATGTCGAGGACCCTCACTGGCCAAGAGAACATCGGATAGGCAACATACTTGGCAAACGTCGGCCTCACTTGCTCGGCTACATTGAATTCACTTCTTGGGATGTTGAGCCGTGCAATATACCATCCTGGGGCAAAGCGCCACACCGAGCCGGGGTATAAAGGTGAGCGGCGGTGTATAATCCGAGCCTCTCCCACCGTAGCAGCGGTGTATAGTCCGAATAACATTCTAAAATGGGGAAAGTCGATCCCTCGTGTATCATCATCCAGAGCCAATAACGACAGTAGTAGCAACAACAACAACAATGACAAGATGGTATGATCTCTCTCGACAAGGGGAAGTTCAGGCAGAAGGCCACCTCACGGTTGAGGAGAATGCTTCCAAACAACCTTAAAGCCATGAACTCGAAGCATGGTGATTAGCAATAAAGAAAGATGGAGAGAAGAAAGGGATGAATGAATGGAGATAGGCACTCAGATAGAGAGATAACGCTAGAATATCCCCATTTATAGGGGGCAATGACACGACCTTCAAATGCCTTTGAAAGACTGACCGGCAGGTACAATTAATGTGTTCTTGAAGAACTGAATTGACGCCGGTACTGTCACTTTGAAGAATGAGAATTGACAGTGCATTAACTGGCATTGGCAAGACAAGTCCATGGGATGTCCCGGTTATCGTGAGAACTCATGCCATAGGTTACGTCATCGACATGATGTTGTCACGAGAAGCCCGAGGAGTCGGGAATCAGAATATTTTCTTATTACTTTGTTCCAAGAAATGCGGAGACTATCTATATACGGTGAAATCAGAGGGTCCAATTCCTCGTCATAAGGTGTTTTAGGAAGTCATCTCGAGAACTCGAGGCTGCGAGGTTGCGGTCGACTTCTCTCCCTTGGTGTCCATTTATGCCCGACCCAATGACAATGCTGGGAATGGGGAGTTCCCAAGACAAGCAGATAGCACTGGTAGAGCCTGGTGTCATGTCTAGCCATCTCATCTCCATACCTTTACAATTAATGCATTTTGTACTATGTTGAGATTCCTCTCCTATATAAAGGGGATCTTTGACATTTTGTAGGGGTACTGTTGTTGATCCCACTATTTTACACGAAATATACAAAAGCTCTTCCTTTTCTCTCTAACATATTCTCTCAATATTATTGCTCATATTTATTGTCTTCATAAATGTTCTTCATATATTGCTTGTCATTGGTCATAAAGAGCCTCCCTTCATTATATCCTAATTGTTAGCCTTTTCCCGATTATCCCCGATAGCTCGAGCTCGAGCCCAGGCATCGACCTCGAGGCCCCTTATCAGTCAGTCTGAGGCCCGAATAGCCAACCCCTCGGTTTGGTTATAACTCTACTTTAACTCACATTTCGTCTTTAAACTTCACATACCTAGCATCAACTACTTAGCAACTAGTATAAAAATAGATCACGTATTTTTAGAGTCCCATCAACAAATTTAATTGTTATTACCATTTTCACGGTAAACACCAACACTTTAAAAATACCTCCCCATGTGAATTGACCATATGAATAATACCATATGAATCAAACCCAAATGATAAATATTGAATCTTTAATCAAATACTCAAAGTCAACCAAAAGGTCAACTCGTGCTCGCACTCCGAAACCCAAAAACACTCAGAAATTCCACCAACCCATTCGAATACTTGTCCAACCATACAAGGTTTACCCAAATCCGACTCTGAATCGATGTTAAAATCTCAATTATTCACTTTAAAAAATGTGTTTCAAAAAATCCTCAATTTCTCTTTTAGATGTCAAATATGAAATCCAATCAAATCCGAGACAAAAAAAACTTACCCAAAATAGCTAACTATCCATGCCTAAGGGCAAAGCATAAGAGCCATTGTCTCCAACTTAATGAGCATCGGGGCCGAGCATACAAAAGGTCGCTTCGACCCAAGGCGTAAGAGCCATTGTCGCCCTCCCATGAAAACACAAAAACCTGAGGGTCTAATCATCTCGAGTCGAAGCCCGACTCGTAGACAAAACCCAAAATAGTTGAGCAAAAGCATAAGAGCTGTAATGCCAGCTTACATTAAAAGTCGCATCGACCAAGCTCGTAAGAGCCCTCGGGCCATATCACGAATCTACGGATTCTCACCAACTCTGAAACCAGTCTACCTGCTCAGAAGAGAAGCAGAAAGGGGTATAGAAGAAATAAAACTTCAAGTTTTCTTTTATTTACATACGTGAAAAAGTTCATTCTCCATCTACAAGCACGCTCTGAAGATATCACATACAAAATGGTAATGTCTACGCCCCGCACCTGAGGGATACGACCTATCAGCCTCATCTTTACTCTCCTCGGCGTCGAACAGGAGTGATGAGCACCACGCTCGTCCGCCCTCGCTCGTGCCAACTCTTCCGCAAGAACAAAACCCCTGGCACCGATCTCCTCAAGAACCCTTATTCGGGATCTGCAACGAGCATATTCTTTGATCCTCTATTCACTATCGAGAGCCCTTTTCAACTCGGCTTGGGCATCAGTAGCATCCTTTAAAAATATTGCCATCTCCTAATCAGCCTTAGTCCGGCTCAGTGTTGCTTCGGTCCGAGCATTAACGATCTCAGCCCTAACCTTTGAAAGTTTTCGAGCTTCATGATCATATACGCTTTAACTGAAGTGTTATCATGAGCTAAACGGAGTTGGACCTCGAAGGTAGGAACATTAGCCAAGGCACCTTTTTCCTCTGAAGCTTGAGCTTGCGCCTGAGCTCTTAGCTCACCACAACCATTCCTGATTCAGTCGGCTTCACCCATAAGGCGTTCCAGGGCCTCCTTCTTTTTTTGCAGCTGGGATAGGTGAAGAGTTAACCTGAGAAGTTAAAAAGCGAAATGCGTACTCGCCTGGGATGGGAATTTACCTGCTCCATCAAATATATCTCGTAATTCGAGATCCGATATGCCTCATATCGCCAGTGATATTGCCAGTGTGCCAACTCAACTTCCTTCTTCTCGCAAAGGAGCCCAAGGGACCTACCCTCATCTAGAGCTTTCTAGACCCTAGCCCTATGATGGAGCAGCTCAGACCTAAGCCTGTCAAGGGCCTGAAAAGAAAAACTTGATAAGGAAGGGAAGACGCGAGATTCGGAAGGCAGTGCCAAAGCTCACCGCTAAGCGAAGTCGGCGGACTTCCTCGAAGTCCAAGCACACCTCTATTAATTTAGTCCCCTCGGCCCTGGAAGAATCAACCCCGGTTGAAGCACGATCACTCGGAGGAACCACCTCTCCAAAACCATAAACTTCGGGTGCAGCAGGCTCGGACGATGTTTTCTTCTCAAACACTCGGCCCCATTTTGCCCTGCAGTGAGCGCCATTGCACTGCAAATGCATATCCCGCTTATTATTGTTGTCCTTCAGCTTGGAAGCTGGCAACCCCTCCCCCTCTCCGGAGGAGCACAACCTCGCCCTTGGAGCCCATCTGATACCTACGACGGCAATATAAATACATGAGAAGGGAAAAATGTCTTCCCAAATGTACGAGGGACAAGGAAAAAGCAGTATACATACATACCAAGATATTTTGCTTCCCATATGCCCTGGGACACAGCTCGCCACCTACACTCGTCACAAGTCGAATGGGTCACCAGCATCCGGATCCAACCAGGTAGATCAGGAACTTTGCCCGACGCCCATGAAATTTCTGCAAAAAGGGAGGAAACACGATTACTAAACTAGCTTCCACCATGAGAAAATCTGAGAAAGCATGAGACGCTCTACTCACGTATATAATTCCATTCCTCGGGGAATGGCATAAGTTCCACGGGAATAATGTGAGTCGTTCAGACCTGGACGAACCGACTAATCCACTCTTGATCTCCATCTTCCTCATTGTCAACAACAAAAGGCGTGGACGAACAACACCGCAAGGTTAGCAGACCTCGATGATGAAAGGGCCGGTACAACCTAACAAGATGACTAAACATGAATTCAAGCCCTGCCTTCTCCGCAAAGAACCTCATAATCAGCACTATTCATCAAAACGACGGATGTATTTGCGCCAAAGTAACCCGATACATTAAACAAAAATCGAGCATGACCCTATCAAGGGGGACCAGTGCAAAAGGGTACAAGTACACGTTCAGGAATCCATCGGCAAGGTCCGTGATACCCTCATCCGGGGGAAGCACCTGTAACACTACCCCCTCGTCCTATTCGCAATCTCTCCTCACCAACTCAAG
This sequence comes from Nicotiana sylvestris, assembly GCF_000393655.2. Classification (NCBI taxonomy): domain Eukaryota; kingdom Viridiplantae; phylum Streptophyta; class Magnoliopsida; order Solanales; family Solanaceae; genus Nicotiana; species Nicotiana sylvestris. Next base: position 190,161,108 of record NC_091058.1, on the reverse strand, counting down.
GTGCTCCTTTCTTATCAAAGACATAGTCTTCAAGGTAAGCTCCCATGGATCCTGAATGCTGGGAGTGGAACTCTCCCCTCTCTGCCGGGCAGACCTTGAAGTAGCAGTGATGGCTATGGCAAGACTAGAGAGCTAAAGAAAGAACCTACACAAACACTCTGATGCTAAGGTAACGAAGGAATCAATGCCGAAATGGAAGGATAACTTTCTAAAACAAAGGGATCTCGCAAGAAGCGGAAGTGACCCCATATAAATGTGAGGATAGAACAACGGTCCGCCTGACCAAGATAGGTCCCTATAGGCCAATAACTTCCATGCGAGTCCCCAGGTGGTGCCCGACCTCGAGTGCCTCCATCAAAAGGAAGTTAGGCCTAAAAAGGCCAACAACATCGTCTCCAATCCCAAGGTGCTACCCCACCTCGAGGACCTCCATCAACTAGAAGTTAGGATTTAAGAGGCCAGCAGTATCGTCTCCAATCTCAAGATGATACTTGATCTCACTAACCTCTTCCAAGGAGGGAAGTTGGGCTCTAGAGATCCTTCAACACTATTATAGAGTCCGAGAGGGTATCCGACCTCGAAAGTTCCTATCAAGAAGAAAAGTAAAAAACTTTGAGCTCCTTCCATGAGGGCTCGACCTCAGGACATCACCTAAATATGGGTAACTCCTCCTTAGGGACCTATCTACAATGACTTAAAAGGTTATCTACATCATGTTCAAAGTAAATCTCCAGGTGCCTGAAGTTGACCTTCACTTAGAGACCACTCTCAAAAATTTAAAAGTTCGATACTCTATCTTTATGTGACTCGAGGGCCCCGATGGCCCGAATCTATCAGACCAATTTAGGCTTGATCTAAGGAACAATGGTGGGCTCAGAAAGGCGCCATTTCCATCAACCAAAGACTAGAGAGAATACTCGCACCCGAGTTAGATGTCGACAATCATCAGTAGAGGCATACATCCAGAATCCCCGCAAATACAAAAGAATATGGCAAGTATCAAAGTCAGAAGTCAAGATAATATATTTATATTCATAAACATTTGCTTACAACAGCTCTCGAGGGGTCCTTACATATTATTACAAAAGCCTACAAAGGATCTCTACACAGAAACAAGAAGCGAAGAGATACACGTAGTGAAAGCCTAGAGCCTAGTCTAATCTCGAAGGTCCACCTCTTGCAGCAATGCCTTTGGACATCCTCTCTTCGGGCATGCATCCTCAAAGACAATATCTTCCGAAGTGTTGTTTCCTTAGGAGCCTCATCCCGGTCTTCCACACTGATATCCCCAAGTGATAAGTCAAGGAGGAAGAAAGGTTAGAAGCAGGAAGGGACGAAAAAATGCCATAGCCCACCAAAGGTCGAGGACCCTTACTGGCCAAGAGAACCTCGGAGAGGCAACATACCTGGCGAACGTCGGCCTTACTTGCACGGCTACATTGAATTCACTTCTTGGGACATTGAGCCGTGAAAGCTATCAGCCCGGGGCGAAGCGCCATGCTGAGCCGGGGTATGAAGGTGAGCGGCGGTGTATAATCTGAGCCCCTCCCCCCCGAGTAGCGGTGTATAGTCCGAATAAAATTTTAAAATGGGGAAAGTCGATCCCCCGTATATCATCATTCCAAGCCAATAACGACAGTAGTAGCAACAACAAGACGGTATGATCTCGTTCGATAATGGGAAGTTCAGGAAGAAGGCTACCATACAACTGAGGAGAATACTTCCAAACAACCTTAAAGCCGTGAACTTGAAGCATGGTGATTAGCAATAAAGAAAGATGGAGAGAATAAAGGGATGAATGAATTGAGGAAGGCACTCAGATAGAGAGATAACGCTAGAATATCCCCATTTATAGGGGGTAATGACACGACCTTCAAATGCCTTTGAAAGACTGAACGACAGGTACAAGTAATGTGTTCTTGAAGAACTGAATCGACGACGGTATTGTCACTTTGAAGAACGAGAATCGATAGTGCATTAAATAGCATCGGCAAGACAAGTCCATGGGATGTCCCGGTTATCGTGAGAACTCACGCCATAGATTGCATCATCGGCATGACATCATCACGGGAAGCCCGAGGAGTCGGGTATCAGAATCATTTCCTATTACTTCATTCTAGGAAACGCGGAGACTATCTATATCCAGTAAAATCGGAGGGTCCAATTCCTCGTCATTAAGTTGTTTTGGGATGTTATCTCGAGATCTCGAGGCTACATGGTTGCGGTCGACTTCTCTCCCTCGATGTCCATTTATGCCCGACCCAACGATAATGCCGGGAATGGGGAGTTCCCAAGGCGAGCAGATAGCAGTGGCAGAGCCTGGTGTCACGTCTAGCCATCCCATCTCCATACGTTTACAGTTAATGCATTTTGTACTATGTTGAGATTCCCCTCCTAAATAAAGGGGATCCTTGCCATCTTGTAGGGGGGCTGTTGTTTCTCCAACTATTTTACACGAAATATACAAGAGCTCTTCCTTTTCTCTCTAACATATTCTCTCGATATTATTGCTCATATTTATTGCCTTCATACTTGTTCTTCATTTATTGCTTGTCATTGGCCATAAAGAGCCTCCCTTCATTATATCCTAATTGTTAGCCTTTTCCCGATTATCCTCGATAGCTCGAGCCCGAGCCCAGGCATCGACCGCGAGGCGCCTCATCGGTCAGTTTGAGTCCCGAATAGCCAACCCCTCGGTTTAGTTATATCTCTACTTTAGCTTGCATTTCGTCTTTAAACTTCACATGCCTAGCATTAACTGCTTAACAACTAGCCTAAAATAGATCACATATTTTTAGAGTCCCATCAACAAATTTAATTGTTATTACCATTTTCACGGCAAGCAACAACACTCTTAAAATACCTCCCCTTGTGAATCGACCATATGAATAATACCACATGAATCAAACACAAATGATAAATATTGAATCTTTAATCAAATACTCAAAGTCAACCAAAAGGTCAACTCGTTCTCGCACTCCGAAACCCCAAAAAACTCACAAATTCCACCAACCCATTCGAATACATGTCCAACCATACAAGTTTTACCCAAATCTAGCTCTCAATCGATGTTAAAATCTCAATATTTCACTTAAAAAAAAGTTTTTCAAAAAATCCTCAATTTCTCTTTTAGATGTCAAAGATGTAATCATGTATAATAATCAAATCCGAGACAAAAAAAAACATACCCAATCCAAGTGGGTGAAAATAGCCTAAACAATTATCTCAATCCGAGCTCCTAATCTCAAAATATGGTACAATGACAAAAACACACAAATATTATAACTTATACATCTGTTCTAGAAGCACCCTTCACGATCGAAGTTAATGGCCATGCAATCGCAAAGCACAGAATCATTTTCACCCTTAAAATGAACTACGCAATCGCGCAAGGCCAATCGCGATCGCGGAAGATAATCAGCTTGAACATAGAAAATGTTGACCATAAACATGAACGCTAGAAAAAAAATTACCACTACTCAACTCAACCCTACGAGAACATACTACATCCACGCGAATGGGAAGAACATCAAGCACTAATCACGGCAAAGTACTTTACACGATCACGGCAATACCATCGTGATTGTGAAGAACATATGAGGAATTAGAATTCAGTAGCTCCAATCATCACAAAAGTGGTCCAGAACCACCCCGAATCACACCCGAGTCCCCCGGGACCCCATCCAATCATAGAAACAAGTCCAAATGTATTAAAAGGACCTACTTTAGGTCTCAAGTCACACAACACAACAATAAATCACACCTCGATTCAAGCTCAAGGACCTAACTAACTTCCAACTTACAAAATTCATGTCGAACCACGTCTAAGCAACTCAGAATCACCTCAAATTTTTCACACAAGATCCAAATGACATAACAGACCAATTCAACTCTCAGAACAACAATCTGAACATGATAACATCGAAGTCAACTCCCGATCAAACTTGTGAACTTTCCAAACCTTCAAATTGCCAACTTTGGTCAAATAGAACCAACACCCTCTACAAACATCCAAACACGAATTCGAACTTACACCTAAGTCCAAAATCATCATACGAACCTATTAGAACCATCAAAATGTGAATCCAATTCTGTTTGCACAGAAGTCAAACCTTGATAAACTCTTCAACTTTAAGCCTCCAAAACTAAAAATTTCTCCTCCAAATCAAACCTGTCGAACATTGAAACCAACCAATCACGCAAGACACAATACATCATACGATGATACTCAAGATCTGAAACTACCAAATGGAAGGCCAATGCTCAAAATGACTGGTTAGGTCGTTACATTCCCTCACACTTAAACATACATTCATCCTCAAACGTGCCAAGAGTCATCCTAAAGACATTGTTTACCGTGAAAATGGTAACAACAATTAAATTTATAAATGGGATTCTAAAAATACCTGATCTATTTTTATGCTAGTTGTTAGAGCAGATGATGCTAGGAATATGAAGTTTAATGATGAAATGCAAGCTAAAATGAGGCAGTAATCAAATCGAGAGGACTGCTTCTCGGGTATAAGACTAGTCGATGGGGGACCTCGGGGTCGATATTCGGGTCGAGCTCGAGCTATCGGGGATAGTTGGGAATGGGATAACAGTTAGGTTATAATCAAACAAAACTCTATATGGCCAAGGCCAAGCGATAAATAAAGAACAATTAAGAAAGTGATAAATGCTAAAGTATCCTCAAGCCAGTGAGAGCAAGCGAGTTAGAGAAAAAACAGAGAGAGAGATATTATTGATCTTGTGGAGAAATAATTGGAGCAACATAAGCCCTTTACAAGGTAGTGTGGGTTCCCTTTATATAGGAGGGGAACCCGACTATAGTACATGGGCATTAATTGTAAAGTATGGAGATGTGACAACTAGATGCCATGCTTCGGCGGCTCTGGATAGGCCGGCCCTATCAGACTTAACCGTGTGTTTAGGGAACTTCCCCTTCTGTTCTAGCCTCATCCTCCGTCTTCTTCGAGTTGAGCTCCGACGAGCCCCGAGGGAGGGAACTCGGTTGTGGATTCATGTCCTCTAGGTCTCAAGGCATTCTTCCGAAGTGGCTTGATAGCGAGAAATCAAGTCCTCTGATTTTGCTATAGACAGATAGTCTCCGCGTTTCCCAGAATGAAGCAATGGGAAATGATTCTAACACCTAACTCCCCGAGCTTCTTATGGTGACATCACAATAACGATGCAACCTGTGGCGCGAGCTTTTGTGGCAACCGGGTTGCCCTACAAACTTGTATATTTTTACATCATTTAACGCGTTGCTGATTCCCGTTCTCTAAGGTGAGTGTACCGCCGTCAATTCGATTTTTCAAGAGTGCAGTATTGCATCCACTGGTAAATCTATCCCAATGCTTCTGTTTGCTTATTTACCCATTTCTTCTTATCATCTTCCTCCATCCTTGTACATCATGTTTGGGTCTCACAGCCTCAAGGCCGTTCGGTAGAGCTCCCGTAGGCGGTGTTGTGGCATGTTGCCAGAGCTTCCCTTTGTCGAGCATGACCGAGCTATCCTATCACTGTTTTGGTCATTGTTACGTTTCCTACTATTTGCTCGAGATGATGACTTATGAGGGTAAACTTTCCTTGCTCGGAAAAAGCTCATCAGATTACATACCACTGTTTAAAAGGGGGCTCGGATTACACACTGCAGCTCACCTTCATATCCTAGCTCGACGTGGTGCTCTTCCCCGAGCTGGGGGCTTGAACGGCTAGATTTTCACAAAAGTGGACTCTAAGTAGACGTGCAAGTGGGACTGAAGCTTGTTTGATCCGCTGTCTCTCCGAGGTTCTCTTGGCCAGCGAGGGTCCTCGAGCTTCAGAGAGCTATGGCATTTTTTCATCCCTCCCTATTTCTCGCCCAATCCCTTGGGGATATCAGTGTGGAAGGCTGGGATGAGGCTTCTGAGGATGTGCGTCCGGAGGCACCCATTGCAGGAGGTGGACTTTCGAAGGTAGATCGGTCTCTAGGCTTTTACTTCGTGTGTGCATCCTTTGTAAGCTTTTACAATTGTATGTAAGGACCTCTCGAGGGCCATTGTATATAGATTTTAATGAATATGAATATACTTTCTTAACTTCAGTTTTCGATTCTTGCCTTATTATTGCATGCTCTTGTGCCCTTCAAGGTCTTCGAATGTTTTCCTTTGTTGTTAATCGCTGATATCTAACTCAAATGCGAGCGTTCATTCCGATCCTCTGCTGATTGACATGGCTCTTTTGCAAGCCCTCGTTGTACCTCAGACCAAGCCTGAATTGATCTGATAGGTTTGGGCTTTCGGGACCTCCGAGTTTCATTGAGATAGTACGCTGAGTTTAGAGCTTTCGAGAGCGGAAACCTGAGTGAAGGTAAACTTTGGGTTAACTGGGGCTCTTTTTTAGAACTTGATGTAGATGGATTTTTAAAGTGTAGTGGATAAACTTCTATTGAGGGGTTGCTTGTACTCAGGCTCTGCCTCGAGCCATCGTGATCAGAGTTTCACATGCTTATTTTTCTATTTAAAAAAGGAAACCATGAGATCGGGTACCGCCTTGAGTTGAGTGATGACGTTGAAAGCTTCCCAAAGCTCGACTTCTTTTTTGGCGAAGATCCTTGAGGTCAGATGCTGCCTCGAAACTGGAGAAAACACGGTTGACTCCTTGAGGCCGGGCTTCTCGTCGATGGATGCCTTTGGGGTTGCCGTTTCTCGCATATATGTGGGGCGGCTTCGACTTCTTCAAAAGGCCTCACTATATTAGATAGCTACCCTTCTGCCTTAGCGTAGGGTTCTTCATTTCTTCAGGCGCAAAAAGCGTTGGCACACGTTCTTGCTTTAGTTTGTCAATTCTACGATAGCCATGTCAACTAATTTGGGGTCGGCCAGGCAAGGATTGGGGAGTGTTACTCCCGGTGCTCAGGATCCGCGGGAGTTCGCTGTGAAGACCGTATCGTTGATAAAAGTGGAACATCTGGAGATGGTGAGGAGATTCTGCGGATGGAGCGAGGGGATAATGCTGTAGGTGCTTTCCCTGGATTCTACAGATTCTGGTGATGGATTCTTGATCTTATGCCTATATCCGTTTGCATTTGGCCCCCTTGATAGGTTCGTGCTTGATTTTTGCTTGAAGTATCGGGTTACTTTGGCTCAAATACATCTGTTGTTTTGGTAGGTGGTGCTGATGATGAGGTACTTTACGGAGAAGGTTGGCCTTTAATTCATGCTCAGTCACCTCGTCAGGCTATACCAGCCCTTCCATCACCGAGGCCTGCTAACCCTAAGGTGCTGTTCGTCCACGCCCTTCGTCATTAACGATGGAGAAGATAGGGATTGAGAGTGGGCCAGTCAGTTCATCCAGGTATGGACGACTTACTTCATCCACGTGGAGCTTATGCCATTTCCCGAGGGATGAAATTACGCACGTGAGTGGAGTGCCTGGCGCTTTCTCAGATTTTTCTTATAGAAAAAAATCAGTTGAGTAACTCTGTTTCTCCCTTCTTGCAGCAACTTCATGGATGTTGGGCGAAGTTCTAGATCTGCCCGGTCGGGTCTGGAGGTTGGTGACCCATTCGACCTGCGACGAGCGTAGGTGGTGAGCTGTATTCTGTATCAGATGGGGAATAAGATACCAAGGTATGCGTGCACGCTGCCTTTTCCTTGGACTTTATATATTTGAGATGACATTTTCCCCTTTCTTTTGTATCAGTTTTGCCGTTGTAGGTACTGGGCGGTTCCTTGGGATGAGGCAGTGTTCTTCCGAAGAGGGGAAGGAGTCATTAGCCTTTGAGCTGAGGGATGATGGCGATAAATGGGATTTGCACCCGCAGTGTGGTGGAGCTTTTTATGAGGCTCAATGGGCTCGTATATTTGAGAAGAAGGCATCGTCCGAGCCTGCTATTCCCGGAGTGTTTGATTCCAGGATGGTGGTTCCTCTGAGTGAATATCATTTGCCTGAAGTTGATTCTCCTGGGGACGGAGGGGCAGGACAAACAGGAGTGTGCTCCGCCATTGAGGAAGTTCGTCGGCTTCACTTCATGGTGTGTTTCAAGACAGTTATCCCGGTATTTCGTGTCTTTCATTCTTTATTGAGCTTTTCTTTTGCAGGTCTTTGATAGGCTCAGGTCTAAACTATTCCGTCAAGGGGCAAGGTTTTTGGAAGCTCTGGATGAGGGTGAGTCCTTTAAGGTCCTTTGCAAGGAGAAGGAGATTGAATTGATGTATTGGCGATATGAGGCGTATCAGAGCTTGAATTACGAGAGCTACTTGACGGAGCATGTAACCTTTCATAGTACGCGCTTCACTCCTTTTGACTCACAAGGTTATCCCCTTTTTCCTATCTTAGCGGCAGAAAAAGACGGATTCCTTGGAATACCTTAAGGGCAAAGCCGACCGCGACATGAATGCTTGCGTTGAACTAAGCGCTCAGGTGCAATATCAAGCTTTAGAGGAGAAAAGCACTTTGGCCAAGGTTCCAGCCTTCGAGGTCTAACTCTGTGGCTCGTGACAATGCTTCAGTTCAAGCAAATATGATCGCAAAGCTCGAGACTGATCTCTCAAAGGTCAGGGCTAGATAACCGATGCTCAGGCTGAAGCGTCATTGAGTCGAACCAGGGTTGATCAGGAGATGGCAATTCATGTGAAAGATGCTGATGACGCTCAGTCTAAGTTGAAGTGGGACCTCGATCGTGAGAAGAGGATCGAAGAATATGTTCGTTATAGATCCCATAGAGAGGTACACGAGGAGGTCGGCTCTAAGGGCTTTGTTCTCTCAGGGGAATTGGCTCGTGCAAGGGCGGACGAGCACAATGCTCGGTTACTTCTTGTTGACGTCTCGGAGAGTGAATATAGGGCTGGTAGGCCATAGGCTTCTGGAGTAGAGCATAAATTCCATCGTTTTTCAATTTTGTATTTGATATCTGCAGAACATGTTTATAGATGGAGAGCGCGCCTTTTGCGTATATAAAATAAGGGAAAACTTGAAGCATTATCTCTTTCGTATCCCTTTCTATATTGCTTTGACCAGGTGGGCTGGTTTCCGTGTTTGACAGGAACCTCGTGGGTCCGGAGCTAATTAGGCAGGTCTGGAGGCTTTTAAGCACGACTTTTGTTGTAAGTAGGTGTTGGGGCCTCTATGCTTTGCCCAGCTGTTTAGGCTCAATCATTGAGCTCGACCTTGACTCGAGCTTTCCAGACCTCTAGTCTCCTATGCCTACATGAGCTAATTATAATCGTTTTTGTTTCTCGCCCTAGGGCATTTGTTGTTTCCACTATTTTGGGTTCAGTCTCCAAGTCGTGTTGCGACTCGAGCTTCAATTGACCCTCAAGTTTTTTCGTGCCTGCTTAGGCGAATGAGGATGGTTTTTATTTCTTTGCCCTTGGTCGTTTGTTGTTTCAACTATTTTGGGTCCAGTCTTAGAGTCACAACGCAACTCGAGCTTCAATTGACCCTCAAGTTTTTTAAATTTTCAAGCTGGAGACAGAGGCTCTTACACTGTTTGGTCGTTGAGACCTTTTAATATGTTACCCAACGACTTGTACAGTTAACTATTTTGGATCCAGTATCCGAATCAGGTTACGACTCGAGCTCATTTTAATCTTCAAGTTGTCAATTTTCAAGCTGGTGACAATGGCTCTTACGCTATTTGGTTGTTGAGACATTTTAGTGTGCGGCCCGAAGGCTTATTTGGCTGGCAACAATGGCTTTTACGTTTTTCCCATAAGCATTTTGTAGGCTTTGTATTCCTCTCGTCAAGGTCTTTTTGAAATAATTTTGCCTGGCCCGTCGTCGGTTCGAGAAGAACCTCGATTTCAAGTCGTTAGCGGCGATGTTCAAGCACCTCAGAAGGTTTTTAGCTCGTATGATGAGTAGGTCGAAGCCTTGTGATTTTGAGCTGACATGGTCGAAGATCATTTGCTTGTTAAGGGAAGCCTGTTTTAACCGGTTCTTTCCGAAGTATATTCGAAGTAATGGCCTGCGATTTTGTTTAGCGACGGTCGGGTGTCCCAGAGTTGCGTTAATTTGGCTGGATCAGCCGTTTGACCGTAGCCATATGTGTTTAGCCAGAGCCATTTTTTTTCCCGAGTGGTAGTTTAGGCGTCTACACCGAGGGTATGCCCTTTCGGGATTCTTACAAATTCGACGTATAGCCTAAACTTTGGGATTTTGAGTTTTATGCTTGTAGTAAGGTCTTACAAAATTGTTCATACCTTTTGAGGTCTTACAGTTATTCATGCCTGTTGAGGTCTCACAGTTTGTGTTGCTATGTAGAATAGATCTGGTTATACCGAGTCTGCCCGCTCGGGGTCTTACGACCTAGGGTTTCCCAGTGTAAGGTGATTGGCAACAGTCTCCGAGTCATCAAGTTTGCTTGGGGTGGAAGGCCGTTATTCGTGAGCTCCGAGTTACCTTGCTGGGGCTTTGTGAGCCCGGAGTTCCAACCCTGAGGTCGTGCGAGCGCCAAATTGTCGCCGTCAAGTTTCTGAGTACTTCGGGACGTATTCGGTGGAGGGATCCTTGCCGAGAGTATACAGAAATTTCCTCTTCTAGAGTATGGGATGCTGAAAGATGTTCTTTTATTGCTTGGCTTAAATACATATCGTTTCGTTGTTGTGAGCTCGGCCCACGGAAGCAAGGCTCCTTAGACCATTTGGTTTGGTACTTAATTCCCTATTAAAACTTGGTCTGTCATTCCCCGGACCTTCTAAGCGGTCGAGACTTTTCAGAGAGAGAGGGGGGTGTCCTTCATCATTTGATTGTAGAAGAAAGGATTGTGATCTTGTCAGATCCTCCTCAAGGGGTACGCTGCTCTTCTAAGAACCTTGCTGGCGACACCTTCTTTTGGGCAGAATTCCGGTCGAGGGGAAGGAGCCCGACGGGTTTTATTAAGGCCTCGGGTCCTCGGGTAGAGTTAGCACTTCCGAATGCCCTAGCCGGATGTCTGCGTACAGGTTAGTAAAAAACAATGAAGGAAAGGGGTAATTTTTCTTTACTGCGGGGTGCGTAGGCGATGTTCCGGGGTTTGATAGGTTCCTGCTGTTTCGGAGTGTGGATTCTCGTATGGCCCTCTGCCGTGTTTAATCGAACTTGACCGAAGATGTGGTTCACTTAACCTTTGATCCTTTCAAGAGTGGAGGTATCGATGTCGGCGATGCGTCATATGATGAGAAATTTCCTCTTGTCGTGTATTACTTTCCGCTCACGGTTTTAATTACGTCCCTTGCGTGAAATTTCATCCCTCTAGCAAAGAGGGGGCAGCGCTGTCTTCGTGCGGTGCGCTTGTGGTTGTCTGAATAAGGCATCTGTGCTTTGCGCCTCCTTTGACGGTATGGGACTCGGCGTTCCCGTCTGAGCAAGCCGTGCGGTATCGAGAGAATGGTCTTACTCCTTGATGTAGCAGTTGCTGTCTGGAATTTGTTAAAGATTCGAGAGGTGGTCGTGTTTTGACATATTGTTTCGAGACGCAATATTAACCTCGGCCTGACAATGTTGATGTGTTGATCGAACCATGTAGCGGTCGCCGTCTAGAAATTGTTAAAGATTCAAAAGGTGGTCGTGTTTTGACCGGCGGTCCGAGCCAAAATAATAACCTCGGTCCGACAACGTTGATGTGTTGATCGAACCACCTTAATTCATGAGCACATGTTTTATTTGAAATAGATCAAATGAGGGAGAAGGTTACCAATGCGTCAGTGTGAGGCTGAGGCGAAGTCTAGGCGTCCTTTTTGCTGGATGTAAGGGTGTCCTCCATAACGTATCCCGGGGGCCGCCTTTTTCATGGTAACGAGCATTCTTACTTTCCATTTTATGAGTCCTTGGAGGGTGTCGTTGCTCCTCCACTGTCATTAAAATACATCGCAACTCATTTGCTTCGTTCTTCCTGGTTGCCTTCCTCGGTCGGGGCTGAATTCTAGCCTGATTGCTCGATAGTGCTCGACGACGATTTTTATTTAGTAGCACGGATATTTTCCTCCTGAGGTGGTGGCCATTTTCGACCCCGTGGTTGTGCGTGCCATACGGTTCCTGCGCCAGGCTGTGATTCATTTGAGAGGGATTCGACCGAATAGGTCTGAGCAATTTTGCGTCCCTGGTTTCCCTTATTGTGAACATGATGTTTGGTATAGCGATGCTGAAATTGCACTCTAATGGGCAAGGTGTCCCTGTTGGCCGTGCATCCTCGTCAAATCTGGCTTTATTGAAGATTCCTCGAGGATGTTTCCCTCAGGCCATTTCCTGATTGTTGCAAGGTAGATTGTGTATCGGGGCGTTCCTCCTATCTGCGGCGAATGGGTGGTACCTCCCTCTATTGGGCATTAGTTTCTTTTCCGAGATCTTGCTTGGGTACACTAAGCTTGAGGAGGTTCCTGGATGGTCATTCATGACCTTGATTCACTACTGGTGCCGGGTACGGGCATCCCACCACATCTTGGCTGGGTATCTGATCGAGTTTTGTTTGAACTACCCCGTAGTCGTTGGGCTTGGTTTGTTTAGGCTTTGTGAGAAGGCCTGTGATGCCCAATATTCCAAAACTGGGGGCGACCTCGTTCGTTCTATCAGGGAATGCAGTGCGAATTCCCGTGGCATTTAATTCTCCCTTTATTCGGCCCCGATTGTGTCAGGCTCTCTCGTAACTGCTTCAATGGCATCGGCGTGTGTCTCTGCGGAGGAATCTGCCGGTATGGTAAGCGAGTGTGTGGGGTCAGGTGCTAGGCTACGACACCACATCATGGTTCCTTTTCAGAGTGTTTCCCTGAACCTCTCCAACAAGACGGGCGCAAACTCATCATCTTGAAGGTCGTTGCCTTTTCCCGCGTATGTGTAAGTGGCGATGTGTTCGTCGGGATCCAAGGTCCTATTATACTTAGGGATTTCTGACGTTCTGGACTTCCATGAAATGGGTTCCAGGACCGCTTCCTCGGGGAACGACTATTGCATGAACTTCTATAAACCTGACTCGATCCTTTCAGAGAGATCCCCAAGTATCTTTGCTATGGCAGGGTCGGTTACCGATCCGTTGTTTCTTGATCTCTTGGGTACTTGTTCGGTGGGGGGAGCTATTTTCGGCGCTACTGTACTGGGAGTCCCCGAATGGCTTTGCAACTGAGTGATAGCCAACTATTGTGCCTGTAACATTTCAAAAATATCATGAAGACCAACTTCTTGTGTTTCCCGAATCGTGTTTTTTGGGGCTTCCTGTCGGTTGATATGTTGTATGCTCCCATTGGTGTGCGAGGTTTTGTCCTCCTGCTGCACGTCTTGCAAACCAGCATCCGGTGGAATCGGCCCAAGTGCGTTATCAGGCTTTTGCGACGTCGCGCCCATGACTGGAGCAACAACACCGTTTACGCCGTAAGCGGCAATGTGTTCATCGGGATCCAAGGTCCTGTTGTACTTAGGGAGTTCTGACATTCAGGACTTCCGTGAAATGTGTTCTAGGACTGCTTCCTCGGGGAACGACTGTTGCATGAACTTCCGTGAACCTAACTCGATCCTATCAGAGAGATCCCCAAGTATCTTAGCTATGGCAGGGTCGGTTACCGATCCGTTGTTGCTTGATCTCTCGGGTACTTGTTCGGCGGGGGGAGCTATTTTCGGCGTTACTGTATTGGGAGTCCCCGGATGGCTTTGCAACTGAGCGATATCCAACTGCTGTGCTTGTAACATTTCAAAAATATCATGAAGACTAACTTCCTGTGTTTCCCAAATCGGGGTTTTTTGGGCTTCCTGTCGGTCGATATGCTGTATGGTCCCGTTGGTGTGTGAGGTTTCGTCGGCCTGCTGCGCGTCTTGCAAACCAACATCTGCTGGACTCGGCCCAGGTGTGTTATCGGGCTTTTGCGTTGTCGCACCAATGACTGGAGCAGCCACACCATTTTTGCTGTGAACTTCTAGGTTATCATTCTCGACTCTGTTTATCGAGCCATAAATTTTGACCTGAAATCAAGAGATCATGGACAAGAAAAAGTGTGTATGTTAACTCACGTTTGTGCAGTGAAACCAGCAAGAAACTAATCACTATTATTTTGAGCCCCACGGTGGACGCCAAACTGTTTACCTTGAAAATGGTAACAACAATTAAATTTGTAAATAGGATTCTAAAAATACATGATCTATTTTTATGCTAGTTGTTAGAGCAGATGATGCTAGGAATATGAAGTTTAATGATGAAATGCAAGCTAAAACAAGGCAGTAATCAAACCACGAGGCCTGCTGCTCGGGTATAGGACTGTTCTATGGGGAACCTCGGGGTCGATATCCGGGTCGAGCTCGAGCTATAGGGGATAGTCGGTAATGGGATAACAGTTAGGTTATGATCAAACAAAGCTCTATATGGCTGAGGCCAAGTGATAAATAAAGAACAAGTAAGAAAGCGATAAATGCTAAAGTGACCTTGAGCCAGTGAGAGCAAGCGAGTTAAAGAGAAGAGAGAGAGATATATTATTGATTTTGTGGAGAAATAATTGGAGCAACATCAGCCCTCTACAAGGTAGTGTGGGTTCCCTTTATATAAGAGGGGAGCCGTGCTATATTACATGGGCATTAATTGTAAAGTATGGAGATGTAACATCTAGAGGCCATGCTTCGGTGTAGGCTCTGGATAGGCCGGCCCTGTCAGACTTAGCCATGTGTCTAGGGAACTTCCCCTTCTGTTCTAGCCTCATCCTCCGTCTTGTTCGAGTCGGGCCCCGACGAGCCCCGAGGGAGGGAACTCGGTCGTGGCTTCACGTCCTCAGGGTTCGAGGCATTCTTCCAAAGTGGCTTGATAGCGAGAAATCAAGTCCTCTGATTTCGCCGTATAGAGCCATTATGTCTCGGTATAAACTCACCATTCCCTTACCCATGGATGATCCCACATAACCTCAAACTATATAATCACATCAACACAATCTAAATAAAGACTCTTTCTTCAACCTTAGTCCATAAGTCTTAGAACCATATTTCACCATCTGAAGTTTCTTATAAGATATGATTCTTGCATATACACTGAATAAGTCTAAGCGAGCTACATCAAGCCATAGCCATATTTGAAGATATAATCACATGATGTACCATATAACTCATGTACTCATAGTAATATCTTAAGATTGTAATAGCTGCTCATTACGAAATCTGGTACTAACAACATACCTCATATCATATAAAACATTCCAAACCTTCCCGACACAGTTAATGATGAGGCAACATATAGAACTCATAACCCCTCTTCAGATTAATAAGTCGTGGACCTCTCTCGCACGAAAAAAACCATTGGCAAATTCTTAGCTGACTAATGACATTATTCTCCCAATTATACCTTATCCAAATCCAATTGCTCTAATTCCAGGTCGAATAACCTCATCTCACCCAGTACAAGCTGCTCGACCGAGATGCCACACCCATTACTTAGAACCATATATGACGCAATCCATACCCAACAAGTAATAACTCGAATATAAATGACGATAAAAAAATAACTGAATATGAGAACTATCCAACAAGTCCAATAGGTACAAGCCCAACAACAACATACTATGAATACATCCCACAAGAGAGAAGCAAAACACACAAGATTACCACAAAGAATCTCATCCTAGCATAACCACATTACAACATGTAGCCTAGTCCAACCATAACGATCCACATGGAATAACCATCAAACCGGAATGCTCACACTCATCCAATAGCAACAGAAAACAGACGAGGTGCATGACAATAACCATAGAGAAACAGATAGCACAATAAACCGCCGATAGGAAAATCATAAATAAGGTGCAATAAGTGACTCAACATCTCAAGAGCTATCTCTTTCCAAATCTCCCCACCATGCCTAAAAAGAACAACATCATACGCGTGAATAGCCAAGCAATCTCACAACCCGTCATAGCATAAAAGAGCAACATATGAAATAAATCAGAGCACAGATAACATCCTCTCCACTCAATGTCACACCCAAATCAAAAGATACACAAGAGTTAGCAAACTCCATCCAATGTAAGATACATATTCTCATTCGACCTAACAATGGGTACCAAATCAATCTCGATCATCATAAAATAGGAAAATAGCTTTCAAAAAGTCTACGATAATGTCACGCCCCGAACTTGGGGGGCGAGACCGGCACATAGTGCCTCACCTATCCTTGCCTACCAATATGCAACTAAGGGTTTCTGAATATATGATATCATACTTTAGCCAAGGGACACATTGCAAGACAACTACGAATGCTGACTAAATATCAATATAAAATTTGGCCAACAAGGCCGTCACAATTATTGCAGCAGACAAACCAACCAAATATACATACAGGGCCTACAATCCCAACATATTGCACTAATTGACAGGATATGTCTCTAAGCCTCTATTGGTGGATATACTATGATCGGAACAGCTCCCCGACCTACTCATACCATATATACATATATACACAAGATGTACATAAATCTCTAGACCCGGCAACTTCGAAAGGCATGGAGATTACCGATCAAGCTGAACTCGGGCAGCACTTAATGAGGAGGTCTACCCGCCTGTGTGTCTGAACCTGCACGCATGAAATGCAGCACCTCCATAAAAGTGATGTCATTACAAAATAATGTACCGAGTATGTAAGGTAATATATTGAAAGCTGAAACTGAACTGATATAATAACTGCAAGTAACTGGAAGTTAAAGATAATCTGAAGATATGTTTATCTGCTGATACTAACTCAACTCTCTCAATATAGTAAGTAAAATAGTTGTCCGGCCCTATAAGGCTCGGTATGTGTGTATGTATATAAATATATAACTGCTCTATCGTAGTAGGCTCGCTCATAGGCGCTCGACCATACTAGGCTCTGTAGCTCGACCACCGAGGCTCGCTCATAGGTGCTCGGCCACAGTAGGCTCGGTATATATCGTACCATCTGATTAGAGGTTTCCCATTAGGGGCCTGCCTATCGATTATCACTCGATGGTAATGAAAATACTTTAATACTATATATAAAAAACTCTCTGCTCTCTTGACTGTAAGAAAGAAATACTCAATTGAATATGAAGTTCCGATAAGGAGAATATCGTAACTTACAAAACTAGGAAATACACATAACTTGCGAGACTAGCAAAATATACATAAATTCCGGGCTATGAATTTTTCTTTATGACTCGTTATCAACCTTCTATAATTACGAGATCGTGATAAAATGAAGGAAAAACTTAGCCTTAACATACCCGAAGTAGGAAAAAATTCGTATGATATTCTTGAGAAATATTGCACCGCACTCCTTTAGAATCGCAAAATCTTACGCTTTGAAGTTTTGATCACTTTGCAAATCTTAGCATCTTACTTTAAAATTCATGAACCATGTTACTAATAAAGAATAAGATGCTTATTTTCAAGAATGGAAATAACCGTACCTTTTTGTGGATTTTTGATAACACTTCTCCACCAAAATGATATAATGTAGTTATCACTTAAAATAATGCCACCTTTTCCAAGTGAATTAAGAGTCATCAAATATAAGGTGTATTGCTGCCACATAAATCATCAAGACTTATCCAAAATATATTAGGTAATTACCAATTTTTTTATTAACTTGCTAATTCCACAATAATAAATAATTAACCAATTAACCACATAATTAAGAATTATCTCAAATTACATAAAATATTACTCACTTTTAACATAACTTATACACCTCGCTGTCATGGTTAGGTGATATCTTGTATGGCACTAATCCATAAATATCGGGTATCTTGATTCTCTTGCCCTCTCGCCTTCATGAATTTACTTATCACTTGTTTGAAATAGCATAATACTCATAATCCGAAAACAATCTCATTCTCGAACTTACGTCGATTTACATACGACGAAACTTTAACGTACGAAAATGCGGGATGTAACAAGTAACCTTTCCATAACACATGCCCTCAGTTGTCTAACTTTTAAGATGTTTTCATACTCCATAACTGAAGAAAAGTCTGCCTCTAACAACATCCAGTCTCTAAACCTCGAAAATACAAGAATCTCCGTATCTGATCCCAACTCCACCACTCAATGACTTACACATCACTCAAGCAAAATCATCTCGTAAGAACTACACACATAAATAATTTGTGCCACGTAGAAAAACCTGAAACTCAACAACCAACAACAAGACGTTTACTATAATATTGGTCAAGCATCGGCATGTTAGAACACAAAGCGCCCTCTGAAGTACACATCTTTCCCATGTGATACCATATAGTTCCAACTTATTTGTAAACACTCGAGCCCTTCCATGCTATCTAGAACTCATGACCTTTCCTTTGTAACTGAACCGCAAACCTTGTACATTCATCTTCAGTCACACAATATGCATTGTACCTATCATGCCATCATATTAAAAATACCAGATCCTCATTATCAACTCCAAATCACAAGTAGAATAATCACTCCATCAACCAAAAACCTTCCACTTAACTTAGTTTAGGAGTGAACTTTGCAACACATAAGAAACCTTTCTTACCTATATAAGACATATGTCTCAAGTCATGGTCGAAAAAATAGAGAACTATTCGAAACCCATTTGCACATAAACAAGATATCAGAACTAAATCCATCTAACTCAACCAAGTCATGTAGACTGCCTAACCCAAGATTATTGCCTCAAAATACCAGTAAAGCTTCACCATAGAAAAGAAACTGATTGTTTATATTGCTATGTTGATCCAAACTACTATAAAACTGACCCATTTCTTCGAGTTCCTCTTGACTTGCCTTCAAGTTAACACTTCTCCTTACTAGTATATTATGGTCCTTAGTCAAAGATCACTGTTAGATACTCTAACATGAAACCACATCATCTTAAGGCCCATAAGCCACTGTATTCCCTCGGATCTGTGAAGAGGGTACATACCCCCGATGATGTACACATTTTCAGCAAGAGTTCTTTTTCTACTTCGGATCCGAGGGCAGGCGCAAAATGGGCCACAAAGTCTTCCAAAAGACACTTCGAAGAGGGTACGTAGTCAATACACATATAGTATGTCATTGAGAATATGATTTTAGCTTCTTAGATGCGCTTATTAATGCAAGAGCTAACTTTTCCAAATGTGAGTACCTGGTTTTAGCATCTCCTAGGGTCCGACTCACATAATAGATAGGAAATTACATACCTTGCTCTTCTCGAACAAATTATCCACTTACCGCCACCTCAGACACGGCTAAGTACAAGTAGAATGTTTCACTTTCCTTCGGAGTATGGAGCAGGGGTGGGCTTGAGAGATACCGTTTTAATTCTTCCAAGGCTTGTTGGCACTCTGGAGTCCACGTGTAATTGTTATTCTTCTTGAGTAGGGAAAAGAAATGATGGCTTCGATCCGATGACCTCGAGATAAATCGGCCTAGGGCAGCTACCCGTCCGGTCAGCCGTTGTACGACATTCACATTGTTCACTACGGTGATTTTGTCGATGGCTTTGATTTTATCGGGGTTGATCTCGATTACCCTGTTCGACAGCATGAACCCAAGAATTTGCCCGAGGCGACTCCAAAAATGCACTTCTCGAGGTTGGCTTCATGTTGTGCTTTCTTAGGATATCGAATGTCACTTGTAAATGGGTCAATAGTTCTCTGTGCGCAGGGACTTAACTAGCATGTGATCAATATAAACATCCATGGATTTGCCTATTTGATGTTCGATCATCTTATTGACTAGGTGTTGATATGTGGCTCCTGCATTTTTTAGCCCAAAGGGCATTGCATTATAATAATACGTACCATACTTTGTGATGAACGGAGTCTTTTCCTGGTCCTCCGGGTTCATTTGAATTTTGTTTTACCTAGAGTAGGCATCGAGAAAAGTAAGGATCTCGTGGCCGGCCGTAGCATCGATCAAACGATCGATGATGGGCAATGGGAAAGAATCTTTAGGGCATGCCTTGTTCAAAACTTTGTAGTCTACACACATTCTAAGTTTATTCCCCTTTTTAGGGACTACCACTACGTTAGCTAACAATTAGGGATATTTTACTTCCCTAATGGATCCTATCTTGAGTAGTTTGGTTACCTCTTCTTTGATGAATGCATGCTTTACCTCGGACCGAGGTCTCCTCTTTTGCTTCACCGGTTTAAATCTGGGATCGACACTTAGTCGATGGGTAGTTATCTCCAGTGGGATCCCTGTCAAATCTAAGTAGGACCAGGTGAAGCAATCAATGTTATTGGTAAGAAATTGAATGAGCTTTTTCCCGAGTTCAGGGGTTAACCCCGTCCCCAGGTATACCTTTCATTCTGGAACCATGGACTTTGTCGCATCCGATTCCTCGGGGGCAGCGAAGGCTCGGGGGATGAGGAAATCTTCCCTCCTGCTCAATCACCTGTATATCGATCACCTTTCCCTCCGGCTCAATCGAGGGTATGGGTTGTAATTGCTATTTGGACGCCTGTTTGTCCTTTGACCTTTCCAATATGGATGGTGTCGATACTGGTTCCAAGTCGTGTACTACAAATATCTCCTAAGCTGCATGTCGCTGTCCATATACTGTTTTCATGCCATCCTTTGTTGGGAACTTCATAATTTGATAAATGGTTGATAGCACCACGCTCATGTTATGGATCCACGACCTTCCAAGCAGAGCATTATACCTCATGTCACCTTCGATGACATGAAATTTGGTATCTTTTATGGTTATGACCACGTCGATTGGGAGGATGATTTCACCCTTCGTCGTTTCACTTTACATGTTAAAGCCATTCAAGACTCGAGATGCTGGTATGATTTGGCTGAGCAACCCAAGTTGCTCCATGACCTTTGACCTAATTATATTTGCCGAACTACCTGGATCCACGAGAACAAATTTAACTTGAACTTTATTTAAAATGATAGAAATTACCACAGCATAGTTGTGATGCTGAGATAAGGTCTCGATGTCTTCTTCGCTGAACGTGGGGGCGTCATCGAGAATGTAGTCCCGAGTCCATTTCTCCCTTATGATGGATACTTTGGTATGGTTGAATATAGGTCCTTATGGGACGTCAACCCCACCAATGACCATGTGAATGACATGCTGAGGTTCTTTAGGTTCATTTCTCATTTTTTCATCTCTCTCTCTCGGAAATGGTTCTTGGTCCGGTCGCTGATAAATTCACGATGATACCCCTCGTTGAATAACCGGACTAGCTCCTCTCTAATTTGCATGTAATCCTCGGTCCTATGCCCATGAGTACCATGATAATTTCACATCAAGATGAGGTTACTCTAATAAGGATCGGTCTGTATATGCTTGGGCCATCTAGTATCTCTAATTTTGCCAATGGCTAAGACGGTACCCGAGGCATCGATGTTGAAGTTGTACTCCGATAATTGGGGTGCCTCTACAGGTCCCAAGTGGCTATCAAACTCTCTTTTGCTCTTGAGTCCCTAGGAATTTTGACCTCGATTGTTCCGACATGTTACACCTTGAAATGTTCCTTCGATACTCGACGTATGGCTGATATCTTTTCTTATTCGGCCTTGGCCCCTTATCTACACTTCCTGATCCCTTTGCTAGTAACTTGCTTGGATAAACTAAGCCCAAGGGGCTCCCAACTAGTCATCCTCGACCCTAATATTTGATTGGTACCTGTTATGCACGTCTGCTAAAGTCACGGCAGGATACTCAATCAAGTGCTGTTTTAGATGCTTCGAAGCCATCGAACTTCATTCATTTAGTCCTTGAGTGAAGGCTTGTATGGCCCAGTCATCGGAGACCGGCAGTACCTCCATCTGTTCTAACTGGAAGCGAGAAATGAATTCCTTTAGCATCTCGTTCTTCATTTGCTTTATTTTGAATACATCGAACTTCCTTGTTGTGACTTTATGGCACCAGCATGTGCCTTTACAAATGAGTCTACCAATATGCCAAACGAATCAATAGAGTTTGAGGGTAAGTTATGGTACCAAATCATGTCACCCTTAGACAGAGTTTCGCCAAACATCTTTAGCAAAACTGACTCAATCTCATCGTCTTCCAAATCATTTCCTTTTATGTCACAAGTATACGTGGTGATGTGCTCATTGGGATTAGTGGTCCATTGTATTTTGGGATGTTTGGCATCTAAAACTTCTTCGAGATGGGCTTCGGAGCGGCACTTTGGGGGAATGGTTTTTGTACAAACTTCATTGAGTCTAGTCCTTTCAAAATTGGAGGTGCTCCCGGTATTTGGTCGACCCTCGAGTTTTATGTTTCCACCATTTTATCGTTGTCCTCAATGCTTTTTTCTCTTGATTCAATCCTCTTTATGAGTTCCTCGAGCATTCTCGTGATGGTGGGGTCAGTTCCTGAGTCGTTGTTGCTTTATATTTTTGGGGTTGGCTCAACATGATGAGTGGTTTCTAGCACAGCCATGCGCGGGGTCTTTTGCTGACTCTGCAACTGAGCGATAGCAACTTGTTGTGCTTGCAATATCTAAAAAATCACTTGTAGACTAACTTCTATTTCTCCTTGAGCATGTGTCTTTTGAGCGTTAGGTTGATCCCCTCCGCATACACTTCCTTCGACATCATCGTCCAAATCGATGTTCACGACAATGTGTGAACCAACATCGACGGGGTTTGGCGTTGGTACTACCCCAAAGTTTAGTAGTGGCACATCGGTCCCTACAGCTATGGCGTTGTTTTTTCCGTGAGATCCGAGACTGTCGTTTCCATGCACGGGCATGTTTGTTGAGCTAGACATATCTTAGCCTGAAATCGAAGAATCTTTGACAAGAATAAGTGTGAATAATAATGTGTGTTACCAGAAAACTAGCACCAAAATAATCACTATTATATTTAGCCCCAAAATAGGCGCCAAACTGTTTACCTCGAAAAATGTGAGTAACAATTAAAGGTGATTTGTGGTTTTATAGATATGTGATTTATTCCAATACTAGTGAATATACAAGTAATATTAGGTTTAAGTAAGACGAATTGATGAATCAAACCAGCGTTGTTAGTGTGACGGGGACCTCGAGCTCGGCTGACATGGAAGCCTCGAGGTTTGTTGAGAGCTAATAAAGTATGAATAATAAAGCAAAAATAATAAAGTTGAAGAACAATTGTGGAGCACGGTAAATAAAAAAACAAAAGTAGAATATTCTATTGCAGCGAATGAGATCCTGTTTACAAATGATTGGGGTCCCCTTTATATAGGAGGAGAAAACCCCAATATGGTACATTCCCAATTATGGTAAAGAATTCTATTGGTACAGCTATATAACAACCTAGTACGGACTCGTACTATTTCGTATAAATCTTATCCTATAATTTATACCATGACTCATGTGTCCTTGAAAAATTCCCGCTCTTTATTGAGTGTCATCGAAATTATACTTTTCTCGTGGCAGATTATGGCGGGTATCGATTTGCCACTCGAGGTGCACACATCCCGGCCAGGGTATGATCAAGTTTCTAATTCTTACTCCGACCTTCCGAACTCTTGCTCGGGCTATGATAAAGTCTTTGAAATTGAGCTCTCCGATTTAGACCATATAAAATGTTGTAGGCGCGCAAGTATCGTATCAACTAGCCATCATAATAAAAACATCAATACATTTTTGAGCCGATGAGGCCATTATGTGTATCAATACTGGATAACCCAAAAGGAAAACATAAATGAGGGTCGGCAAAGCCATTAACATACTGTACATACTGAATCTGTGTCTATAAAGCCTCTAAGAGTATCTGATATCATAATATCAATGGGACAGGTCCCCAGCCTACCCATATGTCTATAACGAAATATGATATCATGACCTCTAGATTCAGTTGTACTCACCAAGAGATGGAGTCTTACCGATCCCCCATCGAATATCAATCTCTTCTACTCTGAGGGGTCGTCAAACTGATTACCGGCACTTGCAGACATGAAATGAAGTACCCAGCAATGGGACGTTAGTACAATGAGATATACCAAGAATGTAAGACAAAAAGCATTACATATAAGTAAATTCTAAAAACTGAAAAGCATGAATCAATACAAAAATAGTCTACTGAATGATAAGAACAATAGTGGGCTTGGCACGTACTCTAGATCGGCTTACTAGATCACTATCACTTGGACCGCTTGGTCCTTCTATTTGATTGAACAATTCAACCTATCATAAGATTTTGAACTATTTCTATTAAGCATTGCCTAGTGATCTCTTGTTGCTTCGTCATCGTTACTTATTATAAGGATACAAATTGGCTCTTATGCATAGCAAGGTAGACCTTCCGTAAGACGCACTACAACATTACTATCTAGTGGCACGTACGCGTAACAAAGTAGACCGTCCATATGGCTCATAATATTCGGGTCGGATTATGCGTACACATATGACCGTCCATAATCAATCTTTATCTTACATATGCGTTTCATAGACTGTCCATAGGCTAAAATTCATTTTCCACCTACGTGTTCATAAACCGTCTGAGGGAACCTATTTATGCATAAATAACATTACAACAACATATAACAGTCATTATCTTACAAGCTAGGTACTCATTTCTATGATGTATAACATCTGTTAGTACTTGCGGTAACTCTTAGTTCATATTCGACAACTCATACTTATTAGCTTTAAGGAAACTCATAACTATTCTCAAATTTACACATCCATCGTGATATGCTATTAAAAGGCTTTCGAGATTTGTATAATCTTACGTTTACAAATTCATTAGGTAAATCATAAGGCTCATATTTCCTTTAATGTAGGGAATTTCATTACTATTTCCACATGCACATGATTATTCTAGTTAGGTAGAACAATGATTTTCACAACCTATGTGACCTTACATTTGTCTATATACCCGTACTATTCTTCATTTGGTAGCTTGCTCATTCATAGCCTCTAAGTTTGCAGGGAGGTTATTGTTAAGCAATGTATCACGTCTCTTAATTTACATCTCGCTCTTATTAGAATTAGGTATTCTTTGTAGCCACCTTCACTAATCAATGAAAACTACTTTGTCCATTTCTTAAGATCATAGGTTCTATACGTAATTTCTACTTGTGAGCCATTTATAATTAACCATTAAAAAAAGTCTATACTTTTTTCCATTGACTCAACATAAGTTCCCTGAGGTCTCTACTTATTTTTAAGGATTATCTGCGGATTACAACTATGAGTAACTCATTTCTTATCTACATTCTCTTTTAAACTATTAGAATTTCTTAACCCGTCAACATAGAACATACGCTAGGACTCGTCTCCTAGAACCACTTATAAGGGTGACGTCACTTTGGAATCATGGCTGAGGAAGAACGGGAAAGCCATACATATGTTTAAGTCGATCCTTCGATGAAGATGGTGGGAAAATTTCCTCTTCAAGATAATCTACTCCAATTAAAATAACACTACTATCAACAAGAGTAACACACCAACTAGCTACCACGTGACAAGCTCATTCTACGACAAATTGGATAGCATCTCCACCGTTTCTTTCATCTCTCTCAAGGTCACAACATCAACAATAACAGGCCATCATTAATCCATATATCCAGAACCTTAACAACACGAGAACGACCCAACAATACAATACAACAACAACAATAGGTCCAATGTTAAACTAAGTAATAGCTAGCTTATGATACATCAAAGCGACAAGCTCGGTCCTTAACTAGCAATACAACAATCTTTTATACTTCTTCTCTTCATGTTACATATTAACAATACACACACACATAGACACACACTTTCTCTCTCTCTCTCTCTCTCTCACACACACACACACACATACATACATACATATATATATATATATATATATATATATATATCAACTACATCATACAAAATACCTCAAAACATTCCAACATGGTATCACAACTTCTATACGTCTTTTGACCGTAAGCTCATATCTTCTAGCTTCAAATAATGTAGCTAGGTCTTAGATATGATCAAACTCATGTTGGAGAAGAAAAGATTACCTTTAAATATCCAAGAAAAGGCCAAGAACAACTCTCCTTAAACTTTAAAGAACTCATCACTCATCAACAACATCATATAAGTGATCTACATCACTTCTAAACCCCTTCTAAAAAAGCACTTAGGTGATTTGGCCTTGTTTTTGTGTATGAACCTTTAAGATATGTGTTTACGGTAAACCGGAGGGTCTAATTTTCTGTCATTACGATGCCTCATAAGCACGTTTTCAAAGGCTCGAGGCTATGGTCGAGATTCACCCCCGAGGGCCATAGACACCCAACCTCGAGGCAATATAGATCGGCGGTTATGGTGAAAAAGTGGGAAGTTCCCAAGGCCAGACAAAGTCTATTAGGCTAGTCTAAGCCCGCATCATAGAAATAACTGGTTGTACCAGCCCCATGTCTTTGTAATAAATGCATTTGTACTGTGTTGGGATTCCCCCTCATATATAAGGGGGATCCTTGTAATTTTGTAGACATCTGATGCTCAATATTAAATACATAAGAACATTCTATCTACTCTCTAACATATTCTCTTGATTTCATTACTTCCATTTATTGCTTATATCCATTGTGTTCTATTTACTATTCTTCATATATTGCTTTGTTTACCGTGAAAATGGTAACAACAATTAAATTTGTAAATGGGACTCTAAAAATATGTGATCTATTTTTATGCTAGTTGTTAGAGCAGTAGATGCTAAAAGTATGAGGTTTAACAAATAAATACGAGCTAAAGCGTGGCAGTAATCAAACCGAAAGGCTTGCAGCCCGAGCCTCGGACTGGTCGATGAAAGACCTCGAGGTCGATATCTAGCTTGAGCTTGAGCTAGCGGGGGTAGTCGGGAATGGGATAACAGTTGAGATATGATCAAGCAAGGCTCTTTATGTCCAATATCGAACAATAAATGAAGAATAAGTACAAAAGCTATAAATGTTAAGAGTGGCCTCAAGCTAATAAGAACGAGCATGGTAGAGAGAAGAGAGAGAGAGAGATATTATTGATCTTGTGGAGAATAGTTGGAGAAACATCAGCCCTTTACAAAGTGGCATGGATTCCCTTTATATAGGACAGGGAATACGATATAGTATAGAGTGCATTAATTGTAAAGATACGGGGATGGGACGGCTAGGCACGATGCTAGACCCTGCTGATGCTGGCTGCTTGCCTCGGGAATTCCCCATCCTCGGAACCTTTATTGGGTCACGGGCGAACCTCAGGGAAGGAGCTCGATCTTAGTCATACAACCTCGAGACACTGATATGACCCCCCTGAATGAATCTTAATGATGGGAAATATGCTCCTCCGATTTCACCGTATACAGATAGTCTCCACGTTTCCTAGAATGAAGTAATATAAGATGATTTTGAACTGTTGTCTTGAGGTCATCATTGCCGTTATGTTAACCGTTTAAGAGCATTAAATGTCATGTTCCAGAGAACTGTTCAAGACCGCCGTCAGGTGCGGTAATCAAGAAACCGACAAACTGCCATTGGCTTGTCCCTTCCGCTTCCCCAGCGGTTCCTATAAATGCATCGGTTGCTTGACACTTTCCACTTTCACCCCACTTCCAAGCTCACGAGTAAAAATTTTTGTATTTGACACCCCTTTATTTTTTAATAGAAGGATTTTTACCATTGACATGGCTAGGACCTCTAGGACGGTTCCCCGACGGAATGATGATGCATCATCATCTCGATCGCCTAAGGAAGAAACCAGAGTGTTCCCTCCTTGGAACAATGTACCCCACCTGATCTCGATGTGTCAGAGGATTTTAATGTCATTGCCACTTCATCTATACCGGGCTGATGCGAGCATGTGTCCCGATATGTTAGTGTCGTGACCGATATTAGTAAGGTAAAAAAGGATAGCCGATGGAACAAGGTAGTGGAGGTGGAGATTCCCGGTCCCGACGATAATATAACTAACTTTAAGGTTGGCTTCCTTCACGTGTACACCTACCCATTTACCCTGAGACCTGATAAATTTGTCGAGTCCCCTCCCCTGGAGATAAACCCGGTTATCCTTGATTTCTGCGACCGATATAAAGTGACGCTTGGTTAGATCTACCCTTCTTTTTGGAAATAGTGTTGATGCTCCATTATTTTACCAAAGGGGCTGAGGGTGAGATCATTACCATTAATCATCTTCTCAGTATGTACAACTCTCGATTGTATCGAGGCTTAATCAGGCTCCGCCATCGGTCTATAAAATCTTTTTTCGCGAGCGTCAACGAGGGAAAGGATCGAGGCTGGATGAGTAGGTTTATCCGAGTAAGGACCTCAGATATCATCACGACCCAAAGGATGCACTTTCCGGAGAGGTGGAATACCCGATGTAAGCAAGTTTCCCCTTATCCGCTTTTCAACTATTCTTCCTTTTGACATAATAATCCCTTTATGCTCCCTGCAGCCGCGCTTGGCTCCCGAAGGTGGTCCCAAATTTTTCGGGATAGATCGGGAGGTTGAACAAGAAGTTCCCATATCACGTTCAGGTCTTGGACAGGCCTGGCTAAGAAGCTTTGGGTGACCAAAAATCATGGTGAGTTTCTTTTACCGCATATGCTTCGTATTTTGTGTTTCTTTTTTAGCCCTTAGCGAAAACGTATTGGGGTTACTGAACTGGTGCAGGTCATGGCGAGAATATGCTGATGAGGCTTCCCCCTAGTGGCAAAGAAGGGGCCTTGGAGCTCGACACGACCAAGAAGAGAAAAAGCAGGGTAGCTATTGTCCGTCCAGCGGCAAAGAAAACCAGGTCACTCGAGCGTCGAGCCACTACAAGGACTGTTGCTTCAACCTAAAAGTCGAATCCTGATACCAAAGGAGTGGATGATGATGGAAGCCCGCTAAGGAGGAGAATGAAGTTGAGTGCGAGAGACTTGCAAGTGCCTCGATCGGAGGCTGTTAGGTCCGGAATGGCTGGCTCCGATCGGGTTCATAGACCGGGGGTCCTTGAAGAGGATGTTGATGTAGCTTCGAATCGCGCAGTTGGATTTGATGCAGCTTCCGCCAGGGGGACCACTGGCGTTGATCCTGGAGGTTCGAGGCTCGAAGCCTTCCAGGAACGTGGGTTGCCACTTGGAGAAATTGGCAACCTTAATGACTTTATGTCGATCTTTCCAGTCTGGTCAGGGGAACTGCGGGATGCCCACGATATGATCAGCGCCATAGCGTGGACTCCTCTCAAAGGGGGAGACTTCATTGCTACCATCTTTGATGGTGTTATTGATAGAGCTGATATCAATATTTCTGGAGCCGTCAAAGCGGCGGAGAAGTTCATGCAGCAGGTGATTTCTCGTGCATTTTATCCGTCCTCGAGCATCATTCTTCGTCTTTCTAACTTATCTGCTATGCCACAGTGTAAGGAGATGTACGATCATGCCATCCTCCGGCTCTTCGGGGAGCTTTCTTATCAGGAGAAAGAGTGTAAGAAGGTTACTTCAAAGTTGCATGATTCGGAGGCTCACTCTGCCCGAGGAGATAAAAAGCTAGGAGAACTTCGGGCCGCTCTGGGAACGGTGCTCCGAGAGAAGTCCGATCTTGCTTCTCAGGTACTTTGTCTTGCTCGTGTCCGACTTTTATCCCGTATTCACATACGTTCTGTATCCATATATTCATTTTCTTACCCTTCCCATGTAGGTCGAGTAGAGTGGCTCACAGAATAATTAATTGAATGCATAGATCTCCGGGTTGAGAGAGCGAAATGAAATAGTGGACGAGGAATTGGTGACATCCAGGGATCTTCTCAAGGGTGCTCGTAGGGAGATTGCTTCTTTAGCTGCGGCTAAGTCCAAGGTCAAGCAAAATGTTGTTACTTATCAGGAGGATACTGCCACGGTGCATAGTGTAGCTTGTGACATATCCGCAGCAGCCGAGCAGAAACTGGCCTGGGCTATTAAGCATGCTAAGGCGGAGGTGAGGAGAGAGACCATGGAGGAACTCGGG
The DNA here is from genome assembly GCF_000393655.2 of Nicotiana sylvestris. NCBI lineage: Eukaryota > Viridiplantae > Streptophyta > Magnoliopsida > Solanales > Solanaceae > Nicotiana > Nicotiana sylvestris. The sequence continues at coordinate 190,131,320 of NC_091058.1, read as the reverse complement.
GCCAGAGGTATCGACATGTCAACTGACCTTAAGGAGGCTTGCGAAGTGGAGGAAAAACTAGCACTTTTGATTGCCCCTGATAAGGGCGAAAATGATGGTGATGAGGAGTAGTCTCCGAGTCATTTTTATGTACCTTCCCCTTCCCGATATACGTGTCCTTCCCGGGAATGGACAGTATAAATATGTTTTTCTTTTTAACAATGTACAAAAGGAGTTTTCATTCTGTCAGCCCTTCTTTTTGCCCCTTTGATTTTGTGTTTTTGCTTTTGCCTCTCGGCGCCGGCCCTTCGGGGCCGACTCTCGGATCAACTGGGGCCCTCAAATTGGCCATACCCCGGGGTTAAATTGACAGCTCCTCTCGAATAGATGTTTGTGACATCGGGGGTCTACCCGAGGTCCCCCAGTTTTCTGAGTCACGTGGGAGCCAGAATGACTCCGCTAGTATGTTCCCCTGGGAGAGGATAACATTAACGCGATCAGAATTAATTGGCCTTCTTGGGTAAGCGGGCAGTTGTTGTTTTTCCCCTATACATTTGTTCATCTATCTCATAAATAGCGAATTTGCTGTTCTTGATAAGGCTATCTCTTCTACAGAGCCTGGCACATTATGCTAGCCCTTCCGCTTCCTTGTTTTAGTATTTTTTTTTTGCTTGGATCCTCGCTTTTCCCCCATAATCTGCCATAGCCATGGTCGTTGATTCAACGTCTGATCATTGGGTGGGGGGGAGTCTCTCCTGCATCCCACATTTGGTCGGTGCCAGCGCCTCGCCTCCGATGTCGGGAGAGCAAGGCTCAGGGTGCTCCGACTCGAGGAGGGCTGTCATGTCGGGGAAGCCTCCCAATGTTCTGGGCCATCGAGAGCATGTATCGAGGATCATTTCATCAGTGAGGTTGGAAAACCTTGAGGTGATCAGAAAAGATTGTGGATGGGTGGAAGGCGTGATTTTGCTAGTACCTTCCCGCGAGGAAAACGTCATGACATATGTTGAGGTATTTTTTAGCGTATACACTCATGTTTTTGTGCCGGGTTCCCCCGACTGGGTCGTGCTTGATATCTGTCGAAGATATCAAGTAACGTTGACGCAGTTTCATCCCTCTATTTGGAGAATAGTGCAGGCAATGAGATATTTTGCCGACAAGACAGGGATAGAATTTACCCTCAGCCATCTCGTGAGGTTGTATCGGCCATTGTGTTACCGTGGCCTGATTGCTCTTCAGCGTCGATCCACCCGAGCTCTTGCGATTGGCAGCGAGGAGGATAAGGAACGTGTATGGATGAATCGGTTCATTCGGATCCGAACGACCGATGTTATCCCTTGAGAATTTTTGCTGTTTCCTGAGAAATTGAACTTCACACCTAAGTGCTTCATTTGAGCTGTCTTCGTTACAACCTGAGGCTGGCTTTATAACGATATCTTTCTGTTCTTTATTTGTAGCAACTCATTGGTCGCCCGGCGAGGTCCCTCATTTAGCCGAGTGGTCTTGTAAGCAGGCAGCTTGCTCGATTTATGACAGGCACCGGTGGCGAGATTTGTTAAAATGGAGATGGGAGGCGAAGCATCATGTTAGGTGCTCGGCGCTCTGCCTCCTATGAAATGGCTTCTTTCTTTCTAGCTTATTTCATTTATCTGTCGGAGGTGCCGGAAGACCTTTCGAGGCGGGTTAGTGTTCCCCGAGGGAGGAGGAGAGGTTGCTGGCTTCAGGATCAAGGAGTGCCGATAAAATGAATGGTGTTCCAGGGTACGAAAAGGCTTATAGTGAGGAGACTTCTTCGTTGTGTTTAAGGAGAAGTGATTCAGTCGATCGGCAACCTTCCGGGAGTGATGCGTCATTAGACGTTGCTTCGGCCTTCGGCGAACCTCGACGTTTTGGCCTTTTGGTGAGTTTTGACTACTGTAAGAATGTTCTGGCCCTGCGTTCTTCTTCTTTTTCTTTACCTGGCTTTCTTTCATAGGCCTTCGACAAGCTTAAAGCTGAACTGCTTCATTACGAGGCCCCTTTGCGGGAGGCTCTGGATAGGGAGAAATCCCTCAAGCTTCTTTGTGTGTCAAAAGAAAACGAGCTCATCTCTTTACGGTGTGAGGTAGACCAGGGCCGGGTCTGGGAGGTCCTCTTGGAGAAACAGGTAACCTGTATTTCACGTTCGCTTGCGCTCTCTTTCTATAATGGCGTCTTGCTGTTTTGCTATTTTAGTTGAAGGACAAGGTGGACGAGCTGGGACAACTCTAAGGTGAGGTTGGCCGAGTCAAATGCGAATTCACCCAGCTGCAAGCGCATATGAGTGCCCATTTTATGGCGAAAGAGATGGCTCAGGATGGAGCTTCTACTCTTGAGGCGCAAATCCAGACCGTCCATGCGAATGATTCTGCTCGGGTGAAGGTGATCACAAGGCTTTCATCCAAGCGTTCGAGGGCAAAAACCGAAGTGGTGAATGTCTGGGTCGAGGTTATGATGAGGAACACCAGGGCGGGAAAGAAAGTGGCAGCCTATTCAAGGAGCGCTTCCATAGCTAAAGCTGATCTGAAGAGGGCCCTCGATCGTGCAAGCAATAGCAAGGAATATGTGAGGTGCAAATCTCGGAGGGAAATCCTCGAGGAGATTCATGCCAGGGGCTTCTATCTCTCAGGGAAAATCTACCAAGCCAAAGGAGAGGAGTACGATGCCAAGTTCCTTCTGTCCGATGCTGAGAACGGTGTGGAGGAGGCCACCGGGCCATAGTTGACAAAAGGGGGAATGTCTATTCCCTGCATTCCTCTTTGTGTGTATAGCTTTCATAATATGTTGGAGGCTGGATTGTGCTTCATTGCCCATATGTAAAAACAAGAGGGGAACCCTGCAATTTATATCTATTATACTCTTTTTTGTCGGGATTTCAATCAGGTCGATTCGACCTTTGCACTAACAGAAACCTCCGAATCTGTAATATGGCCCTTATATTTATTAGGCCGGAAATAGCGGCTTTTATTATTTTCCTTTAGGCTTGCGTACTTTAACCGTCTTCGGGTTTAGTCTCCGAGATGGGATCCGGCAATAGCGTATTTATTATGTTTGCATGGGTTGGCGACAATGGCTCTTATGCCTTGGGTCGGAGCGACCTTTTATGTATGTGGTCCATAGGCATGCATAGTTAACTATTTTGGATCCGGTCTCCAAATCAGGTTACTTCTCAAGCTCATTTTAATCCTCAAGTTTTCATTATGATTTTGCCTGACCCGTCGTCGGTTCGGGAAGAACCTCGATTTCAAGTCATTAGAGGCGATGTTCGAGCACCTCAAAAGGTTCTTAGCTCGTAGGCTAAGTAGCTCGAATCCTTGTAATTTGGAGCTGACATGGTCGAAGCACGTTTGCCTGTTAAGGGAATCCTGTTTTAACCGGATCTTTTCGAAGTATATTCGAAGTAATGGCCTGCGATTTTGTTAGCGACAGTCGGGCGTCCCCGAGTTGCGTTAATTTGGCTGGAGCAGCCATATCGACTGTAGTCGTATGCATTTGGCTGGAGCCATTTTTTATCCTGAGTAATAGTTTAGGTGTCTACACCGAGGGTATGCCCTTTAGGGATTCTTACAAATGCGACGTATAGCCTAAACTTCGAGATTGAGTTTTATGCATGTAGTAAGGTCTTACAAATTTTTCATGCCTGTTGAGGTCTTACTGTTTGTCATGCATGTTGAGGTCTTATAGTTTTTGTTGCTATGTAGAATATATCTGGTTATACCGAGTCTGCCCGCTCGGGGTTTTACGGCCTAGGGTTTTCTGGTATACGACGATTGGCGATAGTCTCCGAGTCATCTAGTTTGCTTAGGCTCAAAGGCCATTATTCGTGAGCTCGGAGTTACCTTGTTAGGGCTTTATGAGCCCGGAGCTCTGACCATAAGGTAGTACGGGTGCCAAATTGTTGACGCTAAGTCTCCGAGTATTTTGGGACGCATTTGGTGGAGGGACCCCTGTCGTGAGCATTCTGAATTTTCCTTCTTTGGAATATGAGATGCTGAAAGATTTCCTTTATTGCTTGGCATGCATACATGCTATTTCGTTTTTATGAACTCGGCCTGCGCTGGCGCGGCTCCTTGGATCGTTTGGTCCGGCACATCATTGCCGATTGGAGTCTCGTTCGTCATTTCCCAGAGTGGGGCTGGTTGCAAAGAAAGTCATGTAGGCTCATTGAATCCTTATTGGGAAGTGCTTGGGCGTTGCCTCGTTAAAAACCCCTGCCGGTAAAAACCTGTTTCGGGATAAAAAACCGATCAAAGGAAAAGAGTGCCACGGACACTTTGAAACCTTAGGTTCTTCGAGCCGGAGTGGCTTCCCGATATCCTTGGTCGCTGTCCTGCGCAAGAGTTATAGTGAAGTAGAAGATAGAAAAGGGGAGGGGTGATTATACCTTGGTGGCGATGGTGCTTTCGAGTTCTGACATTTGTTTGGTGGTTACTAGGTGATCCTCTATTTGAATGCATCTGGGGCGACCATAAAAAATTGTTTGGACGACGTGTTGGGGCTCGTCTGCTTTGTTCCTTTTGACCATTTATTTTTCCCAAGATTGATTTTTAGCCTGGATGCTGAGAAATTCTCAAAGGTGCCCATTATCGATCATTCAGGCCACTTCCTCTCGGAGCTGCCTGCAATCCTCGGTTCGGTGCCTTTGCAAGTTTTGAAATCGCAAATCAAATTGTAGTTCTTTTGGGAAGGATCTGAGTGTACTGGTCTGGGCCATCTGGTGTCCCTGATTTTGCTAATTGCGAACACGATGTCCGACACATCGGCGTTAAAGTTGTACTCTGATTGGCGGGGCACCCATGTTGGTCTCGTGTACCTATCGAAGTCACCTCCAATAAGGGGTCCTCGAGGGTTCTATCCTTGGTTTACCAATTGGTCATAACGAGGTGGATTGCGCTTTGGAGCATTTATCCTATCATCAGGGTATGGCTACTACCTCTCTTTATTCGATCTTGGCTCCTTCGCCAACAGCCTGCTCCGGTATACTAAGCCCGAAGGGGCTCCTAGCTGGTTGTCCTCGACCCTGATCTTGGACTGGTATCGGTTGTAGACATCCGTCTACGTTACGACGAGATACTCGATCAGATTCTCCTTAAGCTGCCTTGATGCCACCGACCTTCATTTATTCAAACCTTGATGAAGGCCTGCAATGCCCAGATATCGGAGACCGGGGGTAGCTCCATTCGTTCTATCTGAAAATGAGACACAAATTCTCGCAGCATTTCATTCTCCCTCTACTTAATCTTGAATACGTCGGACTACCTTGTTGTTACCTTGATGGCACCGGTGTGCGCCATTACAAAGGAGTCCGCATCATGGCAAATGAATCTATGGAGTTGGGAGCTAGGTTGTGGTACCACATGATGACCCCCTTCAAGAGCGTTTCTCCAAACTTCTTCAGTAGGACTGACTCGATCTCATCTTTTTTATGTCGTTGCCCTTCACAGCGCATGTATGGTCAACTCTGAAGTTAAAAGTTTTGACCTCCTGATCATTGGCTGCTATCACTTTCTCGCCTGACTCCATCCTTTTGGTGAGATCATCCAGCAATTTCACGATATCATGATCGGCTACCGATCTGTCGTTTCTTGACCTTTCCGGTACCCGTTCGGCTGGGGGAGTAGTTTCCAACGCTACTGTGTTGGGAGTCTTCGCATATCATTGTAACTGAGTGATAGCCAATTGTTGTGCCTGCAACATTTAAAAAATATCGTGAAGACTAACTTCATGTGGTTCCCGAGACGGGATTTTTAGGGGTTCTAGTTGGTCGCCATGCTATATGCTTCCGGGGTGTGTGAGGTTTAGTCGACCTGTTGTGCGTCCTGTGAGTCCACGTCCGCCAGAATCGGTCCAGGCAAATTATCAAGATTTTGTGGCTGCATCCCAATAGCCGGAATAGCCACACCATCTTCCCTGTGGTTTTTGAGGTTGTCGTTCTAGACTCTGTTTACCGAGCCAGACATTTTTACCTGATATCAAAAGATCTTGGACAATAAAAAGTGTGAAAGATAACTCGCGTTTGTGGAATGAAACCAACAAGAAAATAATCACTATTATTTTTAGCCCTTCCTGTGGGCGCCAAACTGTTTACCATGAAAATGGTAACAATAATTAAATTTGTAAATAGGACTCTAAAAATATGTGATCTATTTTTATGCTAGTTGTTAGAGCAGTAGATGCTAAGAGTATGAAGTTTAACGAAGAAATACGAGCTAAAGCGGGGCAGTAATCAAACCGAGAGGCTTGCAGCCCGAGCCTAGGACTGGTCGATGAAGGACCTAGAGGTCGATATCTGGCTCGAGCTCAAGCTATCGGGGGTAGTCAAGAATGGGATAACAGTTGAGATATGATCAAGCAAGGCTCTTTATGGATAATACCAAACAATAAATGAAGAAAAAGTATAAAAGCTATAAACGTTAAGAGTGGCCTCGAGCTAATAAGAACGAGCAGGTTAGAAAGAAGAGAGAGAGAGATATATATTATTGATCTTGTGGAGAATAGTTGTAGCAAAATTAGCCCTCTACAAAGTTGCATGGTTGGGACGGCTAGGCATGATGCTAGACCCTGCTGATACTGGCTGCTTACCTCAGGAATTCCCCATCCTCGGAACCTTTGTTGGGTCGCGGGCGAACATCAGGGGAGGTAGCTCGATCGTAGTCCTCCAGCCTCGAGATACTGATATGACCCCCCCCCCCGGGAATGCATCTTAATTGCAGGAAATATGCTCTTCCGATTTCACCGTACACATGCTTATCATTAATAATAAAGATCCATCATTTTAGCTCACATAACTGTTAGTCCTCCCTCAGTCGCTCTATGCCTGCCACCCAACTCGACCTCGAGGCCTCATATACGATAGCTCGAGGCCGCGATCTCCAGCCATTTGGTTTGACTATGATATCACTTCTAAGCTATAATCTTGCCTTATAACCTTTTACTTAGCATCCATTGCCTAACAACTAGCATAAAAATAGATCATGTATTTTTAGAACCACAAAATCAAATTTAATTGTTATTTCCATTTTCACGGTGAACAGTTTGGCACCCACCGTGGGGCTAAAAATAACAGCGATTATTTTCTTGCTGGTTTAATTACATAATGCAGGTTACCTTTCACACTTTTTCTTGTCCAATATCTTTGATTTTCGGTCAAAATGTGTAACTCAGTAAACAACAATCTTGAGAACCATGGAGAGAATGGTGCGGATATTCCAGGTTTTGGTGTACCAGCACAAAACCCTGAGAATGAATCAGAACCAGTTCACGTGAAAGCGGTTTCACGTGATGCCCAACACGTCGATATAAGCTCCCACACTAACAGGAGCGTACATCAAGAAGATCAACAAAAAGTCCAAAAAACCCCTAGCTCGGGAGGAAGAGAAGGTCATCCTTCATGTTATTTTTGAGATGTTGCAGGCACAACAGCTAGCAATCGCTCAGCTATAGAGCCACTAAAAACCCCCAAGTACAACGGCCCCAGGAACAGCCCCTCAAAACTAACAGGCAACAGAAGGATCAAGCAACAACGGGCCAGCCCAATGAGTTTCAACCATGTCAGCTCCAAACTATAAGGCTTCGAGATACTCAGCCATCGAACCAAACCTCCCGAGGTGATCGATCATCACCATATAACGACTCATAATCGAGGTTTCTATTGAACCATCAAAGGGCAAGGCAAACACAATTTCAAAGAGTCCTTAACGAGGGAAAAATAAAGCCTATATAAGAGGTCGTATCGACCCAATGCGTAAGAGCCACTGTCGCCAGCCCATATAAGAGGTCGTACCAACCCAATGCGTGAGATCCACTACCGCCAGCACATACAAGAGGTCGTACCGACCCAATGCGTAAGAGCCACTGCTGCCAGCCCATAAAAGAGGTCGTACCGACCCAACGCGTAAGAGCCTAAGATCCAGCTTTAAATTTAAAAACCTTGAGGGTCGAATGAGCTCGAGTCAATATCCAACTCAGAGACTGAGCCCAAAATAGTTAACTAAATATGCCTAAAAGCTAAAGCATAAAAGTTCAAATGTCAGCTTATACTAAAAGGTCATACCGACCAAGCGCGTAAGAGCCTACGGCCCAGCCCAATGAGCCCCAGGGCCATACAACGAATATAGGGATTCCCTTTAACTTGAAGACCAATTTGTTTGGCTAAAATCAAGTAAAGGGAAATACATGAAAACTAAAACCGAGAGGCTTCCTTTTATACATATATGCGAGGGATTACAAGATTCATTTACAAAGTTCTTTGAAAGAACTCTATGCAAAACAAGAAAGAAAAGGCCTAATCTAATCTACATCCCCCTCAGGGGCTATGGTTTGTCCGCTTCTTGCTCACTATCTTCGGCATCAGACATAAGGAACTTAGCATCATGTTTTCCCGCCTTCGCCTGCTTTATCTCTTCTGAGAGATCGAAGCCCCTGGCATGCATTTCCTCGAGGGTTTCCTTTCGAGATTTGCACCTCCCATACTCTTTATTCATGTTCTCCTAGTCGAGAGCCTCCTTAGCTCAGCACGAGCATTCGCAACATCCTTCAAAGAGGCAACCAACTTCTTATCAGCCTTAGCTCGGATTATTCGGCTTCAGCCCAGGTTATTTTGGCTTCAGCCCGGGCATCCACAACTTCAGCCTTCATCATCAGGAGCTCGGACTCGAGTCTTGTAATCATGTCTGTTCGAACCAAGTTGTTCTCATCAGCATTGCGAAATTGCACTTTGTGGGTGAAAGCATTTACCAAAGCATCTTTCTTATCCGATATCTAGATGTCCACTCTAGCCTTTAGCTCATCACACTCGCGCTTGGCTTGACCAACTCCATTCCTAAGGCATTCCACATCTTCAGTCTTTTTATGCAGCTGAAGTAAATGAAACATTAGCCTCAGAAGATAGAAGAAGAAATACACACTCCCTTGAAACAAAAGTTACCTGCTCCTCGAGGTAGCTTTCATAGTTCAAATTGCGACTCGCCTCATACCGCATGTGTGCCAACTCATCTTCCCTTTCATCGCAAAGAAGTCTGCGGGATTTCTCCCCATATATGGCTTTTCGTAGCCTAGCCTAGCGGTGAAGCAACTCACATTTGAGCTTGTTAAAATCCTATGGAAGAGAAATATGATAAAAGAGCGAAAATTGCAAAAACTACAAAACCAATGCAATCAGCTAAAACTTACCACAGCGTAGAGCCGCTGAGCTCCCTCGAAAGCCGAATGCACATTTGCTAGTCGGCTTCGTCAACCCCAACAGAACCACTCCAAGTTGGTATACGGTCATCCGACATATGTGGCCCTAGTTTCGAACGCCCCTCGAAGTACCTTCGATGGGAGAAGAATTCGGCGGTAGGGATCCCTCATTTATCGAAGTACCTTCGACGAAAAAGGAATATAGCAATAGAGGAGGGACCATTTTTCTAATGTCAGAGATCTTGGGTGCTGCAGGTTCGGCTGACACGCCCTCTCTGGGCCGGACTCGTCTTGCTATAATCACTGTCGTCTTGCAAAGACATTTTCTGCTTAATGTTATTATTATTATCCCTCAGTCATAAAGCCAGCGGTCCTCTTTCCTCTCCTAGAGGACGTGATCTTATTTCAAAGAACTCCTAATGCCTACAATGGTATAGTTAGTACGCAGAAAGAGAAAGTGCCCTTAGAAAAATCATATATCACGTGCCATGGTGTTTTGCGTCCCATCTACCCCTAGACAAAGCTCGCCACATATGCTTATTATAAGTTGAGTGGGATTCCAACTTCCGAGCCTAATCTGGCAGGTCGGGGACCTCGCATGGCATCCATGAAATTGTTGCAGAAAGGGAAAGGAAGGCACATTTACAAATCCCGCTTTCGCCATAAGCAAAACTACGAAGGCATGAGTGTACCACTTACGTGTAAAATTCCATTTCTTGGGAAATGGCAGAAACTGCACTGAGATAATATCGATAGTCCATACTCGGATGAATCGGCTCATCCACCCCCTATCTTTATTTTCTTCATCATCAATGACGAAAGGCGTGGTGGATCGGCATCGCAAGGTTAGAATACCTCGATGGTGAAAAGGACGATATAGCCTGATGAGATGACTAAGAATGAATTCAAGACATGCATCTTCTGCAAAGAACCTCATCATCAATACTTCCGCCAAAATAGTAGGTGAATCTGCGCCAATGTAACCTGGTACTTTTGATAGAAGTCGAGCACAACCCTGTCAAGGGGGCCCAGCATAAAAGGATATGTGTATACGTTCAAAAACCCCTCAGCATGGTCCATGATGCTCTCTTCCGGTGAAGGTACCCGCAATACTACCTTTCCCCCATCCACAATCCTTCCTTGCCAACTCAAAGGGCTCCTCTCCTATTAAAGAAATAAACACGGAGGCATACTCCCAATAACATCGAACATTGGGAGACTTTTCTGACGGGAGATCCCCCCTCGAAACAAAATTCCTAGATGATGACTCGCCTAGCACCGACGGTATACCGCCAACCAGGCGGGAACCAGAGGCAGAACTCCCATCTCCTTGCCGAGCAAACCCTGACGTAGCGGTCATGACTGTGGTAAAGATAGAGAATTGGAGAGGGAATTTGAGAAAGGGCATCAAAATTGAAATGGTGGAGGACCTAACGCAGGAAAGGAGAACTCTATAAAAGAGGATAACTACTCAGAATAGCGCAATCTTCAAAAGGGTGAAGACAACCCTATATATGGAGAAAGCGACGACTGTCTGCCTACCTCAAAGGCCAATTAAACATACTGTCTAAAGTTTTTATCGCTTTGAGAAGATGTGTCGGCGGGATTGCCTTGGTCATTTCATAACCATGTCATACACTTGACGCAACCAAATGATGTTTTGTGGTAAGAGACCCCCGCATTAACCAAGCCTTGAGACGGTACCCGATCTCGAGGACCTCCACCAAAAAGAAGATAGGCTCCAGAAAGCCATTGACATCATTACAAGTCCCGAGATGGTACCCGATCTCGAGGACCTCCACCAAGAAGAAGATAGGCTCTAGGAATCCAATGACATCACTACACGTCCCGAGATAGTACCCGATCTCAAGGACCTCCACCAAGAAGAAGATAGGCTCCAGAAAGCCAATGACATCACTACAAGTCCCGAGATGGAACCCGATCTCGAGGACGTCTACTAAAAAGAAGATAGGCTCCAGGAAGCCATTGACATCATTACAAATCCCGAGATGGTACCCGATCTCGAGGACCTCCACCAAGAAGAAGATAGGCTCCAGGAAGCCAATGACATCACTACACGTCCCAAGATGGTAACCAAGAGAAAGATATGCTCCAAGTAGCCATTGACATCATCATAAGCCTCGAGAGGGTATCCGGTCTCGAGGTCCTCTATCAAGAAGAAGATAGGCTCTAAGGAGCCATTAATATCATTACGAGACTCGAGATGATGCCCGTTCTCGAGGACCTCTCTCAAAAAGAATATAAGCTCTAAAAACATACTCAAATGGGCTTGGCCTCGAGGTGGTACCCTATCTCAAGGATTTCTACTATTGTAAGTACGAGCCATTTACCTGACCCTCTGGCCCTCGAGCTACCTGAGTCCTCGGGTCGAGTTATAATTGTCCCCTCAATTACTTTAACCCAGGTACCATTGAAACTCGGGTAAGCCCTCATTCAGAATCTATCTGCAATGCCTTAAGTCTATTTACACTGAGTTCAAAACAAGTTTCCAGGTCGCCCGAGCTTGAGCGAACCCCCACTCGGGGACTACTCTCAAAAGTCTAAAGGTTATGTTTATTCTCATGCATCCGAGTAAATACCCCTATTGAAGATTATCGCGAGGTCTAAAAGGCTAAGTCTCGTTCTGAAAGTTTGAAGCCCTGCTCTCATTCAACTCGAATTCGGGGTCCCGATGACCCGAGTTTATCAATGCAATCCGGGCTCGGTCCAACGAACGACAAAGGGTTCTATGGGGAATTGTGTGAATCAATCAAGAGCTAGAAGAAATACTTACACCTAGGCTCGATACTCGTGCCAACCGATAGAGTCACATGCTCAGAATTTTCACAAATGCAAATAAAAGAGGGAATTCAACATAAATCAGAGACAAATCAAAGAAATATCCTTGTATTAATAGACCATGATTACAAAAGCCCACAAGGGGTCCTAACATATGATTATAAAAACCGACGAGGGGTCCTTACACAAAAATAAAGAAGCAAAAAAGTACATATATAATAAAAGCCAAGAGTTTAATCTAATCTCGGGGGTGCATCCTCGGCGACAGTATCTTCGAGCACCATCTCCTCGGGGGCCTCATCTTAATCTTCCAAAACAGCATCTTCAAATGAGAAGATGAAGAAGAGGAAATTGATGAAGATGAAGCCGAAAACAATGAAGAAGAAGAAGGAAAAGATGAAGGAGCGAAGAGGGATGAAGAAGTGGCTAGGTGAAAAATCTGGCGAGTATAGGTCTCGCTAGCACTACTATTATGAAGCCACTTGTTAAGACATTACACCGGTGTGAGATATAATAGTTAGTAGATAGTACCACCTCACTCCACGGAAAGCAAAAGGAGTGAGGCGCCGCACCGGGTAGTCAGGAGAGATGAGTAGAAGTCCATAGTCTGCATATCCTCCAATGCAAGGATAATTTGATATTTCTCTCAACACCTCGGGTCAACAATAACAACAACAAAAAATCAATATAATCTTGCCCAGTAAGGGAAAGCCTTGGAAAAAGGCCATGGCGTGACTGATGAAAACGCCGCCATGTAACATTAAGCTCACGGGCCTCAAGCATAGGAAATACCAATAGATGAGGATCAAGAGAATGAAGGGGTGAAAGGTTGTTAAAAAACATTTGGATGAAGAATTGGTTCAAGAAGGCCTCCATTTATAGAACGGGTGGCAGCGTAGCTGACGGTGCCATCAATGTCTTTTAAAGACGTATCGACGGGCGCAACCAATGCATTTTTGGGAGTTGGACCGGTAGCGGTATTATCACTTTGGAGAATAAGAATCGGCAATGCATTGAATGATTCTAGAAAGATGAAGAGACGGGATGCCTCAGTTATCACAAAGGCTTACGTCATAAGTGTGACATCATCACGGGAAGTTCGAAGAGATGGATATCAAAGTCATTTCTTATCGTTCCTCTCTAAGAAATGCGGGGACTATCTATATACGGTAAAACCAGAGGGTCTAAATTTCCCTTATTTACGATGCCTCGTAAGCACATTTTCAAAGGCTGGAGGCTATGGTCAAGATTCACCCCCGAGGGCCATCGATGCCCGACCTCAGGGCAATATAGATCGGCGGTTATGGTGAAAAAGTGAGAAGTTCCCAAGGTGCATACCTAGAGCTAACAAAGTTTGTTAGGCTAGTCTAAGTCCGCATCATGGCATTAACTGGCTGTATCAGCCCCATGTCTTTGTAGTAAATGCATTTGTACTATGGTGAGATTCCCCTTCATATATAAAGAGGATCCTTGTCATTTTGTAGACATCTGATGCTCAATATTAAATACACAAGAACATTATCTATGCTCTCTAACATATTCTCTTGATTTCATTACTTCCTTTTATTGGTTATATCCATTGTGTTCTATTTATTGTTCTTCATTTATTGATTATCATTGATAATAAAGAGCCATCATTTTAGCTCTCATAACTGGTATTATTCCCTTGGTCGCTCTAAGTCGGCCACCCAACTCGACCTCGAGGCCTCATATATGACAGCTCGAGGTCCCGATCTCCAGCCATTTGGTTCAATTATCATATCGCCTCTAAGTTATAATGTTGCTTTCTAACCTTTTAGTTAGCATCCATTGCCTAAAAACTAGCATAAAAATAGATCACGTATTTTTAGAACCACAAACAAAATCAAATTTAATTGTTATTAACATTTTCACGATAAATAATATGCTTAGAGAGAGTTTAGAGGTGCTTGGAGGTCTGGTTTGGTCGAAAATGAGACTTAAAAATGAAAGCCACCACTCTATATATAACAAGGTAAGATTCCACTGACTTTGTAGGTACCAAGGGAGCTGCTTTCGTAGTCTCGCGAAAATGCAGATATCACTCTGCTTTGATGTTGAATCGATGAACGGTTTAATGAGTACTCATAGATCTTCAATTTAGTGAGTGTATCATGCCATAATTCCAAGTATATTGAGAGAAAAACTCAGTAACATTAGACCGAAATTTCAGTAAAATTATAAATGTTGCTTGCGACAACTTTTGTCGTACTTTATTTAACAACTTGTTTGACTTAAAAAATAAACATACAAATTAAATTACCTTAAAACATGACCTCCTTAGGATATTAATCACTCCTAGTTTACCTAGAACGTATGGGTTATAATATCTTTCATTTGCTCAACCTCCAACCCTCACAATACTTCATTAACACTTGTTTTAACCCATAATTATCTTCGTAAAGGTCCTTATGTTCTCCAACTTATATTGATTAACTTAAGATGCATTCTATCATGAATGCACGGGGTGTAACATCGTGCACCTCATCCACGACATCACAAGTCATTGATGCACAGCTGATATCGAGTTCTTAACTTCACATACGCTTGAATAGAAAGAAACTAGAGATATAAACTTCAAGCTAAAATAAAGTCCCACGATACGGAAAGAACGATGGGAAGTTTCCTAGATGCCCTGTAGAATCTCGAAGATAAGTAGGGACGTCATCATACTGATATACTAATACCAACTTGTCACGACCCAAAGCCCCACCAAGTCATGATGGCACCTAACCCAACCTGCTATGTAAGCCAAACAATATAAGTTACTACTAAACTGAGAACTCAGCAATATGTTTACTAAAAGTTGCAACAGAATTCAATATAACTATTCCAAAGATTGGTAGTACAAGTCACGAATCACTAAGATTTAAATTTAGAAAGCTAGTACGAAAATAAGTACATCTGTTTGGAATATACATGAACAGAAGCACAAATCCAAAGTTGTCAAGGACAAGTGGTAGATATATACGGAAAGTAGATACATATTCAATAATAGCCTCTATTATCCACAATAGCTCAGCTTTAAGATCTACACGCAAGGTCCAGAAGTGTAGTATTAGCACACCACAGTCGGTACCCAATAAGTATCAAGACTAACATCAGTAAAGTAGTGTTAAGGTTCATGTCATGTGATACTAACTAATTAAATAATATGTGCAATATATCAAAAAGGGGAAACAAAAAATATAGATGAAATACAATAACAATAATTCACCAGAACTAGTGATAACAATTCAATGCAAGTAAAGGCTCAGATTTAACAAGTCATCAACTAGAAACGTGCACATATGGCACCTCGTTCCTACATTATAAGTCATACTCGCACAGCAAAAACCTGGTCCCATAAAAGCCTCACACTCGCACGGCAAAGACCTCATGCCAATATCAATCACACTCGCACGGCAAAGACCTCGTGTCAATATCAATCACACTCTCACGGCAAAGACCTCGTGCTCGCACGGTAACGACCTTATTCCATATATAATCACACTCATACGACAAAGACCTTGTTCCCACAAGGCAAATACCTCGTGCCACATATAATCACACTCGCACGACAAAGACCTTATGCCAATATCAATCACTCTAGGACGACAGAGACCTCATGCTCGCACTGAAAAGACCTTGTGCAACATATAATCACACTCCCATGGCAAAGAACTCGTGCCTCCATGGAAAAGATCTCGTACCACATATAATCATACTCGGCAAAGACCTCGTGCCAACACGACAAAGAATTCGTGCTAATATAAATCACACTAGCACGACAATGACCCCGTTCCCATACGACAAAGACCTTGTGCCAATACCCAAACAATCTGCTCAACATGTCTACATTTGCCACTAAATAACTAACAATAATGCCAAATTATTTATCACAGATATGAATTCATAATTTATCAATAAAGTGAAGAAGGGCATAGAAGATAGTAAAATGCGGATGGGTATTTAACAAATAAAGCATTGCTAAAGTTAATAACAAGTGTAGTGATTTTGTTCATATAGCCACAAAGTCATTAATCATGTTTCATAGACAATACATCCTCAAATTAAGGTCTATCGTGGTAACAAATCACACATTCACCATGTGTACACGTCGCTTTTCACATAAAACAAATAGGCAATTACGCTCAAATCCTAAGGTGTAATCCTCCACATAAGGTTATGTAAGATACTTACCCGAAATGAGCAAAATCAATACTCTAAAAATACCTCCCCACGCGAATCAACCTCCATATGCTCGAATCTAGCCAAAAACAACTCAATAGCATCAAATAATGCCATAGGAATCAAACGAGATGATAAAGGTTGAAACTTTAATCAAATACTCAAAGACAACCAAAAATTCAACCCGGACCCACACCATGAAACCCGACAAAACTTATAAACTCCAACAATCCATTAAAATACAAGTCCAACCAGAAAAGTTTCACCCAAATCCAACTCCGAATCGATATTCAAATCTCAATTTTTCACTTTAGAAAAGTTTTCCAAAAATCCCCAATTTCTCTTTTAGATTCACCAATCAAATGTCAATGTCAAAGATTGAATCATGTATAATAGTCAAATCCAGGTCAAAAATACATACCCAATACAAGTGTGTGAAAATTTTCAAAAACAATTGCTTCACTTCGAGCTCCCAATTTCCAAATATGGTACAATGAGAAAAACCCTCGAATATAATAACTTATAGATATGCTCCAAGAGTAACCTTCGCGATCGTGGCCAATAGCCACGCGATCGGGTTGACTACCTTCCTTAGAACCAAAAAAAGAAAATCTCACAAGGCCAATCGCGATTGCGTAAGACAATACGCTTTAACATCGGGAATGCAGACGCTCAACGCGAGTGCGATCGACAAAATTACCACTGGTCAACTTAGCCCTACGCGAACGCACTACATCTATGCAAACGTGAAGACCTTTAAGCGATGACCCTTCGCGTACACTAAACCTTGTCACGAACGTGATTCACAAAGCCCCAGCTTGCAACATACACTACGCAATCACGATAACACCTTCATGATCGCGAAGAAAATCCGAGGCTTCAGAAACCAGAAGCTCCAAAAATCACTAAAATGGTACAAAAGCTCCCCGAATCACACCTGAAGCCCCTGAGTACCTGTCCAGTCATAGAAACAAGTCAAAGTGCATTACACGGACCTACTCGAGGTCTCAAATTACACAACACAATATCAAAACTACAAATCACACCTCCATTGAAGCTTAATGAACTAATCAAACTTCCAACTTTCAAAATTCATGTCGAACCACGTCTAACCAACTTGGAACAACAAATTTTTCACACAATTTCCAAATGACTCCCGGAACAACAATCTGAACCCGATAACATCAAAGTCAACTCTCGATCAAATTTCTAAACTTTTCAAACCTTCAAATATTCAACTTTTGCCAAATAGAGCCAAAAACATCTAGAAAGGTCCAAATACGAATCTACTTATACGCCTAAGTCCAAAATCATCATAAGAACCTATTCAAACCAACAAAATGTGAACTCAAGACTGTTTACACAAAGCTCAAACCTTGGTGAATTCATCAACTTTAAGCCTCCAAACATGAAATTTTCTCTTCCAAATAAATTTCAAGCCTCTTGAACATCGAAACCAACCATACATGTAAGTCGTAATACATCATATAAAGATACTCATGATATCAAACCACCGAACGGAAGGCCAATGCTCAAAATAACCGATCAGGCTGTTACATTCACCCCTATTTAAACATACGTTCGTCCTCGAACATGCCAAGAGTCATTCCAAAAACCTCAAATCTCTGTATAACACCACCATACCCATACCCATGGATGATCCCACATAATATCTAACCATATAAGCCTGTCAACACAACCTTACTAAAGATTTTTTCTTCAACCTTAGTCCATAAGCCTTAAAACCAAATTTTAGTATCTGAAATTCCTTATAAGATTTGATTCTTGCATATAAGCTACATAAGTTACTCGAAGATAAAATCACACGATGTACCATATAACTCATATACTCATAGTAATATCTTCAGACTATAATAGCTGCTCATTACCAAATTTGATACCAACAACATACCTCATATAAAATAAAAACTTGTTCCAAACTATCACAACACAGTTAAGGATGAGACAATACGCAATCTGGTCATAGATTGAAGCAGAAAATACCAGTTCCTGAGGGCCAATTATGCGGCCCATTTGCGGATATGCGACCGTAAATCTCTGTCAAGGCTTCTATTTTCTAATTTTTAAACCCAACCATATTCCATTAAAACACACACCTTAGACTATCTGAGCCTATTTTCTGATATCTTCAGAGTGAGAAAGAAGGTCCTAGAGGGTGAAAGTGTTCTTCATAAAAAATTCTCTTCAATTCTTGCTTAAACCTTGAAGATTATCAAGAGAGTCACCTAGGTTTTCTTCCCAAGAGGTAAGGTTCTATCACCAAAACTCCTAATTTCAAAATGTAAGTAAAATGGGCCATTAGTAAGGTAATTCATAGGGATGGGAGTGCTTACCTTGCATGTATGTATTCTTAAGGTATATGGGGAGGTTGTGAGTAAAAGATGGAAAAGAATGGGTTGTGGGTTCGTGTAGTCTTTCATAAAAAGGGCCATGAAACCTTAATACACATATAGTGTTAGATAAAGTGCTCAAGTGAGCTAGAATCATGATCACTTTCCTATTTTTTGTTCAATTTTGCTATATTATTAGAATAGATTAAAGTTTCTAATATTCTGAAACATATTAATATTTAAGGAGCTCAATCGAGGCATGTATGTGTAAACACCCTTCTTCTTAGAATCGAAACCTCTGGCGTTCGTGTAGTTGGTGTAAGTCCCCAAATTGATCATACTAGAATTGAGTATCCCTAATGTGTTGTGTTGAATGATATATGTTCAATATTTTTTCTATATGCTTATCAAGTCATCTTGTTGAAGATGTGTTTAAAAATGTGAATATGTGTTAAGAAAGGTTAAGATTTCATGCAAAAATCGAATAAAGGTTGTTATGCCAAATTGTATGAAAAGCTTCTATGTGCTTGGGATTTCCAAGTTTTCCCTTATGTGTGCAAATGACTTACATAATAGACCTCATTATTACTGATGATAATGTTATTTGAATGTGTAAAAAGGGAAAACTTGAATAGTGAAATACGGCCAAGTGTCACAAATGACTTAATAAATGAGGCCACTCGTGCCAATGTATTGAATGATTGGATAGAAATTTGAAGTGAGATGCTTGATTGAAAGGTTGATGTCTCAAGTAAGATAGCCTAGCCGATCGGGCATTGATCAGATGAAATACCGTACACATAATGGTAACTGTGCTGGAAATAATTGATTGAAATGTTGGATATGGTTGATGTCTCAAATGAGATGACATAGCCGATTAGGTCGAGATCGGACTCCGTGTAAGAACACTTTGATATTGTGGACTGTGGCACATGTTACTAAAGATTACCCAACCTAATAAGATGTAAATTGACTTGAGAACTTATGTGATCCCTACATGATGTTTTAGTATTTTTTGAAGCTCTTATTGAACTCATGACTATTTTCCGCCTTGTATTATTGTTCATTCTACGGAGATAGTGTTTTAGCTTTACATACTAGTACTACTTGACAATACTAACGTCCCTTTTGTCGGGGGGGGCTGCATCTTTAAAATGGATGTAGGTGGTTCCTAATAGGTTACAAGTACTTTGGTCATAATTACTTTGCTTTATGTTTTGATGATCTAACTAACTTACTATCAAGAACTAGATAAGGAACCTGTTAAACATTTACAAGACCTTAAGATCACAAGGTTCCAGGTTGGGATGTAGACATGATTTAACTCTTCATAGTGGAAGGAACAGCTGAGGGAACAGATCCATACCAGTTTCCGAGGAGACTGTACGAAGTCAACTCTCTAGTTGAAAAGTTGTCGTCTACACACGCTACAGTACAGAAACAATGCAGCAGTCAACTTTCTGTGAAAGGCTGTTTACCCACCTTGATTACATCATTGTATGTAATGTTATACATGTATTATTAACATCAAGGGAGGTAAAACATTCACTTGAACACTTAGAGATTTCACTCAAGCTCACTCATGTGACTATCTAGTAAGAAAGTTTCAAGTGTTTCAAGAACAAAGAACAAAACACTACGGACCAGTTCCCCACATCAAGTCATTATATGTCCTTAGTTGAGTTGTAACTGTCACACCTCCTTTTTCCGCACCTGAGGGGCGCAGGGGAGTTTTTCCAATTAAAGGACAATCGAAACGGGGATGGTTTATTAATTTCAGAGTCGCCACTTGGGAGATTTAGGGTGTCCCAAGTCACCAATTTTAATCCCGAATCGAGGAAAATAATGACTCTATATTACAGTCTGCGTACCAGAAATCCGGATAAGGAATTCTGTTAACCCGGGAGAAGGTGTTAGGCATTCCCGAGTTCCGTGGTTCTAGCACGGTCGCTTAACTATCATATTCGGCTTGATTATCTGAGTTTATACAAGTGTGAACTTATGTGCAAAATTTAACTTTTAACTGCTTTTATCATTTTACTGTTTTTATCAGGAATTGCAACGTTGTGAAAATGTATCTCGAACCGCGTTACAATCAATGTACCTGTGGTCGTCGACACACTTTGACTCCGTTGAGATTGGGATTTGGGTCACATCAATGCGCACCCGAGTTTAAGGAAATTAAATTATTAAAGACGCGCCTAAAGCGACTAGCGTACTTATTTTGGGTAAGACCGTGGAATTTTACTAAACGGTCCATCCCGAAATCCAAATAATTTTTAAAGCAAATATTTACTGAGGGCCCCGCAATTTGTATTTTTATTTGGCGAGGCTCATCTCGTTCTTTATTTTTTATGAATTTGCAACGTCATGGACATGCATCTCGAACCACGTCACAATCAATGTACCCGTGATTAGAAACACATTTCGACTCCGTTGAGAATTGGATTTGGGTCACATAAATGCGCACCCGAGTTTAAGAAGGTAAGATTTATTAAGGTGCGTCCTAAAGAGTCTAACGTATTGTTATTTTAGGAGGGTTGTGAGATTTGCTAAACAACCCGTCCTGGAACCTAAATGCTTCGATATTATACATTTAAACAAGGGCCCCGCATCTGCACGTTTTGTCTATTTTCATCGAGGCTCATCTCGTTCTTATTTTAAAAGGATATCCTATAGCAACTACGTTTCTTATCGCGTTTGTCCTTATCAATTGAAAACAGTAAATAGTCCTAATTAATTACATGCTTGCAAGTTGTTTGTAACAACATTCAGAAACGCCTAAAATCAGAAACGAGGCTGTCGGAACAAATAATCACGGGCCCAAATCCAGCCCAAGCGTGGTTGGCCAGACCTGGGCCACTGCTTGTTCGAAGTAGGTCGGCTTGGCCTGTTTTGGCCTGAACTCGACCTTTGTGAGGTTGAGGCACTGAATTTGTGTTCCGGATCTTAAAACATGGTCTTAAGAGTCATATATAGCAATTTATTGGAAAGGAAAGAACTTAGTTAGTGTACAAATTTCATGTTTGGCATACATTACAGGCTTATACTACACTTTTGAACTAAATATGAGATACAAACTACTGCCTTGGGCATACTCTCATCACCAACCTATATGCACATTCTAGCATTCAACTACCATACATTGACATTTATAGGCATGAAGACTACCTCTAGTACCCAGAACAAAAATGTAAAACTATTACACATTGCATGAATATTTAATGTAACAATCTATATCTATAAAATACATTCTTCAGGTCTTTCCTTTACATTCATGCTCAAATTTCCAGCTACATCTGACAGTGTCTTAGGTGTGTACCTGGTATAGAGGAACAGAAGAAGAAGAAAAGGGATAAGCTGAGTAGCACACAGCAAACAACAGCAATCAGCAGATTCACAGCAACAACACAGCAACAAACAAACAGTCAACAAAGATGAAGCTCCCGAGTAGTCGAGCAACAAACAACAATCCCAGAAACAGAGTATGAACCAGCAGAGACAGCAGAGTATTCAATGTAAACGCCCCAGCAATTCAACAACCACAAGCAGCTCAAACAGGCAACCAACAGTAATTGGCCAAGACAGCTAAACCAACATAAACTCTTATGTAATTTTCAGACAGTGTTTGGTTACAATATTCTGAGACTTTATGTTTCTTGTTTTTCTTTTTTGAAGACTAAAAAATGTCCCCACTTTTAAGTTCTCAAATGGCCTATTTATAAGCCAAATGACTCGGTGCAGCTAGGCTGCCCTCATGCTGCAACTTGCAGCCTGCCCATACCCTGTTAAAGCCCATGCCTAAGCATCTTTGGTGCCAACCCCTTTTGTTCCCCACGCCTGGTTTTGTTTAATCAGGAGTTATGGGCATCCTTTTATTATTCAATTTAAGCCACATACCCTTGTGTCTTGTTCCCCATTGGTATTAGTTTAATCCTAAATTAGTACCCTACTTGTCAGCCCATTTATACTAATCTTTTCTGTCTTTTTCAACACCCCAGAATGCCCTTGTTAACCCTGGATTATTACTGCCCTGCCTATTGCAGCATCAGGGCACTTTGGGCTTTGAACATTCGATTTCAGAACTGCCCCAACCTGGCCTCTAATTGTTTACAATGTAGTTACAAACTACCATTCATGGGTAATGCCCAACATTCAAATCACAATACAGGCTCATTAGTCATGCGACATTATTAGCTCATTCGATTCATTAGTTATAGAAAACTAATCGACGACATTTATCGAGTCGACTATACTAATTATAGCAGGTAATAATCAGTCGCTCGTATAAACAATACGTTCAGGGACCTAAGGGGTATCAGACAACTTTTGTTAAATTACTGGGCCTATATGAATTAGTTCATTTGACGATTAATCTAACTGACGATCATGTTTATCACAGAGAGTATTCAGAACAAACAGAAGACAATCGACCAAATAAAAGGCCTTTAACAGAGATGGAAGAAATCCGAAATAAAAATAACAACATAACAAACAAACACAACAAAACATGCTGACAACTTAATTAGAACTAAAACAAAAGAAAGAAAAACTTACCAAAAAGGTTTGAAATAAAAAATGACCCAAATTCTGATTCAACTTCGAACTCTTGAGGCCGAACAAACTTTAATCAGGGTGTTCTCACATGAGAACACCTTGATTAAGGTCTATTAGACCTCAAACCCTTGTCAAGACTGGTCGGGTTCCCCAGGTGCATGTGTCCTAAGGTCTGGATTTCCAGATCTGATTTTTAAGGAGTTGTGGGTAGATTCGGACCAAACCAAGCTTGGTTTGGTCACGAGGAAGGTCAGGGGGGTGTCTGGTATGAAGATGGGGTGGTTTGGCATAGATCCGGGTTCGACTCAAATCTTCAAATGAAGATTCGAGACGAACGAAAGTGATTCGAGGCTAGGGAGTAACAGATCCATG
Organism: Nicotiana sylvestris; assembly: GCF_000393655.2. Lineage (NCBI taxonomy): Eukaryota > Viridiplantae > Streptophyta > Magnoliopsida > Solanales > Solanaceae > Nicotiana > Nicotiana sylvestris. Next base: position 190,107,876 of record NC_091058.1, on the reverse strand, counting down.
TTCAGGAGAGTGAGGGGGTCTTAGGGTGTTCGGGAGGTGGCCACCGGCGTTCATGCCGCCGGGTTTTGGTGGAAGGGAAACTAGGGCGGCGTTAGGGTTTGGGGGTTTCAGGGTTCGGGGAAGGAGATGACTGAAGGGGGGGTTCGGATAGGGGGTGCGGGGTAAAGGGGCTGAGTTTATATATGGGGAGGTTGATTGGATCTGAGCCGTTAGATCAGATGATCTCAACGGCTTGGATCTGATGCTGAGAAATGAGACGGGGTCGTTTGGTAGTTAAACGGGGTCGTTTGGTTTAAGTGAGGGGTTGGATCGGATTGGTTCCTGGGTCGGGTTTTGAAGCGGGTTACTGATAGAGGTCCTGAGCCGTTGGATCGAGAGTTTGAACGGCCCAGATTGATTTGCCTGAAACGGCGTCGTTTCAGAAGAGGCCTGGGCAGCCGGACTTGGACTGGGTCTGAGTGCTGGTTGGGCCTATTATTTTTGTTTAATTTCTTTTGGCCCAAACCAATTTCTTTCACTTTTTGTTTTCTAATTTCACTTTTCTTTTAAAACAAAAATAAAAATAACAAATAATAAAATAACGAGATTAAAACTAAGCAACAATGCAACATTTTAACACAATTATCACAAAAATATTTAAGTTAGCTAAAAGCCTAGAACGGACGATGCACACATATATATATATTTTTTTGAATTTTCTTTTACTGACCGAATTATGGTTTAATCATCCTGACATACATGTTTGGTATTTTGTTTGCCAATGATTAAATGCAAAAATGGACAGATCCACAAATGACTAACAACACATGTCATGAAAACTCAAACATTGTACAACGAAACCATTTGTTACTATTTTTATTTTCTTTTGGAGCGATTGCTCGTAAAGCAAAAATCACGTGCTTACAGCTGCCCCTCTTTGCACGAAGACACGAAGGGTTTTTTTTGCCCGTCCGAATACTCCGTGTGAAGCATTTTTGAAAAAGATTTGACCGAACCTTTGCTTCAGAGGTTTCCTACATATCCTGGGCTGAAACAGGAATCAGGTCAATGTAGTTCGGGAAATTTTGGTAGCTGGGACTACCGTGTGACTGTATTGCTTGCTGCTGTTGTGCGCTGTCGCATGCTGCTGTAGGATGCTACTGCTCAACCGATCTCCCTGTTACATTGCTCTAAAAGGAAAAACAAGAAGTTAAGCTAGAGTATGAGATCTCATCCATCTCCAACTTGTTCTTGTTGTCTCGCTTTCTTGTCGGCTAACGCTTTCTTCTGATGCCTTTATTTTGTGACCTTTGGAGATGATGCTGGTCCACCGCCTTTCGGAATGCCAGTTTTCATCACTTTGTTTGATTTGCTGGGAACATGGCTTTCTTCTTTAAATCTTCCACTGGTTTCTTCAGTGGTATGTCTCTTCATCAGTATCGTCATACTGGGCATGCTACAATGTTTCCGAACTGCTTCTTCTGAGACGCGTTCTTTCTTGCTTTTGAATGTGCGCTTGCTTTGGCAGACTTCTGCTTCTTGGCGCTGGGGATTTTATTGTTTTTCCTGCTTGGGGCTCTCTGTTGTAACCTTCCGTCTTCAGGTGGGGCTACTGACTCCAAACTCTAGAGCTAAAAGTATTCCCGCATTATACTGGTGGGCGACCTAGAACTTAAAAGTATTCCCGCATTATACTGGTGGGCGACCTAGAACTTAAAAGTATTCCCGCATTATACTGGTGGGCGACCTAGAACTTAAATGTATTCCCGCATTATACTGGTGGGCGACCTAGAACTTAAAAGTATTCCCGCATTATACTGGTGGGCGACCTAGAACGTAAAAGTATTCCCGCATTATACTGGTGGGCGACCTAGAACTTAAAAGTATTCCCGCATTATACTGGTGGGCGACCTAGAACTTAAAAGTATTCCCGCATTATACTGGTGGGCGACCTAGAACTTAAAAGTATTCCCACATTATACTGGTGGGCGACCTAGAACTTAAAAGTATTCCCGCATTATACTGGTGGGCGACCTAGAACTTAAATGTATTCCCGCATTATACTGGTGGGCGACCTAGAACTTAAAAGTATTCCCGCATTATACTGGTGGGCGACCTAGAACGTAAAAGTATTCCCGCATTATACTGGTGGGCGACCTAGAACTTAAAAGTATTCCCGCATTATACTGGTGGGCGACCTAGAACTTAAAAGTATTCCCGCATTATACTGGTGGGCGACCTAGAACTTAAAAGTATTCCCGCATTTTACTAGTGGGCGACCTAGAACTTAAAAGTATTCCGCATTATACTGGTGGGCGACCTAGAACTTAAAAGTATTCCTGCATTATACTGGTGGGCGACCTAGAACTTAAAAGTATTCCCGCATTATACTGGTGGGCGACCTAGAACTTAAAAGTATTCCCGCATTATACTGGTGGGCGACCTAGAACTTAAAAGTATTCCCGCATTATACTGGTGGGCGACCTAGAACTTAAATGTATTGAAATTGTTTCCCCGTTCTTCCGAGAAAATTTTCGACAATCGGCAGAAAATTTTCTGCCCCGGTTTTTGGTAACTTCCATGGCATTGCATCTTGTTGCCGTCATCAATTCTTTGCTCTCCTGCAAAAGACAAAAGGATTTAGTCAGTTTTAATCGTGGTGGTAGAGGGTGCCTTTCTGGCGAGCAATTTTTCTCTCTTCCCCTTTTCTTGCTCTTTGTCCCCATAATTGGTTGGCAGGCAAAGTTGCCTGTTGGGGGTCTCTAGCCTGCTGGGGATTGGTTTTCAATTTATCCCCTTTTCTGCTTTCTCTTTAAACACATGATGTGGGAGTCTGCTTCTAACTCCCGAAACCACTCCCTTTTGGAGCTTACTTCTTCCAAAATTTCCGGGCACAATCCCTGCATTGCCTGGGACCGGCCTTTAAGACTGTTTGTATTATCCTGCATTGGATGAATTCCCCTTTGGTTTCTGGTAGTAAGCTTTGAAAAATCCTTTCAAGACACATTTTAAGGAAAGAAATAAAAGATACGGAAAGGAGAAAATCTTTCTGAACCAATATTTTTTGTGGGAGGAGACAATCAAAAGAACTTATCTGGAGGACATGACTGGTCCCCGTGATCATGACGTGCACCATAGATTCCCGACCCAGTCTATTTGTATCAATCGATTTGCCGGATGGTCTGACTTGCTGGGGATGATAAATGACTGTCCATGCTGTTGCAAATGTGGTAGCTTTTGTTGATTCGTCTTGTCGCCTCATAGTGCCCTTCGAGGGGTTTTCACTAATGAGACTCTCTCCCGGCGCCTTATGGTGCCTGTGAAGGTTTTCACCGATAAGACTCTCTCATTTTATTTCTTTCGAGGATCCGGGGTGTTGTAGATACGACCCTCTCTTCCGGGGATTCTTTTGACTATCAACTCATTCCCAGTCTTACGATCCTCTTCTTTGCTGGGGATCAGTGTATTATTCTCGGCCTTATTTGCCGGATTTGGCATCTCTCGAACATTGATCGGGAGGTCTTTTGGATGTTGATGTTGGTTTTGGTGTGGGATTGAAGAAAGGCTACAAAAATGAAAACAATTTGAAGGGTGATGTGCTACAACTTTTGGAATCAAACCTTTGTTGGAACTTAAAACATAACCTCTGCCCCAGTTTTCTTGCTTGGGGAATTTATTTTTTATGCTTATGTTGAGCTATGTGCGTTACGCACATTGTGCCTATTATGCACACTATGTACATTATGCATCCTATATTTGCTATGATGCATACTATGACCGAGCCGTGAGGCGCCTACGTATCCTCTTTGAGGAATCAGGTCAAACGTAGTTCCCACGGTTTTATATTCCTTGATTTTTCTTTTCTTTCTTTTCATTTTCTTTTCCTTTTCTTTTTCTTTTTCTTTTCTTTTCCTTTCTTTTCTTTTCTTTTTTTTTCATATCTTTCCCATTAGTGATTCCAAAAGAGGGGTATTGAAAGAATTGCTTAAGGCTCAAAGGGGGAAGCGAGGGTTAAAAGTGTTTGGATAGAAGAAAGAATTGCCTCCGTCATCTCATTATTCAACAAATGCCAAATACAAACAAATAAACCAAAAATTGCCGTAATTAAAGAAGTTACGCATAATATCTCTTGACTGCATCTGAATTGATAGCCATGTCGACACATCTACCTTCGACATCTGTCAAACACAAAGCACCGTTGGACAATATTCTGGTCACGATATAAGGCCCTTGCCAATTTGGGGCGAATTTGCCTTTTGCCTCGACCTGATGTGGGAGGATCTTCTTTAATACCTGCTGCCCTACTTCAAATTTCCTAGGGCGCACCTTCTTATTATACGCTCTTGCCATTCTCTTCTGGTACAGCTGACCATGGCACACTGCTGCCAATCTTTTCTCATCTATCAGGCTCAACTGTTCCAATCGAGCTTTGACCCATTCATCATCATTAATCCCGGCTTCAGCGACAATTCGGAGGGACGGAATTTCGACTTCCGCTGGTATTACGGCCTCAGTTCCGTACACCAACAAATAAGGAGTTGTGCCTATGGAAGTTCGGACGGTGATGCGGTAACCCAACAAAGCAAAGGGTAATCTCTCGTGCCATTGTCTGGAACCTTCCACCATCTTTCGCAGTATCTTCTTGATATTCTTATTGGCTGCTTCGACTGCTCCATTCGCCTTGGGACGATATGGGGTGGAATTGCGGTGTGTAATCTTGAATTGTTGGCATACCTCTCTCATCAAGCTGCTATTAAGATTCGCACCGTTATCCGTGATGATCACTTTTGGGATCCCAAATCTGCAGATGATATGGGAGTGAACAAAGTCCACCACTGCCTTCTTGGTTACTGATTTGAAGGTTTTAGCCTCAACCCATTTGGTGAAGTAATCAATGGTCACTAGAATGAACCTATGACCGTTGGACGCTGCTGGCTCGATGGGCCCAATGACATCCATGCCCCATGCTACAAACGGCCAGGGTGCTGACATCGTATGTAACTCTGTTGGCGGAGAATGAATCAAGTCTCCATGTATCTGGCACTGATGGCATTTCCTCACGAAAGTGATACAGTCGTGTTCCATGGTGAGCCAATAACACCCTGTTCGAAGGATTTTTCTTGCCAATACATATCCACTCATGTGTGGCCCACAAACTCCAGCATGTACTTCTGCCATAACCGTTGTTGCCTGCCTGGCATCTATGCATCTCAACAATCCCAGATCCGGGGTTCTTTTGTACAATATTCCCCCACTGAGGAAGAAACCATTCGACAAACGCCGAAGGGCTCTTTTTTGGTCTCCAGAGGCATGTTCTGGATATATCCCCATCCTGAGGTATTCCTTGATATCATGAAACCAGGGTTCGCCATCCGCTTCTTCTTCTATGGCATTGCAGTAGGCGTGCTGATCACGGACTTGGATGTGCAGAGGATCAACATACATTTTGTCAGGGTGGTGCAGCATTGATGCTAAGGTGGCTAAGGCATCCGCAACCTCATTGTGAACTCTCGGGATGTGTTTGAACTTTACCGATCGAAATTGCTTGCTCAGATCATGCAAGCATTGTCGGTATGGTACGAGTTTTAGATCTCGTGTTTCCCATTCTCCCTGAATTTGATGTATCAAGAGGTCCGAGTCTCCCAAGACCAAGACGTCTTGGACATCCATGTCAGCAGCCAGGCGCAGACCTAGAATGCAAGCCTCATACTCGGCCATATTGTTGGTGCAATAGAAGTGTAGTTGAGCCGTAACAGGATAATGCCGTCCTGTTTCAGAAATGAGTACTGCTCCTATTCCAACCCCTTTTGCGTTTGCAGCTCCATCGAAGAAAATCTTCCAACCCGGTTCCTCGGGTAATTCCAACTCATTCGTATGCATCACCTCTTCGTCAGGAAAATACGTTCTTAAGGGCTCATATTTTTCATCAACGGGATTCTCTGCCAAATGGTCTGCCAGTGCCTGGGCTTTCATGGCTGTCCTCGTCACATAGACGATATCAAACTCGGTGAGCAGAATTTGCCATTTTGCCAACCTTCCCGTGGGCATAGGTTTCTGAAATATATATTTCAATGGGTCCAAACGGGATATGAGATACGTAGTATATGAAGACAGGTAGTGCTTCAATTTCTGAGCTACCCAAGTTAGGGCGCAGCATGTTTTCTCGAGTTGAGTGTACTTGACCTCATGCACTGTAAATTTCTTACTGAGATAGTAGATGGCCTGCTCCTTCCTTCCTGTGTCATCATGTTGCCCCAGTACACAACCAAATGAATTTTCCAAGACCGTCAGGTAAAGGATTAGGGGTTTCCCGGGCTTAGGTGGGACCAATACGGGTGGATTAGACAGATACCCTTTGATTTGGTCGAAAGCTTCCTGACACTCTGCTGTCCAACCTACCGCAAGCATCCTTTTTCAACAGCCGAAATATGGGCTCACAAGTTGCTGTGAGTTGAGCGATGAACCTGCTGATGTAATTGAGTCTACCCAGCAAACTCATTACCTCTGTTTTGTTCCTTGGCGGTGGCAAATCTCGGATGGATTCAATTTTGGACGGGTCTAACTCAATCCCCCGTCGACTGACGATGAATCCTAGCAACTTTCCTGATGGAACCCCGAATGCGCATTTGGCCGGGTTAAGCTTGATATCATACCTCCGGAGTCTTTGGAAAAATCTCCTTAGGTCTGCTACATGGTCCTCCTGACGCCAAGATTTGATGATCACATCATCGACGTACACCTCGATTTCCTTGTGTATCATGTCATGAAACACAGCAGTCATTGCTCGCATGTACGTTGCCCCGGCGTTCTTTAACCCGAACGGCATTACCCGATAGCAGTAGGTTCCCCATGGCATAATAAACGCTGTCTTCTCAGCATCCTCTTCGTCCATTAGGATCTGATGATAACCCGCATAGCAATCCACAAAGGATCCGATCTCGCGCCCAGCGCAATTATCGATCAGGATATGAATGTTGGGTAACGGAAAATTGTCCTTGGGACTTGCTTTGTTGAGGTTGCGGTAGTCGACACACACCCTGATTTTTCCATCCTTCTTTGGGACTGGTACCACATTGGCCAACCACTCGGGATATCGAGTGACCCGAATGACCTTCGATTGCAACTGCTTAATCACTTCTTCTTTGATCTTTACACTCATTTCTGTTTTAAATTTCCTTAGTTTTTGCTTGACCGGAGGGTATGCCGGGTCAGTGGGTAGTTTGTGAACCACTAAATTGGTGCTTAATCCAGGCATATCATCATATGACCATGCAAAAACATCTTTGAATTCCCTGAGAGTTTTGATCAATTCTGCTCTGACATTCGGCTCAATGTGGATACTAATTTTGGTCTCTTGGACGTTATCAGCGTCTCCTAAATTCACAGCCTCGGTGTCATTTAGGTTAGGCTTGGGTTTCTCTTCAAATTGGCACAGTTCTCTGTTTATTTCTTCGAAGGCTTCACCTTCGTCACATTCAGATTCATCGTCACAAACGACCTTTTGCATCATTGAGTCGGTTTCAGATTGATTTATTAGACTAGGTCGAAGATCCGCTGTGCATGCCATGTCATTAGAACCAGTAAAAAGAGAACTGTTCAGAAAGAAAAAGAACAAGACAAAAATTAAAATGAGACAAAAGAAAAGAACTTTATTAAATTTGCGGGATAAAAAGGGTTCACACTTTTACAAAACGAAAGTAAAATTTGGATTACACCCTTGAATAATCCGATCAAACAAACAAACAAACAAAACATTAATCAAAGCCTACTACCAAGACTCCCCTCGGACAGGAAGAGGAGTAACCGTCCAATTGTTGGTCTTGGCCTCAGGCCCCACAAATTGTATCTCTGCTCTGCTGGAACCTTCTCCAGCTTCCACCATACTGACATCCGCGAACAGCCTCTCAAAACTCTGATTCAGGTCTTCATTTATACCGATCAAAGGTCCTCGAATCTTTGGGATCGCTGACCCCTTGGCACTTGCTTTAACAAAAGACCTTGAGAGGCGTGGCACTGGTTTAGGCAGAAACCAGACCCTCTTCTTCATTTTTCGCGCTTGCTTCCTGTCTGCTGCGGTTGGTTTGAACCCCAACCCGAAAGTTTCCAGATTCTTAGGAAGGGAGACAGGTTGGACTATCCCTTGAAGTTCAACTCCCAGGCCTTTTCCCGGCACAAACCCATTACCCAGCATTTCTGATACCATCATGACTGTTGCGGCAGCTACCCTAGGGTGCGGGATGATTTCTCCTTCAGAAATTTTGTTGGCCGACCCTGTATCGAGAATCTGGTAGACCCAAGGACCTTTGTCATCAGCGGTCTCTATGAAAGGTACAATGGTTCCGCCCATGGTGCATGTTGTATCCTCGCCGTGTAACACGACATCTTGTCTTTCCCACTCGAACTTCACTGTCTGATGTAGGGTGGAAGGCACCGCTTTAGCTGCATGAATCCAGGGTCGTCCTAACAGCAAGTTGTAAGATACCGTGGCGTCCAATACCTGGAATTCCATGGTAAACAGGACCGGACCAATGGTCAGTTCAAGTACAACATCCCCCACAGTGGCTGTTCCGTTTCCGTCAAACCCCCGGACACAGATGCTATTCTCCCGGATTCTTCCACGGTCAATCTTTAACTGGTCCAGGGTGGATAATGGACAAATATTGGCGCTTGAGCCGTTATCCACCAATACTCGAGTTACCACCGAGTCTTCACATTTGACAGCTAGGTATAGAGCTTTGTTATGCTCTGTACCTTCCACCGGCAGGTCATCATCTGAGAATGTTACCCTGTTCACCTCGAAAATCTTGCTAGCAATGGTTTCCAGGTGGTTTACAGAAATCTCACTGGGTACATGAGCCTCGTTCAATATCTTTAACAGGGCCCGACGATGTTCCTCGGAATGGAGGAGTAATGACAATAGTGAGATCTGGGCAGGTGTTTTTCTCAGCTGCTCAACCACAGAATAGTCTTGTACTTTCATCTTCCTCAGGAATTCTTCAGCCTCTTCTTCTGACACTGGCTTCTTGGTTGCCACTGGGTTGGTTTTTCTTAACTCCACCGGAGCAAAACATCGACCTGATCGAGTCAGCCCTTGCGCTTCACAACTGACTTCTTCCACCTGTTTTCCTTGGTACGTCACCACTGCCTTTTCATATTTCCAGGGCACAGCCCTGCTGTCAATCATCGGCAGTTGGACCACCGGCTTTATGGTCACCCGTTCTCTACATACCCCTTTCAACATGACTGCCGGTGTGGGCAGGATCCCTGGTATTACCAACTTGCTTGGCTCGGGTTTGCTTGCTATGACGGACGGGCTCTTCCCCAATATTACTACCGGCTTGACGCCTTCTCCCTGCGACTGTACACTTGTTCCTCCACTGGTTAAGACTTCCTTCGGGGCGGCTTGGATCATCATCACTGTTTGTGAGGGTTTTCTTAATTCTCCTCCCTCACACACCAACTCAATCATGTGAGTTTCGTGGTGTGCTGGCAGTGGGTTTTGGTTGATGTTAGGAGCCTCCGGTGTCTGGACCTCGATCTTATTGGTGTCAATAAGATCCTGTATGGCATGCCTTAACTTCCAACACTTCTCGGTATCGTGCCCGAGCATCCCTGAACAGTATTCACAACTGATTGAACGATCCAAATTCTGAGGCGGGGGATTTGGTTCCCGAGTATGGACAGGACTAACCAAACCCAATTGCCGCAGCTTGTGGAACACAGCGGTGTAGGTTTCTCCCAGTTCGGTGAAGGTTCTTTGCTTCCGCAACCTGTCATTTCTGGCATCTGGATTTCCCCGGAAACCTGCCCCTGAAGGATTTCTATATGCCCTTGGTGGAGGGTAAGTGTTTTGTGGTGGTGCATATATGTTCTGGGGAGCCGGTGCGCGCCATTGTGGGCGAACCGGAGGCTGAGTGTATACCTGGGCTTGGTGTACGGAACAATGTGGTTCTCGAGGTGGATAGAAATTTTGTGGTGGGTTGTATGGGTAGTTTGACCTGTGAGGCCTGGGTTGGTTGTAGTGCGGCCTGCCAGCCCTGGACCAACTGCCTGCCTCGATCGTGGCAACCTCTTCTTTCTTTCTTCTTAGCGCACCTCCCGTGCCGCTTTGAATAGCCTGGGTTGTGGCCTTAAGTGCCGAATAGTTTAAGATCTTGTCCGACCTCAAACCTTCTTCTATCATGACCCCTATTTTGACCACCTCGTTGAAAGATTTTCCAACCGTTGTCACCAAGTGACCAAAGTAGGTTGGATCCAATGTCTGCAAAAAGTAGTCTACCATCTCTCCCTCTCTCATGGGAGGATCGACCCTAGCTGCTTGTTCTCTCCAGCGGAACCCGAACTCGCGAAAACTTTCCCCGGGTTTCTTCCCAGTTCTCAATAACGTGAGACGGTCAGGGACTATCTCCAGATTGTATTGGAAATGACCTGCAAAAGCCTGCGCCAGGTCATCCCACGTGTACCACCTGCTGAAATCCTGCCTGGTATACCATTCCAGTGCAGATCCGCTCAGACTTTGGCCGAAATAAGCTATCAAAAGCTCATCCTTGCCTCCTGCCCCTCTCATTTTGCTACAGAATCCCCGCAAATGTGCCATGGGATCACCGTGCCCTTCATATAAATCAAACTTGGGCATCTTGAACCCAGCCGGGAGTTGGACATCTGGGAAAGGGCACAGATCTTTGTATGCCACGCTGACTTGATTGCCCAGCCCGTGTAAGTTCCTGAAGGATTGCTCCAGGCTTTTGAACTTTCTCAACACTTCATCCTGTTCAGGGGCCTTAACCGGCTTCTCAACCTCTGCCGGTACTTCCAAATGGGGATTGTAAGCCTGTGGTTCGGGTGCATGGAATGTAGGCTCAGGGGGATAGTATTGTGTATCGTGAGCCTGAAACAATGGCTCACTGGTCGTTCGCTGCAAAGGGGCTGATGCAGGTCCCACAAAAATGGGAATATTGGGTGTTGGGAGAGGTTGATGGGGTGGTGGAGCTTGGGAATCATGAGGGCTTCTTTCTTGATGATAGAGGGGATTTGGGCGGCTTGTGGAAGGGCCAGAGTGAGGGTACTCCGGCATGTGTCCCAGTGTTTCAGGACTCTTTTGTGTTTTGGCTAGGGCTAGTTGCATTGCATTCATTTCTAGTCCCATCCTTTCAATCTTTTCCATCGCTTCTTTTAACAACTGGCTCATCGGCCTTTCTTCTTCATTGCTATTCTCCGAAGTAGTCATGCTTGATGCTATCGGTCCTTTGGATCTGGTTTGGTATGAATGTGTTGCCAGAATTCTTTAACAACTAACTGTCTGGTATCAGACAACAACAAACTTTGTTAGTGTTAGAGCTTAACAGATTTGATCATAACACATAGAGGATGCAATGCACCTAGGCAGTTAACCGTTTCTACATGCTTTGCTTCAAACAACATGCGTCATCCCGGTTTGCTCATTCGTCTCTTTAAAGTATTTTGCGAAACCCTGCGTTTTATTTTATTTACATTTTCTTTTCTTTATTTATTAAAAGCGGTCGAATCTTATGGGGATTGCCTACGTATCACGTCCCCGCGTGAATCAGACCAGGCGTAGTTCTGCCTCAAAGTAAAGACACATAGAAATTCTTCCGGAGTCACTTAATTTCATTATCAAAATTTGCTATTACACATTACTTCAAACAAAATAGCAACAGTACAGACTCCTCGGTTTTAAACTTGGTTTGAGGAAAAGAAAACAACATATGGGGAAACAACAAACAAAACGACCAGGACTCGGTTAACTAATTTTCCAACTTAGGGACCCACGAGGCATCTTTCGGCCCTTTCGCGGCCCTAGGTGTAAGGCCTCTTTGCAAGCTCTTCAACTCGTTCATAATCCGGTGGACGCAGCCCATGATGGAAGCAATGAGGGTTTCCCGAGGTGTTTGCTCGCATGCCAAACATTTTAGGTAGATGTAATGCCCGATTTCGTCAATTCTTGCTCGAATGTTGTCCCTTTCTGCGAACAATTGCCTTATCTGTCGGCTTTTCAATCCTAGCGTTTGTGCATTGGTGGCGAGCTGATCCTGGAACATATCCATTTGCCTTTCCATCCTTGTCATTGCATTGTAATAGCGTCTTCGGTCGGCTTGGGCATCTTGTGTTTGCTTGAAGATCCGCTCTTGCAGGGCGGAATTTGTTTCCTTTGCTGCTTTGACGCTCAGTTTACAATTCCTCATGACCTGCTGTAGGCGTTTCCTCCGGGACATTGTACCTTCTGCCCATTTGACCCTCATCCTTGCTATGCAAGCCTCTGATTGGTCTAATTCATCTTGGCTCTGGATGACCTGATTTCTCAAACTGGCTATCAATCTTTCGTCGGAGCAGCGCTTCTGTTGGTCGATGTTATTCTTACTGGCTTGGCGAAGGCGGGCCCTCAGGGTTTGGTTCTCTTGGGCTAACTTGTCTTTTTCAGCCTGCTCTTGGGCGACTTGCACGTTGTTTTCGAATACCATCCTTTCAATTTGTCGCTTCAACTTCCTAATTTCAACCAGGTAACCTTCCTCTTTTGCGAGCCAGTCCCATTGTTATTGCGATGACTCAACAAAACTTCGGAGGTGAGGCCGTTTGGTTGGCCGTTTCACGATGCTCTTCTTGTTGTGCCAAGTGAGATAGGCCGGCGAGACTTCACCCCTAGACACATCATTTACCCGGGTATTTGCCTTCAAGTACTGGCATTCACTCCATATGCAACGAACTGTCTTTTCAGGAAATTGGCCGTCACTGCTGACCTCGACTGCATAAGTGCTGAGATCTTCGTCCGGGTGTAGTACTTGACATCTTCCCAACTGTCTCATTACCCTGTAAGGGGCATAAGGTTGAATACCCCTGAGTCCCATCAAGAGGAAGTGAGGACCAGTGGCGGGCATGTATATGATTTCTTCCACAGAAAGCCAACCCAAAGTCCAGTTTATTTGGTCTGCGGTGATGATCCGGAGATAGGATATCCATTCTTCAAACCCTCCCGGTGATCGGAAACCTGAAACCCTTAGGCTATAACCCTCGATGCAGCCCCCATTTGTAGACATGTAGCGCATATACTGAGGGTGGTGACACAAGTGTTCGATCATCCACATCTGTAACAACAAGTTGCACCCTTCGAAGAAGTCTGCTCCAGCCTTACAAGCCGTGAGGGCTCGGTATATTTCTGACATTATCATGGGAGCAAGGATGCTTTTATCGTTGGTAATCAGGATTTTGACGATTCCAGCCACCTTTAGGTCGATATTTCTATCTTTTCGGGGAAACACCACAAGGCCCAAGAATGCCACCATAAAAGCGAACCGCCTATGCTCATCCCATTTTACTAGATTTCCCCTGCTGCAAATACCACTTTCTGGGTCATTAAATCCTCCTTTGCTCCCGTACCTCTGGTATATGAATTGTAGGGTAGAAAAACCTCTATCCAGTTCAGCGTATGGGACTCCTTTGCTTATCTTCAACAGATCCATGAATTTGTGTGAATTCACAGCCCTTGGAGCGATCAGGTATTTGTGTCTCAAACCTTCAGTGACGTCCATGTAACCCGCCATTTCTTCTAAGGTTGGGGTGAGTTCAAAATCTGAGAAACGGAACACGTTGTGGGCCGGATCCCAAAATGTAACCAAAGCCTTTATGATGTCGCACCGAGGCCTGACTTTTAACAAATCAACCAAACCTCCCAGGTGCAGTTTGACCTTGTCTTGCTCTGACTTTTCCAAATCCTCCCACCATAATCGCACTTCCAGGGGGATTTTGCTTCTAACTGTTACCGGCAAACTTGGACTCATGCTCATTCTGCATGTTTATTGGGGTGATTAGGCAAAGATCCAGACTCATTGGACTTAAATACACAAATTGACACACTATTTTTCTAGAAAAACGAAATTTTGGTTGTTTCTTAAAAGTACGATGTTACCTTAAAACTTTCGTTATTTGGTTTGTACCTATGTTTTGAAAAACGAGTTGAGCCCGATGGGGGTTGCCTATGTATCTTGCACCCTGCGAGAATTGAACTGGCGTAGTTCAGGCATAAGCCGAAATTTGGAGACACACTATTTTTCTCTTAGAGATGAATCAAAGACCCTTGCTAAAACAAATTAATAAGACACACTATTTGTTTTTTTTTCTTTTTTTTTCAAAATTCTGGCAGAGTCCTAGCCATTTTCTGGATATCGATCTCTCAAAAATAATTTTCTTATTAAACGTGATCAACATAACAATTCACCCTTGAATAAGTACAACATGTAGCACATAGGATGCCAAAAGATGGTCTATTATTTTCAGGTTGCTTGTCCTAGACGGACCCAACCCCTGTGTTGAGTCCCCTAAGTCAAATGCACATGATGCAAATAAACGTTCCTACTAGGGATCCGGCATGTGGCTTTGTTATACTAAGTTCATAACCTGGGTATTTGTTCTAGACCTGGCTTACCCGAGCGGACAACTCGAGCCAAGGATGGGAGCTGTGTACCGGTAACCAAAAGGCCATCCGATTTTGCAACTCCTCCGAATCCTCGTTCTATTTTGGCATATGACACTAACAGAAAGAAGCCACGACCAGCGTGCGCTCCTCAAGAGAGAAGAGAAGGGTTTCGGCACAGTTTATATATACAGTCCAAATAATATCAAGGCGGTAAAAGCAACACTTAGCACATTAGGCTCAAAACATGTAATAAAATCAGATAATAAATAAAACCAAATAGTAACAATTATTCTAAGCTCGAATTCTTAACCCTGAACCAGTGGTTCTGGGTGCCAGTCCCCAGCGGAGTCGCCAGAGCTGTCACATCTCCTTTTTCCGCACCTGAGGGGCGCAGGGGAGTTTTTCCAATTAAAGGACAATCGAAACGGGGATGGTTTATTAATTTCAGAGTCGCCACTTGGGAGATTTAGGGTGTCCCAAGTCACCAATTTAAATCCCGAATCGAGGAAAATAATGACTCTATATTACAGTCTGCGTACCAGAAATCCGGATAAGGAATTTTGTTAACCCGGGAGAAGGTGTTAGGCATTCCCGAGTTCCGTGGTTCTAGCACGGTCGCTTAACTATCATATTCGGCTTGATTATCTGAGTTTATACAAGTGTGAACTTATGTGCAAAATTTAACTTTTAACTGCTTTTATCATTTTACTGTTTTTATCAGGAATTGCAACGTTGTGAAAATGTATCTCGAACCGCGTTACAATCAATGTACCTGTGGTCGTCGACACACTTTGACTCCATTGAGATTGGGATTTGGGTCACATCAATGCGCACCCGAGTTTAAGGAAATTAAATTATTAAAGACGCGCCTAAAGCGACTAGCATACTTATTTTGGGTAAGACCGTGGAATTTTACTAAACGGTCCATCCCGAAATCCAAATAATTTTTAAAGAAAATATTTACTGAGGGCCCCGCAATTTGTATTTTTATTTGGCGAGGCTCATCTTGTTCTTTATTTTTTATGAATTTGCAACGTCATGGACATGCATCTCGAACCACGTCACAATCAATGTACCCGTGATTAGAAACACATTTCGACTCCGTTGAGAATTGGATTTGGGTTACATAAATGCGCACCCGAGTTTAAGAAGGTAAGATTTATTAAGGCGCGTCCTAAAGAGTCTAACGTATTGTTATTTTAGGAGGGTTGTGAGATTTGCTAAACAACCCGTCCTGGAACCTAAATGCTTCGATAATATACATTTAAACAAGGGCCCCGCATTTGCACGTTTTGTTTATTTTCATCGAGGCTCATCTCGTTCTTATTTTAAAAGGATATCCTATAGCAACTACGTTTCTTATCGCGTTTGTCCTTATCAATTGAAAACAGTAGATAGTCCTAATTAATTACATGCTTGCAAGTTGTTTGTAACAACATTCAGAAATGCCTAAAATCAGAAACGAGGCTGTCCGAACAAATAATCACGGGCCGAAATCCAGCCCAAGCGTGGTTGGCCAGACCTGGGCCACTGCTTGTTCGAAGCAGGCCGGCTTGGCCTGTTTTGGCCTGAACTCGACCTTTGTGAGGTTGAGGCCCTGAATTTGTGTTCCGGATCTTAAAACATGGTTTTAAGAGTCATATATAGCAATTTATTGGAAAGGAAAGAACTTAGTTAGTGTACGAATTTCATGCTTGGCATACATTACAGGCTTATACTACACTTTTGAACTAAATATGAGATACAAACTACTGCCTTGGGCATACTCTCATCACCAACCTATATGCACATTCTAGCATTCAACTACCATACATTGACATTTATAGGCATGAAGACTACCTCTAGTACCCAGAACAAAAATGTAAAACTATTACACATTGCATGAATATTTAATGTAACAATCTATATCTATAAAATACATTCTTCAGGTCTTTCCTTTACATTCATGCTCAAATTTCCAGCTACATCTGACAGTGTCTTAGGTGTGTACCTGGTATAGAGGAACAGAAGAAGAAGAAAAGGGATAAGCTGAGTAGCACATAGCAAACAACAGCAATCAGCAGATTCACAGCAACAACACAGCAACAAACAAACAGTCAACAAAGATGAAGCTCTCGAGTAGTCGAGCAACAAACAACAATCCCAGAAACAGAGTATGAACCAGCAGAGACAGCAGAGTATTCAATGTAAACGCCCCAGCAATTCAACAACCACAAGCAGCTCAAACAGGCAACCAACAGTAATTGGCCAAGACAGCTAAACCAACATAAACTCTTATGTAATTTTCAGACAGTGTTTGGTTACAATATTCTGAGACTTTATGTTTCTTGTTTTTCTTTTTTGAAGACTAAAAAATGTCCCCACTTTTAAGTTCTCAAATGGCCTATTTATAAGCCAAATGACTCGGTGCAGCTAGGCTGCCCTCATGCTGCAACTTGCAGCCTGCCCATACCCTGTTAAAGCCCATGCCTAAGCATCTTTGGTGCCAACCCCTTTTGTTCCCCACGCCTGGTTTTGTTTAATCAGGAGTTATGGGCATCCTTTTATTATTCAATTTAAGCCCCATACCCTTGTGTCTTGTTCCCCATTGGTATTAGTTTAATCCTAAATTAGTACCCTACTTGTCAGCCCATTTATACTAATCTTTTCTGTCTTTTTCAACACCCCAGAATGCCCTTGTTAACCCTGGATTATTACTGCCCTGCCTATTGCAGCATCAGGGCACTTTGGGCTTTGAACATTCGATTTCAGAACTGCCCCAACCTGGCCTCTAATTGTTTACAATGTAGTTACAAACTACCATTCATGGGTAATGCCCAACATTCAAATCACAATACAGGCTCATTAGTCATGCGACATTATTAGCTCATTCGATTCATTAGTTATAGAAAACTAATCGACGACATTTATCGAGTCGACTATACTAATTATAGCAGGTAATAATCAGTCGCTCGTATAAACAATACGTTCAGGGACCTAAGGGGTATCAGACAACTTTTGTTAAATTACTGGGCCTATATGAATTAGTTCATTTGACGATTAATCTAACTGACGATCATGTTTATCACAGAGAGTATTCAGAACAAACAGAAGACAATCGACCAAATAAAAGGCCTTTAACAGAGATGGAAGAAATCCGAAATAAAAATAACAACATAACAAACAAACACAACAAAACATGCTGACAACTTAATTAGAACTAAAACAAAAGAAAGAAAAACTTACCAAAAAGGTTTGAAATAAAAAATGACCCAAATTCTGATTCAACTTCGAACTCTTGAGGCCGAACAAACTTTAATCAGGGTGTTCTCACATGAGAACACCTTGATTAAGGTCTATTAGACCTCAAACCCTTGTCAAGACTGGTCGGGTTCCCTAGGTGCATGTGTCCTAAGGTCTGGATTTCCAGATCTGATTTTTAAGGAGTTGTGGGTAGATTCGGACCAAACCAAGCTTGGTTTGGTCACGAGGAAGGTCAGGGGGGTGTCTGGTATGAAGATGGGGTGGTTTGGCATAGATCCGGGTTCGACTCAAATCTTCAAATGAAGATTCGAGACGAACGAAAGTGATTCGAGGCTAGGGAGTAACAGATCCATGTTCAGGAGAGTGAGGGGGTCTTAGGGTGTTCGGGAGGTGGCCACCGGCGTTCATGCCGCCGGGTTTTGGTGGAAGGGAAACTAGGGCGGCGTTAGGGTTTGGGGGTTTCAGGGTTCGGGGAAGGAGATGACTGAAGGGGGGGTTCGGATAGGGGGTGCGGGGTAAAGGGGCTGAGTTTATATATGGGGAGGTTGATTGGATCTGAGCCGTTAGATCAGATGATCTCAACGGCTTGGATCTGATGCTGAGAAATGAGACGGGGTCGTTTGGTAGTTAAACGGGGTCGTTTGGTTTAAGTGAGGGGTTGGATCGGATTGGTTCCTGGGTCGGGTTTTGAAGCGGGTTACTGATAGAGGTCCTGAGCCGTTGGATCGAGAGTTTGAACGGCCCAGATTGATTTGCCTGAAACGGCGTCGTTTCAGAAGAGGCCTGGGCAGCCGGACTTGGACTGGGTCTGAGTGCTGGTTGGGCCTATTATTTTTGTTTAATTTCTTTTGGCCCAAACCAATTTCTTTCACTTTTTGTTTTCTAATTTCACTTTTCTTTTAAAACAAAAATAAAAATAACAAATAATAAAATAACGAGATTAAAACTAAGCAACAATGCAACATTTTAACACAATTATCACAAAAATATTTAAGTAAGTTAGCTAAAAGCCTAGAACGGACGATGCACACATATATATATATTTTTTTGAATTTTCTTTTACTGACCGAATTATGGTTTAATCATCCTGACATACATGTTTGGTATTTTGTTTGCCAATGATTAAATGCAAAAATGGACAGATCCACAAATGACTAACAACACATGTCATGAAAACTCAAACATTGTACAGCGAAACCATTTGTTACTATTTTTATTTTCTTTTGGAGCGATTGCTCGTAAAGCAAAAATCACGTGCTTACAGTAACTGTATAATAGTTTTTCAATTGTATTTCCTACTTAGCTTGTTTAGAAGCACTCTGTAGGAACCCCTTTGTAAACCTTAAACCTGTGTGTTTGAGTCTTGGCTAGAGTTAGTTATGTTTTAAAGTCTTTGTAATAGAGTTACTATAAAGTGGCTTGTAATAGAGTATTACAAGTTAGTGAGGGATTAAATGGTTAATTCCTAGGTTGCATAGGTTATGATCTAAAAGTTGCTCAATAGTGATGTTGAAATCCTACAAGGGTAGTTTGTGATTTTTAATCCCGTTGAGATGGGAATTTTCCACGTAAAATTCCTCTTGTCATTATACTTACTACAGTGTGCGTGTGTACTGTTGAACCAGATACAGAACCTGGTTTTCTATATAATTTTGTGGACACTTATATACTATCAATTGGTATCAGAGAAGGTTTTTTCTATAAGATTAACACTTATAAATAATCCTCATGGCTGCTCCTCCAAACATTGAAGAAGGCCAGTCTACTTACAGACCACCTAGGTTCAATGGACAGTATTATGGATGGTGAAAAACTAGTATGCATGACTTCATCATGGCTGAAGATTCTAAGCTATGGGATGTCATATGTGATAGAACGTTTGTCCTTGCCAAAATCCTTGGCGACCCAGCTATAGCCATTCCCAAGACAAGGAAAGAATTCAATGTTGTTGATAGTAAGGCCATAGAGAAGAACTTTCATAAAAAGAAAATTCTGGTGTGTGTGGCATTGGTCCTGATGAATACAACAGGATATTAGCATGTCAGTCGGCCAAACAAATCTGGGTAGCCCTTAAAATAGCTCACAAAGGAACGACACAAGTCAAGCAATCCAAAATCGATATGCTTCCAACTGAATATGAGCTGTTCAGGATGAAAGACGATGAATCTGTTCAAGATATGCATTCTCGGTTCACCTCCATCATTAATGAGTTTTACTCCCTCGGTGAAACTATTCCAAGAAACAAGCTAGTTAGAAAAATCCTTAGTGTGCTGCCCAGTTCTTGGGAAAGCAAAGTGAACGTCATTACAGAGGTGAATGACTTGCAGGAACTAACTATTGATGAGTTGAGCTTGTTGACAATCTAAAAACATATGAAATGAAGAAGAAGAAGGACAGCGAAAGAAGAGAGCCCAAAAGGGAGAAAAACCTGGAAAGTAATGATTCAAGTGGTGAGGATGGTGATATGGCATACCTGACAAGAATATTCTAAAAGATGGTTTGTAGGAATGGAGGTATTTCAAAAAGGGGAAGTTCTAAAAAGCGAAAGAATTATGACCTCTATCATAAATGTGGAAAGCCAAGACATTTAATCAAGGATTGCCCTCTCCTAAAGCAGGATCAGTACAAGAACAACTCTGACAAAGCAGCCAAAAGGAACCCGGCTCCTAATAGATGCTTCAATAGAAAAAAATGCCGCTGACAATGTCGTAAGACAAGCTCTTGCTGCATGGGAAGATTCATCAAGAGAATATTGAGAAGATGATGAACTAGGTAACAGCTCTATGATGGTAGTAGAAAGTGAAGCAACGAGTATTATTCAATTTTTACTTTGATGGCCTAGTCTGATGATGAAGACGACGATGATGATGAGGTAAATTTTCTTGATGTTCAGAGAAATATGAAATCTTATTCTCCTAAGAAACTCATGTCTTTGGAAAATGTGTTAATTGATGCTTATCATAGTCATATAAATGACAAAGATTCCTTAACAGTTGAACTAGGAGAAGCAGAATAGTCTAAAGATGACCTAGCTGTAGTTGCAGTTGATTTAAGGGAGACAATTGAGAACATGAAGAAAGAAAGAGATGTCTTAGATAAAAAAATTGCATATGTAGAACAAGAAAGAGATGATCTTATGGTTGTTATGATGGGCCTAAAAGAGACCATTGAGAGTGTAAGTATGGAAAAAGATGCCTTAATTGCGAAAGTTGCTAGTATTGAGTAGGAGAGAGATGACCTCCTAGTAGTGGTACTGGATTTGAAAAAAATAATTGGGGAACTTGAAATGGAGTGTAGGCCTGAATGTTCTCAAAAAGGAAAGGAAGTTGCAAGCGAGGCATTCATTAAGCTTGAAAGTGAGTTAAATTCAATGAAGTCTAGTCTTTGTGCTGAGCTTGAGAGAAACAAACAACTTCAAGAAGAACTAGATAGAGTGAAGAGTGATCTTAAAAATCACTCAAGTGGACTTGGTCCTCTGATGCTATCACTGCCATGTATACCAACAATGGGGGAAACAGGCAGGGGATTGGGTTTCAAAGGGAAAAGATTCCCTACAACCCTTATTACAAGTACATTACAGTACCTGAAAATTGGCTTTGCACTTAATGTGGTAACAATTACACCTTTAAGAAAATTATAAGGCCAAATTTCAGTCACAACAGAAAAACAAATCTTTTTCTGTAAAAGTAACTACTGTTAGAGAACCTGGATCCTCATATAAAAAATGCATAATGCCTGCATGGACAAAAATATCCCTTATTCACTCCTTTCCTCATTGCAAGGGACCTAAATTAGTTTGGGTTCCTAAAGCTAACTCCTAATTTTTCTTATGCACGAAACAGTGAAAGGAAGCAACCTATATTGGTACATGGACAATGGCTGCTCAAAGCATATGACTGGAAGCACAAATGAATTCCTTTCACTTAAGGCCCTGCAAGTAGGGAGTGTATCCTTTGGAAATGGCAATAAGGGATACATTCTGGGAGGCGGAAGGATTGGGAAGTCTCTCTCCTACTCAATTGAAAATGTGTACCATGTGAATGGGTATAACCTACTAAGTGTTTGCCAAATTTGTGACAAGGGAAACAAGGTGGAATTTGTCTCAAAAACCTGTACAGTCACAATCCTGGTAACCAGTGAGGTGGTGATAGTGGCAAAAATATACAAGAACATCTATGTAGGTGACTTTGAGTCTCTGAAAAATTGTGATCTAAGCTGTATAAGTGTTGTTGATGATGATGTCGAATTATGGCACATGAGGGTCGGTCATGCAAGTTTCACGTTGTTGAACAAATTAGTTAGGAAGGACCTGGTTCGTGGTATGCCCAATTCAAGCTTCAAGGATCACAAAGTATGTGATGTATGTGTAAAAGGAAGCATGTCAGATTCTCATTCAAGCCTAAAAAGGAAGTCAGCACTGCAAGGCAACTCGATCTCCTTCATATGGATCTATGTGGACCTGTGAGGGTGCCAAGAAGAGGAGGAAAGAAGTACATCTTTGTGATAGTCGATGACTATTCCAAATTCACCTGGACCTTGTTCCTCAATTCCACAGATGAAAACTTTGAAGTGTTTGTTGGTTTTGTCAAGAAGATCCAAGAGAAGATGGTTAATAAAGTAGCCTGCATTAGGTCTAATCATGGGGCGGAGTTTGACAATGTCAAATTCGATGAGTTTTGCACTGAAAATGACATTACTCACAATTTTTCAGCTCCAAGAACACCTCAACAAAATGGTGTTGTAGAGAGGAAGAATAGAACTCTTGAAGACATGGCAAGAATAATGATAATTGATAGTGGGATCGCAAATTATTTCTAGGCAGAAGCTGTCAATACTGCGTGGTACTTCGTGAACAGGTTAATGATCAGGTCACTGTTGAACAAAACTCCATATGAACTATTGAATAAAAGGAAGTCCAAGCTGATGCATCTAAGAACTTTTGGGTGTAAATGCTTTGTTCACAACAATGGAAAGGAAGATCTTAGAAAGTTCGATGCCAAAAGTGATGAAGGAATTCTTTTGAGATCCCCATCTCAAAGAAAGCTTACAATGTATACAACAAAAGGAATTAATGTGTCGAAGAAAGCATACATGTGATCTTTGATGAAGCTCACCTCTCCTACGAGAAGAACAAACATGTTGATCAAGATGGAGAGCCCTTATCTATTCCAGGTGAAGTAATTGACATGGAAAATGGAAAGGCGGACATGATGATCCATGTAAAGGAATCCAGTAAAGATGATGCAAATACATCTCCATCCATTGGAGATGAACCTGGTCCCCCGATTACAACAGCTGAAGCTGAAAATAGAGTTGTCGATGCAGTCCAAGGAACTCCACTTTCTGAAGTAAGAAATGCCAAAGAACCTCAGTCAGTCATACTTGGTTCCTCTACCAATGAGACTTAGGAACCAAATTGGAGGTTCAAAAGTTCACATCCTCTTGATAACATAATCACTCCTCTTGACTCAGGATTTCAAACAAGATCAAAAGAAAGAAACTCACTTGCCTTCTCGGCCTTTCTTTTCCAAATGGAGCATAAAAACATAAAAGTATCATTGAAAGATCCAGACTGGATCATAGCAATGCAATTTGATGATATCGTCTTTGGAGCCACAACTGACTCTCTTTGTGCAGAATTCGCAAACTCATGGGGAGTGAATTCGAGATGAGTATGATGGGTGAACTGAATTTCTTCCTAGGACATCAAGTGAAGAAATCTTTGAAGGGAACATTGATAAGTCAACAGAAGTACATCAAGGATCTGTTGAAAAGGTTTGATATGGAAGCATCCAAAGTCATCGACACTCTCATTGCCACAACTACCCATCTAGACATGGATTAACCTGGTTCCCCTATTAATCAGACCATGTATAGAGGGATCATAGGGTCACTCCTGTATCTCACTGCAAGTAGACCAGACATTATTTTCATCGTGGATCTCACCTTTCAAGAGAATACTGAGATATCTCAAAGGAACGCATGACCTAGTCCTTTATTATCCCTTAGGTGACAACTTTGATCGTATTGTATACTGGCACTGATTATGCAGGATATCTAGTGTATAGGAAAAACACTTCTGGAATGGCACATTTCCTGGGCTCCTACTTAATCTCATGGGGTACAAGGAAGTAGAACCCTGTGGAACACATAGGCTCTTAAATCTAATGGGGCACATTTCTTATATCTGCTTCTTGTTATGCTAAGCTTCTGTGGATCAAGCAACAGTTGTGTTTACCGTGAAAATGGTAACAATAATTAAATTTATAAATGGGATTCTAAAAATACGTAATCTATTTTTATGCTAGTTGTTAGAGCAGTTGATGCTAAGAGTATGAAGTTTAATGAAGAAAAACAAGATAAATCGGGGCAGTAATCAAACTGAGATGCTTGCAGCTCGAGCCTCGGACTGGTCGATGAAGGACCTCGAGGTCGATATCTGGCTCAAGCTCGAGCTATCGGGGGTAGTCGGAAATGGGATAACAGTTAAGGTATGATCAAGCAAGGCCCTTTATGGCTTATACCAAGCAATAAATAAAGAACAATTAAGAAAGTAATAAATGCTAAAGTGACCTCGAGCGAGCAGGTTAGAGAGAAGAAAGAGAGAAATATTATTGATATTGTGTAGAGTACTTAGAGCCCCCTTTTATAGAGTGTTAATGAATCCCATTTTATAAAAGGGGGAGCCCAAACTTAGTACATGATACGTTGAGTGATAAAGAAAAATGGGATGGGATAGCTAACTAGCTTCATGACGTCTGTGTGGGCCGCCATCGAGCCGCTCAAATAGACTCAATTGACCCCGGATGCATTCTTTGAAGCTTCCTATGTTCGCCGGGGTTTAGGCCGATGTTATCCTCAACCGGGTATCGACAGGTCTTGAGGGAAATGACCGGCTCAAGGTCTCGAGCCTCTGAGGTGGCCTACTGAAGCAATTTTATCAATGAGAAATCGGTCCTCCGATTTCACCATGCATAGATAGTCTGCTAATCATTTCTTAGAGGGAAGCAATAAGAAATGATTTTGACCCCCCACTTCATGGGCTCTCGTAATGACGTCATGCTAATGGCGCAACCCCCTTTTTACAAGTGCTGAGGTGTTTCAACCTTTCGTTTCTTCAGGATCATCTGATGTATTGTGACTCTTCGTTCTTCGGGGTCATATTATTGCCATTGATTTAGCTCCTATGAATGCATTGATTACGCCGGCCGTTACGCTTTTCGAGGGCAATAATGGCACTGTCAGTTACTTTGCCCTCCCCTTATAAATGAGGCTTCTTGTAATCAGTTTTTCATCCAAGCTTCATTTGATACCCATCCTTTCCTGCCATTTTTAATCATTGCCACCTCATCATATTTGAGGCCCATGGCCTCAAGATCTTACGTCATATGTGCCATGGCCCAACTCTCGATCCTTCTTCGGTTGGACGAAGTTGTGGATATTTTTATGGTGTTGTTGTTGTTGTTGTTTCTGTCTCCGTTGGCTCAAGGCGATGAAGCAGGGGACCGATTTCCTCTGACCCAAGGAGATACTTGGATTATGCACCATTGCTCAAGAGGGGGCTCAGATTATACATTGCTGCTCACCCTCATTCCTCGGTTTGGCGTGTTACACCCTCTTTGGATTCCAGGGGTTATGGCAACAATCTCTATTGGTTGTTGCCCCCCTGGGCCGAAGAAACATCTCAAGAAGTGGCCTTATACTGGTAGTACTGGTGGAGTTCATACTAGCCAAAATTTTCACCCAGCCACTTCTTGTCTTCTTCCGGCCTCTCCTTCGTCATTTTGTTTCTTCTCCCTCGCCTTCCTCTTCTATATCCTTCCTTTTGAAGATGTCATTCTGGGAGGATCGGGATGAGGTCTCCGAGGGGATTGGACTTGGAAGATATTGTCTTTGATGTCATACGCCTGGGGAGATGATGCCGGAGATCCCGCATTTTGGGAATACGCTAGAATCTTGGGCTCTTGTTGTATGCATAACTTCGAACTTCTTTATTTCTGTGTAAGGATCCCCTTGCGGGCTTTTGTAATTGTGAGCACGTAATTTTTTCCCTATGTGAACTACTCCCATAAATTCAAGAAAAAAATAAAATTTTCTCATTATTTGTAATTTCGTAGTTTTTGTAGAATTTTGATTAATTGTTTGCATTTGTCTGTGCATGTTTTATTTAATTCATAAAAATACAAAAATACATTATATTTACATTTAAGATTTAATTCTACATTTTTAGGGTTTTTAGCAATTTAGTTGTCTTATAAAAATGATTAAAATCACAAAAAATAACTCATTTTGCATGTTAACTTTATAAATTTAAATTTTGCAGTTCTTCTTTTAAATTAAGAGTTAATTAATTTTTGTAGATACTAGATGAGTAATTAACCTAATTTGATAAATTATTTTAATTTAGGAGTTATTTGGGTTGTTAATTAATTATAAAAGGAAAACAAAAAAAAGGGGGAAAAGAAATTGAGAGTTTGTCATAAAACCTTGGAATTGGGCAAGTTTTAACTGAAAATCCGCCAAAAACATTCCCCGATCTAGGCCCAAATGAATGCTAGGTCCAATTTCGACCATTACACGGTTCGTTTATTTCAGGCATTGAGACAACCAAAACGATGCAGTATTGAGTCAATACTACGTCGTTTTGAGTTTGGGGGGCTTTAACAAATCCTAGACTTTTATCTCATTTCATCTAAGGGCCCAAAATATTTCTACATTCTCATTTAAAGTTGTCCAAATATTCTCAGAGAATATAGTACCATCTCCACTTTTTTTCCTCAATCTCTCTTATCTCTAATCCTAGACCCGCCGCCTTGAATTTCTTCACCATTTCCGGCCGGCAGTGGAGCTCAAACCACAACCAAAATCTACCCACACAACCACCACTCATCCTTGAGTCCCAATCCACCACCACTTCTCCCCAAATCCTCACCGAATCGGACCAGTGTTGAATCTAAAAATGAAGAAAGAAGATCTTTCAAGTCTTCGAGCTTCCAAGAATGATTAAGGTTGAAACTTGTATTATTTGTTTGTTTTCGATGAGAACATGCGACTAATACCAATTTCAGCTCAACTCGGGGTCTGCATGAAGGTTTGTCAAGCCCTGTCTGTTTACCTATTTAGGTACTTCCATTTCTTTTCTCATTTTCTCCGTTCTGGTTTTCTTCTCGTCCCCATCCCTTCTGTTTCTTCTCTTTTTTCTCTTGTTTACTGCTTTAAAGTCATTTTGTTTGCGTGATTAGGATCGAGTCATTTCAGTGCATAATATTTAGATTAATCTCTCTAATTAGTATTTGCTAGTTTTCTTTTTACTTTATTTTTATTTATTTATTTAGTTCTGTTTCGTGCGAGCTTTTTTTTCTCTAAAATTCAGAAATGGGGTTATGTTGGTTTTCTGGGTTTGACTGAGAATTCATTGGCCTAAAATTGAACTAGGGCCCAATAAAAGCAAGAAGCCCAAAGAGTTGTTGAAGCTCGTCGTTACAGGGAGCCCAAAGGCATTTGGACAACTTGGTTCAAGCCTTAGTGTGAAGGTAATTAGTAAGTCTTGTAGGGGTATTTGGGGGAATTTAATAAGAGGAATCTATTTTAACTAACTGGAAAACTTCTAGGAAGGTGGGTTTAGAAAATTGATTTTAAGTTAAGGGATTAGTAGCAAAAACAAAAATTCCAAAGGGAGTAAAGGGCAAATAACTTTACCCATTTTTGCTGCCCTAAAACTCCCTTTAAAGGCATTGTTTCTTCACTCTCAGGGAGAGAGACTGAAAAATACTGAAAAATTAAAAACGGCTAAGCTTTAAAAGAACTTTGAAATAACACTGAAATCTCTATATTTCTTTGGTGAAAACTTGTTCAATTCTGCCTTGAAACTTCTTAGCTAATCATGGTTTTTGTGATTCGAAAGTTTGTTGTTCATTTGGGTTCTCGGTTGGTTGAAAGAAGCCGATTTTTCGTTTGGTATTACTGGTTTTTTGAGTTGGTGTTGCTGCTGCAGCTAATTCCTCATTTCTCTTGTTTTTCTATTGCATTCCAGGTATTTTTTCCAAACCATGGACAATAAGTGATTAAGAACATGTATTTCGAGTTGAAGCCTGATTGAATACAAGTTGCATTTGAATTTCATTTCTTCTGTTTCCTCCACTTCTTTAGTGTTCTATAGCAAATCCTATATTATACATGTTATTTCAGTTTTTCTCCTGTTATTCATATGTTGTGACAATGAATCCATGCTGTTGAGATTTTGAGTATGATTTTGGGTTCAATTGAATGATATGTTAATTTCCTGGATTCTGTTACTATTGGTATTGAGAAAGGAATTAGTTGAGGTTAGATTTTATATGTTTATTTGTAAATTTGTTTAGAATTGAATTAAAGCATGATCACTTGATAGTTTTTGTTATCAATAAAATTGAATTCGAGACTGTGTTGTTTTTAGGGGTGAAACGTAAGTCAACAACATCTGAAGCTTTCTTTGTGTATCAAACCACTGTCTATTGCTGAAAAGTCTGTTGGGCTTATTGGTTATTTTTAGTGCAAAAAAATATTAATTCTGTTTTCGTATGGATTCGATCCAGGATTCCTGCTCTTCAGCCTTGGTTTCTGCAAGGTTCAGGTCCCTTTTGGCCTTAGACTTTGAAGGCATTAGCCAATGAGAATTCCATTACTACTTGTTGCATAGGCCTGCTGCTCGAGCCTAGTGGTTCGTTTATTTGTTGTTGCTGGATTCTTTCCACTAGTAGACTTAGCCCAAAAATGCATGAAAGTTAAAATTCAGAAGTTCAATTAAGTTGATTCGTGTTTAAATAGTTAACATTCAGAAGTTAAAAAATATTAATTCAATTTCATCTTTCATTTAGCCTTAGTTGATTTGTACTTAAATGCTTTGGTACAAATTATTTGATTCAAAGAGTTGGGCCTAATGCCGGCCCAGTTGGTGAAAGGACTCCATTGCTTGGACTGTTTTTTGCCCGTTCGTATCTGTGGGCTGAGTTTAGCCCATAATTCAAATGCTCCTTTGTAACTAGTATTCACACAATGAACAGTGCTAATTATGTTGTTATAATTCTTTTGCTTAAGTGAGGCTTGCCATAATAAATAACACCAATAGTCTATGGCTCTCATAATTTTAAATAAGAAATCTTTTAAGCAATTAGATTTGAGGCGTGCCATATTAAGTAAGATATAGTTTATGGCCCTCAAAATTAAATTTAGAAACCCTTTTGTTAGAATAATTTGGGGCATGCCATGCCAAATCAAATCACAAAACCCATGACCCTCATTTAATTTATTTTAATCCTTTAGCAATCGAGGTGTGACATTTAGTTGAATTTTCCATGGCCCTCGCAAACTTGAAAGTACGCAGTTGCTTTAGGTGCACAATTTAAATTCATTTCCTTAAATTCGGGTGTGCATTTTATGTGACCCAACTCTAATTCTAAAGAACGTTAAATAAAATGTATCGTAGAGCGCGGGTGCATTTCATGTGGTGTGGTTCAAGGCGTATTTTAAATAACATTGAATCTTTCTAAAAGTGATTAAAATCAGTTAATAAGTTAAAATATACCATAGGTTAAAAAATGTATTAAAATTAGATAATATGTCAATTATAATGGTTTAAGCGACCGTGCTAGAACCACGGAACCCGGGAATGCCTAACACCTTCTCTCGGGTTAACGGAATTCCTTACCTAGATTTTTGTGTTCGCGGATTGTAAAACAAACTCAATCTTTCCTCGATTTGGGATCTTATACCGGTTACATGGGACACCATAAATTATCCCAAGAGGCGACTCTGAATAAATAAATAATCCCATTTCGCTTGTCACTTTAAGTTGGAAAAAACTCCCATACACCCTTCTCAGGTGGTAAAAAGGAGGTGTCACAGTAATCATATCTAAGGACCCCCCGAGGGCCGTTGTAAGAAGACGTTTTTATGAATTCAAAGATATTTCCTTGCCTCCTGCCTTTGATACATGCAGTATTTCTTTATGTTTGCGGCAAATCTGAATGCATGATCCTGTCTTGACGTTGCTAACACTGAACCCAGACGCGAGTATTCCTTTCGGCCTTCGGTTGATGGAAACGGCCTAGAATGGGGATTTTCGCGATTCCTAGGACCGAACCCGAAAAAGGCCAATAACCTCGGGTCGCCGGGATCCTAACTTCATGTGAAAGTGAGGATAGTGTTTTATGGCCTTATAATGACCTTTGAGAAGAAATTTGCTCGGGGACCCTTTGGTGGGGGATGCTGGTGATTTTCTAAAAGCAGTCCCTGAGTGGTAGCTTGCTCGCACTTGGACCATTCTGGACAGTACCCGGAGTCTGGTTTGTATGGGTGTCATTCAAAAACACTTATTTATATACATGCTGGAGATGGTGCTATTGGTTGGCGTCTTCGATCGGCTTCGAATCGTCTTAGCTCTTCCATTGTATGACATGAGGCTATTTCCGCTCCTAGGAGTTAACCTGTCTCACACAGTTGCCATTTTCTGCGCCATGTTTCTAGTATCAACACGCTTTCTAGTCTCTCCTCCTTTTAGTATTTCAACTTTACGACTGCTATTGTGGCAATGACAGGATTAATCTGATGGGGGGGGGAGAGAAGCTCCTCCCTTAGTTTTCGGGGCCATCGGGGCCTGCTGATTCCATGGTGCCGGTTGATCACGCCCTTAATCACTGTTGTCGGGGACGGCAGTGATCGGGCATGGACGAGTCACTTTGCTCGAGTGCTGACCGCAGGTATTATACCATAGGAACCCGTATTTTTGGTTCAAAAATGGAACAATGCTCTTTAGGAGGCACGCCCTGTGCTTTGCCAGTTCTACCTTCTATTCATCATTTTTAGACCGGTGTTTGTAGGTATTGAATGGCGCCCTATGGGCGAGGTTGTTCTCCTCCGGAGAGGGGGAGGAATTGTAGGCTTCTGAGCCAGGAGATGATAGAGATAAATGGGGTACACACTCGTAGTGCGATGGAGCTTTCGGCAGAGCTAAATTGGTTTGTGTCTCTGGTGAGAGAACATCGTCTGAGCCTGCTGTTCTTGAAGTTTTTGATTTCTTAGCGGTGGTTCCTCTGAGTGATCATGCTTACCGAGGTAGGTTCTTTCCAAGGTCGAGGGGGGTAGGATAATAGGAATGTGCTTCGGCCTTCATGGAAGTCTGCCGGTTTTGCTTCGTGGTGAGCTTTGGCATAGTTCTTCCGCAACTCGCGTTTTCCCTTTTTTTTGTCAAGTTTTCCCTCTACAAGACTCTGATAGGCTCAGGTTTGAGTGGCTCCACCATGGGGCTAGACCTCGGAGAGCTCTGGATGAAGATATGTCCCTTAGGATCCTTAGCGTGGAGAAGGATATTGAGTTGATGTACTGGTGATATGGGGCATACTGGAGCCTGAGTTATGAGAGCTATTTGATGGGGCATATGGCCTCTCGTAGTAAGCGTTTTGCTTTTTTAACCTTGGGGGCCAAGCCGACCGAGTTAAGAACGCTTGCGGGGAATTGAGGGCTCGCATGCAGGCTCAAACTTCGATTCGAATGGAGATGATCACGAAGCTGGGGTCTGATCCCCCGAAGGTCGGGGTCAAGATAATTGATGCTTGGACTGAAGTAGCATTAGGTCGGACCAAGGTCGATAAGGAAATGGAGATCCATTTGAAGGACGTTGTTGATGTCCAAGTTGAGCTGGAGCGGGCCCTCGATCGTGAGGAAAGGATCGGGGGATATGTTCGTTGTGGATCTCGAGGAGGGATGTCTGAAGAGATCACCGCCAAGGTTTTGTCCTCTTGGAAGAGTTCGAGTGAAGTTGGGGCCGGTAGGACGTAACCTTCTATAGCGGAGCATTGATTTTGCCACTTTATATGTAGATGGAGAGCGCGCCTTTAGCGTATGTAAATAATAGAAAACTTGAAGCTTTATCTTTTTGGTATCACTTTCTGCATTGCTTTTGACTAGGCGGGCTAGCTTTGGTGTTTGGGGAAGCCCTGTGGATCCGGAGCTCACTAGATAGGCCCGGAGGCTCTTAAGTGCAATTTTTGACGTGGGTATAAGTCATGGCCTTTGTGCTTTTTCTAGCTGTTTAGGCCTAGTCTCCAAGTCAGGCTTTGACTCGAGCTTACCTGACCTCCAATCTCCTGTGTCTGCATGGGCGAAAGATAATTGTTCTTATTCCTTGGGCTTGGGTTTTTTTTTCCAAGTATTTTGGGTTCAGTATCCGAGTTGCGTTGCGACTTGAGCTTTAATTGACCCTCATGTTTTATCATGCCTATATGGGCGGATGATGATTATTCTTGCACTTTGGGTCGAAGCGACCTTTTAAGTGTGCGGCCTGGAGGCTTGTTTGGCTGGCAACAATGGTACTTATGTTGTACCCTTACAAATTTGTAGTTAACTATTGTGGATCCGGTCTCTGAATTGGGTAACAACTCGAGCAAATTTTAATCCTCAAGTTTTCAATTTTTCAAGCGGGCGACAGTGGCTCTTACACTGTTTGGTCGTTATACCTTTTAATGCACGGCCTGGAGGCTTGTTTGTTAGCTTTGTTTTCCTCTCGTTAAGGTCTTTTTGAAATGATTTTTCCTGACCCGTCGTCGGTTCGGGAAGAACCTCGACTTCAAGTCGTTAGCGGCAATGTTTGAGCACCTCAGAAGGCTTTTAGCTCGTAGGGTGAGTAGCTCAAAGCCTTTGTGATTTGGAGGTGACATTATCGAAGCTCGTTTGCCTGTTGAGGGAAGCCTATTTTAACCGGTTCTTTTTGAAGTATATTCGAAGTAATGGCTAGTGATTTTGTTAGCGACAGTTGGGCGTCCCCGAGTCGTGTTAATTTGGTTGGAGCAGCCGTATTGACCGTAGTCATATGTGTTTGGTCGAAGCCATTTTTTATCCCGAGTGATAGTTTAGGCGTCTACACTGAGGGTATGCCCTTTCGGGATTCTTACAAATGCGACGTATAGCCTAAACTTCGGGATTGATTTTTATGCCTCTAGTAAGGTCTTACAAATTTTTCATGCATGTTGAGGTCTTACAGTTTGTCATGCCTATTGAGGTCTTACAGTTTGCCATGCATGTTGAGGTCTTGCAGTTTGTCATACCTGTTGAGGTCTTACAGTTTTTGTTGCTATGTAAAATAGATCTGGTTGTACCGAGTCTGCCCGCTCGGGGTCTTACAGTTTCAGGTTTTCCAGTTTATGGTGATTGACGATAGTCTCTGAGTCATCGAGCTTGTTTAGGCTCGAAGGCCATTATCTGTGAGCTTGAAGTTGCCTTGTTGGGGCATTATGAACCTATAGTTCCGACCCTGGGGTTGTGCGGGTGCCAAATTGTTAACACGAAGTCTCTGAGTATTTTAGGACGCATTTGGTAGAGGGACCCCTGCCGGAAGCATGTTGCGCTTTTTTTTTGGAGTACGAGGTGCTTTCGATGACAGATACCCCTTGATCTTACTGTTGTAACTATATGTTGTTGTGTTGAATAGATCATTGCTAGACTGAGTTTGCTTGCTCGGGGTTTTATGGCTTCGGATTTTCAAGCGCGTGGGGACTGGAGACGATCTTCGAATACTCAAGTTACCCCTGATGGTTGTAATGCTGGGCGATTTTTGTGTTGCCTTACCTGAAGGTTTTGTGATTTCGAAGTTTCGACCCAGAGACCGTTTGAGCGGAGATTTGATGGAGTCAATCCCCGAGTGTTCGGGACATTTTTGGTGGAAGAATTTTTATCTTACTTTGCGAAGGAGTATTTGAATAAAGATATTCTTTGATTGCTTGGTATGATAGTACACATATTTGACGATGGGAGCTTGATTATACAGGCACGGTTCTTTCGACTTTTCGGCCTGGTACATTGCTTCCCTACAAGAACCACGTTCGGTGTTTCAAAATCTTTTCGAACAGGTGGCTTTCAGGGGGAGTGCCCCTCATTGTTCAAAAGTTTTCTACAAGAGAAGTTTTGAGCATTTGCGGAGTTTTCCTTAGGCAGCTCGCAGACGTTGCTTCGTTAAAAACTTTGTCGGTAAAACCCTTATTTTGGGACTAAAACTCGATAGAAGGAAAAGAGTGAAACAGATGTGTTTTCAGAGCCTTGAGGTTTTCAACCAGTGCTAGCAGTACGATAGCTCCGGTCGGGGCCTGCATAAGGGTTATTTTTGAAACAAAAAAGGAGACGGTCGTACCTTGAAAATAGATATGCTGGCGATGCCTCGGGATTGATTTGTTATAATTGGCTGAGGTGAAAAACACGGTATGGATTTCTACTTCTTACTGTCAAGTTCGATTAAGGGTGAGGCCCATTTGCCCTTTTTACTTGGGGGCGTAGGTACGGGCATTGGTACCACGTCTTGTATTGCGAACATTTCCTTTGTCGTGTGTTCTTCCCTATAGACGGTTTTAATTCCGTCCTTTGTTTGGAATTTTATCATCTAGTGAAGGGTGGATGGCACTGCTCTCATGCAGTGTATCCATGGTCGTCTGAATAAGGTGCTATACCTCATGTCTCCCTCGATGATATGCAATTTGGTGTCTTGGGTCGTGCCGGCCACTGTAACCAGGAGGATGATTTCTCCTTTCGTCGTTTCACTTGCCATGTTGAATCCGTTGAGGTCCCGAGTGGCGGGAACGATTTGGTTAAGTAGTCTGAGCTATTCTATTACCCTCGACCTGACAATATTGGCTGAGCTACCTGGATCTACCAGTACACGTTTTATCTTGAAAAGAATATAAAAGGATGGAGATTACTAGGGTGTCGTTGTGGGGTTGGGACAAGGTCTTGGTGTCCTCTTCACTGAATGTGAGGGCGTCTTCGAGGATATATCCTGACACCACTTTTATCTGGTGATGGATATTTTTGTTCTTCTCATTATGGGTTCTTGCATCGGCGCCCCCATGATCATGTGGATGACGTGTTGCGGAATTTCCCCTTGTCGCGTATTGCTTCCTGCCGACGGTTTTAATTCCATACCTTGCGTGGAATTTCATCCTTTTGGCGAAGTGGGGGCGGCCCTGTCTTCGGGCGATATGCCCGCGGTCGTCTGCATAAGGCATTCATGCCTTGCGCCTCCCTTGATAATACGGGACTCGGCGTTCCGGTCTGGGTCAGTCATGCTATACTAAGAGAATGGTCTTTCTCCTTGTCGTAGTGATTGCCATTCAGAATCTGTCAAAGATTCGAGAAGTGGTAGTGTTTTGACCCGACGACACGAGCTGCCCCATCATCCTTGGCCCGATAGTGCTGATCGAGCCACCTGCACTCATGTGCATATGTTTTATTTAAAACGGATTGAGCGAGGAAGAAGGTTACCAGTACATCTTTGTGAGGTCTAGACGAGGCCTCGGTATACTCTTTGTTGAATGTAAGGGCATCGTTGAGGGTATATACCCAGATCTGCCTTTCTCCGGTGACGAGAAATTTTGCTCTCCCTTTTATAGGTTCTTGGAAAGGGTCGTCGATCCTCTATTGTCGTGGCAATGCGCTGCGGCCTGTTTGCTTTGTTCCTCCTAGTCGCCTTCCATACTGGGAACTGAACTTGAATTCGGTCACTCGTCAGTTCTCGATGGTGATTATTCTCGAGCGGCTTGGCATCTTTCTTTCGGAGTTGATGGCTATCTTTGTCCCCTCGTCTGCACTTGCTATGTAGTTCCCGCGCCAGGTTGTGATCCCTTTAAGAGGAATTCGACCGAATTGGTTGGAGCCATTAGACGTCCCTGACTTCGCCTTTGGCGAACACGATGTTTTGTTTAGCGATGTGGAAATTGTACTCTAATGGGAGAGGAGCCTTTGTCGACCATGTGTCCTCGTCGAATCTGGCTTTGTTAATGATTTCTCGAGGATATTATCCTCAGGCCATTCTCCGATCGTTGCAACGTAGATTGCATCTCGGGGCATTCCTCCTGTTTGCGGTGCACGGGTGGTACCTCCCTCTATTTGGCATTGGTTTCTTTGTCAGGAGCCTGTTTAGGTAAGCTGAGCCCGAGGAGGCTCCCGGATTGTCATCCACGACCCTGATTTGCGATCGATGCTAGGTACGGGCATCCGACCAGGTCTTGGTTGGGTACCTAATTAAGTTTTGTTTGAACTACCCCGAAATCATCGAGCCTGGTTTGTTTAGGCTTTGAGTGAAGGCTTGTATTGCCCAGTTATCTGAGACCGGGGCAATCTCATTCGTTTTATTAGGGAATGAGGTGCGAATTCTCGTGGCGTTTCATTCCCCCTTTGTTCGGCCCTGAATGTGTCGGGCTCCCTCGTCGTTGCTTCGATGGCATAGGCGTGTGTCCTTATGGACGAGCCTGTCGGTATGGTAAACGGGTTTATAGGGTCGGGCGCTAGGTTATGATGCCATATCATGGTTCCTTTCGAGAGTGTTTCCCTGAACCTCTTCAACAAGATGTGCTCGATCTCATCATCATTTGTTTCGTCCCTTTCCTGCACACTTATAGGTGGTGATGTGTTCATTGGGATCTGAGGTTCCTTTGTATTTAGGGAGTTCTAGAATTCTGGACTTCAGTAAAATTGGTTCTGGGGCCGCTTCCTCGGGGAACGACCGTTGCACGAATTTCCACGAACCTGATTCGACCCTTTCAGAGAGATCCCCAAGCATTTTTGCTATGGCAAGGTCATGTACTGATCTGTTATTGCTTTATCCCTATTTTGTCAAGCCAGACATTTCGACCTAAAATCAAGAGATCTTTTACAAGAAAAAGCGTGAAAGATAACTTGCACTTGTGTAATGAAACCAGCAGAAAATAATCACTATTATTTTTAGCCCCACGGTGGGCGCCAAGCTGTTTACCGTGAAAATGGTAACAACAATTAAATTTGTAAATGGGATTCAAAAAATACGTGATCTTTTCTTATGCTAGTTGTTAGAGCAGTTGATGCTAAGAGTATGAAGTTTAATGAAGAAATACAAGCTAAAATAGGGTAGTAATCAAACTGAGATTCCTGTAGACCGAGCCTCAGACTGGTCGATGAAGGACCTCGAAGTCGATATCTGGCTCGAGCTTGAGCTATCAGGGGTAGTCAGGAATGGGATAACAGTTAAGGTATGATTAAGCAAGGCTATTTATGGCCTATACCAAGCAATAAATGTAGAATAAGTAAGAAAGTAATAAACGCTAAAGTGACCTCGAGCGAGTAGGTTAGAGAGAAGAAAGGGAGAGATATTATTGATATTGTGTAGAGTACATGGATCCCCCTTTTACAGAGTGTTAATGACTCCCCTTTTATAAGAGGGGGAGCCCAAACTTAGTACAAGATACGTCAAGTGATAAAGAAATATGGGATGGGACAGCTAACTAGCTTCATGACGTCTGCATGGGTCGATGTCGAGCCGCTCAAATAGACTCAATCAACCACGGATGCATTCTTGGTAACTTCCCGTGTTCGCTGGGGTTTAGGCCGATGTTATCCTTGGACGGGTATCGACAGATCTTAAGGAAAATGATCGGCTCGAGGTCCCGAGCCTCCGAGGTGGCCTACTGAAGCAATTTTGTCAATGAGAAATTGGTCCTCCAATTTCACCGTGCACAAATTGAAAACTTTGAAGTGTTCTCAAACTGTGTGCCTCTCTTATGTGACATTACAAGTGCACTAAACATGGGAAGAAATCCAGTTCAACATAAGAGGACCAAGCACATTGATGTACGTCATCACTTCCTCAGAGACAATGTTGAGAAAGAGCTTATATGCATGAAATTCTGCAGTACTTAAGATCAAATTGCAGATATATTTACCAAAGCTATGAGAAGATAACACTTCGAGCAAAATCTTCTGGCATTGGGGTTGATAAAACCCAATTAATGACCTGGTCCCTCAATGATTGGCTAGGGAATAAATGTTTGGGTAAACTTAGCTATAATGTGTTTTCTTCAAAAGTCTAACTCATTTCTATACCATTACAGGTAGACACACTTGATGATTACAGAGCAAATAAGAAGTTGAGGTTGTATACACTGGTAAAAAGGGCAAAGCTTACAGATAAGAGATTAGTCAGGGAACCTAGTTCTCCTGACACATGTTAGTAGTTTCTCTGTTCTCTCATGCACATTTCTGAACAATTAAAACATGTGCCACATCATCAGCATGTCAGTTTTTAGTTTTGTGTCTTTTGAACCAAAACGTCTCACTGTTTATTAATCGACCCAACTCCCTAAAACCTGCCGCCATTTCTAACCGATCCCTCTTTCATCATAAATACATCTATCTCTATCATCACACTCCACACATCAACACTTCAAGTCTGTTTCTTATTCTTTCTCTCTCCAGTTCACCAAATCTTCTATCTTCTTCTTAACATGACTGAAAATCAAATAATTTCTAGTCTCATCGAGTCCTCACCAGTTGAAACAGCAACACAAGACTCCCCTTCTCACATTATTGCTAACCAAAACCCTAGAACAGAGTCACCCCCACACTTCATCTCCTCACCTACCTATTCGAGTTCCAGTTCTCAAAAGCGTCATAAAGCATCAACTTCCACAAGAGGTGTTGCCCAGAGTTGTTCTCTTACCTTGCTAGAAAAGAAAGATGAAACGAGTATTGCTGAGATTGAAGAAAATTGGGAAATTTGAAGTTCTCCTATAGAATAAGGGTCAAAGGTAGACCAGATTGAGGGAAATGAAATCGTTGACCCGATAAAGACTGCTCCTGTTCCCTTGTCCACAGGTACCTCTCCTACTCCACCTGAGTTTGTCATGGATCTATAAGAAAAGGAAGCTATAGAAAATATGTTGTCCATCGCCAATGAAGGGGTTTTTGTTGGAGGAAGCGAGGATGGTCTTAAGACTCAAGGGGAAGCATCTGAGCCTATTGGAGAGGATAATGAGCTTGTGCCTGTTGAACCTTCAGGATAGAAAGGTGCTATTGGGGAACCTGCTAGAGGACCTGATCCGCCTTCGGATGATCTAACTCCGGGTCTCTCTCAGGAACCCCAGGTCAGTACTGACCATGTTCCCTTTCCTTATTTAGATGTTGAGCCTCTAAGTGTGATTATGCCTGAGACAAGCCTTGTGTCTGAAGAACAAAATAAGGATAGCAAAGAAGATTCTGACGATTTACTAATTGCCAGTCTGCATAGGCGTTGAGTAGCTTTTAGTGAAGAGCCAACTCCTAAGCGACCCACAACAAGGTTGCAAAAGAAGGATGCTCTTGAGTCTGCGCTTAAGAACAGTCATGCTAAGTCAAGGTGAACAAAATTAGTCAAAGATGGCAAAGTTGTAAATGAGAAGATAGTGCTTATTGTTAATGTAGATTAAGAAGAAATGGAGGAACCTAGTATGTTGACTAGGAAGTTATCACAAAAGCATGGTCTTCTCAAGCCAAAAGGGGGATCTTCTATGTCTGCTAAAAGTTTGCTAAGTCTGATGATGATGTTGCTACTAAGAATGTGGTGAAATAATTAGGTGAAAAATCTGTAATGTTTGATAAAAAAGGAGAAGAGTGTTTGCAAAACTGCTAAGAGAAAGGTTGATACTGATGAGGAACCTGGTTCCTTAAAGAAGGCCAAAGTTGGTGATCCGGGGAGTGCTAGGAAAGAGAGACTGAGAAGTCAAAAGGTACTATTGGGACACACATTTGCCTCTGATGTCTTGGAGGAGGTTGGTATGAGACAGTTGATTAAGATTTGTGATTTCCAACAATGGACACACTTGTTCACAAGTTGATATTGTAATTGACTCTACCTTGCTGGGATCTATTTTTGGTGTGCCTACTAAAGGGTTGTCTAGTGTTGAGGGAGCTTGTACTCAGATCTTCATAAATGCAATCTCGAAGGACATAGCAGTTCAGTAGGAGGAATAGGTTCTGAAGAAGTCCCTCCTTGTTTACTGATAAGTGTGTATTTTACCAACTTATCTCATTTTAAACTTAGATTTTTGCTATGTTGGTTGATAAAATCATATGTTTAATGTCATTTACTTCTATTTTACAAGTTGTATGTGATTTAGAAGTGATGGTGAAGAAACAAAGTGAAAACGAGTCAAAAAGGAGCTAAAATGGACAAAGGAAATATGCCCAATGATTTACCTTCGCGAATGCGAAGTGACAATTGCGAACACGGAGAAGAAGAACTCAAACCTTCGCGAATGCGAAGTGACAATTGCGAACACGAAGCTAAAGGAAACAAACCTTCGCGTTCGCGAATGTGTAGTCGCAAACGCGAAGAAGAAACTAGGCAGTTCTGGAATTTCATGACCTTGACCCGGAACAATTTAATACACAAACCAGCTCATTTGTAAAATAACTTTGGACATCTTTGGGCAGTCTTTGACCTATTTTGAGAGAAGAACACAAGTTTTGGAGCTAGCGTTCCTGCACATACACTTTGGTCTTGAAGATTTGAAGCTTTTGGTTGAGAATTTCTTATTAATTTATGCTCATTTAATCATTTTCTTGCTTTGTATTGTATATCTAAGTGTGTAGTATTTATTCCAACACTTGAATCTTGTTTATGGAAATATTAATGTTTAAAGTGTGGATTAAATATCTTGTTTTACTTATGTATTGAATGTTTTTTTTTATCTTTTATGAAGTGAGTTATTGTTTCTTTAATTATTCTTGTTCTTTAATGTTTCCAAAGGGATTAGCTAACCCTAGGACTTGCCCATTAACTTCGAATTAATTTAGGGAAAGATTATTTGGGGTTGGGAAAGATTAAATAACAAGAACTTGAGGCTTTAGCCCTTATTTTATAGATTCTACCTAGGGATAGTATTGAACTACTTGTAGCCATATCTGAGTGTGCTTAATATCTTAATTGTTTTAGGGATAATTCAATTAGGAAGTATTGTTAGTCTTCGAAAGAACCTAACATAGAATTATACCCGAGGCTAATTAACATAAACTCGCTCATATTTGTTAAATCGTGAAGTACATTGGATCGTTACTTGAGTGTAATTCCTGTGTATCCATACTTATAGCCATTGATCATCTTACTTGCTTTCTAGGTTAGTTTATATTTTCGAATTTAGTTATAAATATTTTACAATCACCATTCTAAGTGTTTCGCATTGCATAACAAGTAATAATTCTCATACATTCCTAATTGCCTACATATTGTTCTCTATGGGATTCCACCCCGACTCATAGATGGGTAAATTATATTGCATGCTACCATGTCCATTTACTTTTTAGTAATGGTTTTGGACGTCATCAAAATTGGCGCTGTTGTCGGAGAACAATTTGGCGTAATTTAGGTTGTTTGAGAAATAAGTGTAAGTGGTTTAGTCCAAACTTGTGAATATTTGTGTAATTAATTTTTCTTACCTTAGACTATTTTTCTTGTTTATCTTCTTAGTTTTGAAAAATGGCATCATATAATGAAAATTGGTTGGATGGTAGTTGTTCATACTTTGATGACCCTTGTCCTTATTTTGGAGGACCACACTCGTGCCAAAATTGTTTAAATTCTTCGAGGAGGGGGGGTAATTGTGGGTAGAATCTCAAATCCATGAGTGGAGTATTTGTGATAAGTTTGTTGGTCAGAATGGTCATTGGGAGTATTGTGCTTATTTGTCCTTCCCTTCCCCAAGCCCCTACTATGATGATTCTAATTTTCGCGATGAAATTTATAGGGATATGGAGGTGGAAGAAGTTGAGCATGGTCATAATAGAGAGTTTAAGCTTATGTTAAAATGCTTACTTGAAGGATGAAACAAAGAGCAAAGTGTCTTGGAGGAGCTTTTGGAAAATAGTCTACAAAATAATTTGGCGCTTGAAAGGTTGCACTCACAAATGGGAGAAATGCATGAAGCTTTAGAGGTCCAAAAATCCTCAGAAGTTAATGATAGCCAAGAATCTTCTTTGGAGGTTGAAGCCGAAAATACTTCCTTGGCATTTGATCCAAACCAAGAAGAACTCTCAA
The DNA here is from genome assembly GCF_000393655.2 of Nicotiana sylvestris. Classification (NCBI taxonomy): domain Eukaryota; kingdom Viridiplantae; phylum Streptophyta; class Magnoliopsida; order Solanales; family Solanaceae; genus Nicotiana; species Nicotiana sylvestris. The sequence continues at coordinate 190,066,384 of NC_091058.1, read as the reverse complement.
ATGCTCAAATTGACAAGATGATGCTCATTTGGAGGCCATTCTTGAAAATGAGTAGAAGCACAACTTTGCACTGGAGGACTTAAAGCAAGTTTTGACTCCAAATGATGACATTATCCACACTTTGGAAAATCAAATGAAAGTATTGGTTGAGTGTCACTTTACCCACCGACTTGAGAGTGTGGAAAGAGATCAAGAAGAGTCCGATTTTGAGGTAGAAAGTGAGCTTTATTTTGAGGAATCAAGAATTGAACATCCGTCAACCGACTCCATGAGTGTTAGTGATGCCAAGTAAAATATGGAATTAGAATCAACCGGTGTAAATGAAAATATGGTTGAGATTGACTCTAGTCCGGGGGAAAAAAGGATGTTAAAATCTGGGAAGAATTGCAATTTGGAGGTTTGATGTCATATTCCAAGCATTTTTCAACATTGGAATTGTGTGGTGATATGGGAATCGAACTACATGAGTCAATGAGGGATTGCGAGGAGGAAAGGCAAAGACCATACATCTTACAATTTGAGGGAACAAGAAGGCAAAATTACATCCCTCACATGACAGCCAAGAAATGCAAAATGAAGAAATTAATGTTTGGCTTGATCATCTACTTACCACCACCCACTGCTCGTGGTCACAAGCTAGATTCCAAGTTAGGTGTCGAGTTCATATCATCCATGTCGTGAGAAAAGTGGTAAATTTGATCTGTGTTGTGCACCGATGTTAAATGCGGCGCTTGGAGGGAGGCAACCTATTGGTTTTTAAAAATTCTTAGTCGTTTTTGAATTTTCTTTTTTAGAATAGCTTAGTATAATGTTGTTGACTAATCTACCATGTTTCACATTTTTTGAGTAGTTTTGAGCAGGTTGCATGGTACGGGAAGTCCAAACCAGTAGCTAGTGGAAATTGCAGAAATAGAGTTTCTCGTTCGCGATAGCTCCTCCCGTTCGTGATGATTGGCCTTTTCAAAATCTTTGCGTTCGAGACAAGTTGGCCAGATTTACCCTTTTCCTAGGCATCTCCGCCCTTGCGAACGCGAATCATCATGTACTTTGGGCATAAAATGAATCCAGAACACAATGAAATCGAACAAAAAGATGTCTTCGAAGTTGAACAAGATGAACCCTTTGATCATGACCGGTTTTTATCTGTAAGATGTGAGCGGCAATAGGATGAACTCTTTTCAAAGACCATCGTCCAGGAAATAGGCATAAACATGGAAAAGGTTGAAGCTAAAATGTTGAGCTTCTACACAAGATTAGTAGAAAGCAGGTGGATTTATTTCGCTGAGCAACCAAATGATGCCAACCATATAGTAGTTTTGGAGTTTTATGCAAATGCCTTGAGGACCGACTTCTAAGGTACCTTAGTTACTACAATTTGGGGCGTGCAAGTCTATTTCATCCCTAAGATAATCAACGGAATTTATGGCCTTCCCAATATTGATAATGAGGTCTATAGAGACAGAGCTAAAGCAGGAGGAAGCTAGTGGTTAGTGGACAAATTATATGATGGGGTGACCCCGAAGTGGATGACAGTGCACAAGGGAGTTGATTCTCATGATTTCACGGCTGAGGCAAAGACATGGCTCTCTATTATCTATGCAAGAGTTTTGCCCTCTACAAATGACACTGATGTGACACCAGAGAGGGCACTGATAAATTGCTGCTATCATGGATGGACTACCTGTGAACGTGGGGGAGCACATTGTTCGAGAAACCAAGGAAGCCACTCATGGGAGGTCCAAGAGACTATTCTTCCCATACTTGATCTCTCAACTATGCTATGATGATGGGATGCTAAAATGCCCAAATGATGTTGACAAACTTCCAAGAAAGTCGATGATCCATCCTATGCTAAAAAGGGGACCCAGTGACAAGCAGAAAAAAATTAGGATTGATGTTGCATCCTCTTCATTTGGGCAGTTCTCCGAGGCCACCACTGATCCCGCCAGATCCTTTTAATCTGCACCAGGGTCATTTGATCCCATGGGACCACTCCAATCCGGCCCTCATACTATGTTCCATTTACCAGTCAGATACATGGAGTAGATGCACATATTAGGCAGCTTATAGCTGGCCTTCCTATTGGCCCACCTGGGGCTAGCACATCTACTGGCCATGCTGCCCCACTATCCATGGATGATGTAGTCAAAGAGAAAAAAGCAATAACAGGCAAGATGGAGTCCATGAACACCGGGTTGGAGAATATGAGTCGTCGGCAACGGAAGATTGAGAAGAGGCAGAGAAAGTTCAGGGAGCATGAGAAAAGAAAAAGCAATTTTTTTTCCAAGATGATGCACAAGCTGAGTTTATTCTTTGGCTCACATGAATCAGAGGATGATGATGATGATGAGGATTTGGAGCTCAAATTTCCCACCACCTCCAGCTCCGACTGATGCAATTTCAAGAAGTACCTCCTTCATTTTATCTTATTTTGTTTAGTTGCATTGAGGATAGTGAAACACTTTCAGTTGAGGGTGACTCATTTATATATGATGTAGTTGGATTATGATTTCATTTATATATGATGGATGTATGTGGAGCATGAACATTTTTTTGTAAACTTGTATAGATTGGTTGACGTTTTAGTTTAGTAGTAATAATTTGAAGTTTAATTCTAGAATGTTAGCATCAGATTTTTTTTCCAGTATTTATTATCTTCTTATTTTGCTATTTTATTTAATTGTAGTAGAATTAATTAAAATTTTTGGTTTTTCTCTACGCTGTAGTTCTTTTCCAAAGAAATAATTTATGTCAAACAGGGTGACTTTTCCCTATGATGGATGGCGTGACAACTTGCTTTAGGGATTAGTCTTGTTTAGTTTTTCTTTTTTTAGGTAAATATTTTTTTTAGTTTAGTAGCTAATAGGGAATAAACTGGTTTTTGGGTGTGATCGTGTGTCCATAAACCAATGCGTGGCTTGTTTGGTACCAACATAATTTAAACTTTGGCATATGAAGTTTTGATCTTTAAAATGAAAAATGATTGAAGTAATAATCCTTGTTGTGACTTCTAGGTTCTATTTTTGGCTCTTTGATTCATTAAATAGCATTTTAGGCTCTATGTGATTTTTTTCGAGTTCATTGTTTTAATTGGATTTTGGATTTATATGTCATGAGTTTGCATGTGCCATGAGTGGTGAAATTTGTTATGAGTTCTTTTGCATTTTGTAGTCTAGAACTTGTCCGTAATGTGCTTCAAGGCGAAATCCTAGACTAACTTGGTTTAAAAAATGATGTTAGACCTTCTTTGGACCATTATTGTGCCTTAAATTTCCTCCCCTTGCATATTTTCCCTAGTCAACACTTTTTGAGCCTTTAAACTTTTTCTTTGGCAACCATGTTACAAGCTTTATCCCTTTGTTCTTTATTTATCTAGGTTTTGGCACCCTACCTTCCCAAGTACTTTGAAAGTGTATACATAGGCTAAAAGCCTAAGTTTGGGGGTGAAGGTTGGAAAAAGTTGTGATGAGGAAATTGCTAAAAAGGTGAAAGGGTTTATAAAACAAATGATGAGTAAAAAAAAATAAGGAAAAATAAGGAGTCATGAATAAAGGAAGAATAGGTGTAGAATCAAAAGTAAAGAAAGGTTGGAAAATACTTTTGAAGGAAGTGTGATTTAATTGTTTCAAAGTATAGTGCTTAGGGAGGTTTTGAGTCACTCTTATCAAAATTGTGCCCTACCTTAGCCAAAACCTACACTATAATCCCTTAAGTCCTACTTGATTTTACACCAAGTGTGTCTACATTACTGGAGAAATACATCAAGGGCAAGCCAATGGCACTACTTTTGTTCATTTGAACATCTTTGAGATAGAGAGAGAGAGAGTTAATTCTTTCCATTTGATATCTCATATGTGTTTAAATTGCAATTTAGAAGTTGGGATTCTCTCTTAAGTGTGAGGGAACTTTAAAATTTTGAGTTGTGAATTTAATCCAATCTCCAATTGGGAGGAATGAACAAAAGAAAATTGTTTGTGATAATGAGGCAAATTTGGAAGCTTTAGTGTCATGACTTGGTTGCCACTTTGATTAATCTGGTGTTTGAGCGCTTGAATTGAAATGAAATTTGTGAAAATTTCTTGGCAATTCATATGCTTTGGGTTAACGGTTGGTACCAACCGAAGTCACTAGATTGTGTTTAATTTTAACCTTTTTGACTTCAAATGATGTTTGGTATTACATTGAGCATAATTGATGATTTTAATGAAGGATGTCCTTAGTTGTTGAATTGCTTGAGGACAAGCAATATTTTAAGTTCGGGGTTTGATAAGCGGGTATTTTACCAACTTATCTCGTCTTTAAATTTAGATTTTCGCTATATTTGGTTGATAAAATTGTATGTTTTGTCACGACCCAAACTGATGAGCCGAGACGGGCACCCTTAATCGGGCACCAAGATAACATATCTTTTCATCTCATACTATCATAGTTAACTGATCTGGAAGGCGGCCATGAGATAACTAGAATACAACATGTGATACTAACTTATGCATAAGACATATGGCCTATAAGATCAAAATAACCACTCGTATACTGAACATAGGCCGACAAGGCCATACAATCTTTTACGTACATAACATCTGTTTACAAGCCTCTAAGAATACATAATCTTCATAAAGGCCGGGACAGAGTCTCGACATACCAAACAATACGCATCTAAATCATACTAACCAAACAAGTAACTCCGAAGCAAATGGAGCGCACCAACATATTCCACTGAGCTGATAGTATACTTGGAGGGCTCTCGACCTGTCTATCAGGACTTATGGGCATGAAACACAATGTCCCCAGGCAAATAGGACATCAGTACGAATAATGTACCGAGTATGTAAGGCACATAAATTAGTACATAACAGATATGGAATAAATATAGAGTAAATGACTCAACCTATAGTGTCATGTATATGCGTATAAAAGTCATTTCCTGCATAGGTACATGTTTCATAACATCATCAGCCTCTGAGAGCATCCAATCATATCATCTCGGCCACTGTGGGCAAATCATCAACGTATACCAGCGTATCAGGTGGTGGTGCGTATATAATTCTGTAACCTTTTCATATATCCCACATACATATAATATATATAAACCTATATAACTCCATCTGGTCATGTGTCAATGTACATTAATGCAATGCATAAGAAGTACGTCAATAAAATCTCTTGGAGTGTCATAAGACCATTATTCCTTTGTATAATATCATGAAGTAAACTTTTTCAACTTACGTATTTTTCTGAGACCCAAGAACAGATGATAGAATAATATGACACATGGGGAATCAAGAACATAAGCATGTCTAATATTTCTATTAATAGAGTCATGTATGGAAATTGTGCATTTTCACGTTTCATTTGTGTCGCATGGATCATGACAAAAGAAAGAAGGGATAGCCTTAACATACCTGAGCCTATTTTCTTGACAAGCCCTCTAACATGCGTCAATTGCAACAATAACATAACAGCGGACCGAAGTAGGGGAGAATCCGTATGATATTCTTAAGAAAGATTACACCGTACTCCCATAGAATCGCAAAATCCCATTACTATTATGATAAATAGTTTCGTATGATTTTTTGTTGAAGAACACATGTTACACTTGTAACATTATCTTACTAAAGCTATCTTTGAATTATAGAGATAGAAAATGAAGTAAAAAAGCTCTATTTAGTCTTTTGGTATGCGACCCACTTGTTTGCTAGTTGGCCAAAGACTCCTCCATGTTCACCTTATAATGTGACTTAAGAGTCACTTATTTGGGCTATAAAATTAGGAAACCTTGGCTTCCACATTAGAAGATTAATCATCCTTAATTAATTTGCTAATCCCCTATTAACCAATAATTAACCAATTATCTACATAATCAAAAATTATCTCACATTACATAAAATACTGCTCACTTTTAATATACTTTATATACCTTACTACCATGGCCATATGGTACCTCGTACGATACTTGTCCATAAATATCGGGTATTAGCGCTCAGCCCGAATTTTATCCCAACATGTCAAACTTGGACAAAAAATCATTTTCTTTGACTTGCTTCCCCTCTCACTTTCATGAATGTACTCATCACTTGTTTGAGTAGCATAATCCTTATAATCTTCAAATAGCCATTTCCTTGGACTGATGTCAATTACCTTACAACAAATTCAACATACAATGCTACAGGGTGCAACATCGCTCGTAATTTAACATTGCGAAGCGTAACATCCCTATAATAAAATACTGCAAGAGGTAACATAATCGTAATATAATACTGCAGGACATAATATCGACGTAATATTGCGGGGCGTAACATCATTCCCCCCTTTGGAACATTCGTCCTCAAATGTTGATTAATGCTCTTATCATTTTCATAACTTATAGCTCTTGTGAATACCATAATACTCTCCTTGCCATTTAGGAAGTTATTCTGTGAACAATCCAAAGTCTAGGGTATTCCTACATGTTTGTCTCTTTCTTACACCATGGCCTATAATCAGGATTCTTCCAATCTCATAACTCTTGCTACCTTTTGTCATGCAGTTCGTACGACTTTTTGCTGTAAGTACGCCTATGTGACTCTTCTTTGTTTTCCTATGGCTTTTAGCCAACATCTAGGCCTCGCTTGGTAAACATATATTGAGCTTGATAAGATGTCCCTTTGGTCATCTATGGGTATACCGAAATTCTGCGTTCGGTACTTTGTTGAACTCACGAATACTGCTACACCTTATTTTGTTCATCCATCCTTTTGGCTTTACTGCACCTAGGTAGCTTATACTATTACATAACTCGTACCTCAATTTATCCTTACTGAGGTCTGCTACCAACTTCCAGTTACTTTCGTTGCTTATCCCATATGTAAAAATCCAAGTCCTTTACTACTCCCTCATTATTGTTTATTATAAGAATGACGGCCTAATCGTATCTCATACTTTATGACTTTTCTCCATCCATTGTTGATTCACCTCAATATTGATCTACAATTTACCATTGATAACTTGGAACTTCTTACGTTTTCACTAGGGTTCACGTGGAATTGAGGAATATTTGAAGTGATTTTCCTGACCCACCTAGGGAAGATACTGTACCTCCATAACCGTATTTCCTAGAATCCCAATTTGATTCACCTTACGTGAGTAAATTGATCTCGTATAATTCATGAATCCCTTTCTTCAACTCATTACTAAATCGAAGGCCCAAACTTCATCCTTTATCTATCACAATAACACCCTTATTCTATTACTAGGACAACATTCTATCTCTTCTAAATGCTATTAGTCTTAGACTCCCCTTGAGTTTATTCTGGCTATAGTGAGCTTTGTATAACTTAGAGAAATCATCTACTCTTCTTGTTTTCATGAGCTTAATGCTGAGGACTTGTCCATTTTCGTTACCTTCTCACTCGCCCGTTCTTATCTTGACTCCTGTCTTCTAGAACCTTGTCGCTTCACAATAAAATATCTTGCGACCTACACACCTCTATTTATATTAGTTGCAATCTTTTAACTTGCTTGCATCATAGATTTCGTTATGTCATTTTGGAACGTCAAGCGAGACATCACATTGTCTCTAACTTTTCTTTACTCTCTTAGTCGGGCTTTCGATACCTAGACCATAGGCTAGAAGATATGCTACTGACGATGCCGCTATTATTCCTAGATACTGAATCCCCGCACTTCTAGCCTTTTATCCGAAGAATGGACTATTTACGATCTTCTGCCTTTGAGTATCTCGTACGTTTTTCACCATTACCTTACTTACCTTAAAATCTCGCATAGTATCTTCTATCTCTTTCATGACCTCCTTTCCACCTAGGTGTAATTTATGTCCACAACTTGAAGGTCTACTATAATACTTGTACCTCTGGTGTATACGCAATCTGGTAGCAGCTTCTTACTAGTACTTTTCTAACTGGCTCTATCATAGAGCCGTTATAGAATGTGGCTACTGTACTATTTCTCTTGTACCTCTAATATTGAGAGTAATTCTGCAATATTCTCCATCACGATATCTATTATTTCTAGGTCCAATAACCGAATTCCTAATTTACTTTATTAATGTAACTCTTTAGTTTCCTCCTTCTTCTGATCGGCTTTTATGTCGACTTAAATTATCTCCCGCTCTGGGGTTCACGTTTATGGGCGTTGAGGAATATGCATGATAAAATCCTTTAATAATTTAATCCATCGTTCATGACCTGGACTCAATTCTTTCTTTTAACGTATACCAGAATCTTCTATGGCTATATATGATACATGTATAAAACTCTGAACCCTTAGGTGTGCTCTAAACGTAACTGTTAGTTTGTATGAGTCCACCAAACAGTAGAGTACCTGGTACTCTACAAGATTCTTCTGAGAATGCTAATAAACTGTAAGTAAATGAGATACTGGATTTTTACATGGAAAAATACCACACAAGGGGACCAAAAACCACGACCTACACCAGTAGGCTTTCAACTTCACTAACTTGTAAAAACCTATTACAAGCCATTTTGTAATGACTCCATTACAAAAAATTCAACTCAATTAACTTGTGGTACTCTTACCACAAACCACTTTGTGACTCCCTAGTTACAAAGACTATTACTAATTTGTGATGCTCTCACCACAAGACACTTTGTCACTCTACAGTTACAAAGGCTTTTGCTTATGACTAAACCTAGTCACAACATAAACTCAAAGAGTTTACGAATTTTACAAGAGGATTCCTAATCAACGCTTCTAGCAAAGCAATTTAGTAGATACAATAAGTACAATCACAAAGTTCCAACTCAACTAAGGACAAAAACATGCTACCTTTAGGAACTGATCCGTAGTCGTGTTCAACTTTGTTCTTCAAGCTCGTGAGGATTGATTTCTCGATTTTTGTGACAGGATTGAATAAGAAACTGAAACATTCAAGTAATGTTTCAATATAAACTCATGTTGGTACACCTTGATCGCATCACTTGAAATGATGTGAGAACTTTAGGTGGTCGAGAAGTGAGTGGGTGCTGGAAACAGTACAGGCAGTCACATCATTTCCAGATGTGTCCAATTGACTTTGTACAGCTATGAGGGAACCACAAGGGTATCAAGTCCTTGATTAGTTTCCTAGCTCCTTAAGTTGTAGTAGTTCACATTTAGCGAGAATTCGTTAAATGCAGTGTAGTCCAAGTGAGTCAGGTTCCCTATCTGGTCCTTGACATTAAGTTTGTTAGATCATCAAAACACAAGGCAAAGATATTGAAAACCTATCAATTTTCCCCTTTTTGATGCTGGCAAACTTAAACTTTGATAACGTGGAGAGCTAAGAGAACCAGATTAAATAACAGGAGAACACAAGTTCCTCTTGACTTTATGCCCTTTATTACACATGTTATGTTCCCCTTGACTTTATGGTCATATTATACTATTATTTTCCCCCTTTTGGCATCATTAAAAATACATAAATAGAAGAACAGCACAAAGAAGTCCAGCCAAGCTAACTCATGCCACATATGTGCACACAAACGTGATAGAGAATAGAAACACATAAGTAAATCACTGATATAATAAAAGAGGAGAGAATTTATATTGATAAAATTTTAATATGCCTATGCTTAAAAAGCAAGAGGCAATATTGGACTGTTAAAATGGGAGCAGTAGTGTTTCATCCTAATAACATAAAAAAAGATAACAAAACATCTGCCAAAACAAAAAAAACTGAAGAACATTTCCAGAATCTAGTCACCGAAGGGATACTTAGGGGGCACTAAGAGTAGAAGGCTTGGAGGTTGCAGCAAGTGTTTGGAGAACAAGGTCTATTCGGGCATTGGCCAACTTTTGCTCATTGAGCACTTCTGCTTTCAGGTTCTCTACTTGCGCCATGAGATCAACATTCTCCTTTGCCAAACTAGCTACATAATCATTTGATGCCGGAACCCCTTTGTATGCGGTGAAATCAGAAGACTTGCTTTCTCGCTATCAAGACATTTCGGAAGCATGCCCCGGGACCCCGAGGGCGGGAGGTCGTGACCGAGTTTTCGGCCCCGGGGATCGTCGAAGCCCGACTCGAAGGAAACAAAGAATGAAGTCAGGACAGAGGGGGAAGCCCCCTAGGAACATGGCTACTTTTGATAGACCCAGCCTATCCGGAGCCCATGCTGAGGCATCACGTCAAGTCATCCCATCGTCGTACTTTGTAATTAATCTCCACTTGCTTGTAGCTGAGTCTCCCCTCCTATATAAAGGGGACTCGCCCTACCTTGTAAAGGGTTGATGTTGCTCCATTTCTCCACAAGTGCAATAATATATATTTCTCTCTCTTTTCTTCTAAGTTGTTCGCTCTCACTTGCCCGAGGCCGCTTTAGAATTTATCATTCTCTTATTTGTTCTTCACTACTTTGCTCAATATTGGTAACATAGAGCCTTGCTCGATCATATCCCTGCCTGTTATCCCATTCCCAACTGCCCCTGATATTTCGAGATCGATACTAACGCTGACCCCGAGGTCCCATCGACCATCTTTGCACCCGGTCAACAGGCCCCTTTCATTTGGTTACTACCTCGTTTTAGCTCACTTTTCATCATTATACTTATCATTCTTATCATCAACTGCTCTAAAAACTAGCTCGGGAATAGATCACATATTTTTAGAATCTCATTTACAAATTTAATTTTTGTTACCATTTTCACGGTAAATAGTTTGGCACCCACCATGGGGCTAAAAAGTAATAGTGATTATTTTCTTGTTGTTTCGTTACACAAATGCACGTTATCTTTCACACTTTTTCTTGCCTAGCCGAGTATGATTTCGGCATTGTTATACCAAACATCGTGATAACCATAAGCCAAACCAGGAACGCCAGACGGCTCGGACCTATTCGATCAAAACCCATTCAAGAGAGTTATGGCCCGGCGCAGGAACCGCAGGACGTGCGCGGTCACCGGCTCAAAAGAACGACAACTACCCTATTCAATAGATGTCGCCACCAAGTATCATTCAGAGGTCAGGCTCGAATCCAACTCCCAGGGAGGAAGGAGATCGGGAAAAACAAAGCTGACAAGCCACAGCATATTGCCACGATAGTAAAGGGGCAGCGACACCCTTCAAAGATCCGTAAAATGCAGAGTGAAAGTGTGCATTGCTGGGAAAAGACGGGTCCGGCGAATATACCCGAAGGACACCCTTGCATCCAAGGAAAGAGATGCCGAGATTTCACCTTGGCCTCATATTAACGCATTGGTAACCCCTTCCTTCATTTGACATATTTCAAATAAAACATGTTTTCATGAATACATGTGGTCCGACCAATTATACCGACGATGTCAGGGCAAAACCAATAGACCAGTTCGGACTAACGAACCAAATCACTCTCATACCTCGAATCTTTGATGGATTACAGATGTTGATCGCCACAACAATCTAGAAGGTCGCTCCCTCTATACAGTCCGCCTGAGCTCGGGCTAGAACGCAGAGCCCGCAAAACACAGATGTTTTATTCAGATGACAACGGGCACACCCCTCGGGGGTGACTTCGACCCCACTTTGACAAAGAGATGAAACTCCCCGACAGAGGTGAGAATAAAGAATTTGACAAGGAGCTACACGCGATGAGAGGAAATCCCTCAACACATGACCCATCGCCGACATCAATGCCTCCGCCCTCGAAGGGATCAAAGGGTAAGCAAAACGACATCTTCGACCAAGCCTGGTTGAACATAGCAGAAGGTTGTATTAGGGCTCACGCCTCGAAACATCGCCTATGCATCCCGCAGTAAGGAAGATCTACTCCGCTCCTTTGTTGTTTCTTTTCTTTTACTAACCTATATGTAGGCAATCAGCCGAGGAATTTAGAAGTTATGAACTCCACTCGGAGATCTGCAGAGGCCCCGGATCTTCGAGTGGGCTTCTAACCTAAAGAAGGTCCCACCAGAAAGATTATTAGCAAAGCAGCGTAATCCCCAAAAAGGGATCTAACGAGATCACGGTTCTTTCTTCTATAGTCAGACGACGTGCGATGACCTTCTCTTAGGGACACCATCCCCCCAGAAAGGGATCCAGCAAGATCGCTGTCCTTTCTTCTACAGTCAGACGACGTGCGATGACCTTCTTTTAGGGACACCGTCCCCCCGGAAAGGCTAGTAAATGGCGGGATAAGTTTCAGAACGGAATCATGTAAATGGATCTGATTATCGGAGGAGCTGTGCCCATGCGGGCCAAGCTCACAAAAACGGGACAACATGTATTTGCAGCATATATTTATGCCAAGCAATAAAGAATACCTTTTCGGCATTTCATACTTCGAAAAAGGCTATTTTGTCATATTCACGGCGAAGGCCTCTCGGCCAAATATGTCCCGAGATACTCAGAGACTTAAACAATTCAGCGCCCCCACGACCCCATGGTCAGAACTCCAGGCTCATCAAGCCCCTATAAGGCAACTCCGAGCTCAACAAGCCCTTAGAAGGTAACTCCGAGCTCACGATAATTAGTCTTCAAGCTAAAACAAACTCGATGAATTGGAGACTATCGTTGATCACCATATGACTAGAAAACCCAAAACTGTAAGACCCCTAGCGGGCAGCCTCGACATAACCAGATCTATTCCACATGACAAACAAACTGTAAGACCTCAATAGACATGACAAAATGTAGGACCTCAATAGGCATGACAAACGGTAAGACCTTAATAGGCATGACAAACTATAAGACCTCAATAGGAATGACAAACTGTAAGACCTCAACAGGCATGAAAATCCCAAAGTTTAGGCTATACGTCACATTTGTAATAATCCCTAAAGGGCATACCCTCGACACAGACGCCTAAGCTCTCACTTGGGATAAAAAATGGCTACAGCCAAACGTATATGACTACGATCAAAATGGATGATACAGCCAAAATAACGCAGCTCGGGGATGCCCGACTGTCGCTAAAAGTCGCAGGCCACTACTCCGAATATACTTTGAAAAGAACCAGTTAAAACAGGCTTCCCTCAACAGGCAAACGAGCTCTGACCATGTCGGCTCCAAAATGCAAGAGTTTCGATCTACTCGACCTATGAGCTATAAACCTTACGAGGTGCTCAAAACATCACCGACAACGACTTGAAATCAAGGTTCCTCTGAACTGACGACGGGTCAGGCAAAAATACTATAAAAAGATCTTAACGAGTGGAAACAAAGCTTACAAAAAAGCCTACTGGCAAAAACAGCATAAGAGCCATTGTCGCCAGCTAAGCAAGCCTACGAGCCTCGTATTGGAATGTCTCTATGACCAAACAACGTAAAAGCCAATGTCGCCAGCTAAAAATCTTGACAACTTGAGGATTAAAATGAGCTCGAATCCTAACCCAATTCGGAGACCGAATCAAAAATATTTAACTATACAAGCCTCCGGGCCACATGCTAAAAGGTCTCAACGACCAAACGGCACAAGTTCCACTATCGCCGGCCAAGAAATCAAGGAAATTTAAGGGTTGATTATAGCTCGAATCGTAATGCGACTCGGAGACTGGACCCGGAAGTTGCAATATGCCTTAGGGCATGGCATAAGTGCCACTATTGCCGGCAGAGTAAACCTCCAGGCCACACGCCCGTACGGTCACTTCGACCCAGAGCACAAAGGGCCATCATCATCCGCCCATGCAGGCAGGAAAGAGATTGAGGGTCAATTGAAGCTTGAGTCACAATACCACTCGAAGACTGGACCCAAAACAGTTGGAACTACAAATGCTCAAGGGTAAGAGATAAAAATGACTACTACCTGCCCGCATGGGCAAAACAAATTTGAGGACAAGAAGGCTCGAGTCAGAGCCCGACTCGGAAACTAATCCTAAACAGTCGGGCCAAGCACGGAGGCCCCAGCACCTGCTCACGTTAAGAATCACGCTTAAGAGCCCTCGGATTTGTCCGATGAGTTCTGGACCTATGAAGATCTCGCCAAACACCAAAACCAGCCTGCCCGATCAAAAGCGACAACAGAAAAAAGTACAAGAGAAGTAAAGCTTCAAGTTTCTTCTTATATATTACATACCCGAAAAAACGCAATCTCAATCTATAGGCGTATCTTGCATATATTAGAAACAAAGTGGCAAAATCCACACTCCGCACTAAAAGGGCTACGGCTCGTCAAAATTCGCCCTTTGCAGCGTCAAAAAGAAGTGACCGAGCATAATGCTTGTCCGCCCTTGCTCAATCCAACTCCACTGAGACAACGAAGCCCCTTGCACCGACCTCCTCGAGTACCTCTCTTTGGGATCTACAGTGAACATATTCCTCGATCCTCTTCTCTCGGTCGAGGGCTCGCTTTAGCTCAACTTGGGAATCAATAACATCTTTCATATGAATCGCCATCTTACGATCAACCTTGGATTAGCTTAATGCCGCTTCTGCCCGGGCATCAATTATCTCGGCTCTGACCTTCGAGAGATCAGATTCAAGTTTCCCAATCATATCCGCTTGAACTTTGGTGTTGTCATAAGTCAAGCTAAGTTGGACCTCGAAGGCAGGGACCTCAGCCAAGGCGCTCATCTCCTCTAATGCTCGAGCCTGCACTTGAGACCTTAGCTCCTCACAAGCAACTCTGACGCGGTTGACGTCGCCTTTAAGGTACTCCAAGGCCTCCGCCTTTTTTTGAAACTTATACGGCAAAAAGGAGTTAGCCTTAAGGTTAGAAAGGAGCGAAGCACGTACTACAGGAAGTTACCTGCTCCATCAAATAACTTTAATAGTTTGAGCTCCGGTATGCCTCATATCGCCAATGTTGCAGCTCAACTTCCTTCTCCTTGCTAAGAAGCCTAAGGGATTCGCCCTCATCCAGAATCTTCTGGATCTTGGCCCCTTGACGAAGCAACTCAGACCTAAGCCTATCACAGGCCTGCACAAGAAAGGTTCAATAGAGGGAGGAGGACATGGGATACAGGTAAACTGTGCATAAACTCACCACAAAGTGAAGTCGACGAACTTCCTCAAAGTCAGAGCACACTCCTGTTGATCCTGCCCATGCGGCCCCAGAAAAATTGACCTCGGGCACGGCATGATAGCTTAAAGGAATCGGGAGTCAGGCACTTCGGGAGCAGCAGACTCGGGTGATGCCCCTTCCACAGAACTGTGAGCCCGACCAACACCGCTAAAGGCTCTGTCACACCGCGGCTGCCGATCCCTCTTATTGTCGTCATCCCTCGGCTCGAAGACCAATGATCCCTTCCCCTCTTCAAAAAACATTACCTCATCCCAAGAAACCGCTCCATATCTACAAAAGGTGAATCCAGTGCAATTGAAAGGGGAAAGTGTTACCTCGGGTATACGAAGGCAAAGGCAGGATACGCACATACCTTGATATTGAGTTCCCTATCTGGTACGAAGTACAGCTTGCCACCTGCGCTCGTCGCAGGACGAATGGGTCACCAGCCTCCAGAACCAGCCGGGCAGGTCATGGACTTCACCCGGCATCCACGAAGTTGCTGCAACAAGGGAGACAACATTATTACTCAGCTGGTTTTCGATATATGCGGGATCTGAAAAAGTGCCAAACGCCTCACTCACATGCATGATTCCACCCTTCGGGAAATGGCAAAAACTCCATAGGGATAATATCGGTCGTTTGGACCCAGATAAACCAATTGGCCCACTCTCGATCCCTGCCTTCCTTGCCATCAACAACAAAGGGCGTGGATGAACGACACCTTAGAGTTAGTAGGCCTCGATGTTGAAAGGGCTGATATAGCCTAACAAGATGGTCAAGCGTGAATTCAAGCCCGGCTTTCCACGTGAAGAATCTCATCATCAACGCAGTTCACCAAAACAACGGATGAATATGTGCTAGGGTAACCCGATAGTTCGAGCAAAAATCAAGCACAACCCTATTAGGGGGGCCAAATGCGAAAGGGTATAGGTATACGCTCAAAAATCCATCAGTGGAGTCCACGATGCCCTCATCTGTGGAAAGCACCTGCAGTGTCATCCCCTCACTACACCTACAGTACATTCTCACCATCCCCAGGTGTTCCTCTCTTATCAAGGATGTCGTCTCCAGAGCAAAATCCCTCGGTTCCTGAGCATCAGGAGCAATGACCCCCTTCTCCTGCCAGATCGGCCTCGAAGTAGTTTCTATGACTATGGTGAAACTAACAGGTCAAGGTAAGGGCACACACCAACACTTGGGGATCTAAAAATTGTGAAGTCTTGCAAAAGAGCTAAAGTCGCCCCACATATATTCGAGAAGCAGCGATGATTTGCCTGCCTGAGGCAAGCCCCGGGAAGCCAATAGCCTCGAAATAGATCGACGGATCGATACCCGATCCAGAAAGCACCCTTCAATGAGAATTCAAGACTCGAGGGGCCATTCGTATTATCTCCAAGCTCGAGGCAGCACTGTACATCAAGAACCCCCGGCCCTAAGAAGTCGGACCTCGGTAAGCTTTAAACGCTGACACTCGATGCAAGACAAGCACCTTGTCTCGTGATCCCCTCTTTCTGAAAAGAGGAATAAAAACAAGAAGCTACGATCGCGAAATCTCCATGAAGGTCCGAGGAAGCGCCCCAATATAAGTAAACTCCTCAGCAGAAGTCAATCCTATACATTCTAAACAGGTTATCTACATCAAGATCAATAAGGACCCCCGGGCACCTAAAGACGACCTTCATCCAGGATAACATTCCCGGAGGCCCCGGAATTTGTCGCATGATCTCCGAACAACTCGAAAGGCCTCGATAGCCCGAACCTATCAGATCAATCCAAGATTGATTCGAAGCATGACGATGGGTTCGGAGGAGATCCATGTCGATCAATAGAAGACCAGAGTGAACTCTTGCGCTCAAGTTAGATATCAGCAGTCAATGAGTAAAAGAAGGCATTCAAAGAGCCTTAAAGGGTATAAGAGCATACAGAAACAAAGCAAAGTAAGGAAAGCAGAAGTCAACAAAGTATATTCTTATTCATAAAAATTTGCGTACAAGTAGCCCTCAAGGGGTAGTTACATACAATTACAAAAGCCTACAGGAGTCTACACCTAAAGAGGAGGAACGGAAGGATGTACATATGATAAAACCCGAACGCCCGGTCCGCCGTTGAGAGTCTATCTCCGGTATTAGCATCCTCGAGTGTCGCACCCTCAAGCACGTATCCTCGAGGGTGATTCCTTCAACCTTCACCTCCCATCGGTTCCCAGCTCAATCCCCCGAGGGATCCCCGTCAGAGAAGATGATAAGAAGGAAAAGGCAAGCAAGTCAACGAAGACACTGAGATAGGAAAAACAAAGCCAAGGCACCCCTATTTATAGGGGTTTATGACACGGTTATCTAGGATTTGGAAGACTAACCGATGGGCGCAATTAATGTGTCCATGGAAAACCGACCCAACGGTGGTTCCTGCACCTTGGGAAGCAAGAATCTGAGAGTGCAATGAATAAGGTCGAAATGCATGAGCCCGTGGATGTCCAATCACCGCGAAACGTACACCAGGGGAGTGCAATGAATGAGGTCCAAAAGCATGAGCCCGTGGATGTCCAATCACCGCGAAGAATCATTTCCCATTACTTTGTTATGGGAAATGCAGAGACTATCTATATGCGGCGAAACAGAAGACTTGATTTATCGCTATCAAGACATTTCGAAAGCATGCCCCGGCATCCCGAGGGCGGGAGGCCGCGACCGAGTTCTCGGCCTAGGGGCTCGTCAAAGCACGACTCGAAGGAAATGAAGAACAAAGTCAGGACAGAGAGGGAAGCCCCCAGGATCATGGCTACATCTGATAAGCTCGGCCTATCTGGAGCCTATGTTGAGGAATTACGTCAAGCCATCTTATCACCGTACTTTGTAATTCATCTCCACTTGCTTGTAGCCGAGTCTCCCTCCTATATAAAGGGGACTCTCCCTACCTTGTAAAGGGCTGATGTTTCTCCATTTATCCAAAAGTGCAATAATATCTCTTTCTCTCTCTCTCTTCTTCTAAGTTGTTCGCTCTTACTGGCCCGAGGCCGCTTTAGCATTTATAATTCTCTTATTTATTCTTCACTACTTTGCTCAATATTGGTAACATAGAGACTTGCTTGATCATATCCCTGCCTGTTATCCCATTCCCAACTGCCCCCGATAGTTCGAGATCGATACTAACGCCGACCCTGAGGTCCCATCCACCATCTATGCACCCGGTCAACAGGCCCCTTCAGTTTGGTTACTGCCTCATTTTAGCTCATTTTCATCATTATAATTAGCATTCTTAGCATCAACTGCTCTAAAAACTAGCTCTGGAATAGATCACGTATTTTTAAAATCCTATTTACAAATTTAATTATTGTTACCATTTTCACGGTAAACACCCTTGGGCTTGCTGACCTTCCAAGATAGCATTCCTAGCCTTCAACCGACGAATTTCCACAAATGCACTGTTCTGAGCATTAATTAGCTGTGAGACGGTTGATGTACTTCCTACTTGTGAGCACGTGATTTTTGCCTTACGAAAACTACTCCAAAATAAATCAAAAATAAAATTAATTTCTTTTAATGTGCAATTTTAGAAAATTGTTTTGCGTTTATTAATTGTTTATGTTTTATCCGTAAATGTTTGCTTTGTTATAATTAAACAAAAATTAAAATAAAATACATGTTGCATGCATATAGGATTTAATTATGTATTTAAAAGATAATTTAAACAAAATCACAAAAAATATGCAATAGTTCTATTTTAAATATTCCACTGTGTGATTGATGTTTTGTCTATGTGTTAAATAATTGTTATAGAGTAATTAATATATTTTTGTGAAGTTAAAATGTTTTTATAATTAAAATTAAAAATTTAAATTAGAAAAAATGAAAAAATGTATATATATACAAAATCGGACCTGGATTAAAATCCAGGCCCAAATGAATTAATTCCCCCCCATAGCCCAATCTAGGCAGCCCAGGTCCGGTTAAAACCAGACGAACCAAAACGACAGCGTTTGGTCGTGGCTTCTCAGGAACCGTTGGATCAAATCCAACCAACGGTTAAGATCTCATCCCCTTACCCGTAACCCGTAACCCGACCCATTGACCCGATTCAGTCCGACCCCAACGATAAACCAAACGACGTCGTTTGGTTAAGTGAGATGATCCTAACCGTGAATCTTACTTGATCGGACGGACAAGATCAATCCACCCCTCCCCTATATAAGTTCCAGACCCCTACCCCGCCCCCTAACTAAACCCCCCCCTCTCTACTGTTCATCATCACCTTCCTCAGACCCCCCTAACCCTAGCCGCCCTAAGACCCCAACGCCTGAAACCCGGCGGCATCAACGCCGCCGGTCACCAAAATAACACCTTAGAATCCCCTGAACATCCTCTACATAGATCTAACATTGGTTTCCTTCGAATCAGGCCCCAACTCTTCGAATCTTA
The DNA here is from genome assembly GCF_000393655.2 of Nicotiana sylvestris. Classification (NCBI taxonomy): domain Eukaryota; kingdom Viridiplantae; phylum Streptophyta; class Magnoliopsida; order Solanales; family Solanaceae; genus Nicotiana; species Nicotiana sylvestris. The sequence goes on along the minus strand of NC_091058.1, from coordinate 190,047,054 downwards.
AATCGAAGGTTGGCCTGAAAACCTTATCTTCTCCGATGGCCTCCAAAATAACACCACAACCTCCCCTAGATACCCTCATCACGGATCTGTTAGTTGCATGGCTCGAATCCTACTGGAACTGCTTGAATCTTCATTTGAAGATTCGAGTAAAACCTGAACTTACCCAGACCTTTTCCAAAGTGTCACCAAATAAACCCTAGGCTTCCCTCACCCTTGTGTCGTATTTGGTTCTCCTCGAATCTGACCAGAAATGGTTAAGTCCCAAATCGAACTTTCAAGAACCCTAAAAATACCAGACTTTTGGATTTTGTCTAGATTGAATAAAGATTGAGGTTTAATAGACTTTAGTCAAAGTATTTTCAGTGGAAAATACTTCGACTAAGGTCTGTTTGATTTCAAAAAAAATCCGAATCCAAGTTGAGTTGAGTTCGGTTGAATTCAAAGGTTCAGAGGTAATTTCTGTTTCTTTTATGTGCATTCTGCGTGTATTCTATGTTCGTTTCATTAGTTTGTTTGATTTTTTATAATTTTTCTACTCAATTTTGTTATACTGTCCCCTACCCGTCTGCTTGATTCCAAATAAATTGTTTCTGTTGATTTTGTTTGTTTACAATGTGTGTAATCGACTCGACTAAGTTCGTCGATTAGTTATATCATAAATCCTGCTTCTGAAAATGTTGACTGAAATAACCTGTTTTGGATGGATTATTTTGCTATAATCAGTTAAATAGTTATTGTTAATCAGTTGGTTCTTGTTTAATAAATCCATCAAATGGACGTTATATGTGTGTTGTTTTCTGAACATTAAGTTCAGGACATTGTCAATATATTGACAATGCTCCTGTTTGTTTGATCTTAGTTCAAAAGCTGAGTTCAGTTGAATTATTAGGCTGAATTCAGTATAATGTTGTTATGATGTTAGTTCTGAATTCAAGTTCACAAAGGTTGGGTAAATACAATTGTATTAGGAGGTTAATCATTAGGAATTGGTTGTTAGCTGCTAAACAAGTTTTAATTCAGACAACTTGTTAAAATCTAAGACAGTAATACCAGTAGAAAACAGTAGGTCAGGGACATTTCTGGGATAAAACAATGAGGATAATATGTTAATAGCAATGTGCTGAAAGTGGAAGTTAATGGTTATAATTTAAGATACTAATGGGGAACAAGGGATAATGGGCTGCTGAAAAACAGGATAAATAGCACTCAATAGGATTTAAAGTATTCAAAAGTAGTTTCAATGGAACTTTTCTGATTTTTAAAAAAAGGGAAAGGGTCCAGGCAGCACTAAAGGAAAGGGGGCAGACCTGTATAAATACAGGATCTGATAGAAGAGTTTTTCAGAGAGAGTTTTTCAGACAGAGATATAGAGCTTAGAGGAGACTTTAAGAGATTCTGAGAGACTTTAGGAGAACAGATTTTGAAAGAGAGTTTAAATACACCTAGAGTGAGATAAAGAGAAAATCCAGCAGAAAAATCAGATTCCTCTCGGAATCTGAAGAGGAAGAAGAAACAGAAAAGAAACAAAGAGAACAGTCACACACACACACACACACAGATACATCAGCAGAAACAGAAAATCAGAAAAATGGGAACTTGAAATTGAAAAGAAACTAAAATCTGAAATATTGTTCTTTTGTTGAATCTGTTAAACATTATTTGATTCCACTGTTCAGTTAAAATCTGCAGTGTCTTTTAAAAATATCGTCACTGTTCATTTGGGTTCCCCGGATCCTGTTTGTTGCTCAAATCTGCTGAATTATTTGGCATATTCTGCTGAATTTATTACTGCTGCAACTGCTGAAATTTACTCCTTCTACCTTCATTTTCAGGTACATATCTCTTAAACTTTATGTTGGAAAGAGATTCAACATGACAAATAAATGAAATTTTAAATTGTAATACTGCCTCCTATCATTTAAGTTTAAACATTTAAGTTTCAGCTTTGATTTCATGTTTGATAGCCAGTAGTGAGTTCGACTTAATGGCTACAAGTTGATTGTCTTATATTTTTTTTTTTCACTTTGTAACAATGTTATCCATGCTGAAATTTCATTAGTTTAGTTATCTTTGAGTTGTGTAAATAGGAAGCATGGCAGAAAGTCGGCTTTATTTACACTTTACGGTATTGTTAGATAGGTATAGCATAATATGGAAATATCAAGGAAAATATGCTATTAGTTTATTTTGTTAGTTAATTAGTTGTTGTTTAAAGCTAGATGATGATTGGTCGCAATTAGCTATCTTTTGGCATAACATGGGTTGTGTTCATAATCTATAGTTGAAAGACGAGTTAGTATAATCCGTTATGTTCACGATGTCAAATATGGTAAGTAATATTGCATGCAATATCATTTTATTAAGTCAATTAGATTTGTGCTCTTTCTTAATAATAAAAGGGTTCAGGAATTTATACGATGTGAAAGTTAATAGTTGTAATAATTCACATAGATTTAGAATCAAATGGGTTTGATTATATATATAACTCAATCATAGACATAATTAATTAAATTAATTTCGCCTATTGGATCAAAACAAGTATATGGGAATAAGATGAGATGTGCGAACACAAATTGCAAAACTTTATATCAATGGTAATTAGGAATAGAACTTGCACTAATTAATAATAATAAAAGTTCTTGAAAAATATTCTTTCCTTTATAATTCATTTTCAGTTTCATATACAATTCATTCTTTGGCATATATATGTTTATATTTGTCAAAAATAGCATTAATCATATTTTTATTCTGTTCTTTGAATTTGAATAGTTGGAATGAATATAATTTATACTCGGAAATTATAATCGACGGGCAACCTTTAATAGATTGTGAATTCTTTTTCAAAGAATTCAAAGGTCTCTAAAATGGGAGTTCTCATGATTTTCACATAAAAAATGTATGAATATAATAAACAATTTGTGAAAAATCCATAATACTATTACAAGTATTTTGCGCAATTAGGGATGCGTTCGCGTACCCTGATTATATTTTTTAAAACAAACTCGGATTATGCGTACGCGCAATTTCGAGCAAATATTTAAGAAAAGGATTTTTCCAAAGGTGTTAAAATAACTTCATATAACCCGAGGTGTGCAGTTCATTATCTAAATAAAAGGGGTGATGATGTTCCTGATTTTATTTTTAATTTTCGAATATATATTTTATAAAAACTATAACATGGAAAAATTTATTGTGTACACGTACGCGTGGCACGATCCCCGGTAATTGTAAAAAGTATATAACACGAATATACGTACGCGTAATTCGTCCATATAATCGTAAACAATAAGTAAAAAGCGGTAGTAAAATCATGCAATAAAAATGTATTTAATAAAATCAAGATAATTAAGTCAGTAATAAAAACAGTTAAGCGACCGTGCTAGAACCACGGAATTCGGAAATGCCTAACACCTTCTTCCGGATTAACAGAATTCCTTACTCAGGATTTCTGGTTCGCAGAATAATAAACAGAGTCATATTCTCCTCGATTCAGGGATTAAAATTGGTGACTTGGGACGCCTTAAAATTCCCAGGTGGCGACTCTGAAATAATTAAATAAATCCCGTTTCGACTGTCCTTTAATTGGAGAAAACTCCCACGCACCCTCGCGGGCGCGGTAAAAAGGAGGTGCGACAGCTCTGGCGACTCTGTTGGGGACGAAAGTTGTAACCCAGAACCATTGGTTCAGGGTTTAAAGAATTCGAGCTTAAAATATCTGTGTTAATTGGCTTTATTTACTATATGATTTTCAACTGTTTATATGCTAATATGCTAAATGTTGCTTTTTACCGCTTTAATATTATTTGAATTGTGAATATATACAACTGCTACGAAACCCCCTTCTTTCTGAGTCTTCTGAATTTATGGTGTACACGTGCGCGTGACCCACCTTTCTGTTAAAGTCATACCAAATAAGACGGAGTTGGGACAAGTAACTAGGCCGGGCAGACTTTCGTGCTCCCGGTACGTTGCCCCCGCTTCGGCTCAAACTGTCTGTTTGGGTAAGCCAGGTTTAGAGCAATCAACCTCAGGTTTTACACTTAGAATAACTCAGCCATGTACCGGATCCCTAGTAGGAACGTCTATTTGCATCATACACATTTGGCTTTGGAGATTCAACACAGGGGTTGGGTCTGTCTAGGACAGGTGAACCTGAAACAAAAAGACCATCCTGATGCATCCTACTTGCTACTTGTGCATTCATTTGCCTCGAACATGCTTGCTGACCAGCTTAAATGAAATCATGGTGAGAACTGAAGAATAAAATAGGTTGTTTTTTTTTAAAAAAAAAAAGAAAAATAGTTTTAAAATTTTGAAATAAAGTATTTAATAAATAAAAAAAAATTCGAAAATGATTTTTTAGTATAAATTTTCAAAATGAATTTTTACTTTATTAAAATTAAATTTCAGATACAAAATGAGCACCACACAAAGCCCCTCGTCCACAAGTACGGAAGAATTTCTATGTCAGCTTCAAATGTGGTGGTATGATTTAGGCGAAGACAGTCAAAAATGGGTCGTCAAGCATTTGGGAAATCTTACGGACATTATGAAAGTTAAACCCCGTGATGATCTGATTGCGGCGTTAGTAACTTTCTGGGACCCTGTTCACAATGTTTTTCGTTTCTCTGACTTCGAGCTTACTCCTACATTAGAGGAGATAGCTGGCTATGCTGGTTTTGACGGAAGTCTAAGAAATCAAAGCTTGATATTCACAAAGGCTCCTTCGGTACATCGATTCTTCGGTCTTCTGAACATCAGCAGTCAAATCAGGAAAAGCAATGTCATCAATGGATGTTGTTCCTTCAACTTTTTGTATTCAAGGTTCGGAAAATCAGATGGGTTCGAAATTCATGAGAAAGGCCTTACTAATAAGCAAAACAAAGACACTTGGCAGATTCACCGTCGATTTGCTTTCATGGTGGCTTTTCTAGGAGTCATGGTCTTCCCAAATAAAGAGCGAACAATTGATATTCGCACCGCAAAAGTTGTGCAAATCCTTACCACCAAAGAAAATCACACCCTTGTCCCCATCATTCTATCAGACATTTATCGGGCTTTGACTTTATACAAATCAGGAGCAAAAGTCTTTGAAGGATGCAAAATTTTGTTGCAAATGTGGGTGATTGAACATCTCCAGCAACAACCCAAGATCATACAGTATGGGTCAAACAATGATAATTGCATCGAGAGCTATGAGGAAAGAACAAAAATTTATCGAGCTCCAGAAGGGATAGAAGCATGGGTATCTCATCTAAAGGCTTTAACGGCAAATCAAATTGAATGGACCCTGGGATGGCTCCCGATGAGGGAAGTAATACATATGTCAACCTCAAATAGTTATCTACTACTATTGGGATTAAGAAGCATTCAGCCGTATGCACCACTAAGAGTCCTAAGGCAACTAGGGAGATATCAAATAGTTCCTGATGATGAAGATTTGAGTATGCAAGTAATCGAATTACACCCAGAAGCCACTATTCCCGAAGCTCTACTTCAGCAGATGTGGAATGGATGTCGATACTTGAAAAGTGATACTCAAGTCCCAGACACTACAAAGGGTGAGATGAATCCTGGATATGCAAGGTGGTTCGAAAAACGGTCTCGCGTGGATGATGTACCAGAACCTGAGCTAAAAAGGCCCCATGTTCAAAACTTCAATGATAAAATCCAAGAGCGGTTGATATAGGGAGAAAAAGAAAAAGGGTACAAAGCAACTATCCATGCCCTAAAAGAAAATCTGAGAAGCCTCAGTTTGGAGAAAGATTTACAAGCACAAGAAGCCGAAGGCGAGAAGAAGAGTCTAGCTTGTGAGAATGAAAGTCTTCATGTCCGATTCCAAAAAATGAAAAGAGTTTCTGAAACGCCAAAGTGGAGTTGGAAGGATCAAAAAACCATCGCCAATCTCTTTGAAAGAATGCAAGATTATGATTCCATTCTTGCGGAAAATGAAAGGGCATTGAACAAAGCAAAAGAAAGGATCCAACAATTAAACGAAGAAGCAAGATCTAACAAGGAACGCCAGGATAGGCAATCCGAAAAAGACAAGGCACAATTCAAGAAGGAAAAAGAATATTGGATGTGATCAAAAGACCAGCTTCGTTCACAACTAGAAGAGGCAAGAAGATGCAATAGAGAAAATCAACAAGCAGACCTCGACAGGGAAAGAGCGCAAGCAAGATTAGAGCAGGCCAGACTCCGAGCTCTATTAGAATCAGCTCTAGATCGGGAAAATCGTGTCAGAGATATAGCCACCACTCGTCAGCAGCAATTGCAGAACCAAGATCAACGTCTCCAAGATTTCAGGGCACAAATCCACGACCTGGCGGTCTACACTTCTCAGAGTTACGTAAACTGTCAGGGAATGGACTATGAAAGGTTTACAGAACATGCACCCACTTTTGCCCGTCATCTAGCATTGGAATTGGAAAGGATGTATCGTACGCTGGGAGGTCATCTAGGTCAAGCTCCACATTAAGCAAATAGTCTAACACAAGTGGAAAGTGGGGCACGTTGTGAGATGTTAAGAATTGTATCTTTTATTTTGATGTAAGGCATGATACGTAGGCAATCTCTAAGATTCGACCACCACGATAAAAGATATATATAGTAAATAAAAGTGAATGACAATTTTCAATTTCAAGAAAGCTGGGACGACACAAGCAGCCGAGCAAATGCATAATAGAAAGGGATTATTTGTCTAGGAGCATTGCATCTCAACGTGTGATTATATATGTGTTAAACTCTCAAAACTAACAAGTTTGTTCATTTTCAGAATTCAAGCAGTTAGTTTCTCTAAAGAGTATACTGGCATATTATCACTATCACACAAGATCAAAAGGACCAATACCCGAAAGTATGTCTATCCCAGATGTTGACACAGGTATGGAACTAGAGGAGATGGATGTCGGGAAAATGAAAGAAGAGATGTTTAAGCTCAAGCAGCAAATGGCTGAGATGTACCAAGCCTGGTCTACAGGACAGCTACCCCCATCTTATCCAAATAACCCTGCTCCATCAATGACTCAAACTCAGGATAATATCACCACTGAATTATCCCCAAACTTCCCCATTTACCAGCACTACCGAGGCACCACCTCTCAGACACCGCAGTCTCCACCTCCGAAACCCGTTCCATATTTTCCTCCACCTATGACTCCTATTTTCGTAGCACCTCCCCCTGCTACATTTCATAAATCTCCTAGTGAGCCTACATTCCAGGCCCAAGACAACCAATATTACCCCCCGGAACCCACCCTCAAAGCTTCCGAAATTCATTCAACTACTCCTCGTTTTGATCTCCCAACCGAAATTGACAAGCCAGTTAAAAATGCTGAACAAGAAGAGATTTTCAGGAAGGTCAAGAGTCTAGAACAATCGTTCAGAGACATGCGAGGATTAGGTGGGCAGGTCAGTGTAGCATACAAAGACTTATGCTTATTCCCCAATGTACAATTGCCAGTTGGTTTCAAGATGCCCAAATTTGACCTATACAGGGGGCACGGCGACCCAGTAGCCCACTTAAGGGGTTTCTGTAGCAAGATGCGAGGAGCTGGGGGAAAAGATGAATTATTAATGGCTTACTTCAGTCAAAGTTTAAGCGGATCAGCTTTGGAGTGGTATACACGCCAGGACCATGGGAGATGGTACACCTGGGATGACCTGGCACAGGCATTCGCATACCATTTCCAATACAATCTGGAAATCATCCCAGATCGATTATCTTTGACAAAATTTGAGAAGAAACATAATGAAAGTTTCAGAGAGTATGGTTTTCGGTGGAGAGAACAGGCAGCAAGAGTGGATCCTCCTATGAAGGAGAGCGAAATGGTAGACTACTTCCTCCAAGCCTTGGAACCGACTTACTATGCCCATTTGGTTTCAGCGGTTGGGAAATCATTCAACGAAGTAGTGAAGATGGGAGGTATGGTGGAAGAAGGCCTCAAGACAAATAAAATCATGAGCTATTCAGCAATTAAGGCAACTACTCAAGCTATTCAAGGCGGGGTAGGAGGAATCGGAAGAAAGAAGAGGGAGGAAGCAGCCGTAGTTGATTCAGGAATTTGGTCGGGACCCAGAGGTTCACCGCTTTACTATAATCAACAATGACCTCGCCAATCAGCTTACCACCATGATTCATCCCAACAATACTATCACCCTTCAGAGCCTCATTTTTCCATTAACCATGCTCAAGCATACAATCAGCCACCTGTTCACACCAATTGGCGTGCTCCTGTCACACTAAATACTTACCCACGAGCCTATCCCGGACCAGGTTTCAGGCCTAGGCCAGCATTCAGGGGAGAAAAGGAACAGAAAAAGAAAACTTACACTCCATTGGGAGAGTCTTACACCAGTCTGTTCCACAGGCTGAGACAGCTAGACATGCTGAGACCAATACAATCCAAGCTACCCAATCCTCCTCCAAAGAATCTGGATTACACCATTAGCTGTGAATATTGCTCCGGTGCACCAGGCCATGATACGGAGAAATGCTGGCATTTGAAAAATGCAATACAAGAGCTGATTGATACTAATAAAATCGAGGTTCAAACCCCCGAAGCCCCAAATATCAATAGAAATCCAATGCCAGCCCATCAAGAGGCTAATATGATAGAAATCATACAAGCTGATGGGGAGACAAAGAAGCCGTCACAAACTGTCATGATGATCAAGTCTCATGAAACCAAGCCAGATAAGCAGTTAATGGAGGAGAAGCCGGTGTCTAAGCATAACAAGAATGGTGGTGAACCATCTATGATAGTCGATGAGGGATCATCGAGCAAAGTTGCCGCAAAACAAGAAAGGCCGAAAGTGATAGTACCAGGGGTTGCTAACAAACCCATTGTATTCGTGGAAGGAGCCCGTACAGATCGGGTTATTATTGCACCTGTAATCCAGCTGCCGGTCATCAACAACAAAGCCATCCCATGGAACTACGAACGAGTGACTGTAATGTACAAGGGAAAAGAAATCAAGGAAGAAGTGTGTGAGGTGCAAGGCTTGACTCGTTCGGGAAGATGTTTTACTCCCGAAGAGTTAAGAAAAAACTAAAAATAATCCAACGCCAACAAAGTGAGCTGTGACGGAAGAAGAGGCGGAGGTGTTTTTAAGAAAAATGAAACTCCATGATTATTCTGTTGTGGATCAATTAAAGAAGACCCCCGCTCAAATTTCATTATTGTCATTACTGATCCATTCAGAGGAGCACCGTCTGGCTTTGATGAAAATCCTGAATGAGGCTCATGTTCCTGAAAAGATCTCTGTAAATCATTTGGGAAAAATAGCCAACAGAATCTTTGAGACAAACAGAATTACATTTGCTGATGATGAATTACCTGTGGAAGGTACCGAGCACAACAAAGCTCTTTACCTCACCGTGAAATGTGAAAACTCCGTAGTAACCCGGGTATTGGTTGACAATGGGTCAAGTGCAAACATATGCCCTCTCTCCACTTTAAACAAATTAAAAATTAAAGAGGAGAGGATCCAGAAGAATAGTATCTGCGTACGGGGGTTTGACGGTGGAAGGATAGATTCATTTGGCGACATAGTGTTGTAACTAACAATAGGGCCAGTTGAATTCACAATGGAATTCCAAGTGTTGGACATAACTGTTTCTTACAACTTGTTATTGGGTCGACTATGGATCCATGTTGCTAAAGCAGTCCCGTCAACACTACATCAGGCTGTCAAGTTTGAATGGGATCATCAAGAAGTAGTCGGGTATGGAGAAGAAAGTTTAAATGCTCACAGCAGTACCATTGTACCGGTCGAGGGAACAGAAAATGACCAGGGACCATGGGTATACCAAGTGACCGACACAGTGTCGATAGAGAAAATTCCAGAGGGGAAATACCTTCCAAATCCAAAGATATCCTCTGCATCAGTCATGGTAGCTTATGAAATGTTAAAGAATGGCTTTATACCCGGCAAAGGTCTGGGTTTATCTTTGCAAGGAATTATACAACCAGTATCTCTCCCCGAGAACTGGGGAACATTCGGTTTGGGGTTCATACCCACTGCCAATGACGTGATAAGGGCTAGGAAGCTGAAACACCAAGCATGGGTTCTTCCAAAACCAGTCCCACATCTGTCAAAGTCTTTTGTCAAGACCGGTGCTAAAAATCGCCCGATAACAACAATTCCTAAATCCCGGGTCAATCCTGAGGAGGAATTAATTGAAAGGTTCGAGAAATTGTTTAGTGATGTGAATATGTTGGAAAGCGGAGAAGGGTGTAGCAACGCAGAAGTTCAATTCGTTGGGCCAGAAACAAAGCTCAATAATTGGAAAGCCACTCCTCTCCCAATTCGAAAGGAGTCTTGGTAGTTTATTTTGATTTTCTTTCAGTTTGTTTGGGTTACTTCAGGGTTGTAATCCCAAAGCTTATCTTACAGTTTGTTTGAAGTGTGCAAAACATTGTTATCTTTCATCATCAAATAAAAAGCAGTTTCCCTTTTATTATCATTCCTAATAGTTTTCTTTTCTTTTTTTTTTCTTTCCTGTACAGTTCTTTTTACGCTGGCTCTAGTGATATGGCATGCATGAGGAATCCTCGGCCCAGTCTTAAAAATCAATTTGGTTCCGAAATATTAATTCAAGAAATATATTGTGATTATGAATCAGAATATGATGAAGATGAGGTTTTTGAAGAGATTAGTAAAGAGTTAATTCACTTCGAGGAAAAAATCAAACCTAACTTGAGTGATACCGAGGACATCAATATAGGGGACACGAGTAATATCCGAGAAACTAAAATAAGTGTCCATCTCGAACCAAAGATCCGAGAGGAGTTAATTAAAGCACTCATAGAATTCAAAGATGTTTTTGCATGGTCGTATGACGACATGCTGGGACTGAGAACTGATTTAGTGGTTCACAAATTGCCCACCGATCCAACGGTGCCTCCTGTCAAGCAGAGGTTGAGAAAATTCAAGCCCGACATGAGTGTGAGAATTAAGGAAGAAATCACCAAACAATTGGAAGCAAAGGTCATTCGAGTCACTCGATATCCTGTTTGGTTAGCTAATGTCGTTCCTGTGCCAAAGAAAGACGGCAAAATTAGAGTATGCGTCGACTATCGCAATCTCAACAAAGCAAGTCCAAAGGATAATTTCCCATTACCCAATATCCATATTTTGATCGACAATTGTGCCAAGCATGATATAGGGTCTTTCGTGGATTGTTATGCCGGGTATCATCAAATTCTAATGGATGAAGAAGATGCAGAAAAGACGGCATTCATCACACCATGGGGAACTTATTGCTACCGGGTAATGCCATTCGGTTTAAAGAACGCCGGAGCAACCTATATGAGAGCAATGACCACAGTGTTTCATGATAAGTGCGCATTTGGAGTTCCATCTGGAAAGTTGCTGGGATTCATAGTCAGTCGACGAGGCATCGAGCTAGACCCCTCAAAGATCAAAGCCATCCAAGAACTGCCACCTCCAAGAAACAAAACTGAAGTAATGAGTTTGTTGGGGAGGTTAAATTACATCAGCAGGTTTATTGCTCAGCTCACAACAACCTGTGAGCCAATTTTCAAATTGTTAAAAAAGGATGCTGCGGTCAAATGGACCGATGAGTGTCAAGAAGCGTTCGATAAAATAAAAGGGTACTTGTCGAACCCACCCGTGTTGGTCCCGCCAGATCCAGGAAGACCTTTGATTCTTTACTTGACGGTTTTGGAAAATTCATTTGGTTGCGTATTGGGGTAACATGACCTCACTGGCAGAAAAGAGCAGGCCATCTACTACCTTAGCAAGAAGTTCACAGCTTATGAGGTTAAGTATACTCATCTGGAAAAGACATGTTGCGCCCTAACATGGGTAGCTCAAAAATTGAAACACTATTTGTCATCCTACACTACTTACCTCATTTCTTGGTTGGATCCATTGAAATACATTTTTCAAAAGCCTATGCCAACAGGAAGACTTGCAAAGTGGCAGATATTGCTCACAGAGTTTGACATCATCTATGTAACTCGGACTGCGATGAAAGCCCAAGCACTGGCAGATCGACGAGGTGGAGCGAATTGAAAAACTTGGCTGGAAACTTTTCTTTGATGGAGCCGCTAACATGAAAGGAGTCGAGATAGGAGCTGTAATCATTTCTGAAACAGGGCATCATTATCCTGTTACGGCTCAATTACGATTTTATTGCACCAATAATATGTCTGAATATGAAGCTTGCATTTTGGGGTTAAGGCTAGCCGCCGACATGGGTATCCGAGAAATCTTAGTCATGGGAGATTCGGATCTTTTGGTACATCAAATTCAAGGAGAATGGGAAGCCCGAGACTTGAAGCTCATCCCATACCGACAATGTCTACATGATCTTTGTCAGCGGTTTCAATCAGTGGAATTCCAACATATTCCAAGAATCCATAATGAGGTTGCTGATGCATTGGCTACCCTAGCATCAATGTTGCACCATCCGGACAAAGCTTATGTAGATCCGATACATATTCAAGTCTACGATCAGCACGCTTATTGCAATATGGTTGAAGAAGAATTTGATGGTGAACCATGGTTCCACGACATCAAGGAGTATATCAGGATGGGGATATATCCCACACAAGCCACAGGAGATCAAAAGAGGACCATTAGGCGATTAGCAAATGGATTCTTCTTAAGCGGAGGAGTTTTGTATAAAAGAACACCAGATCTTGGATTATTAAGATGCATAGATGCCAGACAAGCTACAGCTGTCATGTCTGAAGTACATTCAGGAGTTTGCGGACCCCACATGAGTGGATATGTGTTGGCAAAGAAAATCCTCCGAGCTGGTTACTATTGGCTTACCATGGAGCGAGATTGTATCAGTTTTGTGCGCAAGTGTCATCAATGCCAAATACACGGAGATTTGATTCATTCTCCACCATCCGAGTTGCACACAATGTCGGCACCATGGCCCTTCGTTGCCTGGGGCATGGATGTGATTGGACCAATTGAGCCGGCAGCATCCAATGGGCACAGGTTCATTCTGGTAGCTATTGATTATTTTACCAAATGGGTTGAGGCCAAGACATTCAAATCAGTGACCAAGAAAGCTGTGGTCGATTTTGTCCACTCAAATATCATATGTCGATTCGGAATCCCGAAGGTGATCATCACAGATAACGGTGCTAATCTTAACAGCAACTTAATGAAGGAAGTATGTCAACAGTTTAAGATTACACATCGCAACTCTACCCCATATCGGCCCAAGGCGAATGGAGCAGTAGAAGCAGCCAACAAAAACATAAAGAAGATACTTCGGAAAATGGTAGAAGGTTCAAAACAATGGCATGAAAAATTACCATTTGCATTATTGGGATACCGCACTACTGTTCGCACTTCAGTAGGAGCAACTCCTTATTTGTTGGTATATGGCACTGAAGCAGTAATTCCTGCAGAAGTTGAGATTCCTTCCCTTCGGATCATCGCTGAAGCAAAGATTGATGATGATGAATGGGTCAAAACCCGTCTGGAACAGTTAAACTTAATTGATGAAAAACGATTGGCCGCAGTATGTCATGGTCAATTATATCAAAGAAGAATAGCAAGAGCATACAATAAAAAGGTGCGTCCACGGAAGTTTGAAATGGGTCAACATGTGCTGAAACGTATTCTTCCACATCAGGTTGAGGCAAAAGGCAAATTTGCCCCGAATTGGAAAGGACCATTCATTGTGACCAGAGTATTATCAAATGGTGCACTATGCTTAACAGACATTGAAGGAAAATGCATAGATATGGCAATCAATTCTGATGCGGTAAAGAGATATTATGCATAACTTTATGAGTGTTTGTATTTAGCATTATTTCGAAGATTGGAATAACAAAGGCAATTTATTCTGCTATCCGAAACACTATACCCTTTGTTTCCCCTTTAAGCCATACTTGTTTCTTTCCTACCCTCTCTTGGAATCAATGAAAATCAAGTATGAAATAAAAAAAAATAAAAAAATAAAAAAAATCACTATCATCAAGTGAACTATGTTTGACCTGATTCCTCAAAGAAGGATACGTAGGCACCTCACGGCTCGGTCATAGGGTGCACAATATACATAATGTGCACAAAAAGAAACATCAAGTGACCCCAATCAAGAAACTGGGGCAAAAAATTATATTGGAAATAACAAAAAGATTCCAAGAGTTGTAATTCTAAACCCATACCAAAGCTATCTAGCTTTTAATACCTTTTCCATTTCTAACCCCATACCAAAAAGACCTTTCGATCAATCTTAGAAAAATGCTGAGTCAAGCAAATGAAGATGGTTCATAACACTCTGGTACGAACAAGAAAAGAAAGTAAAAATGAGAGAGTCTTATAGGTAAAAACCCACACGGGCACCATAGGGCGACGGAAGTTGAGAAAAGAAAGTAAAAATGAGAGTCTTATAGGTGAAAACCCACACGGGCACCATAAGGCGACGGAAGTTGAAGAGAAAAGTAAAATGAGAGAGTCTTATTGGTGAAAACCTTCGTAGGCACCATAAGGCAAAAAGGAAATGAAAAAATGAACAAATGAGGAAAGTTTATCGGTGAAAACTCTTTGAGACATTGCAAGTCCAACAGGTCTGAGAAATGAAAAATGAGGTTGGATTATGGAAATTTTGGCGAAAACAAAAATGAGACAATTGAAAGGAGATTGATTAAAAGACTGGGTTGATTAATCCGAAATGCATACCCTGATCATTGGTGCCAGTACTTCCAATTAGATAAGTCCTTTATTCCTTTTCCAACAGTCATCCAAATTTGGATTTTTCTTTTTATTCTATAAATTGTCAAAATCAGTGTATTTCGTTACTAATAATCTTACTTTTCTAAAAGTTTTGAGATAAGTTTTATTCCAAACAAATAAGAAGGAATGTCAAGGTATACTACCAAGATTCAAGGTTACAAATACGGCCACGAAAGGTGGGAGATAAAAGATATAGGTGTAAGAAAGGTGAAATCAAAAGTGGATCAGCAAAGTCAGAAGGGACATATGATTACAGTTAAAAGGGTTTGAAGGAAAACATACAGAGGGGAATCCTATAGTCAAGGATCAATTACAAGAACAAAACAGTCTTTTCAACCATTCCAAAGCAATAAAGAGAGACGAAGAGAAGCCTCACCATCGGCAAGAATGCCCCAATTAACCACCCTGCTTTAAACTAACGAAGTTTTCTTTGATTTAAAACAAGGGAAAATACAATATTTGTGTCAGGAAATACCTGGATGAGCAAAGAAGAAGTCAGGAATCCACCTGGAGAATGAGGACAAAGAAAATAAGAAGTCAGGCGTCCACCTGGAGAATGAGGATGAAGAATTAAAGAAGTCAGGCGTCCACCTGGAGAATGAGGATGAAAAATTAAAGAAGTCAGGCGTCCACCTGGAGAATGAGGATGAGAATTAAAGAAGTCAGGCATCCACCTGGAGAATGAGAATAAGAATTAAAGAAGTCAGGCGTCCACCTGGAGAATGAGGATAAGAATTAAAGAAGTCAGGCGTCCACCTGGAGAACGAGGTTAAGAATTAAAGAAGTCAGGCGTCCACCTAGAGAATGAGGATGAAAAAATTAAAGAAGTCAGGCGTCCACCTGGAGAATGAGGATAAGAATTAAAGAAGTCAGGCGTCCACCTGGAGAACGAGGATAAGAATTAAAGAAGTCAGGCGTCCACCTGGAGAATGAGGATAAGAATTAAAGAAGTCAGGCGTCCACCTGGAGAATGAGGATGAGAAAAGAAGAAGTCAGGCGTCCACCTGGAGAATGAGGATGAGAAAAGAAGAAGTCAGGCGTCCACCTGGAGAATGAGGATGAGAATTAAAGAAGTCAGGAGTCCACCTGGAGAATGAGGACAAAGAAAAGAAGAAGTCAGGCGTCCACCTGGAGAATGAGGATGAGAAAAAAAAGAAGTCAGGCGTCCACCTGGAGAATGAGGATGAGAAAAGAAGAAGTCAGGCGTCCACCTGGAGAATGAGGATGAGAATTAAAGAAGTCAGGCGTCCACCTGGAGAATGAGAATGAGGATGAGAATTAAAGAAGTCAGGCGTCCACCTGGAGAATGAGGATGAGAATTAAAGAAGTCAGGCGTCCACCTGGAGAATGAGGATGAAGAAGTTAAAAAGAAGTCAGGCGTCCACCTGGAGAATGAGGATGAGAAAAGAAGAAGTCAGGCGTCCACCTGGAGAATGAGGATAAGAATTAAAGAAGTCAGGCGTCCACCTGGAGAATGAGGATGAGAAAAGAAGAAGTCAGGCGTCCACCTAGAGAATGAGGATGAAGAAAAGAAGAAGTCAGGCGTCCACCTGGAGAATGAGGATGAAGAAAGAAAAGAAGCAGTCAAGACACCCACCTGAAGAACGAGGGAATGCAATCGAAGTTTTGAAATCAAAAGCCCGCTCATATGATAAAGGAGCACATTTAGAATCAATAAAGCAGAGAAGTCCAACAAAATCCCCAGCAAGAAACAACAAGAGTCCCAAAAGAAAATACGGGACACAATGAAAAGGAATACGGAATAAGTCAAATGCCCAAGAGTCACCAAGATATCAAGACAACAAGAAACACAAGGGCATGATCTAGATAAGATTTTTATAATTCATGTACCATAGTCTAGTTTAGCTTTTTGTATTTCCTTTAAGAGCAAGGTGTAATAAGGAGGTCAGCAAGCAGTAAAAACATCACGAAGCAGCAGTAACATCACAATCCCACGGTAGTCCCAGCTACCAAGAACTTCCCGAACTACATTGACCTGATTCCTTTATAGCCAAGGATATGTAGGAAACCTTTGAAGCAGAGGTTCGGTCAAATCTTTCTAAAAAATGCTTCCCACGGAGTATTCGAGCGGGCAAAAATCGCTCGTATCCGCTCACTTTATCTTTGCACGAAAACTCTTCGAGTCTCCGCACAAAGAGGGGCAGCTGTGAGCACGTGATTTTTGCCTTACGAAAACTACTCCAAAATAAATCAAAAATAAAATTAATTTCTTTTAATGTGCAATTTTAGAAAATTGTTTTGTGTTTATTAATTGTTTGTGTTTTATCCGTAAATGTTTGCTTTGTTATAATTAAACAAAAATTAATATAAAATACATGTTGCATGCATATAGGATTTAATTATGTATTTAAAAGATAATTTAAACAAAATCACAAAAAATATGCAATAGTTCTATTTTAAATATTCCACTGTGTGATTGATGTTTTGTCTATATGTTAAATAATTGTTATAGAGTAATTAATATATTTTTGTGAAGTTAAAATGATTTTATAATTAAAATTAAAAATTTAAATTAGAAAAAATGAAAAAATGTATATATATACAAAATCGGACCTGGATTAAAATCCAGGCCCAAATGAATTAATTCCCCCCCACAGCCCAATCAAGGCAGCCCAGGTCCGGTTCAAACCAGACGAACCAAAACGACAGCGTTTGGTCGTGGCTTCTCAGGAACCGTTGGATCAAATCCAACCAACGGTTAAGATCTCATCCCCTTACCCGTAACCCGTAACCTGACCCATTGACCCGATTCAGTCCGACCCCAACGTTAAACCAAGCGACGTCGTTTGGTTAAGTGAGATGATCCTGACCGTGAATCTTACTTGATCGGACGGACAAGATCAATCCACCCCTCCCCTATATAAGTTCCATACCCCTACCCCGGCCCCCTAACTAAACACCCCCCCTTCCTGTTCATCATCACCTTCCTCAGCCCCCCCCTAACCCTAGCCGCCCTAAGACCCCAACGCCTGAAACCCGGCGGCATCAACGCCGCCGGTCACCAAAATAACACCTTAGAATCCCCTGAACATCCTCTACACAGATCTAACATTGGTTTCCTTCGAATCAGGCCCCAACTCTTCGAATCTTAAATCGAAGGTTGGCCTGAAAACCTTATCTTCTCTGATGGCCTCCAAAATAACACCACAATCTCCCCTAGATACCCTCATCACGGATCTGTTAGTTGCATGGCTCGAATCCTACTGGAACTGCTCGAATCTTCATTTGAAGATTCGAGTAAAACCTGAACTTACCCAGACCTGTTCCAAAGTGTCACCAAATAAACCCTAGGCTTCCCTCACCCTTGTGTCGTATTTGGTTCTCCTCGAATCTGACCAGAAATGGTTAAGTCCCAAATCGAACTTTCAAGAACCCTAAAAATACCAGACTTTTGGATTCTGTCTAGATTGAATAAAGATTGAGGTTTAATCGACTTTAGTCGAAGTATTTTCAGTGGAAAATACTTCGACTAAGGTCTGTTTGATTTCAAACAAAATCCGAATCCAAGTTGAGTTGAGTTCGGTTGAATTCAAAGGTTCAGAGGTAATTTCTGTTTCTTTTATGTGCATTCTGCGTGTATTCTATGTTCGTTTCTTTAGTTTTTTTGATTTTTTATAATTTTTCTAGTCAATTTTGTTATACTGTCCCCTACCCGTCTACTTGATTCCAAATGGATTGTTTCTGTTGATTTTGTTTGTTTACAATTTTTGTAATCGACTCGACTAAGTTCGTCGATTAGTTATATCATAAATCCTGCTTCTTAAAATGTTGACTAAAATAACCTATTTTGGATGGATTATTTTGCTATAATCAGTTAATTAGTTATTGTTAATCAGTTGGTTCTTGTTTAATAAATCCATCAAATGGACGTTATATGTGTGTTGTTTTCTGAACATTAAGTTCAGGACATTGTCAATATATTGACAATGCTCCTGTTTGTTTGATCTTAGTTCAAAAGCTGAGTTCAGTTGAATTAAGTTTTAATTCAGACAACTTGTTAAAATCTAAGACAGTAATACCAGTAGAAAACAGTAGGTCAGGGACATTTCTGGGATAAAACAATGAGGATAATATGTTAATAGCAATGTGCTGAAAGTGGAAGTTAATGGTTATAATTTAAGATACTAATGGGGAACAAGGGATAATGGGCTGCTGAAAAACAGGATAAATAGCACTCAATAGGATTTAAAGTATTGAAAAGTAGTTTCAATGAAGCTTTTCTGATTTTTAAAAAAAGGGAAAGGGTCCAGGCAGCACTAAAGGAAAGGGGGCAGACCTGTATAAATACAGGATCTGATAGAAGAGTTTTTCAGAGAGAGAGTTTTTCAGACAGAGATATAGAGCTTAGAGGAGACTTTAAGAGATTCTGAGAGACTTTAGGAGAACAGATTTTGAAAGAGAGTTTAAATACACCTAGAGTGAGATAAAGAGAAAATCCAGCAGAAAAATCAGATTCCTCTCGGAATCTGAAGAGGAAGAAGAAACAGAAAAGAAACAAAGAGAACAGTCACACACACACACACACAGATACAGCAGCAGAAACAGAAAATCAGAAAAATGGGAACTTGAAATTGAAAAGAAACTGAAATCTGAAATATTGTTCTTTTGTTGAATCTGTTCAACTTTATTTGATTCCACTGTTCAGTTAAAATCTGCAGTGTCTTTTAAAAATACCGTCACTGTTCATTTGGGTTCCCCTGATCCTGTTTTATTGCTCAAATTTGCTGAATTATTTGGCATATTCTGCTGAATTTATTACTGCTGCAACTGCTGAAATTTACTCCTTCTACCTTCATTTTCAGGTACATATCTCTTAAACTTTATGTTGGAAAGAGATTCAACATGACAAATAAATGAAATTTTAAATTGTAATACTGCCTCCTATCATTTAAGTTTAAACATTTAAGTTTCAGCTTTGATTTCATGTTGGATAGCCAGTAGTGAGTTCGACTTGATGGCTACAAGTTGATTGTCTTATATTTATTTATTTTTTTTCACTTTGTAATAATGTTATCCATGCTGAAATTTCATTAGTTTAGTTATCTTTGAGTTGTGTAAATAGGAAGCATGGCAGAAAGTCGGCTTTATTTACACTTTACGGTATTGTTAGATAGGTATAGCATAATATGGAAATATCAAGGAAAATATGCTATTAGTTTATTTTGTTAGTTAATTAGTTGTTGTTTAAAGCTAGATGATGATTGGTCGCAATTAGCTATCTTTTGGCATAACATGGGTTGTGTTCATAATCTATAGTTGAAAGACGAGTTAGTATAATCCGTTATGTTCACGATGTCAAATATGGTAAGTAATATTGCATGCAATATCATTTTATTAAGTCAATTAGATTTGTGCTCTTTCTTAATAATAAAAGGGTTCAGGAATTTATACGATGTGAAAGTTAATAGTTGTAATAATTCACATAGATTTAGAATCAAATGGGTTTGATTATATATATAACTCAATCATAGGCATAATTAATTAAATTAATTTCGCCTATTGGATCAAAACAAGTATATGGGAATAAGATGAGATGTGCGAACACAAATTGCAAAACTTTATATCAATGGTAATTAGGAATAGAACTTGCACTAATTAATAATAATAAAAGTTCTTGAAAAATATTCTTTCCTTTATAATTCATTTTCAGTTTCATATACAATTCATTCTTTGGCATATATATGTTATATTTGTCAAAAATAGCATTAATCATATTTTTATTCTGTTCTTTGAATTTGAATAGTTGGAATGAATATAATTTATACTCGGAAATTATAATCGACGGGCAACCTTTAATAGATTGTGAATTCTTTTTCAAAGAATTCAAAGGTCTCTAAAATGGGAGTTCTCATGATTTTCACATAAAAATGTATGAATATAATAAACAATTTGTGAAAAATCCATAATACTATTACAAGTATTTTACGCAATTAGGGATGTGTTTGCGTACCCTGATTATATTTTTTAAAACAAACTCGGATTATGCGTACGCGCAATTTCGAGCGAATATTTAAGAAAAGGATTTTTCCAAAGGTGTTAAAATAACTTCATATAACCCGAGGTGTGCAGTTCATTATCTAAATAAAAGGGGTGATGATGTTCCTGATTTTATTTTTAATTTTCGAATATATATTTTATAAAAACTATAACATGGACAAATTTATTGTGTACACGTACGCGTGGCACGATCCCGGTAATTGTAAAAAGTATATAACACGAATATACGTACGCTTAATTCGTCCATATAATCGTAAACAATAAGTAAAAAGCGGTAGTAAAATCATGCAATAAAAATGTATTTAATAAAATCAAGATAATTAAGTCAGTAATAAAAACAGTTAAGCGACCGTGCTAGAACCACGGAATTCGGAAATGCCTAACACCTTCTTCCGGATTAACAGAATTCCTTACTCAGGATTTCTGGTTCGCAGAATAATAAACAGAGTCATATTCTCCTCGATTCAGGGATTAAAATTGGTGACTTGGGACGCCTTAAAATTCCCAGGTGGCGACTCTGAAATAATTAAATAAATCCCGTTTCGACTGTCCTTTAATTGGAGAAAACTCCCACGCACCCTCGCGGGCGCGGTAAAAAGGAGGTGCGACACTACTCCCCTATTCTTTTTCAGGCACTCGCATTCTTCCAGTGTAGTCTGTGAGAAAGTCTACTTCTTAGTCCCCACCTTGCCTTGGCCCAATAGCACTGCAAAGAAATTAAACACTCTGTTAAGCAAAAACCCATAGGGAAGGCCTTGATTGCCATCCTTTAAGGTGGCTACCTTTTGCATGTGCTCAATCATAATAGCAGGCAGGCTTACAGGGTTAAAGCTGTCCAGTACTCCATCAAGAACAGGTCAGACTTAGAGGTCACAGACCTCCTCTTAGCTAGAGGCAATAGAACTTTGTTGACCAATTCAAAAAGTAGCTAATAAACAGGGAGTAACACCTTCTTATGGATCTGGTCCCCCTTCTGGTTTGCGTTGTCCTTTTCCATGGCATTTCTAAAGTTAAACTGACAAACATCCTTTACACTAGACACACCGGCTATAGGAACTTTAAGAATTTCACCAAGCAGCTTTACATCAAACACTATATCCACTCCATTCACTAAAGCATGGATGTAGTCGGTCTCAATGGGAAAAACGCTAGCAAAGAAGCTTTGCACCTCATCCTCATAAGACTTAGGGCCATCTATTTGAAATAGATGCCCCCATCATTGAAAATCAACCATTTCAAGAACATATCGCATGCCAGCCATCTCAAAGATTGCGGGGTCAAATGTATGACCTAGCAGAACCTTTTGATTCCTCAGGCATTCTAGGCCAAGACTGACTTCACTCCTTAACCTCTTCACAGAACTAGGTTCCTAAACAATTTCAAACTTGCGTTTTCCAGACTTCTCACCACTTAATTTTCCTTTTCCCTTGGATTTGACTAGCACGTCCTCATCAGACATCGAGAACTCAATTTTAACCTCCTTCAATTTAGAGCTAGAAGGTGACCCCTTTTCTATTGAAGCAGACTTTTTCTTTTTCTGAGACTGTCTAACTAGAGAACCAGTTTATCTTGTGTTTCTTCTTTCACCTCTACTACAGGGATCGCCTCATAACTTACGGGTACATTGTCTTTCATCAACTTCCTCCTTTCTTCTTACTACTTTTCTTGCTCTTTTGAAGGGCAGAATCGTATGCTACCTTAGCTTGAAGCTTGGTAATAGGTCATTTGGGTTTAGACTCAGGAGTGGACACAACCCTCCGCTTAACTATGAACGCATCGAGCGCCACGTTATATAGGTCCTCCTCATCACTGGACCTCATTTCAGGTGCATCTATTTCCAAGGGCACAGTAGCGAATGCAAGAGCATTACTGTCCTAGGAATGAGAGCCTTGACCTGGGCCTCCGAAGAGGATCAGCTTCCTCGTGTGAGGGCCTAGTAGCATCTGCTAGCGCATCGCCTTCAATAGTTACAATGGCCCCTTCGTCCCCCACACCTTGTACCTCATTTTTCTGATAGATGGTCGCATGTAGCAAACCCTTAGCAGACACCACAAAGACGGTTACAACATTCTCTTCCTCAATTGGTACTACTGCCACCACGAAATCGGCAAAAACGATGGTGCAACTCTCTGTGACCTCAGTGTTTTGACCTTGTTCTCCACTTGGTCTTTGACTAGTAGGACCTCAGAAGATGGAGAGGACGGAGCAACAATTTTAGGGGTTTTTGAAATAGAGAGAGATGGGGAATCTGGGTGAGGTGTGATTTTAGCGGGAAGGGTAAGAGTGGGTAAGGAAGGCTTAGTAGGAATGGAAGTCTCCATAGGTTTATCAGTAGTAGGTACGACTGAGGCAGGGAGGTCGGAGTTTGTCTCAGCCATGGGAAAGATGGTGTGAAGATGCTTTTGGGAAATTCTAATGGAGGACTTATGGTTAGGAAGAATAGAAGAGGGTTTTAATGAGGAGAGGATAATTATGAAGAGAGAGGAATAGGCATCGGTTCTGAAATGGTGGTTGGACGTGGTGAAGTGCAATGTTTCAGAGGGAGATGGAATGATTTGAAGTGAAGAGACGTGACAGCAGGATCTAAAAAGTTGAATGACATGGTAGATGTGTTTTGTACCCTTTTTAAGACGTGTAATAAAGGATGCACGGAACTACTAATCTTTGGTACAAAAATTAGGTTATTGACCTTTTATTTGAAGGAATCAATCCTCTTTTATCATTCATACACTGCATCTATAGCTTCTATCCTCATCATGCGTGCTTACCTGTAACGGTATTAAAGTGAGTTAGACATGGCCAAAAAACACTTTTAGCTAGTTATTTCTTGAAGGTGATTTTCATAGCTAGATAAAGAAGAATCAGGTTCTCAATTGGGCTTTAAAAACCCCAACTTCACTTTGTTTCTTTCAAATTGTTCCCTACTTAATGCTTTGGTGAAAATGTCAACAATTTGGTCTTCTGTTCTGCAGAACATCATACATATCAGCCCTTTCTCCACATTGTCCCTAAGAAAGTGATGCCTCACATCAATGTGCTTTGTCCTTTTGTGTTGAGCTGGGTTCTTGGCCATGTTGAGTGCACTGGTGTTGTCACATAGAAGGGGCACACTCTCAGTGAGTACCCCAAAGTCCTCCAGTTGCTGCTTAATCCATAAAAGTTGAGCACAACAGTATGTTGTGGCTACATATTCTGCTTCAACTGTTGAAAGAGCCACTAAATTTTGCTTCCTTGTGCCCCAAGAGATAAGACATGAACCTAAGAAGTGAGCCATTCTAGAAGTGCTTTTCCTATCCAAAAGATAACATGCATAGTCTACATCACCATAACCAATGAGATTAAAACTATCACCTGAGGGGTAATACAAAACTAGGTCCTATGTTCCTTTGAGATATCTCGGTATTCTTTTGGCAGCCTTCAAAATGAGATTCCTTGTGATTTGATTGAAACCTTGCACATATCCCACACTAAAGACAATATCAGGTCAACTTCCTATGAGATAGAGGAGAGACCCAATAATGCCTCTATACATGGCTTGATTCACAGGAGATCCAGTTTCAACCATGTCCAGTCGAGTGGCCATAGCAATGGGAGTGTCCATCGTATTTGATGCTTCCATGTCAAACCTCTTCAAGAGCTCTTTGATGTATTTTTACTGACAAATGAATATACCCTTTGGGGACTATTTTACTTGAAGACCCAAAAAGAAGTTCAGTTCCCCCATCATGCTCATTTCAAATTCACTTCCCATGAGTTTTGCAAATTCTTCGCACAGAGAATCAGCTGTTGCCCCAAAAATGATATCATCAACATAGATCTGAACAATGAGCAGGTTCCTTCCCCGTTTATTTAAGAATAGAGTTTTGTCAATTTTTCCTCTTTTAAAGCCATTTTCCAAAAGGGACTTTGACAACCTTTCATACCAAGCTCGAGAAGCCTGCTTCAGCCCGTACAAGGCTTCGTCAAGTTTAAACATATATTCAGGGTGTTCATGACATTCAAACCTTGGAAGTTGCTTCACATAGACATCTTCCTTAAGAATTCCATTCAAAAATGCACTTTTGACATCCATTTGGAACAAGGTGAATTCCATATGAGATGCAAAAGCAATTAAAATTCTAATAGCTTTCATGCAAGCGACCGGAGCAAACATTTCATCATAGTCAATCCCTTCCTCCTAATTGTAGCCTTGAACCACTAGCCTGGCCTTGTTCCTTGTGGTAGTTCCATGTTTATCAAGCTTGTTTCTGAATACCCACCCGGTTCCTATAATGGTTCGATCCGAGGGTCTGGGTACCAGGTGCCAAACATTATTCCTTTTAAACTGATGTAACTTATCTTGCATGGCTGCAATCTAATCTACATCTTTCAAGGCTTCCTTAATATTCTTAGGTTCTATCTAGGAGAGAAAAGCTGAGAAGGCAAGTGAATTTCTGGCTCTTGACCTGGTTTGTACTCTGGAATCTAAAGGAGTAATAATGTTGTCCATCGGATGAGAGCTTTGGTGTCTCCAGTTAGAAGTCTGAGGTTCATTTTGAGACGATGTAGGTGTGTTTGGCTGGTTTTCCTGCGTTCTTCTCTCAGGTGCTAATGGAGTTCCCTGAACTGCATCAACCACTCTTTCTTCAACTTCAGTGGTTGTAATTGAAGTACTTGGTTCCATTGGAGATGAGGAAGTATTGTCTTCACTCAGCTCTTTTACTTGACTCATTATATCTACCTTTCCGTTTGTCATGTCAATGACTTCACCAGGGACTAGTAAGGGTTCTCCATCTTGATATTCTTCATCACTCTTCTCACAGGATGGATAAGACTCATCAAAAATAACATGAACACTTTCGTTAACACATTGAGTCCACTTATTATATATCTTGTAAGCCTTGCTTTGAGAAGATTAGCCCAGAAATATTCCTTCATCACTCTTGGCATCGAATTAACCAAGTTGATCATTTCCATTGTTGAAAACATAGCATTTGCATCCAAATGTTCTTAGGTGAGTCAGCTTGGCCTTCCTTCCATTCAACAATTCATAGGTTTTTGTTCAAAAGTGATCTGATCATGCACCTGTTCACCGTGTAGCAGGCAGTGTTAACAGCTTCAGCCTAGAAGTTCTTTGCAATTCCACTATCGATTTGTATTGTTCTTGCCATCTCTTCAAGACTTCTATTCTTCATTTCTACTACTCCACTTTGCCGGGGGGTTTTTGGAACTGAGAAGTTGTGAGTGATGCCATTTTCTTTGCAGAACTCATCAGATTTGACATTATCAAATTTTGTCCCATGATCTGATCTAATGCATGCGACTCTAGACTCTATCTTCACCTGGATTTTCTTCACAAACGCCAGAAACACTTCAATGGTTTCATCTTTAGCTCTGAGAAACAAAGTCCATGTGAATCTGGAGTAGTCATCCACTATCACAAAAATGTATCTTTTTCCTCCTCTACTTTGAACTCTCATAGGGCCACATAGATCCATATGCAGAAACTCTAGTGGCTTTGAGGTGCTCACATCCCTTATAGACTTAAAGGAGGACTTCACATGTTTTCCTGTAGCACAGACATCACAGACCTTTTGTACCTTGAATTTTGACATGGGCAGACCATGGACTAGGTCCTTTTGAATTTGTTTGTTCAAAAGAGAAAAACTTACGTGGCCTAGTCTTCTGTGCCATAGTTCAGCATCATCATCAACAACTTTCAGACAAATTAGATCACCATCTTGTAAGGACTCGAAATCAGCAACATAGATGTTCTTGTATCTTTTGGCCACAAGTACCACATCACCAGTTACCAAATCAGTGACTGTACATATTTTGTCTTATAACTCCACCTTGTTTGATTTATCACAGATTTGAGAGACACTCAAGAGACTGTACTTAAGGCCATTGACATAGTACACATTTTTAATAGAATGAGTGAGTGACTTCCCAACTTTTCCAACTCCAATAATGTACCCCTTTTTACCATTGCCAAAGGAAACACTCCCTCCTTGCAGGGCTTTTAGTGAAAGAAAGTACATGGTGTTCCCAGTCATGTGCTTTGAACACCCACTATCCATGAACAATTGTTGACGCTTCCTTTCACTTCTCCCTGCACAAGGAGATTAAGAGTTATTTTTAGGAACCCAAGAAAGTTTGGGTCCCTTGTAGTAGGCAAGAGGATGAATAAAAGCTCCCTTAGTCAATGCAAGTAATGTGCATTTTTTGTGAGTGGAACCTGGTCCCTCTTTTGTAGTCATCTTTTTAGCAAACACGTTGTTTTTTTGAACAGATTGATCCTTGGCCAGGCAGTTTTCTTTGAATTACTCATTGTTCCCACATTGGGTACAAGGCTAGTTATTAGAGATAGTGATGTACTTGCTGTGAGGGTTGTAAGGATATTTCTCCCTTTGGAACCCTATTCCCTGTCTGTTTCCACCATTATTAGTGTGCATGGAAGTGGTAGCTTCTGAGGACCAGGTCCACTTTATTAATTTTTCAAGATCATTTTTTACTCTATCCAGATCAGTTTAGAGGTTCTTGGTTTTTTGAATTTCAGCACACATCGTAGTTCTCACAACTTTCAACTCAGTTTCAAGCCTAATGTGTTCCACACTAGCTATCTCTTTTCCTTTTCCAGAGTTTTCAGGTTTTGAATTAGTCCCTGGTCTCTCAATTGATTCCCTTATGTAAGCAATTACTACCATGAAATCACTTCTTTCTTCTTTGAATTTTTCAATGGTTTCCTTATGGTCAATGACTACAGCCACTAAATCATCTCTCGTTTGTTCAGCTCTCCTAGTTTTACGGTCGAGGAATCCCTATCCTCCACAAGACTATGATAGGCATCAATCAATACACTAGCTAAAGACATGAGCTTCTTAGGAGAGTAGGATTTCAGATTTCTCTGAACATCCCTGAAATTTACCTCCTTGGTGTCTTCGTCTTCATCATCATCTAATTGGGCCATAAAAGCAAAGGTTGAGTAATATCCATTTTCCTCGCCTTCAACTGCCACCATGGAACTATCACCAGCATCAATTTCATCTTTAGACTCACTAGAGGAATCTCCCCATGCTCAAAGAGCATGTTTCATCACATTGTCAGCAGATCTTTTTCTTTTGAAGTCCTTGAAAGGAACTGAGTTCCTCTTAACTGCTTTTTCAGGGTTGTTCTTGGAGAATTCTTGCTTCAAGAGAGGACAGTCTCTAATGAAGTGTCCAGGCTTTCCACACTTATGACAGAGATCATAGTTTTTTAGTTTCCTAGAGCTGCCCCTTTTTAGTATTCTCCATTTCTTCTGACCATTTTCTGAAACATTTTGGTCAAGTAAGCTATGTCAATGTCTTTATCACTTGAGTCATTGTTATCAGCTTTGAGTACCAGGTTCTTTTCATTCTTTGGTTCTCTTCTTTCACTATCTATCTTCTTCTTCATCTCGTAGGTGTTTAGATTTCCAATAAGCTCTTATGTGGTTAGCTCATGCAAATCCTTTGATTCAATAATAGCTTTTACCTTGCTTTCCCATGGGCTAGGCAGAATACTGAGGATTTTCCTCACTAGCTTGTTTCTATGAATGGTTTCTCCAAGTGAGTGTAACTCATTTATGATGGAAGTGAATCTTATGTGCATATCTTGAATAGATTCATTGTCCTTCATCCTGAAGAGTTAACACTCGGTAGTAAGAATATCGATCTTAGATTGTTTTACTTGGGTAGTTCCTTCATGAGCTATTTGCAAAGCTTCCCATATCTCATTGGCGGTGTCGCAGGCGGATATTCTATTGTATTCTTCAGGCCCTATTCCACATACTAGAATCTTCGTGGCATGAAAATTCTTCTCTACAGCTTTCTTGTCTGCGTCCGTGTATTCTTTGCTGGTTTTTGCCATTGAAAATGGAAGTTCTTCCAGTACCTTTGTTGGAACATAAGGGCCATTGCATATGATATCCCATAACTCATAATCCTCAGCCATGATGAAGTCATGCATTCTAGTTTTCCACCACCCATAGTATTTCCCATTAAACCTGGGTGGTTGGTATGTAGATTGACCTTCTTCAATATTTGGTGGAGCAGCCATAAGGATCCTTCCTAGGTGTTAGCCTGATAAGAGGAACCTGCTCTGATAACAATTGTTAGTTTGTATGAGTCCACCAAACACTAGAGTACCTGGTCCTCTACGAGATTCTGCTGAGAATGCTAATAAACTGTAAGTAAATGAGACACGGGATTTTTACGTGGAAAAATCCCACACAAGGGGACCAAAAAACCACGACCTACACCAGTAGGCTTCAACTTTACTAACTTGGAAAAACCTATTGCAAGCCACTTTGTAATGACTCTATTACAAGGAATTCAACTCAACTAACTTGTGGTACTCTTACCACAAGCCACTTTATGACTCCCTAGTTACAAATACTTTTACTAACTTGTGATGCTCTCACCAAAAGCCACTTTGTCACTCTACAGTTACAAAGGCTTTTGCTTATGACTAAACCTAGTCGCAACATAAACTTAAAGAGTTTACAAATTTTACAAGAGGATTCCTAATCAACGCTTCTAGCTAAGCAATTTAGGAGATACAATAAGCATAATCACAAAGTTACAACTCAAATAAGGACAACAACATGCTAACTTTCGGAACTGGTCCATAGTCACGTTCAACTTTGTTCTTCTAGCTCGTGAGGATTGATTTCTCTATTTTTGCAACAAGCTTGAATAAGAAACTGAAACATTCAAGTAATGTTTCAATATAAACTCATGTTGGTACACCTTGATCACATCACTTGAAATGATGTGAGCACTTTAGTTGGTCAAGAAGTGAGTGGGCGCATGAAATAGTGTAGTGTGGCAGAAACAATGCAGGCAGTCACTTCATTTCCAGCTGTGTCCAATTGACTTTGTACTGCTATGAGATAACCACAAGGGTATCAAGTCCTTGTTTAATTTCCTAGCTCCTGAAGCTGTAGCAGTTCACATTTCGCTAGAATCCGTTAAATGCAGTATAGTCCAAGTGTGTTAGGTTCCCTATCTGGTCCTTGACATTAAGTTTATTATATCATCAAAACACAAGGCAAAGATATTGAAAACCTATCAGTAACCAACTCTACATCATTGATCGAATAATTCCTTTCGTTCCATTTCAGCTTTCTTCAAATGTATGTAATTGCTTTTCTTGGTCTTTTTGCCCCCTTTTGCATGCATACATAGCTTATCTAAGTTCTCACGCATGCCAAAGTTTTTGTGCAACTCATATGGTCTCGAATATTACTTTTGGTTTTACTCCCCGGTATTAGGCATGGTAGGTGCAACTTTCTTTTGGAGTGCATACAATTTTGTAGTTAAACTGTTGTTACACAACCCTTTCCTATTTAGGTCACTGTGCTTTGGTTGAAGCCTTCTTCCTTATTTTCTCAACTAGTCTTTCATTGTGGTACATGGGGAGTGGGGATCCTCTAACTCTTGTAAGGCTACGAGCTTAACCCATCGTATGCCTGACCGAATTTTTGATGTTCTTCCTCACCTATAATTACCCGTGGTTACTTATCTCCATGCCCTTGTGCTTGTAGGGTTACTCCTGAACTAATATTTGGATTGACTTCTCGGTGGAACTTTCTTTTATTTTCGTAACACTCATATGGTACCTTTTAAACTTCCCTAACTCCTATATGGATATTTTTCAAGGACCACGATGTCATAACTGTGAGGCTGAATTCCCCATATTAGGGGTCCCTATGTTTATCTTGCACGATCTGTTGATTTGTCTGTATTCTTTTGTCTAGCCATAGCTAGGATCTTTTTGAATCAACTACTAATTTCTTGTTGCCCCAGTCTCGTATAAATATTATGCGTAATCTTTCTTGGGTCATTTCCTTTGTCTTAACTTACCTCTCGCACTGGCTTCTTATTAATCAACAATATATCGGGCAGGAACCCGTACTTCCTCTCTTTGATGTCGTGTTAGCATAATGCTCTGGTATCGTAGCATAACTGTAGGTTTTGAATATGTGCAATCTCATCCCTTTTTCGTTTTATTGCATCCTTTCTTTACAATTTTATAATTACTAGAACCACTTAATTTTGACTTAATACCACATTACTCCATATTCCCCACTTTAGGGAAGTACTAAGATTTAATGCTATGATGATCTACCTATAGATGTTTTACCTTTTCATCTTTGGCGTCTTGTCACATCATCGATGACCCTTACTCTTCTTACGGTAATCCTTCTGTACTAAGGATAACGAAATTCCTTACTCGCAAAGTGGCAATTACTGTAACTGGCACGTACAGTCTCTTAAGCTTAATTTTGCTCACATTGCTTACTTTAGGAAAGCATCTTCCTGAATGACCATTCTTTGAATTTCTCATGAATCTGTTTCTGTTGTCCATTGTACTATCGCTGGAACAAAATCTGAAATTCTCATAATGCCGACTATTATCAAATCACTCAGTCCCTAATTCATGTTTAGTTTATCTTGTTCACCAACCCATACTGATCTCTATTATTCTGGGGTCTAGCTTTTCCTATTGGTAATCACGTTAGGGTCACGAACTTACTTCTTGAAATGAGGATATACCTTCATAGCCTATACTCTTTTGTTTTCTTAAGGCCTATCACCTCTCGTCTCTTCCTTCACCTGACTATGGACACGGTAATACTGTTATCTTTTTGATCTACCATTGTCATCCATGTATTGCATCTTACTCATAATTCTTCCTTATCTCTCTTCTCATTACTCTACTAATATTTCTGCCTGTCTCTTTTTTGTGAAAACTTCAGCAAGACATTCTTTTGCTTTTTTCTCCCATTGTTTCATCCCTCGTCTCTTCGGATTGCTCAACGTCCTTACTCTACTAGGGAGGAGAGTCACACTAAGGTAATATTTATCCCTTCCAGGCTTTCAGTGCCTATCTTCTAAAGTACTCATATCTTGCTGTACTATTTTAAAGTGCACCATCTGGATGTCTCACAAAGAGATTTATTAGCACTTTTGCAATATCCTTTGGAAATGTCAACTAATACAGAAAATACATCTACCATCTAGGGTTACTCTAACCCCAATCGGATCCAGATGTTCTGTCCTTTTCTTAAACTACACTTGTTAGCCCCCATAGGGCATAACTGAGATGAGTACGCCCAATTATACATACCTCTGTTACTGCTGAATATAACTCAAAAAGCTTATATTCTTCTGCCTGAATTATAAACACTGTTAACCTTCATTAACCGGGCGTCTCGTACTCTTTCTCATATTACTTCGATTACTTGTTGAAACTTGTATTTATCTTCTAAATCTCTCATTGTCTTTTACCATTAAGGTGAATAGGTATTCTTTCCTCAAGTCTCCTTATCAAGAGGCTTACACCTTTCAGTACGCATATGATCTTCTGAAAACCTCACATTTACTTATCACAGGCATGATGCAAAGTCGAGTTCCTCTAACTCAAATCTTCCATAGCCATGTCTTTTGCCAATCATCTTTCTGGATGCAGGTATCATTTTATTACGAATAAAATATAAGTTAGGAATTTGAATTCTTACAACTTAACTCTACCACACGATCTAGAGTGAGAAGAAAGAGTGACAGTCCTAAATTCCATGTAGCCTCCTTCTTATAAGTATTGTGCACGACACACCCATAAACAAGACTCTACTAGACACTGCTTGTAGACATACCTAGGAAAAACTGCTCTGATACCACTTTTGTCATGACCCTAACCGATGGGCCGAGATGGGCACCTGGTACCTTACTCAATCGGGCACCAATATAATGTATATTTTCATGTCATACTATCATAGATAATTAAGCCGGAAGACGGCCCTGAGATAAGTAGAATACAACATGTGATACTAACTTATGCATGACATACGACCTATAAGATAAAAATAACCACTCGTATACTTAACAAAGGCCGACAAGGCCATATAATTTTTTACATACATGACATCTATCTACAAGTCTATAACAAAACATAATCTTCAGAAAGGCTGAGACAGAGTCCCGCCATACCAAACAATACACGTCTAAATCATACTAACTAAACAAGCAACTCTGAAGCAAATAGAGCGCACCAACATCTTCCGTTGAGATGATAGTATTCTTGGTGGGCTCTCGACCTGTCTATCAGGACCCGCGGGCATGAAACACAATGTCCCAAGGGAAAAGGGACTTCAGTACGAATAATTTACCGAGTATGTAAGTCACATAAATAAGTACATAACAGACATGGAAGACACATAGAGTAAATGACTCAACATGTAAGTCTTGAAAACTTTGTAAATCATAAAATACCTATAGTGTCATGCATATGCGTATGAAAGTCATGTCCTTCATAGGTACATGTTTCATAACATCATCAGCCTCTAAGAGCATTCCATCATATCATCTCGGCCACTGTGGGCAAATCATCAATGTATACCAGTTGATCAGGTCGTGGTATGTATATAACACCGTAACCTTTTCATATATCCCATATACATACACACACACACATATATACATATATATATATATATATATACGCATATATAAGTCCATCTAGTCATATGTCAATGTACATGAATGCAATGCATGAGAAATACGTCAATAAAATCTCTTAGAGTGTCATAAGATCATTATGCCTTTGTATAATATCATGAAGTAAACTTTTTCAACTGACATTTTTTTTCTGAGACCCAAGAACAGATGATAGAATAATATGACACATGAGGAATCAAGAACATAAGCATCTCTAATATTTCTATGAATAGAGTCATGTATGGAAATTGTGCATTTGCACGTTTCGTTTGTGTCGTATGGATCATGCCAAAAGAAAGAAGGGATAGTCTTAACATACCTGATCCGATTTTCTTGATAATCCCTCTAACATACATCAATTGTAACAATAACGTAATGGTGGATCCAAGTAGGGGAGAATCCGTATAATATTCTTGAAAAAGATTGCACCGTACTCCCTTAGAATCGTAAAATCCCATTGCTATTATGATAAATAGTTTCGTATGATTTTTGTTTAAGAACACACGTTACATTTGTAACATTATCTTACTGAAGCTAGCTTTGAATTGTAGAGATTGAAAATGAAGTAAAAAGCTCTCTTTAGTCTTTTGGGTGTGGGATCCACTTGTTTTCTTAGTTGGTCAAAGACTCTTCCATGTTTTGTCACCTTATAATGTGACTTAAGAGTCACTTATTTGGGCTATAAAATCAGGACACCTTGGCTGTCACATTAGGAGATTAATCATCCTTATCCAATAACTTAATTAATTTGTTAATCCCCTATTAACCAATTATCCACATAATCAAGAATTATCTCACATTACATAAAATGCTACTCACTTTTAATATACTTTATACACCTTACCATCATGGCCATATGGTACCTGGTACGGTACTTGTCCATAAGTATCGGGTATTAACGCTTGGCCAGAATTTTATCCCAACATGCCAAACTTGGACGAAAATTTATTTTCTTTGTCTTGCTTCCCCTCTCACCTTCATGAATTTACTCATCACTTGTTTGAAATAGCATCATCCTTATGGTCTTCAAATAATCATTTCCTTGGACTGATGTCAATTGCCTTACGATAAATTCAACGTACAATAATACAGGGTGCAACATCGTCATAATTTAATACTGCGAAGGGTAACATCCTCATAATAAAATACTGCAAGACGTAACATAATCTAATATAATACTGCAGGATGTAATATCGACGTAATATTGCGGGGCATAACATGTTTAATGTCATTTACTTCTATTTACAGGTTGTATGTGATTTAGAAGTAATGGTAAAGAAACAAAGCGAACACGAAGGTATAACGCGAACGCGAAGAAGCAGAAAGCCAGACCTTCGAGAATGCAAAGTATAAATTGTGAATGCGAAGAAGCAGAACTCAAACCTTCGCAAATGTGAAGGGACAATTGAGAACACTAAGCTGAAGGAAACAAACATTCGCGAATGCGAAGGTGTAGTCGCGAACGCGAAGAAGAAACTGGGCGGAAAAACTGGACAGTTCTGGAATTTCACGACTTTGACCCCAAACCATTTAACACACAAACCAGCTTATTTGTAAAATATCTTTGGACATCTTCGGGCAGTGTTTGACCTATTTTGAGAGAAGAACACAAGTTTTGGAGCTAGGGTTCTTGCACACATACTTTAGTCTTGAAGATTTGAAGCTTTTGGTTGAGAATTTCTTACTCATTTATGCTCATTTCTTTATTTCCTTGCTTTTATTGTTTATCTAAGTATGTAGTATTTATCCAACACTTGAATTTTATTTACGAAAATATTCATATTTAAAGTGTGGATTAAATATCTTGTTGTGCTTATGTATTGAATGATTTTTTATCTTTTATGAAGTGAGTTATTATTTTTTTAATTATTCTTGTTCTTTAATGTTTCTAAAATGATTAGCTAACCCTAGAACTCTCCCTTTCACTTCGAATTAATTTTGAGAAAGATTATTTGGGGTTAGGAAAGATTAAGTAACAAGGACTTTAGGTTTTAACCCTCATTTTATAGATTCTACCTAGGGAAAGGATTGAACTACTTGTAGTCATATCCGGGTGTGCTTAATCTCTTAATTGTTTTAGGGATAATTCAATTAGGAAGTCTTGCTAGTCTTTGAAAGAAGTTAATATAGAATTATTACCCAAAGCTAATTAACATAAACTTGCTCATAGTTGTTAAATCATAAAATACATTGGATTGTTACTTAAGTGTAATTCCCATGTATCCATACTTATAACCATTGATCATCTTACTTGCTTTCTAGGTTAGTTTACATTTTGCATTTAGCTATAAATATTTTCTCAATCACCATTCAAAGTGTTTGGCATTAGATAACAAGTGATAATTCTCTTACATTCCCAATTACCTACATACTGTTCTCTGTAGGATTCCACCCCGACTCATAATTGGGTAAATTATATTGCATGCGACCATGCCCATTTACTTTTTAGTAGTGGATTTGGACGTCATCATTTACCAACTGCTATTTGAGATGGTAAACAAAGTCTTGTTGCCTCGAGATGAGAGAAGATCCATCACCTCTCATGTAGACCTGTTCCTCATGGAAGCACTGGACAACTTCACGGCCATTAATCTGCCTGGGATCATGATATAGCACATAAATAAAGTGGCAGACTTTAAAGATGGTAATCATGGGATACCGTTTGGCTTCCTTCTTACCAAGGTCTTTGAGCACTTCAAGGTTCCTCTCAGACCAGTTAAAGTGGGCCCCAAGAAGTAAACTTTTTCAAAAGGCACTCTTGAAAAATGTAAGTGTATAGAGAAATTTGGAGGGGTTGCAAGCACTGCTACCATATCTCAGTTAATAAATTCTCAAAACAGTGTGCTTATGAGATTAGTCAGTTGAAAGCAAGGAATGCTATCCTTGAGACTCAGATAAGTCAGCTGCAAGAGGAACCTAGTTCTAGTCGCTCTCAAATCGAGAGGTTGCTCACCTGTCAAAGGAGAACACTAGGCTGAGGAAACAAGTGGGGGACCTGAAAGAGAGACTAGAAAATGTCAGCAAATGCTCGAATGGATTTAGTCCTCCAAACTATTTCCTCTGCCTCCAAACCTTCTCCTACAGTGCTTCTTAAATTCTATCTCCTCAGTGTCAAGTCTATAATATAGTTTCTGCTTCAGTCTCTCAGTGTCAGTTCTTATGATGATTACTTGTGGTATTTTTGTTGATTGTTCTAATTTGTGAATGTGGTAGTAACATAGACTCTGATCCAGCTATAAAATCTAAATTATGTTAATGCAAGTTTTTCCCTTATTGTTGTTTATACCTTGCTTTTATGCTTTGTTCTTAATCATGATTGTGTGCACATAAGTGGTATGAGTTAACTTAAAACTAGACTTCCTTCTTGCTTAATTGCCTGTTACTAATCTTTTTATGATGCCAAAAGGGGGGGGGAAATA
Source organism: Nicotiana sylvestris (assembly GCF_000393655.2). NCBI lineage: Eukaryota > Viridiplantae > Streptophyta > Magnoliopsida > Solanales > Solanaceae > Nicotiana > Nicotiana sylvestris. The sequence goes on along the minus strand of NC_091058.1, from coordinate 190,010,387 downwards.
ATTGCACTGATTAATGGGTAATGCAGAAATTTGGGGGGAAACTTAAGGTCTTTCTGCTTCGCAGTCTGGTTCTTTGTGGCTCTTTTTGGGATGGTAGTCTGGTTCTATGTGGGTCTTTCTGGTTCACAGTTTGTCATCATCAAAAAGAAGGAAATTGATAGGTTACAATTACTTTGGTCTAAAGTATTTTGCTTTATGTTTTGATGATCTAACAAACTTACTATCCAGAACAAGATAAGGAACTTGTTAGACATTTATAAGACCTTAAGATCAGAAGGTTCTGGGTTAGGATCCAGCGTGGGATATGATTCAACTCTTCAGAGTGGAAGGAACAGCTAAGGGAATAGGTCCTTACAAATCCCCGAGGAGACTATACGAAGTCAACTCTCTATCTGGAAAGTTGCTGCTTGTAGACGCTACAGTATAGGAATAGTGTAGTAGTGAACTTTCAGGGGAAGGCTTTTTACCTACCTTGCTTACATCATTATATATAAGGTCATATATATATTATTAACATCAAGGGAGGTAAAACACATTCACTTGAATACTTAGATATATCACTCAAGCTCACTCACATGACTATTCAGCAAAAAAGTTTCAAGTGTTTCAAGAACAAATAACAAAACAACTATGGACCAGTTCCCACATCAAGTCATTATATGTACTTAGTTGAGTTGTAACTTTGTAATAGTTCTTCACTTGTATTTCCTACTTAGCTTGTTTAGAAGCATTCTGTAGGAACCCCTTTTAAACCTTAAACCTGTGTGTTTGAGTCTTGGCTAGGTTAGTCATGTTGTTAAGTCGTTGTAATAGAGTTATTACAAAGTAGTTTGTCGTAGAGTATTACAAGCTAGTGAGGGATTAAGAGGTTAATTCATAGGTTGTAATCTAAAAGTTGCTCAGTAGTGAAGTTGAAATCCTACAAGGGTAGGTCATGGTTTTTAATCCCGTTGATGTGAGAATTTTCCACGTAAAATTCCTCTTGTCATTATATTTACTGCAGTGTGGGTGTGTACTATTTAACCTGATAGAAAACCTGGTTCTCTATAGAGTTTTGTGGACCATTATATTCTATCAGTTCCATAACATACAGTGTTGATCATAGTTAGTGGTACATCATCATCTTCCCAACAGACTTGGTGAGCCCCAATTCATCCCGGGGTCATGTATTGTATCTTTTGTTCATATTTTTACCACGTTTTGAGGTATAACCGAGGCGTTGTACCGGCATTATCATAACTATCTTTTGTATCTTTAGAGGCTCCGTAGACACTATGTGGGTGGTATATGGGTGTCAGAAAGGTCAATAGATTATGTCGTTTTTTAGACTCTTGTTCAACTCAATCATAAGAATATATGTATTTTGAAACTTAACAATGATGTAACTAATGAAATGATTTAGTAATGAATATATGATCTTCCTATTGTCTAATTAATGAAAACATGTCTTCTCTTGATCGAAAGTGAGTTGGGTAGAAAGTGTTGAACATGCTTGCTCGGCCGGGTTCACTCGGTTGAGCGCCGGTCACGCTCCCCGAGTTTGGGGTATGGAAGCATGACCCCTAGTACTTTATCGATGAGATAAACAAGACTCTCCGAGTTCTGCATGCTACTGAGACGAAGGCAATGGAGTTGGCCTCCTACCGCCTAGAAGAAGTGGCATATTCTTGGTTTGACATGTGGGAGGAGTCCCATGAGGAGGTAGCCCTCTGGCGAGGTGGAGTGAGTTTGCCGAAGCCTTCATAGATCATTTCTTACCAGCTGATGATAAGGTAGCCCGTGTTGTAGAGTTTGATAACCTAAAACAAGTTAGCATGAGTGTGAGGGAGTACCATATGAGATTTGTGCACCTGTCCAAGTATGGTGGTTATATTTTTCCCACTATGGAGGCTAGAGTGCCAGTTTGTGCAGGGCCTCAGCCTTTTTGTTATTAATGAGGCCGTTATAGCTGCCTTGAATTCGGATATGAACTATTAGAAGATGGTGGCATTTGATCATTCCATAAAGACCCGCAAATTGAAGAATAGAATAGAGCAAGAGGGTAACAATAATCCACAGGAAACTTTGGTTGTTCTTATATTGGTGGTGGTGGTGGTAGGTCAACATTTAGGGGAGGGTCATCATTGTCGTTCCAGTCCTTTGCTCAGTCTTAAGCCAGGGCACATCCTTTAATGTTCAGTCAACAACAGTGGAGTCGTTTCACGCCAGGTCAGGTAATAGGGGATCCTACCAGCAGGGTCAGCCTAGTGGGAGGTTTCAGCAGCAGCAGAGGACCTCATGCCCTAGGTGTGGGAATATGCACTTAGAGGCCTGCTTCATAGACCTACCCATATGCTACGGGTGCGGTATCAGGGGTCACATTTAGAGTGATTGATGTTCGTCCTGCCAGAGTGTCGGTAGGGGTACGACATGGCCAGCTAGTTCTGCAGCTAATTCATCCACAACACCTCGTCTAGCTCAAGGCATTCCAGCTTTTGAAAGAGTTTCCCCAATCTAGTTTCAGACATAACAAAATTGGACACAAATTAGGAAGACATTCGTGGTTTCAGCGAATTTGAGCATTTTATCAAACATTAGGTGGGGATTATGATTTTAAGGTTCTTCTTTGGTAGATTTCTTCATCGCACAACCCAATATCTACCTCTTTGAGCTCAACAACCTTCCCACAACTTTGTTAGTAAATGTATGCATAGATAGCACCCTCATGCCTAAGAATAACAGTACCCATTACCAATCTTCTACTGCAAACTCAAAATTGATGACTAGGGTATGGAATCTTACCTCTTCTATGAAGACCTTGTGAATTCTCCTAGTATTGAGCAAGGATTGATGAACAATTAGCTTAGGGATTTCTTCTCCCACTCTAGACCACTTTCCACTTTCTAAAATATCAGTTGAAACTAGCCAAAATAACCCGAAATTTATTTTACAAGAAACGGGATCGGGTTATAAAAATAGAAAATGGACCTTCCGAACACAACTCTATGGTCATAGACTGGACCGCGAAATAGTTATGTGGTCTGCATAAGGGGCCGTGAAATTTACTCCAAAAATTGGGTTGGCCTGGATAGGTCTACGGCCGGGTCTGTGGTCTGCAGACTAGTTTTGCAGCCAAGAAATGGGCTGCAGAATCTTCCTCCGAAAATCTTCATGGAAAATTTTCAATGGAAGTGCGACCCACAAAATAGGTATGCAATTGCATAATGGACCGCAAAACAACCTTCAAATTTCAACTAAATTTTTACTCAACTCCGCATTGGATATGCGGACCGCGAAACAAATCTATGATCGCAACACATATCGCAGAATTACATTCTTTTGTCAAAACATTCCATCGACTCCTTAGTGCATTCTTCAACCCCAAAAGTCCATACCGCAGTGAGCAAGTTTTCTGCAAAGAATGTCAATAATCATCAAACCCATAAGCCTATCTTGGCATCACGAATCCCCGTGTTCTATGTGAAATTTTTACGGGGCCTTACCTCCTCCCGCTCTTAAGATCATTCATCCTTGAATGAGGGCAGAAATTCTCCATTAGCATCCAATGTGGCTCAACTATTACTACACACACTAGTATTTCAAAATATTGACTAACTCCCTAAATTTCAAAAAATTTGCTAGTCTCCCTATAACTTGGCCTATCCACCTGTAAGTGAATCCCAAAAACCAATCCTAACAACATATACGAAATCTGATGATGCAACATAACATGAAAACAACACCAATCGTGGCCTCGTAAGCAATATATTACAAAAAAGGAACACCCTTAACATCAACTGTACAAGTGATACATAATTTATATAAGGTAAGATCTTAAAATTCTTATAGAACACAACTACCTAAATACATAGTTATTCAAACAAATATGGGTACTTCTTCTTCATCTCTTCCACAGCTTCCAAGTGGTCTCTTCAACCTGCTTGTTCCGCCATAGCACTTTCACGGAGGCAATCTCCTTATTTCTCAGCTTTTGAACTTGCCTATCAAGGATGGCAACTAGAATCTCTTCATAAGTCAATTCTTCATTAACCTCAATAGTGTCAACCAGAACAATGAGTGTTGCGTATCCAACTACCTTCTTCAACATAGACACATGTAACATCGGGTGCACCAAGGACATCTCTAGAGGAAGCTCTAGATTGTAAGTTGTCACGCCCTAAAATCCGAGGAGCGCGACCAGCGCTCAACCGAGTAAACCCGACTGAGCAAGCCTGTTAGGTTTCATACTACCCTAATTCATCTTTGAATAAAGAGGAAATGTACACAATGAATCAAATGCTATAAACATGTCATTAACGATTCCATTTCATTTCCATTAACCACTTTGTTCACAATTTTGAAGATATTACAATTTTTATACATCATTGCAAAACATCATTATTTCTACTTTAATTCTAATACCCGACACTACCCACAACCTGTTTACGGAGCCTCTAAATACAACTGAAGAGTAATATGAAAATGCCAGCAACAAAACTTTGGCTATACCTCAAATACAATGTACATGATAAATAGATGAAACAGGACCCCGAAATGAAGTGGGGCTCACCAAGTCAGCTGAAAGGATGATGCAGCACTAGCTGCGACCAACACTTCCTGCTATAGAAACACCTACATCCATTTAAAGACATAGCGCCCCAGGCAAAATGGACGTTAGTGCCATCGAATAGCACTAGTATGTATAACTAAACATCATCTAGTTAGAAAGAACTTTCATACAAGAGTAAAGAGGAAATCATAAAGACAACAAAGTTTCAAATAAGCATCATGTCAACAATATAAGGAGGTTCACATGATTTTCACATAGTTCCTGAAATTTTAGATTGGACCATCTCACACTATTGCATCATTATCCACTTTGCCACTGCTTCTTTGAGTGGAGTCCGATCACGGCCCGATCGGCTAAGCCGTCTCCCGGAGACATTACCATTATTTCATTCACACTTTCCAGTTTCAATTATCAATACATTACCACCATGTGTATATATCATGGCGTCCGATCACGGCCCAATCGGCTAAGCCGCCTCCCTGAGACGTTACCATTTTCCATTATGCATCTCACTCCATTCTTTGGTTACGCATATGTCATTTCAAAGGCTTGGGGTCATAGCTATCACATCATATATTTGGCACTAGGCCACATTTCACGTCATTTCCAATTTCAATGTTAGATTTGTAATATTTAGGACAGTTGGTGCACACAAGAGCAATTTAAATTGTGAGCATAGATAAGACTTCACATAGATGGCACATTATATGCAGCTTCAATCTCAATTTAAGGTCTAAGAATTTAAATACAAAATTCATATCTTTTGCCCCTTTCAAGTTATCAAGATAGCACGTTGATCGTGTTGAGACACATCTTTCACTCATATAAGGTTACAACACCAATTCATGTAAAATAACAATTGATGCAACAATTCAACTTTAATCTTACCATATTCACACAAACATCGATGAAGCTCGATTTCTAAAAGACGGGGTTTTAGCCATACATACCTTGTTTAAGCTTTCCTTAAGTTACTACGACGTTCCGGAAATCCTAGAAATCCCAATCTACTTGAGACATAACAAAATTGAACACAAATTAGGAAGGTATTCATTGTTTCAGCTCATTTGAGCATTTTATCAAACACTAGTTGAGCATCTTGATTTCAAAACTCTTTTACAAGATTTCCTTCATTCCCCAACCGAATCTTTACTTATTTATGTTCAACAATCTTCTTTCCACAAACTTAATTTGTACATTCATGTATACATAATACTATTACACCCAAGAACCATACCTCAATAACCCATATCACAATCTCTACAACACCAACACAACCTAGGTTAGGCAACTATGGCTTCCAATCACAATCCCATGAGTTCTAACGTATATATCATACATAAATAATCACCATAGAGTAGTTATAGGTGATAGACATACCTCTTGTAATAAGAATCTTGAAAATCCCCACTTGTAGTGTTCTGGATCAATTTAGGAATCTGAATAGGAATCTATGGATTTTCAAGATCAATCCTTGTTAATATAGGTGTTTAGGAGTAGTAATCAACTCAAAATTCTACAAAAATATTACCTTGGATCATAGGAGAGAAGTATGGGACGGATTCCCCTTGATAGAGCAACCCCTAGCTCAAAAAATGACTTAGAGACTCTCCATACCCGGTCTTGGGGTATTTAGAGGTCTGCTACTAGCGCGCCCGCGCTAAGGCCGCGCTCACGAGACAGAATACTTCTCCATATGCGCGACTGTGCTTCCGCCGCGCACCTGGGCGCACATATGACACATGCCCAGTAAAATGGTCTAAACTTTCTGTATACACCTCCAAATGACAAACGGTTTGATGCATCGGAAACTAGACTCAAAGTTCTTTAATTTGATATGTTTTGAATCACACAAAACATTACATAACTAGAGATATGATTGTCCAAAATGAGGTCTTGTGCGTACTCATTCACAACTTTAGTCCATTACGAAAATTTCCAGCTTGGCTTAGACTTAGGCCTCTCCTTAGACTCTAAGTCACTTATAATATGCCTCATACACTTATTAACATATCCAATTGATATCCATCATGTTAAAATCACATAAAATATTATAATTAGCCTACATGGCAACTCGAAATCCTAAATTACTTAGCAAAAATTTTCCGGGGCCTTACATTCTCCCCCCCCCCCTTAGGATCATTCATCCTAGAATGAGGAGTAGAGTCTGTCCAAAAATACATATCATAACCTAACCATTTTCTCACACATCTTTAACTCCCAAATTTTGACTAATTACCAAAATTTTCAGAAATTTCGGTAGAGTTTCCCTTGTAACTGGGCCTATCCACCTGTCAGAGAACCCCAGAAACTCATCCTATCAACATATACATAATCCAAAGATGCAACATATTATAAAATGATGCCAACCGTGGCCCCATAAGCAATGCATTTCTAGAAAAGAAATACTATTATCATCAACTAACCATGTGATACATAATTCATAGAAGGTAAGCTTTCAACATCTTCATAGGACACAAATACTTAATTACATAGCTATCCAAACAAGTGGGGGTATTTCTTCTTCATTTCTTCCTCGGCTTCCCAAGTGGCTTCCTCACTTTGCTGGTTTTGCCATAACACTTTCACGGAGGCAATCTCTTTATTTCTCAACTTTTAGACTTGCCTATCAAGGATGGCAACTGGAATTTCTTCATACGATAATTCTTCATTAACCTCAACAGACTCGATTGGCACAATAGTAGATGCATCTCCTACTACCTGCTTCAACATAGACACATGGAAGACTAGGTGTACCAATGACATCTCGGGTGGCAGCTCAAGCTTGTATGCCACCTGACCAATCCTCTGAATGATTTTGTACGGTCCGGCATACCTCGGACTCAATTTTCCCTTCTTTACAAACCACATGATACCCTTCATAGGGGAAACCTTAAAAAAATACCCAATCCTCTTCTTTGAACTGCAAGTCTCTGCGGCGAATGTCCGAATACGACTTTTGGGGACTCTGAGTAGTTTTCAACCTCTCTTTAATAATTTTGACTTCCTCCATAGCCTAATGCACGAGGTCCGTCCCTATCAATTCAGTCTCTCCAACCTCGAACCACCCAATGGGTGATCTATATCTCCTACCATACAACGCCTCAAATGGTGCCATCTGGATACTAGCATGAAAGCTGTTATTGTAAGAAAATTCTATGAGTGGCAAATGGTCATCCTAACTACCTTTGAAATCAAGAGTACAAGCACGCAACATGTCCTCAAACGTCTGAATATTTCACTTTGCTTGCCTATCGGTTTGAGGATGGAAAGTTGTGTTAAGATTTACCTGCTTACCCAAACCTTGCTGAAATTTCTTCCAAAAGTTAGCAGTGAACTGAGCCCCTCGATATGAAATGATTGAGAATGGAGTTTCATGCAACCTGAGTATTTCTTTGATATACAACTGAGCATACCGTTCCACTGTGTCAGTAGATCTAATTGGCAAGAAGTATGCTGATTTCGTGAGTCGATCCACGATCACCCAAATTGAGTCGAACTTGCGCAGAGTGCGCGGCAACCCTACCACAAAATCCATGTTGATCATCTCCCATTTCCACATTGGGATTTCTATGCTTTGAGCCAATTCACCAGGTCTTTGATGTTTGGACTTCACTTGCTGGCAGTTTGGACATCTAGCCACAAAGTCCGCCACAACCCTTTACACGTCATTCCACCAATAAACTTCCCTGAGATCATGATACATTTTCGTAGAACCTGGGTGTACGAAGTACCTGGAATTGTGAACTTCTGTCGTGATCCTTCCCCGAAGTCCATCAATATCCAGAACACATAGGCGGCCTTGGTACCATAGGGTACCATCATCCATGCAAAGGGAAAAAGCTGTGGTCTTGTGTTTATGAATCCCCTCTTTCGGTTGTGCTAACAATGGATCGTTGAATTGCTTCTCTTTCACTTCCGCCATGAGAAATGATTGAGCCTTATTTTGCACAGTTACCCCTCCTTCATTAGAGTCCGCAAGGCGAACTCCCAAATTAGCCAACTGGTGAACCTCCTTGGCCAACGGCCTCTAATATGCCTCCAAATGAGCCAAACTTCCCATGGATTTTCGACAAAGAGCATCTGCCACAATATTGGCCTTTCCCGAGTGATAGAGAATATCAATGTCATAGTCCTTGAGTAACTCTAGCCATCTTCTTTGCCTGAGATTCAACTCCTTCTGCTTGAAAATATATTGAAGACTCTTATGATCCGCGAATATATCCATATTAACCCCATACAAATAATCACACCAAATCTTCAATGCTTAAAACCACCGCCGCAAGTTCTAAGTCATGTGTCGTATAGTTCTTTTCATAATTCTTGAGTTGCCTAGAGGCATAAGCGATCACCTGGCCATGTTGCATCAATAGCGAACCATCTATATCACATTCCTCTTACATATGACCTCCTAGAAATTGAGTTTTTCAATAATTTCCTTGATATGGTTACCATCTACTGTGAAAACTTGCAACTTGCTCTTCCAAATTCTCAACAAAGATATTACTGGATGAGTTTTCTTATAGAACCCTCTATTTCAAAGGAATACATCTTTTATCCTGCGTACATACCTTAATATCATCAACATGCACGACATTACATCAAATGTAAGGTATCATTGTGCTTCGACTTTTCTTAGCCAACCTCTTCTCCCCATATTTACCTTATAGAATTTAAGAGACCGCACTACTTCCCCTATGAATATTCTCGCAATCCCTCTTTATGGTTAAATATCTCCCAAAACACATATCAACACTTTTTATATGTATATAATTTAGGAAGAGTCACTGGCCCGAGAAAGGCATTTTCTGAAACTTGAGATCCTCCTCAATTCTTCAACAACGACTTTTGGTTTTACTCTTAAGTGTAAGATTTAGTCCACCTGATTCTATCCTCGATGAGTAACTCACCTCATTTCCTATATTGTAGCTACTAAAAGGGTTCCCTAATATTGCGGTTTAAGATTTACCATGTTAAACATGTTTGGTCCATAACAAGTGTTCATCCTATTTCAATAGATTTTTAACCTTTTATTTGCCCTTTGGGTAGATTGTGCTGTCTTTCCCTTTTTTTTACCGCCCTTTGTCCTGGCCAATATGTTGGTACCATCTTTTCTTTCTAACTGGAACATTCATTCCCATTCTATTTTGCTCATAGTGCATAATTGATAGTATTATTGTGCCACACACTTGTCTACCTCCCGTGAACTTGTAATATCATTATGCCTGGTTTAGTGAGTTTATCATAGCACAACTTCACCTCCCGTAGTCTCTCTTTCCATTGTATGTAGATATGAACTATCTCTAGATCCTTTAGCTGATATTCGGTGTCATCCAAGTTTGTTGCATTATGGTTAGTCCTTTATAACTTTTATTAACACTTATTCTCTAAGCGAGTCCACCATTCTGATACAAGATATTTTATGATAACCATGACCATCTCAATTAATAGGTTTTCTCCCCATTTCTTCTCACCTCATTCATCCTAGCTAATGAATAGCCATGCAATCTTCAATATGTTACGTGGTCTTTTCCCTTAGTTATTTCATCATGCTCACCTCTTAACTCTTGTGAGGATATCCGTGGGAAAGTGTGTTCATCCGCATATCACTTAACACTTAGTTGCTTGTAAGATTTCTATCAAACCCAAATACCGTCTTTGGGCTATTATAGCATCACATTTATTTCTGCCACTCGTTCCGCCTTTCTTAACGTCTTGGAACTTTAGTTCAATCGCAATTCCGTGATTAACCATTCTAAAAACTCGCAAAACTTTCACCTTTGATCTATAGTACTTCCTTGGGTTGCATTGTACCTGGGCCTCTAACAAGTATAGAACCCTTTTACAAACCTACTCTTAGTATCTAGGATCGTTGACCTTATCATTCATATTTCCGTGTATGAAGAATTTACATTCCTTAACCTTCCACCCCTTTTTTATTTGGGGGGGGGGGTACTAGTGGTCTATCACTAGCATATCCTTCCGGATAATCACGTTATCCATTATCACTTTTCTAGACTACGCATCTCTTCAACAAAATATTCAAACATCATAGATACATGGTCTTACTCTTGTTTTATTGTATTTAAGTGGCCTTACTATGGCCCTTCCTCCCCCACTTCCGGCGAATGTCCCAAATTTCGACACAGGTCTTGAATTTAGCAACTTGAGGAACATATGTCTCATGTCTCTAGCCCTTGTATATATGTTCAACTATTGGGAGATTTAAGTGCCCATGGTATTAACCTCATAAGTTCTTTTCTCTTATTCAGCCTCACGAGCTTGGGATTCAAATTCCTCATGTCAATATCCGTTAGGAGTGTAATATCACTTCGTACACTTATGGGATTCTTATAACATTCATAGCACAAAGGTCTTCTTGTTATGAGTTCAATTGACTCTCATTTCATGACTTCTTGTCTCCCGTGAGAGACCCACATGTTTGTCATTACTCTCCTGGTCATGCCTTACATATATCACATGCTTATACAACAAATTTTCTTTTACACCTTAGGATCATATACATACTTCCCACGCTATCCACATGTGCCATATAAGCTCGCATCTCATTTATCAAGTCAATGTCTCTTTAGATGTGGTAATCATTTTTGACACTTTTCTCAAATAAAGTATGCTTCTGGTACTATTTACGTATCTCATATATTCGTACCATTCATTCAACACGATACATGTGCCATCTCCTTAATATTCGGGCCTTTGCCCATTTGTCATGTCATATGACAACATTACTTGGAATAGATGAAAGATCATTTAAACTTACCTTGAACCTTAAAGCACGTGTTAGAAAACAATCTCATAGTCAGGCTCTATCGCACGATCTGGAGTTTTGAATAAGGGTAACCTTCCTAAAATGTCCATGTATCCTCCAACTTATAGATGTGGTCGACTACACATCAATAAGAAAGACTCTACTAGACACGGCTTTGAGATATCCTAGGACACTTTAAAACCTTAGGCTCTGATACCAAGTTTGTCACACCCTAAAATCTAAGGAGCGCGACTAGCGCTCAACCGAGTAAACCCGATTGAGCAAGCCTGTTAGGTTTCATACTACCCAAATTCGTCATTGAATAACGAAGAAATGTACACCATTAATCAAATTCTATAAACATGTCATTAACGATTCCATTTCATTTCCATTAATCACTTCGTTCACAATTTTGAAGATATTACAATTTTCATACATCATTGCGGAACATTAATATTTCTACTTTAATTCAAATACCCGACACTACCCATAACTTGTCTACGGAGCCTCTAAATACAACTGAAGAGTAATATGGAAATGCCGGCAACAAAGCTCCGGCTATACCTCAAATACAATGTACATGATAAACAGATGAAACAGGGCCCCGAAACGAAGTGGGGCTCACCAAGTCAGATGAAAGTATGATGCGGCACTAGTTGCGACTAACACTGCCTGCTATAGAAACACCTACATCCATTTAAAGACATAGCGCCCCCGACAAAAGGGACGTTAGTGCCATCGAATAGCACTAATATGTATAACTAACACCATCTAGTTAGAAAAACTTTCATACAAGAGTAAAAGGGAAATCATAAAGATAACAAAGTTTCAAATAAGCACCAACAATATAAGGAGGTTCACATGATTTTAACATAGTTCCTGAAATTTTAGACTAGAGCATCCCACATTGTTGCATCATTATCCACTTTGCCACCGCTTCTTTGAGCGGAGTCCGATCACTGCCCGATCGGCTAAGCCGTCTCCCGGAGACGTTACCATTATTTCATTCACACTTTCCAGTTTCAATCATCAATACATTACCACCATGTGTATATACCATGGCGTCCGATTACGGCCCGATCGGCTAAGCCGCCTCCCCGAGACGTTACCATTTTCCATTATTCATCTCACTCCAATCTTTGGTTATACATATGTCATTTCAAAGGCTTGGGGCCACAGCTATCACGTCATATATTTGGCACTAGGCCACATTTCACATCATTTCCAGCTTCAATGTTAGATTTGTAATTTAGGACAGTAGGTGCACACAAGAGCAATTTAAATTGTGAGCATAGATAAGAATTCACATAGATGGCACATTATATGCAGCTTCAATCTTAATTTAAGGTCTTTGCATTTCAATACATAATTCATATCTTTTGCCTCTTTCAAGTTATCAAGATAGCACGTTGATCATGTTGAGACACATCTTTCACACATATAAGGTTACAACACCAATTCATGTAAAATAACAATCGATGCAATAATTCAACTTTAATCTTACCATATTCACAAAAACATCGATGAAGCTCGATTTCTAAAAGATGGGGCTTTAGCCATACATACCTTGTTTAAGCTTTCCTTAAGTTACTACGATGTCCCGAAAATTCTAGCAATCCCAATCTACTTGAGACATAACAAAATTGAACACAAATTAGGAAGGTATTCATTGTTTCAGCTCATTTGAGCATTTTATAAAACACTAGTTGAGCATCTTGATTTTAAATCTCTTTTACAAGATTTCCTTCATTCCCCAACCCAATCTTTACTTATTTATGTTCAACAATCTTCCCACAAACCTAATTTGTATATGCATCTATACATAATACTATTACACCCAAGAATCATACCTCAATAACCCATCTCGCAATCTCTACAATACCAACACAACCTAAGTTAGGCAACTATGGCTTCCAATCACCAACCCATGAGTTCTAACGTATATATCATACATAAATATCACCATAGAGTAGTTAGAGGTGATAGAGACACCTCTTGTAGTAAGAATCTTGAGAATCCCCACTTGTAGTGTTCTTGATCAATTTAGGGATTTGAATGGGAATCTATGGATGTTCAAGATCAATCCTTGTAAATATAGGTGTTTAGGAGTAGTAATCAACTCAAAATACTCCAAAAATATTACCTTGGATCGTAGGAGGGAAGTATGGGACGGATTCCCCTTGATAGAGCAACCCTTAGCTCAAAAAATGACTTAGAGACTCTCCATACCTGGTCTTGGGGTATTTAAGGTTTACTACTAGTGCGCCCACGCTAATGACAGCGCTAAGGCCGCGATCACGAGGCAGAATACTTCCCAATATGCGCGGCCGTTCTTCCGCCGTGCACCTGGGCACGCATATGACACATGCCCAGTAAAATGGTCATAACTTTCTGTATACACCTCCAAATGACGAATGGTTTGATGCGTCGAAAACTAGAATAAAAGAGATTTAATTTGATAGGTTTTAAATCATACAAAACCATATATAATTGGAGATATGATTGTCCAAAGTAATTTTCGTGGTGCCAAGGTAGGCTAATTATTTTATTTTGTGTGCAAATGAGAATTCATGATATAATGGATATCAATTGGATATGTTAATAAGCGTATAAGTCATATTATAAGTGAATTGGGGTCTAAGGAGTGGCCTAAGTCTAAGCCAAGTTGAAAAATTTCATAATAGACTAAAGTTGAAAATGAGTGCGCACAAGACCTCACTTTGGACGACCATATCTCTAGTTATATAAGGATTTGTGTGAGGCATAACCTATCAAATTAAATCTCGTTGAGTATAGTTTCCAATGCATTAAACTATTAATCATTTGGAGGTGTATACAGAAAGTTACGACCATTTTACTGGGCATGTATCATTAGCACGGCCTTAGCGCGACCGCACATATTGCGAAGTATTCTGCCTCGTTAGCATGGCCTTAGCGCGGGCGCGCTAGTGGAAACCTCTAAATACACCTAAGGATGGGAAATTAGAGGATTTAAGTCATTTTTCAGGACTAGGGCATCCTCTCCATCCCCAATCCGACCAAGGCATCCAATTGCACACCTAAGGTGAGTTTTTAAGTGTGTTTTCATGGTGATTTCACTTCTCAATCACTAGTTACAACATGATTTTGATTGGATTTCATAGGATTTCTTCAAAATCTCAAGAACACCCCAAAGTTGTCTTTCAAGATTTGGTCTACAAGAGGTTATCTTTTTCCCTTAGACTTACATATATGGAGTTATTATGGAATTATGAGTATAAATCAAGTATTGTAACTCATGGGATGATGATTGGAATCCATAGGTGCCTAACCTAGGTTGTGTTGGTGTTATAGAGATTGTGAGATGGGTTATTGAGGTATGATTCTTGGGTGTAATAGTATTATGTATACATGCATGTACAAATTAGGTTTGTGGGAAGATTGTTGAACATAAATAAGTAAAGATTGGGTTGGGGAAATGAAAGAAATGTTGTTAAAGAGATTTGAAATTAAGATGCTCAACTAGTGTTTGATAAAATTCTCAAATGAGCTAGAATTATGAATATCTTCCTAATTTGTGTTCAATTTTGTTATGTCTCAAAATAGATTGAAGTTGCTAGAATTTCCGGAATATCATAGTAATTAAAGGAAAGATCAAGAAAGGTATGTAGGCTAAACTTTCTCTCTCATAAGTGAATTCCATATCGTTTCGTAAGTTTAAGTGTGGTTTGTTTACCAAAATGGTATGGCCTTGAGTCACATTTTAAATGGAAGTTAGTATACTTATTGGTAAGAAGAACTCGATCTGCTTAATGCTCCTAGTTGCTCTTATGTGTACAAAATGTCTTGATTGAATATGTCTTGTTGTTGATAGCCTATAAAGATGCTTGAAAAATGAAATAAGTGAATTGGAATGTGTTAAAGATTATGTAATAGGCCTCGACCCGACAGTTATGAAATAACTTCAAAGATAGAATTGCTCAAGAGCTCTTGTGCTCAATTCACGCCCATAAGTGGCTATTTATCACTATTGCTTTGATTTATAAGTATATCCGGTGTGATTCGAGATCTTACATATCTATGTTTAAACTGACCAACGTCATTTCTGGGAAGGAGTATTGCAAGATAAAATGGTGTATTGTTGTTAATGATTTCAATGTGAGTTTTTATTGCTTGTTGGTGTAGCCCATTCCTTTGGGAAGAATCCTCTGTGTTTAAATTTCCATTGCTAATAAACTTGAGGTGTATGGTTTCGGAAATACTCTATATGCTTATGATTTATGTTTACTCTCATGTGTACTTGACATCTTGACTTGCATGTCTTGTTGTTAAAATTGATATCGATGTGAAACATGTGAAATATGAAATACAGCCACCATGCCAGGAATAAAGAATCTTGTGAATGGCCAAATGAGCCAAGGAAATACTGTTGTTGTTGGTGACTGGAAATACTAATTGGAATCTATAAAATGTGAAAGATATTGAGGTAAGCATAATTGTATTCATGCTATATTTGAATCCTTGTATTTATACTACAATTGTGTACAATATCCAATCAAATCAAAAAAATGTTTTTGGGAGTATCATTAGCAAAACCGAGGAAGGGTGGGTCATAAGGCTCATACCTGAAACTACCTGTGCCGATGTAGGGGTGGATTGTGGTTATTCCCCTTAATTGGGATGAACTTGGTAATATTTGTGAATTGGTAATGCCAACCCACATGGCATATGGGAGAAGGCATCCTAGCCGATCGGGCCGTGATCGGACGCCATGCCGCAAACATGGTGGTATTGTGCTGAGAATCAAAAATTGGAAATTTAAAACTAGAAATTGTGATTGTGGTACATGTCTCCAAAGGGACGACCTAGCCGATCGGGCCGTGATCGGACTCCGTGCTAACAAAGACGGTGGTATAACTCATATCGGTGCTAATGATCTCCCAACCAAAAAAATTATATATTTATATATATTATTTTCTTTTATTTTCTAAACTAGAAGACTTACATGTTGCAAATTGGAATCTTGTGTTGTTGACTCGACTTTTTGTTTCATGTTTCTTTGTTTGTATGGTTATTCTATTCCGGAAGAGGACTTTTAGCCTTACATACTAGTGTCATTCGATGGCGCTAACGTCCCTTTTGCCGGGGTCGCTGTATCGTTTAACGATACAAGTGGTTCCACAGCAGGCGGCATCGTCTAGTGATAGCGGTATTCTCTTCCCAGCAGTCTTGGTGAGCCCCACTCCACTCCGGGGTCATTTCACATATCTTTTGTTCATTTTCTTATCACGTTTTGAGATATAGCCGGAGCCTTGTTGCCGGTGTTTCCCTATTACTCGTCTATTGTATTTAGAGGCTTCGTAGACTGTTTGTGCGTGGTGGTTGATGTTGGGAGTATAGACTAGAAATGTTAGTACTTGATAATCATGTGTTCTCATTAAACTTGTAAACTTGTAATATTTTTGAAAACATTAAATGAAGTCATTAACGGAAATGAAATGAAAGTTTCTAATAGAAGATTGCTTAATGTTTTGATAAAGTGGGTTAACATTCCCTCGTTATTTATGAACTAGTTTGGGTAGAGTGAAATTTAATAGGCTTGCTCAGTCGGGTTTACTCGATTGAGTACCGGTCGCATTCCACGGTTTTTGGGGCGTGACAAACATTAATAGCACATAAAACACCTCGAAATCCTAAATTACTTAGCAAAAATTTTCCGGGGCCTTACATAAGCCACCTGACCAATCCTCTGAATGATTCTATACAGTTCAAAATACCTCGGGCTCAAATTTTCTTTTTTTCAAACTGTATTATACCCTTCAAGAAGGGAAACCTTCATTAATACCCAATCATTCTCTTTGAACTACAAATCTCTATAACGCTCATCTGAATAGGACTTCTAACAACTTTGAGTAGTTTTCAATTGTTCTTTAATGATCTTAATCTTCTCTATAGCCTGATACACAAGGT
Source organism: Nicotiana sylvestris (assembly GCF_000393655.2). NCBI lineage: Eukaryota > Viridiplantae > Streptophyta > Magnoliopsida > Solanales > Solanaceae > Nicotiana > Nicotiana sylvestris. The sequence goes on along the minus strand of NC_091058.1, from coordinate 189,993,120 downwards.
ATTGGCCCTATTAACTCTGCTTCACTAATCTCAAACTACCCAATGGTAGATCTATATCCCCTACCATATAAAGCCTCGAACGGTGCCATCTGAATGCTACCAAGATCGTTGTTGTTGTAGGCAATGCTATGAGCGGAAAATGATCATCCCAGCAACCCTTAAAGTCAACAACACAAACGCGTAACATATCCTCAAGCGTTTGAATGGTCCACTCTGCTTGCCCGTCTGTATGTGGATAAAAGGTTGTACTAAAATACACCTGAGTACCCAAACCTTGCTGAAATTTCTTCAGAAACCTAGCTATGAATTGTGCCCCTCGATCTGAGATAATAAAAACTGGAGTGCCATGCAACCTGATTATTTTCTTGATATACAACTGAGCATATTGTTTTGCTGTGTCGGTAGCCTTAACAGGTGAGAAGTGTGCTTATTTTGTGAGTCGATCCAAAATCACCCAAATCGATTCAAACTTGCGAGAAGTGCGAGGTAGTCCTACCAAAGTCCATATTGATTATCTCCCACTTCAACATTGGAATCTTGATGTTTTGTGCCAACCCACCGGGCTATTGGTGTTCGGACCTTACTTGATGACAATTTGGACATTTTGCCACAAAATCCGCCACATTGCTTTTCATATCATTCCATCAATAGACCTCCTTAAGATCATGACACATATTTATAGACCCTGGGTGTACGGAATACCTAGAATTGTGAGCCTCAGACATGATTTTTTCTCGGAGATCATCTACATTTGGAACACATAATCTCCCTTGTTACCTTAGTGTACCATCATCCATTCCAAGAGAAAAATCCATGGTTTTATGTTTATTAATACCCTCCTTCAACTGTACCAATAATGGTGCCATAGTCAATCTTGATTTTAACTCTTGGAAGCTCTTTTCACAAGTGTCTGACCATTGGAACTTAACTGCCTTTTGCATCAATTTAGTAAATATAAAGGCAAGAGTAGAGAACCCCTCTACAAATTTCCTATATTACCCAGCTAAGCCCAAGAAACTGCGAATATCTATTGGAGTTGTAGGTCTATCTTCTGAGGATCAACCTTAATTCCTTCTCTTGAGACAAAACCCAAGAATGTGACAAATTCAAGTCAAAATTCAAATTTTGAAGAGTTTGCATACAACTTGTGTTGATATAGAGTCTGCAAAATTGCCTTAAGATAATCGGCATGGTCCTCTCTACTTCGTGAATATACAAGAATATTGTCAATAAAAACTATCACAAAGGAGTCAAGAAACTTGAAAACTCGATTCATAAGATCCATGAAAGCTATCGGGGCATTTGTTAACCTAAAAGACATTAGTAGGAACTCAAAGTTCCCATACCTGGTCCTGAAAGCTATTTTCAGAATATCCTACTCCCTGATCTTCAATTGATGATACCCGGATCTTAAATCAATTTTGGAGAAGAATTATTCTTGATCGTGACCTAGTTGCGCTGCTGATAGTCAATACACATTCTCAGTGACCCATCTTTCTTCCTTACAAATAGAACTGTTGTTCCCCAAGGCGACACACTCCGCTGGATAAAACTCATCTCTAACAAATCATTCAATTGTTCTTTAGTTCCTTCAATTCTGCCTGTGCTATTTTGTAGGGTGAAATGGATATAGGTTGCATGCCTGGCATCACATCTATCCCAAAATCAATCTCCATGTCTGATGGGATTCAGGGAGCTCACCAGGAAAGACCTCTAGAAATTCATTCATAATTGCCATGGACTGTAGGGTAGGTGCCTCAGCATCGGTGTCCGTAACCCGGACCAAATGGTAAATACACCCCTTATTGATCATCTTCGTGGCCTTAAGGTAAGAAATAAACCTACCCTTTGTTGATACCCAATTTTTTCCTATATATTTTTATATGCAAAATACTTTCAAAATAGCAGGTATATGCATATATAAGTATGTCCCAAGGTTTTACTATTTTTCTCTTAATTCTTATAGAATGTTAAATCTATTTATTGCCCTATTTTATCAATAAAAAACCCAATAATTTTCCCCAAAATTATCATTTTGGGTGACTCACTTATTGGATTCTCATATTTATATTAAAATATAGCTGGCATAATTTTGCATATTTTTACAAATTTGTTTAGTATTTTTAAAGCTAAATTGAGTATAATTGCGATATTAGCCTATTTTAAGATTTAATTATTTTCATAATTATAAAATTGACTAAAGTATTTTTAATTTGATAATTACGTATTATTAATCATATTAGTACCTTTAATTTATTTCCAAAAATTATTTTATTATTTTTTATAAAATAAATAAGGGAAAGATGGCTATCTAAATAATAGCCCTACCTATTTAAATTTTAGCCCAAATCAACGGCCACAAACCCTCCTTTCCTTTTTTTAATCTACCAACAACCCTTAACCCTAAATTAGTTCACCTAACCAGCAGCCTCTGAACTCTCAAACTCTCTCGAACATTCCCAAACCCTAATCGCCTCTTACCACCACCTCCACCTTGAAACCCTCCAGAATCCATGGCTTCTCAGGCTATGAGAGTGTTATACTCACCTTCTCTTGTTCCCACGCGCCTGATGCCTGAAGATTCGAGGCCTGACCTCGAAGGTTTGCACCCAGACCTCGATCGATTCAAGGTTCCACGGCCATCTCCGGCTTTACTTCCGCATACCATGGTGGTTTGAGCCTGATTCCGACCTCTCCGACTCAGATCGGTGACCTTTCAAAGCCTATCTCACTTCTAGGGTTCTTTTGAAACCCTAACCCTTCGAGGTTTTCTCCGATTTCCTTAGATCTATTGTGCATCTGTGCTCTCCTTGAGTTTTCAAACGATTTCCCTAACTTTTCTTTCAAAAATTACTTTCAAAACCGCTTCGTTACCGATCTAGGGTTTTCTGAAAATGTTTAAGTGTTTCTCTGACTTTCTCTCCTTTGTATTTTGTGTTTATTTGCCTCTACTGTGTTCTTATGTTTTCTTCTACCTTGTATGTTCTTTTACTGAGTTTTCACACCCCGTTCTTGTATGTTCTTGTACTGAGTTTTTACACTCCGTTCTTGTATGTTCTTCTACTAAGCTTTTACCCTCCCTTCTTGTATGTTCTTTTACTGAGTTTTATATACTCCATGCTTGTATGCTCTTCTACCATGTTTTCCATACTATGCTCCCATATGCTTTTCTACTGTGTTCTTATATTTTTTGTCTTCTACTATGTTCCATCATGTTTCTCCTACTGTATTTTCCTGCTAAGTTCTTAAGTTTCCTTATTTTCCTTCAATTAAGCCTTGTTTAAGTTTCTTCTGAAAAATCTCTTAAGCATGTTTCTTTTACTGTTCCTATCAGTGTTTTCTTTTAAGTGCTTCTACTTTGTTCCCCGTGTTACTTTGCTATCATGTTTTTCTCATGAGTTTCTATTGATAAAAGAAGCATGAAAGAGGTTTCAACTCTAAAACCTCTGAGCCTGTTTCCACTACTTGCCTTCTCATCTCTGTACTTGATTCAATGTGGAAACCCTAGAATTTGGGGGTTCCGCCAAGCTTGATTATGTGATTTGATTGAATTTAGGGTTTATTTCAAAACCCCTAACTCTTTCAGACCCATTCTTTGATTTCATATGACTCTGACCTTTTGCTAAACTTTTCTATACTGGATTTTCTACTGACTTTACAATGATACTGCAGTCTTCCTTCATGCTTAACATGTTCGTATGCTCCTTATATATGATAGACTTCCCTTTAAAGTGGCTTTTGAATTTGTGATTATCTTCCTACTTACCTCTGAATATGGGTCTAATTGATTCCCTTTTCATTGTTTGCTGATTTCCCTTAAGTTAAAAACCTTTCCCATCTTTTGACTCGGTTCATTCATACAAAATCTTGGACTCTTTTGATTTACTGTTTGTTAATTGATTTGCTTACCTTATTTGCACAAACCTTGTGTCTCAAAACCTTGTCCTTAAATATCTTTTTATGTATTTTCCCCTAATTCCCTACTTTGAACAAAGTGTTTGATTAATTTCTTTCCTTAATTGGTTTATACCTGTTTGAATCTGAATCCCTTAACTAACGAGAGTCTTGTGTAATTGATTGACAATCAGCTCTTCAATTATTTCTTACCTTATTTCTACTTGATTTTTACATTATAAAAGGCATGACCTTTTTCACAAACACACACTTCAGACTTCACAATTTCACAATCTCTTCCGACTTCACACATAATAGAACTCTCTCTTCTTGTCTGCACTGAGGCTTTTACCAGACTACTGCAATTTTCTCTACTTGTTTCTTTGAAACTGGTATGTCCTAATTTCAAATTTCAGCATCCCCACAATGTGTTTACTTACAACTTTCTGTATCTATGTCTACTTTACTACTTCTGCAGAGTTAAATACTTAAACTAGCATGTTGATTCCCTTTAGCTTGTTTCTGCTATGAATCCTTATTCCCTATTTCCCTTTATGTGGTTTGAGTTACAGTTTAAAACATGGCAATATACAAGTTATTTTCTATGGATTGAACTTGATCCCTTAGGGGCTCCTAACCTCTAAACAATGTGTTCCATTAGGCTTATGGGTGTGCCAGCATCTCCCATTGTTGGGTTATGCCCATTAGCCTGCTTTTTACCTCTTACAACTCCCCATTCCCTATATCCCTATGTGTTTTGTTTCCCTTTCCCTTTCCCCCTTTCAGAATTCTGCACTTACACTCTCTCTTAGTTCTTAAGTTCTGCCCCCCTCTTGTGAGCCTTGCCTTGGGACCTTGAGTTCACTCTGAACTTGGACACCTGAGGGCTGGTCCTTCCACACTGCAGTTTGGCTTAATATGGTGATACATTTGAGTGTAAGCACTGCCTGGAGTTCTTATGAAACTCTTAGGGAACTCTGACACACCCAAGTGGGAGAAAGACTTTGAAGCATGATCTTTGGAGTTGGTTTACTTCATACTTCAGACAGGAAGTCTGAATCAGGCTCTCCTTGGTTGTAATTTTCAATTTCTGATGTATTTTTCTTTATTTTATTTGGACTGTAATAACTTGTAATAACTTTTGGGGATGGTTAGTGAAAAGGGAAGGGTAACCATGCATGTAAAAAAGGGTAGATAACTTGACTATAAGATTCCTACATTTTTCATATAGCTACCATGCCTATAAGATTTCTGCATTTTTCATATAGCTACCATGCCTATAAGATTTCTGCATTCTCATTTAATTACAACGTCTATAGGAACTTCAAAATTCTCATTTGGATACTATGACTATAGGGACCCTACACTTTCATGTAGATATCGTGACTTCTGCATATGCATGTAGAGAACATGTCTATAGGTTTTGAAAATCAACTACAATTATATGTCATGCCTATAGGGTTTCTGCATTCATATTATGTCCAAAAGGTTTTTTTTCCAGCAACGCATAGAGAGCATGCCTATAGGAACTATCAACCAAGTCTGAAGCATTTCACTCGCTTATAAGTCTAAAACCAGTAACAATAATGTCTAATGTCTGCAGAATTTATGATCTTTTGTCAAAACTCGTCTTTCCTGAATAACTGACAACCTTTTCTAAAATCAGTATACTTCGCCTTTTCGGAAATCAATAGACATCATGCCTATAGGTTTTCGTCTAACACTTAGGCAAGCCATAGGACAGTTTATAAACTGAATCAGATTTTATTAACTACAACCAACATGCAGGCCTGATTCGGGCATCTTATATGAACTATGTAATAAATCAATCTGCCTCCACCCTTTAAGTTTTAATCAGGCCCTAAATAGTACATGCAAGTCATGCTACATTATGTGCTTTCTTTGGTTTAAAGGAGGTTTGTTTGAGCCCTTTTATTTGTTTATATGCTTCCCTAAACTTGTTATATGTGTTTTGTTTGTCACCTTAGTATTTACCTTTTGAAACCTCAAATAAGCCCAATACCTCCTCCCTCTAGGATTAGTAGTCCCAAGTGCCTCCGGGGCTAATAGTTTTGGGCCGGGTAATAGCATGCAATAAGTAAACGAGACTATTCCGCGCTTTAATACCTTAACGGGGTGGGAAAGGGTAGACATGGATATGATGACCACGCGATAACATTACGTGTAGCCCCTCACTGAGGAGTGATTACCGGATGTTGTGTGGGGTAATCCATATTATTAATAAACCTAGGACCCCCATTCCCTTCGTTTTCTTTGTTTCTTTTAAATCTTTTCAAACCATTTCTTTTAAGAAAATCAACTCTTTTTAGTTCATTTTTCTTACTTTTGCTTATTTGTAACCATTACATGAAAATACCCTCTTATTTGAAGCCTTTATTTGCCTATGTGTTGTTTGCACTTAAGTCACAACAATAGTTTAGCCGGAAACCACACTAGTGGATCTTGAGGGGTGACTAACACCTTCCCCTTGGGATAATTGCAAGCCCTTACCCAATCTCTGGTTACTCAAAACAAACCCCTCCTAGTGTCCTAATGCACTTTAATCATTAGGTGGCAACTCTTCAATTCAAAACCCAATTCCCGAACGGGAATGAGTTGTCTCCCAAATGTCATAAACCCGATTTTCACAAGAAAAAGGGGGCACGACACCCTTCAACACAACATCATCCCCTTTCCATTCGATAACTGGCTCATTTGAAAATTCAAATATATTAGTTCTGGTTTGGCAATCAAACTTGGCAAAACATGAATAAAGCCAGTACATCCCTATTATTATATAAAAATTAATCGTCCCCAATTCAATGATATTGGCCATGGTGTCCCAATTATGCGCTGTGACAACACAATCCCTATAAACTTGTGAGGCCACAATAGACTCACCAACTAGAGTAGATACAGAGAACAGCTCATGAAATTGTTTCGGTCATGCAAACCATGAACGCGAACAATCTCACGAATGTAAATCCGAGCCAGCTGCCCTGAAGAGTAGGTAGTCATGACTGGAATGAAGTGTGCAGACTTGGTTAGTCTATCCGCAATGAACCATACTGCATAAAATCTCCTCAAGGTCCATGGAAGCCCAACTTCAAAATCTACAGTGATAGTTCCCACTTCCACTCCGGAATATCAAGCCTCTAAAGAAAACCATCGGGCATTCGATGCCCGTACTTCATTTGTTGATAGTTCAAACACCGGACAACATACTCAATAGTGTTGCCTCAAGTCATGAGCGAAATGGACCGTAGAATCTCCCTCAAAAAATCTTCATGGCAAATTTTTGACGGAAGTACGGCCTGTGAAATAGGTATGCGATCGCATAATGGACCGTAAAACAACCTTCAAAATTCAACAAATTTTATGCTCGACTCCATGATAAATATGCGATCCGCGGAACAGATCTGTGGGTCGAAACTTACCACAGAATTTCATTCTTCTGCCAAAGATTTCATCGACTCCTCAGTGCATTCTTGAACCTAAAAAGTCTATGCCGCAGCGCGCAAACTTGCCGCGAAGAATTTCTACAATCACTAAACATATAAGCCTACCTGGGCATCACAAACCCCCGGGTTCTATGTGAAATTTTTATGGGGCCTTATATCTTTGAGCCGCATAACGATCGCAGATCAAACCAGGACTGCCCATTTTTGCGACCATTTTTAAGGTCCCCTTTCCGGACAACATATTCGTTTTGTGGTTCGGTATGCGATCGCGGACTCGGTTTTGTAGGCTTATGTTTGGGAAAATTTCACCCGATCCCATTTTTATCAAATGACATTTGGGGTCATTTGGGCTGGTTTAAATGGCTATTTGTGAGAGAGGGGAGAGAGTATATTAGAGAGAGAAGGAAGCCCCAACCCCTTCGCTCGTCAAGTCTTTCCCAATCTTGAATATTTAAGGACCTCAAGGGATCCCGGGCAATGCTCACACCCAGATTGCATAACCAAACAGAGTGAGTGCAGTGTGGAAGGGCCAACTTTTATGTGTCTAAGTTCAGAGAGAGCTCTAGGGTCCCCAGGCAAGGCTCTCACAAAAAGGGCAGAACCTAGTAGTCTAAGAGTGCATGTGAGAGTGCTTGACATAGACTCAAAAGAGTTGAGTTGGAGACCAGTTTTGAAAATAGCATGTTTGAAACAAGTTTATAAAGCAGAAGAAGAGTTGCATTAGTGAAAATGGTTTTTGGAGGGGAAAGAGGATAGTAGCAACAGCAACACATGCAGAACTAGTTCAGAGAGCAGTACAACTTCAGCAATTACAAGCAGGGGAGTAGGGGTTGGGGACATAGAGGACCCAAATCAGAGACACATAATTAGTCATGAACTAGGGTTAATCGAGTGCATTAGGAGACATACTAGTTGAGGGATATAAATAGGAACACGTAAACATGCTTATTACATTTGAACTAAGGAGGGTAGAATTTTAAGCACGCTGAGTAAAGCAGTAAACAAGAAATGCAGTTTAACAGCATGAGCCATTAAGTTAGTGCAAGAGACAGGGATTGACAAACAAGGGAACACATAGAGTTGAGTTTAAAAATTTGAACTAGGAACATACCAGTTGAAGAAGCAAAGTGCAGAAAAAGGTAAAGTAATCAGAGTTCCACAGTCTAGCCTTGGCTTTCAGCCGGCTAGATAAAGTAGTAGCACAAGTAGTAGTAGAGAAAGAAAGAAGAGAGAGTTTGAGTGTGTAAGTGTGTGTTCTGAACTAAATTGTTCGTGTCTTGTCAATGAAAGCATTAGGGTATTTATAGCTTTTAAACAAAGTGGAAAATAAGGTAACAAGTAAAGGTTTAGCACAATTATGGAAGTAATCACCATCAGAATCAATTAATACAAGTACTTCCCTTAATCAAGGAATTACAGCTCAAACGGATATTAACAGGGATAATTAAGGAAAGAAAATCAGTTTGAGAAAGATTGATTTTTACCATATAAGAGGTAGTAAAGTATAGGGCATATAATTGAGTCTGAGTACATAATATACCTAATTTGGGGAAAGGATTCAGCAGGGGTGAAACATCACAGCAAATAAGGGAAGGAAATCAATCAACTTGAACAAACGAGTAAAATTTTAGGGGTTTATAAGAAAACCTTTGCAATCAATCGTAACTTGAGGAAATCAGATCAATCAAGGAGTTATGATTTTGCACTTTGACATACATGCAAAGCCAACCATATTGACAAAAGAAGCAACTAGATGAACACAAACATACAGTAGTAACATGAGTTGGCTAAGGAGTCAGTAGTAAAAGAACCTACTCGAAGCATGGTGGTCAACAAAGTCAAGTAGTCATGGCTAACACATCGAACCAGAGAGAAAAACCAACCCAACAGGTAAAGAAGATCAACACACATAAACAAGAAGGTCTTTAAACTTATAGTAATAAGTGGAGAAAATCATTTAAGAAATTAGGGTTTTATCAGAGTTGAGTTGAAAATGGTAATAACTCAGAATCACTCAAGTTAAAGAAAAGGATCTAACCATAAAAAACTCAATAGAAACAGGCATACATACAAAATAAACAAAGATAGTTTCAGAACCCCGGATAAGACCAAAAATACTTAGGGTTTTCAACACGATGAACCAGGTAGAAGAAAATATAAACAACCCATTTAAACATAGTAGAATCATAAGACAACACTGAAGATCAGAGGAGAAGTCTTTTAAAAGAGGTTAAGAAAAACCCTAATTTTGATGACGGAGAGTCACTTTGAAAAAAAAAAATCGGAATAACCTTTGAGAAGAACACCAAGAGGTTCATAACATACACAGATCTAAGACAGATCTAAAAGAAACATTGGACAGTCTTTAATGTTAGGGTTTCGGAGAACCCAAAAAATTGAGAAAACTTCGAAAAGTTACCGATCTAGCCGAAAGAGTCACAGATCTTACTCGAACAGCCATGGATGGTCGGAAAATGGCATGGGGAGGCGAGTGAACCGCCTCTGGTTCAATTGAAAGCCTCAAATGGTGACACCCATTCAAGAGGGAGCCATAAGGCTGGTAGGTGGTGAGACCACCATAGATTCAGGCAAGGAGATGGCCGGAGAAAGTAGGTGAAGCTCATCGGAGAGGAGGGGAGGGGGGAAGGTTCTAGAGAGAACCAGAGATAGAGAGAGAGAGATTAGAGTCGGTTGAGTGAGGAATGAAAGGGTTTGGGGGGTCGTTTGGTTTAATTTAGGAAGGGGAGCTGGGCACCGTTGATCTGAATGATCAACGGGCCAGATTGAATGGGGTAGGTGGGGACCTAGGTTTGGGCTTGGGTCTGGTGGGTTTTCAATTGAGTTGGGGTCCGGTTTTAATTAAAAATGGGCTGGGAATTGGGGTCCAATTTTGACCATAATTAAAAGCCAAATTTGGCTAAAATTTAAATAGCCAGTTTTTCCCTATTAATTTTATAAAAATAGTAAATAATTTCTAAAGACTAATTTAAAGAGCTAAAATAATTTATAGTACATAATTAACAATTTAAAAATACAGGATCCAATTTTATGTGTATAAATCATAATTAAACTTTTAAATGGCTAATATTGAAATTATGTGCAATTTAGCTTTAAAAATACTAAATATAATTGTGAAAATATGTAAAAATTATTTTAGCCATATTTTGGCATAAATATAGAAATACAATAGATGAATTATTAAAATAATAATTTTGAAAATAATTATTGGGGATTTTATGGGTAAAAAGGGAGGAAATAAATCAATTTAACCCTTTAAAATTATGGAAAAAATAATAAAACACTTGGAATGCTTATGTATGCATATATATGCTATTTTGAAGTTATTTTGCATATTGAAAATATATAGGAAAAAATTGGGTATCAAGAACTCGCACGACAAAGACCTCGTGCTCTCACGGCAAAGACCTCGTGCTTTTATAATCACACTCGCACGGCAAAGACTTTATGCCCGCGCAAAAAGACCTCATGCTCATATAATCACACTCGTATGGCAAAGACCTTATGCCCGCACGACAAACAGTTAAATCAACCTAACATGAAAAAATTAGAAAATATTTTTCAAAATATGGGTCAATGTAGTACTCTAACATTGAGCATTCCCATGGGTCAAGGTTGGGCATCATCGTGGATCCATTTGGGCTGATGATTCTTGATAGGTTAACTTGGACTAGCCCAAAACATCCCATTTTCAAAATCATTATATCCCAAAACCATTAAAATTTGGATGGAATGGGTGGGTGAAATGTGTTTGGGTTAGTTTTGCCACCCCTAATCAAGATGGTGTTGAAAATAAGAATTCTCACTTGGCAAATGAATGCGAGGAAGAGGTTGTCCTTGACTTGGCAATAACGATAAAAAAATACACGGTAATGAAGTGGCAAGTGTCTCAAGGATGCGATCTTGTGATGAGAGGCATATATACTTCCATTCTTATAATCTTCCAACTAATGATAGATGGTTACACGTACAAATTTAATCTGACGAGTCACATCTTGTATCATTCTATTTTACCTGCTCTAAGACCTGTACCATAAATTTAATCTTAGGCAGTTTAGGAGCTATGAAAACAGAGAATTTTGTCAATTACCTGGACTTTCGTATTGCTTAAAAGTGTCAAATATACTAATTTGTACAAACAGAGCCATTATCCGATACTAAAACTATAAGATGAATTCATGAAAATGACGTAAATACAGTTAATGGTATCAATCGAAAACATTGTTTTAGTATCCTAGAATGTAAAAACAAAGAAACCATTTTGATTTAGTTTCAAGAATATGTCTAAACCATTCATCAACAAGAATGGAAGAACACCAAAAAAGCAAGAACAATAGTGCTGTGAAGTTGAAGAGAATCCTCTTTGGAAATAACATAGAAGTCGTAGTAAGGATAAGTGTAATTCTTTTGACCCTTAGCTGGTGGCGCCTGAGTTGCTGGAATGTTGGAGTAATTAGAAGGAGGTGGCGGAGTAGTAGTAGCACCAACCGACACAATATTAGATGGTGAAGGTGGTGGTGATGCATCAGAACAATGCGACTCCGGTGGCGATGGCTGGAGAACGAGGCGCCGCGGTGGTGGTGGTGATGATGGTGGTGGCTTGAAGTCCAATGGTGAAGGTGGTGATAAACAAATAACAGGACATGTAGCACAATCACTTATGCAGAGTAAACCTGCACCTGGTGGAATCACATTTGTTTCTTGGACTTTACTTTGTTAGACAATATTACTAGAAGGAACCAAAAGGACCAAATTGTTCTGAGTGTTGAAAAAGCTTTGGAATATTTCATTGTAGACATAATATGAAGCAAGCTAAGGAGCAGTGTGGTTTTGTTGTTGAAGAGAGACTTGGTGATGCTTAGTGCTCCTTGCTTTATATGGACTTACCCCTTAAAGCATAATTAATCATAGCGTGTGTTTGTGGCTCTTTGATTCAAATATTGATAAAAACTATTCATCCATTTGCCACTTCTAAGGGCGGAGCTACATGGCTCAAAGGAGGTTCAACTGAATCTCTTTAATGTTGCAAAAATTGTGAATCAAAAATTATTTGAAGTAGTAGAATTGTATCACATGTGTAGTATTCTAGCATTATTTTGAATCTCCTTATTAGAATTTCTGATCAACCCTTATTTTCCCGTCCCGGTCCCACGTACCTTTAGGTTGGTTTGGTTGCAAAGAAGTTATCCCTTGATTAATTATTATGTGACTAGTTATCCCGGGATTAGTTATTCCATCCTCCTATGGGGATAAAAAATACTACAATTCCGGGATAACTAATCTCGGGATTAATTATAATGCACTTTTCTACCAACTAAACATGGGATAAACTCTTCTTGAATTTAGTCCCGCAATTAATTTTTCCTTATATCTCATACCAAATGAGCCTTACGGTGTACTTATCTACCAATAGTCATTCATTTCAATAGATCTTTCCTCAAATCCTGCCCATAGTGAGAGCTTAGTGCACCGGGCTGCCCTAGTCATTCATTTCAATATTTTAGGTAACTATCTGAAATTATTGCAAAAAAGGTCCAACATTATGCAGAGACTTGGCAGCAAAAGTGATCTAATTTATCAATTATATGTTGCTAAAGGTCATAGTTACTTTGACTTAACGCTCTTTTTTTACCATAGAAATGAGGGGAGATTGTATATCGTTTGTCAGCATAGTTGCCTGCCCACCCAGGTACGTGGGAAAATGCGGGTAGATATATGAGATTTAGCCATAATTGCTTTTTGACTTGTTGTGTTAGACATGGGTGTTCCCACTAAAGATCAATTTTCCGGAGGTTACCGGGACAGGCATTAATCAAATCATGGGACATCCACTACCACCTCCACCCCCTTTCTATGAAGGAAAATAGGAGAAAAAAGATTTCGTTTCTCTCGTGCCGGAGTTAGCTCAGTTTTTTTCTTTTTCGTTGTTGGGCTGGGTTTGCTAGCCATTTTATAGCTATGAGTTCGAACAATATTTAGCAACTCTTCCATAATGATCTTCTATGAAAAAAGTTTTAGCGTATTAGTCATATTTTTATGCTAAAGTCTTGTCTCTACTCCCACAAGGCATTCATTCGACTAGCGGTCTTCTTGTTTATTGGCATAATATAAAATTGACCGGTCGATCAAATTAATTGCATTCACTATCTAAAATATGTACTCCCTTCATTTCAATTTATGTGAACTTATTTCCTTTTTAGTCCATTTCAAAAAAATGAACCCTTTCTAAATTTGGAAGCAATTTAGCTTAAACTTCCAATTCTATCCTTAACGAGAAGCTTTTATAACCACACAAATACTTTGGACTATTTTTTGACTTGTTTAGGACCACAAATTCACAAAGTCTTCATTTTTTCTTAAACTCTGTGCTCAATCAAACAGGTTCACATAAATTGGAACAGATGGAGTATAAAATATGAATATGAAATGTATATAATACACACATACATATATATATTTTGTCAGCTATAAATTTTGGGAGCGGCTAAAAATAAACTTTTCCAATTTTATTTGTAAGAGCTCTTTGGCTTGAGTACTTTATTTATTTTTTTAAATCAAAGGTGGATGTTAAAACCGAAAAAAAGTAACTGATTCAATATTCAGACCGAGGCCTCATTTGTTTGCACTTAATGGAGGTCTGAATCTTAATCATTCAAATCTCAGACATTAAGTGCGTTTGTTTTTAAAATTTGAATCTTAATTATTCAGATCTTAATCATTAAGTGTGTTTGTTTTTTCTACTTCACAACCACTTAATGGGTCTAAATAGGTCTATATGATTAAGATCTATAACAAAGACTTAATTTCATTAAGATGCTATTACATATTTATTATTAACTGCCGCAACTCCTACCATTATCAACTACCACCATGCCGCCGCCGCCACCATACTCAACCACCACCACTACCTCCACCACAACGCCACCATCATCCTTAATCATAACCACCACCATTATCGACCATCACCACCCACTACCCCCACCACTCCGACCACCATCATTCTCACGCACAATCAACACTCATCCACCTCAACTACCACAACTGACCACCCCATCACCATCAACAACCACAGTCGGCGCTACCCATCATTATAACCTACCACCACCCACCCACCACCTTCCTCACTCACAACTACTACCACCACCCGCCAATTAACTATCACCACCACCATCCTCAATCATAATCGCCACCACTACCAATCACTACTAGCTACTAGCATGAACCACCATCATCAACCAGAACTACCACCAACCACCGCCTCTAGTCGGCATTCACCCGTTAGTCGTCACCACCAACACTATCATATTTTAAAAAACTATATATTTTATTGATAGAATATTAGATTAGTTAGTATTTCATTTGAATTTTATATTTATTAATTTTCAAATAAAAATAAATTTATACAATTCAAATGCTAAAAATCAAACAGTCTTAATTATATAGTATTCAGATCTTAATACACATCTTAATAAATTCAGATGTGCATTCAGATCCAAATATCTTAATCTGATGTGCATTCAGTATCACCGAATATGAGGCCTAAGTGACCCTTATTGTTTACATTATTCGCTAAACATAATAACAAAGTAGGATACTTTAATAAGAAAAGAAAAAAGGCAATTTATGATGGCTATCCATTATGCCTATATCTCTATCTTGAGGATAATACATTTGTTAATTTCATCTAATCTAGGCAGTTCCAGAGGTGGAAATTAGAATCCAAAGAAAGATGTGATCGGCTGCCACATTATCTTTTTGTTATGCCTTTCTCTTGACACAATTCACCTTCTGTGGATAACCAACTATCAACTATGCCAATATTCGGTGATACTACTTGCTTTAGATGCAAATCCTTTTCTTATGGAGATAAACTTTGGGACCAGACCCCTCTGATCTTTGATGTCATGTAAAGAATTTCCACGCACTATTGCAGATGCCAAAAAGCTTCTTACGTCCCAAGGATTTATGTATTAAAATAAATTAGGAAACAACCTCTAACAGAAAATGTAGGATAAAGTTGAGTACAATAGACCATTATGGTCTGGTCTTTCTTCGGACCCCGCGCATAGCGGGAGCTTAGTGCATTGGGCTGCCCTTTTTAATAAAGTAAGAAGTCCTTATGAACAGTGGCGGGTGTAACTTTTGCATTCACATGTGTTGCATGTGTGCATAAAGTTACACATGAAAAGCAGAAAAGGAAAATAAGCTACATATCAGGAGTTGGATACTCTTAATGATATGAGGCTTTTTGGAAAAACCGTACGGATTTGGCCCAAAACGGATAGTATCATACTATGTTAAGAGTATCTTTGGACCATTTTATCCCAGTAACTGATATCAGAGCCAATGATTTGGCGGGATATATAGCCCCTCCTCTAAGCTTCGGTGACAACAAATACTCGGATAATTTGGGTGGAACACAGTTAATCTCAAAATTAGCCCATGAATAATGATGAGGCATGTTGAACTTAGTTCAAGGGAAGATTGTTGAGTGTGTGTGAACAAAGTCCTACGTAGAAAGTAGAAAAGAAAAATATGTTATTTATGAGGAGTTGGATACTATTAATTGTGTGAGGCATTTTTGGAAAAACTCCTACGGGCTTAGCCCTAAGCGAGCAGTATCATACCGTATTAAGAGTATCTTTAGGCTATTTTAACCTAACAATATGTTCACTGAAACTCAACCTTTAAGAAGGTGAGCATAGATTGTAACAACTTGACCTATTGTTTTTGTAATTTATGTAGGCTGAAGGTTTATAGAGACAGACCCGAAAATCCAAAGGTTTCAAGTGGAGTAAGACCAAGACAAAATACTTGGAGTGCAAGTTCAGACACGTAACCCAGGAAGATGGATGTGAGGCTTGATATACAAGTCATTTCCAAGAGAGTAAGTTTCAAGTACATTGGATCAGTAATACAAAGAAATAGAAAAATTGATGAGAATGTCACATATTGTAGCAGAGCAGAGTAGATGAAATGGAGACTCACTTCCGGTGTCTTGTGTGATAAGAATGTGTCACTAGAAATTAAAGGTAAGTTCTATAGAGTGGTAGTTAGACTAACTATGTTGTATGGAGCAGAGTGTTAGCCAGTCAAGAACTCTCATGTTCAAAAGATGAAAGTAGCTTAAATGAAGATGTTAAGATGGATGTGCGGGCATAACATGTTAGATAAGATTAGGAATAAAGTTATTGGGGAAAAAGGTATAAGTGCCCCTCGTGGAGGATAAGATGCGGGAGACAAGACTGAAATGGTTCGGGCATGTGATGGAAAAATAAAACATAGATGCCCCACTTAGGAGGTGTGAGAGGTTGGCCTTGGTGGGTATGAGGAGAGGTAAAGGTAGGCCAAAGAAATATTGGGAAGAGGTGATTAGGTACGACAAAGCATAACTGATGCTTTTTGAGGATATTATTCTTCATAGGAAGGTATGGAGGTCGAGAATTAGGGTACACGGTAGTAAGTAGTCGAGCATTTTTCCTTTTCTTTCTTAGACCGACGGCATTAGTGTTAGTATGGTTCCTCTTTATTTTTACATTGCTATCTACGATCTACTATTTGATTACTATCTTTCTTTTTAGTTTTTAATAACTTCTTGTTATTACTATATGTTTTCGCTCCTTCTTTTCATCGTTTCATTAGCTTAGGGTTTATTTTAAATAACATATTTTTCCTTCTATGGTAGGGGTAAGGTCTGCGTACATAATAACCTACTCAGATCCCACCTATCGGAATTCATTGTGTTTATTGAGATAAATTAAGATTGACATTCTTAGAGAATTCTCCAACTCTGAATGTCTTCAGAGTTATGTAACCCTTCTATTTATAGTTGTAGAGGATAGACAGTCCAGCTACATATGAACTCTCTTATTTGATTCTGATTGATTCATGTGAGTCATCAAACTTATCATACCATCTATGTGATAAAATTACTTGTGATTGGCCAAGATATGTCATATTATACACTTGGCGACCTTTGGTTGGTCACTGTTTTTTTTACCGGGATTGCGACATCATTTTAACATGTGGCATCATCTTATTGGTTTTGAATTTGACTGTACATGCCATGTCACTTGACATATGGGATGAGTCTGGGCCTTAAGATGAAATGAACTTTGGGCATGTAAATTAAATGGACTCATTTAATTTGCAAATTCCAAATTTGATTAAATACGAGTAACAATGAAATTTGATTAGTGGTTTTTAAGATACGTGATTTAGTTCAATACCAATTAATAATCAAGAAATATGAAGTAAAAATGAAAGATAGATGTAAATTAAACCAATGTTATTCAGCAGTAGTGACCTTGAGCTTAGTGACCTCGATGTATCTTAGGGTAGTAAGAACAATTAAGTAATAAAAATGAAGTAAGAACAATGGAGCTAAACGACAATGCTGATGAACAATAGGCAAAAAGGCAAAGAGTATATTCTTTTCTCAGTGATGATAAGATGCCTTAGAAATGATTGGGGTCCCCTTTATATAATATGGGAGCCCTAAATAAGGAATATTTCCATTTACAGTAAGGAATATTTTTGGTACAGCTGTCGAACCGCCTAGTACAGAATAGTACAATCATATTCCAGGATTTGCACCATGACTTTGGGGACGTGGCAGGAATCTAACTCGTTCTGGTACAAATCCACAACAGTACTATTTTGGGGTCGAACACACTTGATATTGGTATGCATCATGCATCGCCTTCAAACTCGGGTTTGGTACCTCAAACTCGGACTTGATCTTACCCATACTCGAACTCAGGAAAACCTCTCAAGTGTAGAAATCGGAGGTATTGGATATCGACCGTATACACATAGTCCCCGCATTTCTTAGAGTAAGATGATAAGAAACAATTTGAACCCCGATTTTTTCGAACCTCTTATGATGATGTCATTCCCGTGATGTATCAGGCATTCGAAGTGACCGAAACATCCCGTCAGTCCACTTTCCTAAAAACATTGAATGCACGCCAGTATTGGTCGGTCACTAGTGCCACCGAACCGTCGTTGCCCTTCTATAAATATGAGGCAATTCCTATGAGCAAAGAACTTTACTCTTTCTTCACATCTTTCCCATCTTCATCTCTTTCTCTGATCACCCATCTCTACCACCTCTTTAAGCATTAGAAAACGCCAAGCTTTTGCAAGAAACACCACATCCCTTTGCAACCCGTATTTTTTAGCTTACAATCATGGCCAAAACTTCCAAAACGGTTCATAAAAAGGATAAAGCATCGTCTTCTTCTGCCTCTTAGCCGGAAAAACTGGTGGTGCCGCCAACACTTGAGGAAATCACACCCGGTCCTTGCATTATTATGAAGGACTTTAGCATTGAGAATCCTCCCGATGTCCCAGGCCAATGCGAGCACACATCTCGATATATTAGCTTGATAACGAAGAAGCTTATCAAGGATATAAAGAAGGACTGTGGTTGGGGAGATGAGGTCAAGGTTTAGATCCCGAGCCACGATGAAAGCATTACCACCCACGTGGAGGGGTTTTTAAGTGTCTACACTTACCCCTTCACATTGATCCCCTCGATTCGATGGTGATCGATCTGCAAAACATACGAAGTCACGCTCGGTCAGATTCACCCCTCTTTTTGGCGTATCATGATCATGCTGCGGTACTTTTTTGAAAAGGACGAGGGGCTGGAATTCACCCTTAGCCACGTGGTTCGATTATATCGGCCCCAGTTATTTAAGGGGCTTATCAATCTGCAGCATCGAACAATGAAGACCTTCTTTGCCAGCACTGACGAAACCAAAGATCGGGGTTGGATGAGCCGGTTTGTTAGAGTAAGAACTTCGGATATCATCCCGGGAATAAGATGTTGTTTCTGGAGAGGTGGAACTTTAATTATAAGTAGAGTTTGTATTCCTAGTATCTACTCATATTCTGCTTCTACATTTCACAACACCTTTACCCTTCTTTTGGCAGCCGATGCTTGGGTACCCCAAGCGGTACCCGACCTCGAGGACTGGTTCTAGAAGTTAGCCGCCACCTCTTCCTATGATGAGTGTAAGTGGCACAAATTAGTGAAGGGCCAGTGGGAGGGCAAGAACCATGGTGAGTGCTTTCCCAAGTTTTAAATACCTTTCGTATATTGTTGTCGTCAATTTACTAATGTTCACTTACGCGGGCCTTGGTGATGCATCCGAGATGAGGCCGGCTCCGCCCGGGCAAAAAATCAAGCCTTCAAATCCGAAGTCTGAGAAGGACAACAAAAGAAAAAGGGTTTCAAATCCTGAAGACCCTCAAGATAAGAAAACCCCGCTCGAAGGTTGCGGAAGAGATTTGCTCAAACATGCGCAAATTAGGCCCATGATTCCCTAGATGATGAAGAAAATGATGATGAAGACTCAGCATTGGTGATTAGGACCAAGAAACCAATCCAGGCTGCCAAGCCTTCCGAACTGGAAACCTCATCCTGTGGTGAGGAGACCCCGAAGGAAGGAGCGGGAAAGGCCCCCGTGTCCCCTGAGGTTGACATGGTCCCTCTGTCTTCAACAACTCGGAAGGGGTAAATGTTGAGACCCCAATGCTAATGAGAACGCCCCGAGTGAAGAGCTCGGGGCAGCGACAACAGGTCACTCCCTTTCATTGCCAACTTATTCCGAGGGGAAAATCGAAGAAGCCAACGCTCTACGTATGCCCGATCCGAACAAGGTTGTCAAGGACGATCCCTTTTAGGGTTGCTACATTGGGATTGAGGATGCCAACGACCTTAATGATGCATCCACCATTTTCGAAGAGGCTCAACATCTTCACTCCCGGGTAAGTACTTGCCTTCATTATTGTAATTTTTTCTTTCTTTCTTTTCTTTTGACTAATATGTCTCCATTTCACTTAAAGGCCATCGTAAAGTTTAGAGCTGAGCTAATCCAATGTGAGGCCAAGCTCAAGAAAGTTTCGGGCGAAGAGAAGGCCCTGAAGCTCCTTTGTAGCCAGAAAGAAGAGGAGCTTAAGGATCTCCGAACCACATTGGCTAAAGCTAAAAAAAGTGAGTCCAAGCTAGATGAGTAGGTAAATGTGATATTAACAAGTACGGCCTTCTTGGCCCTACTTCGGAGGCTAACACTTCGATATCTTAGCTGCAGCAAAAGCTAGATATGATTGGGCGGCTCCGGGATGAGGTAGATCAAGTTTGAGCTGATTGTCAGTGGAAGAAGAACATGAATCAACTTGCTCCCAATAAGGAAGCTGTTATGGCCCAACTGGCCTCGGCTTAAGCTCAGCTCCGATGCATTGAAGCAAAGGGTTTGGCTTAGGTCAAGAAAATTGAAGAGTTAGAGGTTGATCTAGCTAGAGCCCGGTTCGAAGCTGTACAGGCTAAGGCTGAAGCAGAGAAGACGAAGGCTACGCTGATAAATCCATTTCCATATACTTGAGGGAAGCTGTAGCCATTCAAGTTGAGTTGAGGGAGGCCTCCGACCGGGGAAAGTGGAGTAATGAATTAGCCAAGTGCCAGGCCCGGAGGGAAACTCTCCAGGAAATCCATGCCCGAGGGTTCAACCTTGCCGAGGAGATAGCTGAAGCAAAGACGCGAGAAACCGATGATAGGTTTCTTGTCTCCTCCGATGATGAGGATTTAGCGAGTGGCTTCGGGGATGAGGAAGGTGAAAAATATGTTCCCGAGAGAGAGGAGACTCCGGAAGATAGAGCCGCTGAAGATGTAGTTTCTGAAGACGACATTTCCGGGGGTGTGACCTCGAAAATAGATTAGGTTTTCTTTTTTGTGCAAGCGCCCCTTGTGGGCATTGTAAATATGTTTTGTAAATTTCCCTTATGAATATAAAGTATCTTTTTGCTCTATCCTCAATTTGTGTTGAATTTTTTTTTTGTCCCCGTTTGTGGAAAATTTCGATGATTCAAATACTTAGCTCAAGTATCGGTTCAGACTCGTAATAAACCCTTAGGTTTTTATTCCTCAAGATAATACCCCTTAAGGTTTTAGATGGTCCTCGAGCTAAGCTTAAAATCAACTTGATGTGAGCTCAGAACAATGTGACTTTTGGGTCCGAGTTGAGTGAGAACGCAGTCTTAGACTCTTATAAGCTTTTGGCCTGATGTTTTAAGCGTCAATACCACACAAAGGGGGGGATGATTTGTGTGGTATCCAATTTTCGCTTAACTAAACTATAGAAGGACCTGGTTCTTCTAGGTGTTCCAACTACTACTGTTTGTGGAATAATAAATACAAAAAATAAAGAACACAAAGATTTTTGCGTGGAAAACACCTGGCTCAAAAGGTGTAAAAACCATGACCTACTACTCAGTAGGATTTTCCCAAACTTCCACTAAAATCACTGAGCCAAAACAACATTTACAAAAACTCTTTGTAAATCTAAGGATTAACTCTAATCCCGTTGTAGCACACTGCCTCAATTGTTGCGACAACTTCAAATTAACTCTTAACTTGAACACTCTAGGTACCTAATACAATTGCTTCTATGAAAGCTGAAAGGTACAATATAAAATCACCTACTACAATTGAACAAGAATAAAAGATAGACACATGGAACTGGTTCTTTTATCTCGTTCAAGTAGCTTCAGGATTACATACTCAAATCAGACATAAATTGCTTGCAAAATTGCCTTGCTCTTTTGCTCTCAATTTAAGTTTAACTTCTGTTTATGTGCATTACCTATAAAAGAGAACAACACTAACATTTAATAGGTTAGTAATCAGAGTTTGACTGGGATTCAATTGCTGCTCTTCTATCGTAGAAGAGTTCATGGTGATCTCAAACTATAACACTATCTTCTTCCTAAACTGTGTTCTCTTCATGTAAGGAGTCTTTCTCTCCTTATCCGATATGCAATCTTTTCAATCAGATCAGGAGATATTGCTTCTTGATCAGTTAGATTTATCTCCTTCACGTGCATCTCACATGTTTAGGTTGATCATGATTGTGCATTACAAGATGGACCTGGTCCATATCTGAGTTCTTTTGTCAATCTTCAGAACTTCACCTGTTCTTGGGCCAACAAATTCCCCCTTTTTGATAATGACAAACTCTATTCTTTTTGCTTACTTGGATCCTGTAAGAACTTAGCTGAACCATCAATTCAAAGTTTAGAAAATTCACTTATCATCAAGGACCAGGTTAATTAGGTTATAAATATCACTTAATTCAGAATGTGTAAAGCAATCTCTTCCCCTTTTGGCATCATCGAAAAGTTGCATACAAAATGTGATTCCTAGATTTTAATAAGTACTCATGGCCACTGGGGTGACTGCAAGTGCAATCATGGTTTAATCATCAGTAATCAAGAAAACATATTTAAACTATAAAGGAAAGATTAACATAGAACAAGAGCAAAAACAATAGATATCATTGATGGAGGATATGTTGCTACCACAATGCACAACCAGAAAACAAAAAAAACATTTAAACCATGAGCAAAACGATAGAAAAATCCCTAATCCGGGTCACTGAAGGTACTAGAAAGCTAGAATTCCTAAGGCTTGGGGGAGCTAGAAGGTTGGTTTTGGGCTTGGAGAAGATTCAACATATTATGAAGAATTCCATCATTCTTCTTCTTTTCCTTGGCAAGCTCAGTATCCTTGGATTCACATTCATGAACAAGAGCCCTGACTTTACTGTTGATAGGAGTGTTCTTGGATGAATTAGGTTCATTTGGGATGGCATTGACCAAATAGTCACAAGCAATCAGAGTGTTAATGCCAAAGTGATCCTTGCTTGAAGCCATTTCCCATTTGTTCAAAGGCACATTGCACCTATCCATAATCGTAGTCAGAATAAAGCCATAGGGGGTAGCATGAGCCTTTGATCCTTTGATGACCCTGTCCAACATAATGATGATGAAGGCAGACCAATTAATTTGCTTTCCACTTTCTAGGCACTCCATAAGAACTAGGTTCATATAATTTGCAATATGCCTTCTCTCCTATCTGGGCAGTAGGCACTTATTGACAAATTCAAACAAGACCTTGTGTTGAGGCCTCATTTCACTTTTCTGAACAGCCCTAGCCTCATTCACATCTTCAGCATCACAGAACCTCCTTGTAATGTCAAGGGTAGTAGGAAGGGAGTCCAAACAAGGCAACCTTTGCCTTATATAGTCATCAAACCCTTTAGAGGGTATATCAAGGATCTCTCCCAGTTTTTCTGCATCAAAGGATACTTGAACTCCTTTCACCAGGCTGTTGACCTTGCCATCCTTAACCTCTGCATTTTCCATGAACTCGATGATCTCATTCCTGGCTAGCCTACCATCCATCTGAAGGACCATGTCCTTCCACCCCTGAGCAGCTAAGACATCCACCATTCTCATCATTCCTGGATCCACTAGGTCTTTCAACTGACTACCCTTCAAAATCTTTCTTTTGCCAAACATGGCAAGCTTGTCTTGTTCACCATGAGACTCAGCATCTTCTTCTTCTCCACTCCATTCCTCATCTTTAGAAATTCTTACTGTTGATACCCAATTTTTTCCTCAAACTATTTTTAAATTTGCATATATGCCTTTAAATTCACTTTTTATAATAATTGGTACTTTTCCATAATTTTCCATATTATTATCAATTTATTTTCTAATTTATTCAGTACTTTATATCCAATAATTATTCATAAATTACATTATAAGTAATTTCAAAGTATTTCTTAGCTCAATATATCTTTTTTAATCCTATTAGGATTTAATCATTTCACAAATTAGCCAATTTGGCATTATTTGACTATAATTACAATAATTTTGCAATTATAGCCTAATTGTACACTTTATGCTATTTTAATTCAATAATAAGTCATTTTATATTTTTAATATTAGTTAATTAACTTAATTTCACCTATTTATCATTAATTTCATTTCCTCCAATTACTAGCTATTTTTATTAATTATTTATCTAATTTTAATTGGGTATTTAACAAATAGCCAATTCTATTTTCAATTCTAGCCTAATTGAATCAGATCCCAACCCAATTTAATAACCCACCAGACCCAAGCCCAAACCCAAACCATACGCAACCCAATCCCTGGTCCAATCTGGACCGTTGATCATTTCTAATCAACGATCCAGATCCCCCCACACCATATTAAACCCTAATGACTACCCCCCTCATCTCTCATTTCCCCTTTTCATTCTCTCTCAACCGGTCTCTCTATCTCTGGTTCTCTCTAGAACTTTCTCCTCTCCCCTCCTCTCCGATGGACCCTGTCCACTTTCTCCGGCCTCCTCCCTCGCCGGAAACCATGGTCTCTCATCATCTCCTGGCCTCTGCTACACCCCATGTCGGTTTAACACTACCCTAAGGTCCTCAAGTGAACCTGGAGCGGTTCAACTCCTACCCATGGTCCTTCATGCCATTTTTCGGCTACCTCCGGACGTTCGAGTAAGATCTATGAATTTTTCGGCTAAAACCGGTAACACTTTAAGGTTGTCTCATCTTCTCTGGGATCTATGAAACCCTAACTCTTAAGATTTTCCGATTTCTTTTAGATCTGTGTATATTATGAGCTTTTGTTGTTTTCCGCAAAGGATTTTCCGATTTTTCTAAAGTAACTCTTCATCTTCGAACTGGGGTTCTTAAACATCTTTCCAAAAACGCTTCTTTCTTCTGATTTTTGTATTAATCTGCGAGTCTCTATGTTTAAAATGTTTGTTTAAGCTTTCTTATCTATTCGAGTTATTCTGTTGAAAACCCTAATTTCGTCTCTTATACTTCTTAGATCTGTACATATCTGAGAAGGATCGAACTTATTTTTATTTGTTTTTATGGAAAATCTCTTGATTTTCGAGTGGCTTGTCATCTTCCTTAACTAGGGTTTCTGAAAATCCTTTTCTTCGAAATGCTTTCTTGTTCTAAATGCTTGATCCCCTGTGTCTATGTGTTTTGACTGATTTTGTTGAGTTCTTCCTTGACCCTAACTAGCCTAGGTCAAAAACCCTAATTTTTAGGGTTCTTAGTTTGGTTTTTGTGTATTAGCATGACTTACTGATTCTCATGTTTCTTTTGAGTTCTTGAGATTTCTGGTGATAGCCTTGCCTTGATATGCTTGTACTGAGTTTCTCAGCCTAGACTTACACCAATTCTATGTATTTGTGTTCATCTTGACTGTTCGCATCAAGACTTGCATCTTTCTCATTGATTCAGTATCGTTTGATCTTCATATTTTGCTAGAGTTGTGTGCCAATTCTTGACTACCCATGTCTTACTCTATTTATATGTTAAACATGCTGACTCTTTTCCATGACTTTCTCTTTGATTGATTCTGAATTCCTTATTACTTGGTGTGATTTGAACATTTTCCTTTGGACCCCCCCAACTCCTACCTTTCCACTTAATTTGATTAGTTGCTTGCCTTAATTAATTTTCACTTGCCTTGTCTGCATTGCTACTTAATTCTTTCTAATTGTTTCCTTAGTTTGATAACTTTCTGAACCTAGCCTTACTTACCTGTTCTATACTGGTATTATTTTGAAATCTTTCCTTATTTGTTATACTCCAGCCGTGTATGATTTGTTTTCTTACTTGTCACCTGCTCTTTACCATTTACACTGACTCCCTTAATTAAAGGGAAATTTGAATCAATTTTTATAATGAGTTCTATAATTACTGAAGAATTGATTCTTGCCTTATTTTAACCAGTTTTCAAACTACTATATAAATGACTCTTCTACAGTCTGGACAAAAAAAAATCTGTTCATCTCTCTCTCACACAACTAAAAACTCTCTATTCTCTCTTCTGTGCTACTTGCTACTATCCTAAGCTAGTGGGCTGCAAGCCAAGGCTAGCTACTGCGCCTCTCCTATTTCTGCTTTGTATTTTGCTTTCTTCACTTCACTGGTATGTTCTAATTCAGATTTCAGTCCTCAAACCAACATGTTTCTATTACTGATACAATTCCTTGTATTTCTGATATGCTTTTAGTTACTATCTTTGTTGTCAAGCATGTAATTAGGATTCGGAAATCCCTCTACATGTTAAGGTATGCTTTACTTGTCAATCACCATCATGTTTCTGTATACTTAGTACATGTTTCTTACGTGAATCCCCATGATTGGTACATGGTCTTAGTTGTTTGATATTGATATAATCCAATACCCTATTGTCCCCCTGATCCTCTGAACCTGTAGGAGTTTTTGATTGTCTGCTTGTATATGTTCATGCCTGCTACATGTTTGCCCTCACATGATCTATATTTGTCCCTCCAACCCCATTCTCTTGCTTGTGTTTGCTGGACTATTCCCGGTCCTTGGTATGATACTGACTTTGTTTTGGTTCTGAGATTGGTATGCATGCTCCTTCAAATTGTTTTCATCAGTTAAACTTTGTCATAAAGCTATTCCAATTAAGTCTCTCTTTTCAAAATTGTTTCTTACTTACCCTTTTTCAAAATTGTTTTCTTACTTAAACTCTTCAAAACTATGTCAAGCACTCTCACTCTACTCTTAGACCATTAAGTTCTGCCCCTTTTGTGTGAGCCTTGCCTTAGGATCCTTGAGCTCCCTCTAAACCTGGACACACAAAATTTGGCCTTTTCACACTGCACTTACTCTATCTTGGTTATTAAATCTGGGTGTGAGCACTACCCGGGATCCCTTGAGGTCATTAGGGACCTCTGACACACCCAGATATGAGGAAAATCTATGAAACAATCTTGGCATTTGAGGTGATTTATTACATAACTCAGAGAGAAAGTCCTAATCAGGTGTTGAGAATCTGGGCCTGTTTTCAAGCTCTCTATAGTGTAACTTTTATTTTTCTTTTCTACGTGTGCAATTCATTTCACTATTGGTCTATAATAATCTTTTGTAAACAAGTATTGGGGTTGGCTAGTGAAAAGGGGAGGGTAGTTATATATGATATCAACATAAATGGGTAGACACCATGTCTTAGGTTTACATTTCCTATATGTGCATTAGAATCCATGTGTAAGATAAACCCATTCAAAGCATGTCCTACATTAGATACCATGTTCTTAGGTTTACTGTTTCAACATCTCATTTGGCATCACTTTACCACTTAGAAA
The DNA here is from genome assembly GCF_000393655.2 of Nicotiana sylvestris. NCBI lineage: Eukaryota > Viridiplantae > Streptophyta > Magnoliopsida > Solanales > Solanaceae > Nicotiana > Nicotiana sylvestris. Next base: position 189,965,745 of record NC_091058.1, on the reverse strand, counting down.
TCCTGCTTTAGGCTAAATAACAACATCAACATAAAACTGTTGCTCCTACACTTCTTGAAATCATGCTGTAACCCTTTGGGCATTTAGAAGCCATGCTCTATGAATTTTGCATATTCTGCAATCATTCTGCATTTTCATATGTACGTATTAGATACCTGTTTTAGGATCTCGTTCACACTCGCTCGGTCACGCTTAGTTAAACCAATAATGCATGAAAAAGGACATAAAATAGTCTCATGTCTGATTATCTTGTTTAAGTGAAACTGGTCACAATCCCTGCATGTTTTTGCAACAATTAGAATAACATGCTTAGGTAAAGTAAATGTTTCAATAATTCTGATAACTGCTGCACATTATTTTACGCCTAGGCAAGCCTTAGGTGCTAAATTTGTCAAAACTGGAAACATGTTTCTTTATGTATGCTGCTTAATTATCAACTGGTTTAAAATCAGTAGGCAAGCTTGATTAGGACTTCCTATTTGAGTTATGTCATAAATATGACTCTGATGTTATCACTTAGATACCATGCTTAGAATTTGAATTCAGACCTTAATTGTGTATGAGTCATGCTATTTATGTGTGCTATGTGTGAAGGTATATCTAAGCCCTTCATTTGTCTTCCATGCTCCCCTTAATTGAAGTCCTACTTTTTTATATGTCGCTTTAGTATTTTACCTTTAAATATGAGGGTCTTCCTAGAACCTCCTTTTATAGGATAGGAGTCCTAAATTCCTCTGGGATTGATAGGAAGGGACGGGTAACAGCACGCAATAGGGGTCAAGACCAACCCTCGTTTTAATTACCTTCACGGGGCAGGAAAGTGTATATATGGATATGATGACCGGTGCATTAATACCAAGTGTCGCCCCTCTTTGAGGAGTGTCATACCGGGTATTGCATTGATGTGATCCATATTATAAACAAACCTAGGACACCCTTTTTACATTCCCAAATATGCTTAGATTGTAATTCTTTTCAAAATCTTACTTTTCATTAATTGTTTTTCAAACACTTGTGTATTTAAACTTAAATCCCCTACTCTTTGAGCCATAATTGTTATTTGCTAATTGTACAAATTCACAAAAACTGTCTAGCCGGGAACCACACTAGTGGATCCTAAGGGTTGCCTAACACCTTTCCCTTAGGATAATTTCAATCCCTTACCCTGTCTCTGGTTACCAAACGTAGTTATAAATGAACCCTATAGGTGCCCTAACGCACCTTAAATCGTTAGGTGGTGACTCTTCAAAATGCAAACCCCCTTTGCCAAAAGGAAAGAGTTGTCCCAACAAAAAATGTCATAAACCCGATTTTGCGAGAAAAAGGGGGCACGACAGCATGGCGACTCTGGGACTATCATGTCTTTTACCATTTCATACCGTTTTTATGAATTTGTACTCCTCCCTATGTGAAATTATTTGTTTAATTCCTTTAAGCGTTTAATTTCTTCAAAAGTAAAACTGACATATCTTTCTTGTTCCCTTCTTTTATAACTGCTTTAAATTATAAAACTGTTGTATTTATCGCTTTCTTAATGTGCAAATACATGTCAACATACTTTTAATTATTGCATAATCATGCTCAAAATTTTACTCCACTCATGCCAAACAAATACTATAGCAATGCTTGATGAGTGGTTGCGCCCTTCCTATATCATTACCCCCTAAATTCGGAAAGGCTTATTTGCAATAAAACTAGTCGATCAGTGCTGCAGTCGACAGTTTTGTGCCTTCCCCCTTGAGATTTCCACTCAAGGGTACCAGTCTAAAACCCCATAGAAACCTTACTCTATTTAAATCACGCATGCATCATGGTCAACCCTAGACGGGTCAGTTATGTTGTCCACATAATGATCCTTTAAGATAGCCTTGTCCAAAAGTCCACTAGGTTTCCCTAAACCCAAATGGACATCATCACGTTCTGTGCACTTATTTAGAGAATCAAATGCTTCATGCCAATTGTTGGTATTAAATAGTCGAGTCTGGTGGGGGTAAAGACCTAACCTTGTTTAACTTGCAGAAATATGAGGCACGAAGTCCCTAGATTCGGCATGGTCACCAATATCCACCCAAGATTGCTAAGTTGGTGGGAAGATCTACATTCTAGTGACAAAACCCTCATGAGAAAATATCTGGGTAATCTACCATCCCTCATGGAGATTCAGCCTAACAACATGATAATAGAAGTTGCTACCTTATTCTGGGATTGTGAAAGAGCCATGTTCCGCTTTGGGGAAATTAAAATGACACCTTTGCTAGAAGATATAGGAGGACTGGTCGGTCTAGTGTGGGAAACCCCGGGTTTGCTAATGCCTGAGAACCGCACAGGTAAAGGTTTCCTAAAAATGATGGGTTTGAAGAATAATGTAGAATTGGTATGCCTAGAGGAGTCGTACATCCCTTTTGACTCTCTGTATGAAAGGTACGATCACATCAAATCATACCATACCTACCATGATGAGTCTTTCATCACGTCCTTGGGACATATCCATCATAGGGTATTCGTCTTCATGTTTTGCTTCCTGGGTCTGATAGTGTTTCTAATGAAGAAAGGGAGAATCCATACTAGGCTGGCTATGGTAACCAAGACCCTAATGGAGGGGATTGGTGGGCAAACATTCAACATTATACCCATGATAATTGTAGATATATATCGAGCCTTGGAAAAGTGTCAACAAGAAGCGAGACACTTTGAAAGCTGCAATCTATTACTTCAGGTTTGGCTCGTGGAACATCTCCAAAAGGGCGAATACCGATAAGAAATTCAGCGAAGGGCCTGGGATGATCACATCTCTTTCCACCATCCGAGATGAATGAATTACATCCCCGACATGTTCGCTCAGCCTGAGAATGCCAAAGAATGGGTTGAGCTCTTTGATAATCTGACTGAAGAACAGGTTCAATGGATGTTCGAGTGGTTTCCGACAGAGAAGTTCATCGCCCGATCCAGAGATGCACCTTTCCTGATACTGATTGGTCTAAGAGGAACATACCCTTACATCCTTCTTCGAGTTATGAGGCAAGGAGGTAGGAAGCAAGTCATACCCAGGGTCGACAAGATGAGCCATCTTCGAGCCGAATTTTAAAATGATGATAGTCTGCACAAGTGCCAAGCCCAACACATGTGGCACTATAAGATCGTAATGGAGAAAGAGACCATCGAGCCAGACAGATATCATGCCGGTTGTACCCCTTTCTATTCTGGTTGGTTGGAAGACAATTGGGATGGTCTGGTCCAGATAGGGTTCGTTCGAGGTCACTGAATTATAGATGAAAAGGTTGAAGTGCAAGTCAAGTACAACCAGCTGTGCAAAAGGATCCGTGAATACGAGAGCAAACACCGCAAGATACAAGAGTCCAACAAGAAGCAGATTGAGGAATGGAAAGACATGGCTATTAGTTCCAACAAAAGGCTAGAATACTTGGAGCGAGGTATAGTAGAACTAGAGGGAAATTTTTTAAAAGGGTTGAAGATTGTCAAAAGGCTGAAGGGACCGAAGGTGGACATCTAGCCAGAGCATACCTAATGTTGGGACATCGTGAATTGGGGAAGCTGTTCGACGGAGCCAAGGATGTCGAATCTGGGGAAGGTACTTATGGGACTAAATAGATAGGAATTTGCTTTTTCGCTTCATGGATGTAATAAGGCCAATGACCATTAGTGACTTTTATTTCTTGCTTATTTAGTGTCGTTTTAGGATTCGCCTATCTTTATCAATAAAATGAGGCATTTAGCATTTGAAGTTCTCTAAATCTACTTGTCCCTAGGCCTATATCAGGCACAAAGAGGTTCCCAAATTAGGACACGCTTTACATTCCTGCACTATGTATTTAAATACTATAATACTTTTTTATAATCCTCACTGACTTGATTACCTTTTGTTTTATTTTGGTTTTATTATTCCCCTCCCCAAAGGTTAGTTCGTGCACTCTGGCATCATCATCTTATTTCACAAGATCCAGGAGCCCTCCACCCACTCCTCCTCTTAGTTCCATTAAAGGCAAAAACAAAGGCAAGTATAAAATGGATTATTTAAACAACATCAGGAAGGAGAACATAGCTGAATGGGTAGAGGCCACTGATGGCCAGGGTATTCTAGTTCCTAACGAGAATGTGTCACAACTTGAACAGAAATTGTTGAAATTCTAGGAAGAGCTCGATCAGGTTCAAAATCTGGCAAACCTGTCATTTTCCCTCAACACCCCAGATATCAACTTCCCCGACACTCAAAACCCTACACCTCCTCAAAATATCCCAAAACAGCAGAATTATCTCGCTCTTCATCATCACACTGATCTACCAAAGAACCAATCCAACACCTTCCATACCCTAAACAACACTCCACTACTCATCCAGAACCTCAGGACTCCACAAACGACCATTTCCACACCCATACATCAGGCCACCATAACACTCCTATCTACGTGGAGACCATGCCACACTCTACCCAACCTATTACATGTACACCTGAGTCTGATAAAAAAGATCTGCTTATCAGGAACATGGCCGAGGAACATAAGAAACTGACCAGCCGGATTCAAGGCATTGAGGGAAGCAAAGGAATCAAGGGGATAAACTATGAGGACCTTTGCATACAGCCTGATATCGAACTACCTAAGGGGTACAAACCTCCTAAGTTCGAAATGTTTGATGGTACGAGCGATCCAAGGGTCCATCTGAGGACATATTGTGACAAGCTGGTTGGAGTAGGGAAGGATAAAAGGATCCGCATGAAGCTGTTCATGAGGAGTTTGAAAGGAGATGCGTTATCTTGGTATATCAACCAAGATCCTAAGAAGTGGTCAAGATGGGTAGGCATGGCATATGACTTTATGGACAGATTCAGGTTTAATACAGAAAATGCACCGGACGTGTTCTATATCTAGAATTTGAAGAAGAAGCCCACAGAGACGTTTCGCAAGTATACTACTCACTGGAGGTCCGAAGCTGCTAAGGTCAGACTTGCCTTAGAAGAGGAGCAAATGAACAAGTTCTTTGTCCGGGCTAAGGACCCGCAGTACTATGATCGACTGATGATGATTGAGACCACAAGTTCTCTGACATTATCAAATTAGGTGAGAGAATTGAAGAAGGTATTAAAAGTGGTATGGTTACAAATTTTGAGGCCTTGCAAGCTACGAATAAGGCTTTACAGTCTAGTGGTGTGTCCAAGAAAAGGGACGTAGGGGCTGTGATGGTTGCACAAAGGACCAAGTCTCCCCTTAAATACCAAGCTTACCCAACACCTCCACTCACATACCAACCAACCCCAAATTACCAAGCACCCTCATACCAAGCTCTGCCACCAACTTATCAGTCATCTCCACCTCCTACATACTAACCTACTTTACCCAGATACTCCCAACCCGCTCATGCCTACCAAACTTATAATGCTCAACCGTCCCACTATCAATCACCCCCTACACGCCAAAATTTCCCTAGACCCCAACCTAATTATTATCACAGACCTCCAAAACAGTATACAGCCATCGTTGAACCCATCGACCAGCTATATGAGAGGCTCAAAGCTGTTGGTTATCTCATCCTCATCCCTACTGCAACCCCGGAGAATCCTTCTCAGTGGGTTAACCCAAACAAGTCATGTGTATACCACTCCATCATGAAAGGGCACACCATCGATGAATGTCTCTCCTTGAAAGACAAGATACAATCTTTGATTGATAACAAGATCATTGTGGCAAAGGAACCCGCTCAAAACTTCTGCAACAACCCTCGGCCAGACCATAAGGGTGGAGGTATCCACATGATTGTAATAGAAGATGACTGGGATCCCGAGGGATCAATCGGGTTGATCGCAGAAGGTGATGACTGTCGCACCCCCTTTTCCCTCCTTTTCGTCGGAAAATCGGGTTTATGACATTTTTTGGGTATAGGACAACTCATTCCTTTGGGAACGGGGTTTGCATTTTGAAGAGTAGTCACCTAATGATTTAAGGTGCATTAGGACACCTATAAGGTTCATTTCTATGTTTGTTTGATAACCAGAGATAGGGTATGGGCTTGAAATTATCCTAAGGATAAGGTGTTAGGCACCCCTCAGGATCCACTAGTGTGGTTCCCAACCAGACAGTTTTGTGAATTTGTACAGTTAGCAAATAGACAAGTATAGGCTCAAATAGTAGGGGATTTAAGTTTAAATACATAAGAGTTTGAAAACAATCATTAAAAGGCGAATTTTCAAAAGGAGTTAAAGTTTTACAAATACTTGAGAATATAAAAAGGAGGGAGAGAGTCTTAGGTTTGTTTATAATATGGATCACATCAATGCGATACCCGGTATGACACTCCTTAGAAGAGGGGATACACGTGGTGTTAACACACCGGTCATCATATCCATATCTACCCTTCCCACCCCGCTAAGGTATTAAAGCGCAGATTGGTCTCGACCTCTAGTGTATGCTATTACTCGTCCCATTCCTATCTGTCCCGGAGGAATTTAGGACTACTATTCCTATAAGAGGGAAGATTTTAGGCTTACTCTTAGGTTTTAAAGGTAAAAGGCTAAGGAACAGACAAAACATGTAGGACTGCATATAAAGGGCAAACACATAAATAATTAAGAGGCTCATATATACCTCCGTAGACAATGCATGTAAATAGCATGACTTAAACACAGTTGGGGTCAGAATTTAAAGTACTAAGGCAGGGTGTTTTAATCATTGAAGCAGACCAATTTATTACATAACTCAGATAAGAAGTCTGAATCAGGTCTGCCTGCTCGTTATAACAGTGCTAATTAAACAAAGGTGAGTTCGGTTTTATCATTATTACCTAAGGCTTGCCTAGGCGCAGTAGTGAGCATGATATCTATTATTGATTAGGGGTGTAGTAAAATAGTAAACAATTTGAAACGAGCAATTTGGATCCTATAGGCATGCTTTCTAACCGTATTAATTTAAAAGAGCAGGTTATTTAAACTGATTCAGAACCGCACGAGTCAAATCAATTTTTTAACTAAAATGGTTTTAGATTATATAGACATGATCTCTATTATAGCTAATTCATATTTCTACAGATATGGTATCTAAGTATTAAAGGCTGATTTTGGTCCAATAGGCATGGTATCTAATTGAACATGAAGTGAAGCAGGCAGGATTCATTTGATCACAGCGAAATTCCTATAGGCATGCTTTCTATGAAAAATTGATATTGATCTTATAGGCATGACATCTAATTTCAAAGCTGATTTTAAACTTGTAAGGATGATGTCTGATTATAGCCATTTAGACCCTATAGGCATGGTGTCTAAGTGGAAGTAAAACATGCAAAATTTATTAAATAGATCCTATAGGCATGTTATCTACCCTTCTAATAGCTAAAGCATCCATAATCACCCCATCCCTTTTCACTATCCAACCCCAATATTTGTTACAAATTATTACAGACCAAAAATGACTGAATTACATCAGAAAAGTGCAAAAAATAAGAAGTTACAACCATAGGAAGCCTGATTCTTGACTTCCTCTCTGAGTTATGAAATAAACATTCTCAAATGCCCTTGTTGTTTCAAAGCCTTTCTCATACCTGGGTGTGTCAAAGTTACCTAAGGGCCTCAAGGGACCCCGGGCAGTGCTTACACCCAAGTTTGCCTAACCAGACAGAAATGAGTGCAGTGTGGAAGGGCCAACCCTTATGTGTCCAAGTTCAGAGGAAGCTCAAGGGTCCTAAGGCAAGGCTCACGCAAGAGGGGCAGAACCTAGGTTCTAAGAATATAGTAAAAGTGCAGAACACAGAGTTTTAAAAAAAACAAGTTTGTTTAAAAATGGACTAGTAAGTCCATTTTTTAAGGTAATCAGTAGCAGAAGTGTTTAAAATCAGTTGGGTGATGATTAAAACACATAATTAATAGTCATAAAAGGGGTTAAAAGGGTTTTAGGAACACATTGTTTGTAAGCAAATAACCCAGCAGGGGTCTGGTTTGGCCATGCACAACAATAGGTGATGCTGGTATGGCCACAAACCAACCAAAGGAACACAAGCACATAGAGGGGATATGGGGTTTGGGATTCATACGCATAGGAGAGCATTAATTTAAAAGGGGAAGGGAACATATTTCAGCATGCTATTAATGTAACTTGACTGTAGAAACATAAACAGAAGTAGACAAGAATGATAGAAGTTGAAACAATTAAAGAAACATGTTGTTGTTGATGCTAGAAAATTAACTAGGACATACTAGTAGAAAAGCAAAGTGCAGAATGGAAAAGTAAGCAAAATTTCACAGTCTAGCCTTGGCTTTCAACCGGCTAGACAAAAGCAGTAGTATAAGTAGTAGTAGAGAAAAGAGAAAAAGTTTTGAGTGTAAGTGTTTGTTATTGAACTCAAATTGTTCGTGTCTTTAAAAGAAGAGGGGGTGAGTATTTATAGTTTTGAAAATGAGTGAAGAAGAGGTAAAGTCTTAAACACAGACATGGAAATAATCACAATAAGAATCAATTAACACAAGTGATTCCTTTTAATTAAGGAATCACTATTTAACGGGTAGTAACAGTTTTAACTAAGGGAAGAAATCAGTTTGGGGACAGATTGATTATTGCCATATAAAGGGGCAGCAAAAGTATGAAGTAAATAACTAAGTCTAAGTATAAAATAGGCTTACTTTGGGAAAGGATTCAGCAAGTTAAAACATCACAGTAGAGGAAAGGAATCAATTAATTTTAAAAAGATGAGTAAAAATTAGGGCTCGTAAGAAAACCTTTTACAATTAGTAGGAAGATCGAGTAAATCAAGATCAATCAAGAAAGGAACATGATTCTGCACTTCACCATATAAATAGCAAGGGATGAACAAGCATGCAGAGTTAAACATGTTGACAAAAAGAAGCAATACAAACATACAGTAGCAGTAGGGGTAAGCTAGGGTTTAGTAGCAAGAAAATATTCGAAGCACAGTAGTCAAGTAGGTCAAGTAGTCACATAGAATCAACAGTGAAGAAGAACATAGTAATAGGTAAAGAGAGTCAGAAATAAGTAAAGGTCTCACAGTAACAAGTGAGGCAAAACTTCTAAGAAATTAGGGCTTGAACAATAGCCGAATTTAAGAGATGATAAGAACTCAAAATCAGATGAGTCAAACAAGGAAAAGAGAGTCATAAACGATGAACATAAAATAAGCACACATTTAAGCAAACAATTTCAGATCTCGGATAAGACCAAAAGGGAACTAGGATTTTTAACATGCTGAAATAGATAGAAGGACAACATGAGCAAATCGTTTTAAACATAGCAAAATCACAGACAACATTAAAATCAGAGAAGAGCTCTTTTGAAAACTTAAGGTAAAACCCTAATCATCGAAAAATGAAGAGTCGTTTTCAAAGAAAAGTTGAAGAACCTTCGAGAAAGTACTTAAGAAGTTCGTAGTAAACACAGATCTAAGATAAATCTGAAGAAAATTGCAAGATATTAAGGATTAAGGTTTCAAAAGACCTAGAAAAGATGAGAAAGACCTTGAGAGTTACCGATCTAACTAGGAAAGTGAAGATCTGCCTTGAAAGGCCATGAATGGCCGGAGAAAGGTGATGGATGGCCGGAGAAAGGCCATGAACAGAAGTCGAGCAAGGACTGGACCAGATTCCTTCGAGGTCTGGCCATGAAACCACAGAAACAAACACCCAGAAGACATAGGAGGCCGATACACATCTCAAATGGCCTTGAGAGGCCATGGATTAGGTAGAGGTTGAGGTGGATTAGGGTGGAATTAGATGGCGACATCTAGGGTTCATGTGAGGTTGCAGAGAGAATTGAGAGGGAAGGGATTTAGAGGCGGCGAGTGGTGGGAAATGAGTTAGGTTTAGGGGTCGTTCAGGGTTAAAAATGGTAAGAGGGAACGGTGGTCGTTGATCTAAATGATCAATGGCCTAGATTTAAAAGGGTAGGTGGGGAATCTGGGTTTGGGTTGGTTTAATTAGTTTAGGGGTCGGGTTTAAATGAAATTGGGCCGGGGAAATTGGGTCTGATTTGGGGTCAGATTTAGGCTACAATTTAAATGCAATTAGGCTATTATTTAAATAGCCAATTTGCCCCCTTTTTAGATTATAAAAATAGTATAAATTTTTGGAAATAAATTGAAAGCACTAAAATGATTTATAATATACAATTAACAATTTAAAAATGTAGGGCTTAATTTTTATGAACATAAAACACAATTAAATCTTAAAAGGGCTAATATTGCAATTATATGCAATTAGCTTTATAAAATACTAAATAAGATTGTAAAATATGAAAAAATTACATTAACCATATTTTGACATAAATATAAAGATTAAATAAATAAATCATCAAAAATAATAATTTTGGACATAATTATTGGGATTTTATGAATAAAAAGGGAAATAAATTGATTTAAAAACCTTTAAAAATTATGAAAAAATAATAAAATACTTGGATATTCTTACATATGCATATATATGCCATTTTGAAGTTATTTTTCATATTGAAAATATATAGGGATAAATTGGATATCAACAACTGCCCCTCTTTACCCGGGAATGATGAAAAAGTTATCGGGTAAAGATATGATGGCCAATTTTGACCGAGCGAAACGGTTTGAAGAGGTTTAGTCGCACTCTGGCTTTTGAAATACCTACATACCATTGGTTTTACAGGAATCAGGCCATATGTAGTTCAGGATTCATCGACGAAGTATACCGATGAAGCGATTTCAAAGACGGATGCAATATCCAGGGCGGGGTGTGTGGACGACTTGTGGGAATGGTTAAGGTTTGATATGGCTACGGGAACTGGAGCGGGATTGCTCCTGGCGGGATGGCCGTTGCTCTCAAGTTTACCTGCAATGAAATAATACAAGCGTATTCTATGCATAAATTTAGACATGATGCAAATTTCCGTCGGACCATGAATGTTGTCTTTGGACGGTAAGGATGATGTCCTTGGACCATGACGTCCTGAGCCATGAAGCGCATGATAAAGGATTCGCAATCCATGAAATGATGCTCTCGGGCTATGAGTATGGCGCCTCTGAACCACGATGCCTTTGAATAATGATATGCAAAAGATTGAAAGGGATCCTCAAGCCATGACATGGTGTTCTCGGGCTATGAAGATAGTGCCTCCGAACAATGACGCCTTTGGATAATTTGGCAATCTTTCAGCCCATGAGATGCGGTATGAGGAGATATTTTAGCCCCTGAGATGCAGTAGCATGATGCGGACAAGACAGAGCTTAGTTTTGCAATTTGAAGGGTAGAGCTTAGCCCGTAAGAGAAACAAAATAAATGATGCTTGAGATAGTGCTTAGTTTTGAAGAAAATTGGAGGTAGAGCTTAGCCTCGAAAGGCAGAATGATAGCCTTGTGCAAAGGTGCGAATGTAGATGGAGGTAGAGCTTAGCCTCGGAAGGCAGAATGGTAGCCTTATGCAATGCAAGATGCAGATGGAGACAACATTTGGTCTCGGAAGGCAGAAAGGTAGCCTTATGCAATGCAAATGCAGAAGGAGGTAGAGCTTAACCTCGAAAGGTAGAATAGTAGTCTTATGCAAGAGTGTAGATGGAGACGGCGTTGACTCTCGGAAGGCAGAAAGGTAGCATTATGCAATGCAGATGCAGAAGGAGGTAGAGCTTAACCTCGGAAGACAGAATAGTAGCCTTATGCAAGAATACAGATGGAGACTACGTTTAGTATTAGAAGGCAAAACGATAGCCTTATGCAATGAAGGATGCAGATGGAGACAGCGTTTAGTCTTGGGAGGCAAAAAGGTAGCCTTATGCAAGAATGTCGATGGAGATAGCGCTTAGTCTCGGAAGGCAGAAAGGTAGCCTTATGCAGCAATACAAATAACGGGTGATAGTAGAGTTTTCTTAGCTGATAGCAGATTGCGATGTCGTGATTATTGAGAGCATTGTGATAGACGGAGCATCACTACCGTGTGCAGGTAGCAAATATTGGTGAGTGCGACGTTTCGAATAGTTGTATTTCTGAACAATGTTTGTCCTGTGGGCATATAATATGTTTAATGATTTCGCAATCCTGGTGCTTGCATCCAAAGAAATATCGTGAGTTTTGTAAGGGGGAAGGTTAGTTCGTATCCCTGCTGGCTTTGCTTGACCTACTCGGCTTTGATCTGGTGATACCGTATGTATCATTGGGGTAGCGTTGCTAAACAAAGTAGTTCCGATAATAAACATGCATGATTCTTATAAAAGTCTACCGTAAATGTATAATAAAACATAATTTTTAGATGAACTGATGACTGTGACGTGGTTCAGAACATTGCAGTCTCTCTTGCAATGGAATTTTGAGGGTCCTCCTCAAAATTCTGCCCCAGTTTGATGGGTTGACGTTTCTGACTGTTGCTCGTGCGGCGATCGGCTGAAATTATTTTAGAATTTTGAGGGTCCTCCTCAAAATTCTGCCTCAGTTTCCAATTGCGAGGGAAATGAAAATTTTATTGAGTTGTGACCGAACCCATAGAGCTGCCTACGTATCCCCTCTTAAACGCGAACATGTCAGGCATAATTCAATTTACATCATATATAGGGGAAGCATAAAGATTGCACATAGTAACGCTTGACTGCATCCGAATTAATCGGCTTTGGCCAGACTTCTCCGTCCATTTCTGCGAGTATGAGGGCTCCTCCTGCCAAAACCTGGTGAACCATGTCTGGACCCTGCCAGTTGGGAGAGAATTTCCTTTTGGCTTTATCTTGATGCGGAAAGATTTTCTTTAACACCAGCTGTCCCGATGTGAATTGTCTTGGCTTGACTCTTTTGTTGAAGGTTCTGGACATTCTGTTCTGATAGAGTTGATCATGGCAAACTGCGTTCATTCTCTTTCCATCTATAAGGGCTAGTTTCTCAAAACGACTTTTTACCTACTCTGCATTGTCGAGCTCAGCTTCTTGTATGATCCATAGGGAAGGAATTTCTACTTCAGTAGGAATGACAGCCTCTGTACCATAAACCAGCATATAGATGATTCCCCCGGTTGATGTGCGGACTATGGTACGATACCCCAATAGAGCAAATGATAACTTCTCGTGCCACTGTTTATGCTTTTCTAACATTTTCCTTAATATCTTCTTGATATTCTTGTTTGCGGCTTCTACCGCTCCATTCATTTGAGGCTTGTAGGCTATGGAATTCTTGTGTCTGATCTTGAAAGTTTCACACATAGCTTTCATCAAGTCGCTGTTGAGGTTATAGCCATTATCTGTAATGATTGATTCTGGAATCCCGAATCGGCAAACAATGCGGTCACGGACAAAGTCTGCCACGACATTCTTAGTCACTTCTGTAAGATGCTGCTTTTACCCACTTGGTGAAATAGTCTATGACTACCAGGATAAATCTGTGTCCATTGGAAGCGGCAAGCTCGATTGGTCCAATAACATCCATCCCCTAGGCGGCCAACGACCATGGTGAGCTTGTTGCATTACGCTCATTTGGAGGTACCTTTATCACGTCTGCATGTATCTGACAGTGGTGGCATTTCCATACATACTGGATGCAGTTTGTTTCCATGGCCACATACTAGAATATAATTACCATTTAATCTACATTTTATTAAAAAATTTACCTCACACTATTACTAAGGCAAAACTTCGTATCCTTCTAAATTGTAGTAGATTTGGACCCCCTCTAAAATAGTTATTACAAATTTACAATCTATAGCACAAGTAAAAATCTTAATCACTTCAAATTATTATACAAACTTACTTGACCTATTGGCAGCCTTCTCAAATTTTATTGTCTCAAACTCATTTTAGTCATATGATAATAATTGTTTTTATACTCAATCAAAATATTCACAAAGCTTACCATATAAAAAGAACTAACAATTCAAATCATTTTCAGTAAATGATTTCCTTGTTGTTGTGGTGGGGTTGTTATTCTTTATTTTTCTAAGAAGGTCACTACCAATCTTGTTCTTTCTTTTGCATCTTCTCCTTGTTCTTCTAAAAACAAATATTTAAGTATTATGAACCAAATGGAAACAAACTAAAATTTGGAGAAACAGTTCAGAAATTGTTGGAGACGTATGATTGTAAAAGAGTTATGAGTATTGGAAAATAAATAGATTAAGACAAAAAAAAACTAAGGAATATTGAAGAACATATATAGTGGTAAATCCAAAATTAAAAGTAGAAAATATCTTTGTGCATTTACCTTAGGTTGTTCAAAAACAAAGAAAGAATATTAAAAGTTTATCCATTTTTGGTGGCTTTCTTCTTCTGCACTCTATAGGCTTTGACATAGAGCAAAAAAAAGGCATAATAAGTAGGTAGAAAAAAGTTGTTGCAGGAGTACGCCGCTCCAGTTCCTTCGTAAATGTTTCAAGACAAAACCGTTCATATGTGGACCGCAGGTCCCAGCATAAATTTCCTCTAGTAACTTGGATGCTTCCTTTGCATCGACACACCTTAGTAATCCCAAATCAGGAGTCCTCCTATACAGGATTCCTCCGCCGTGAAAGAAATTGTTGGACAATCTCCGAAGTGTGCGTTTCTTAGTAGGATTCGCAAGCTCTGGGTACTCTCCTCTTGCCAAATATTCCCTGATATCATGAAACCAAGGCTTTCCATCTGCTTCCTCTTAGACATGGGCACAGTAAGCTGGCTGATCATGGATTTTTACGAGAATGGGGTCAATGAAATTCTTGTCCGGATGTTGTATCATAGATGACAGGGTAGCCAATGCATCAACGAACTCATTAAAGACTCTAGGAACATGTTGGAACTCCGTCTTTGTGAACCGTTTCCTTAGTTCCTGTACATGATGCAGATGCGGGAGTATCTTGGAGTTCTTGGTTGCCCATTCTTCTCGTACCTGATGAATAAGTAAGTCTGAATCTCCAATCACTAGTAGCTCTTGAACATTCATGTCAATGGCCATTTTGATCCCTAGGTTGCAAGCTTCATACTCGGCTATGTTGTTGGTGCACGGGAACCTGAGTTTGGCAGACACCGAATAATGCTGACCAGTTTCTGATACTAGGAAAACTCCTATGCCAACTCCTTTGAAATTCGTGGATCCATCGAAAAATATTCTCCAACTGTCATAGGGTTCTGCAATGTCTTCTCCTATGAATGATACCTCTTCATCAGAAAAATACGTTTTCAGTGGTTCGTATTCTCCATCCACGGGGTTTTCGACAAGGTGGTCTGCCAGTGCCTGTCGCTTGACTGCTTTCTAAGTTAAGTAAATAATGTCAAACTCACTCAACAGGATTTGCCACTTGGCTAGCTTGCAAGTTGGCATGGGCTTCTGAAAGATGTACTTCAAAGGATCCATCCTCGATGTGAGATATGTAGTATAGGCACAGAAGTAATTCCTCAGCTTCCGAGCTACCCAAGATAAATCATAATAGGTGCGTTCCAATAGAGAATACCATGCCTCATACGGGGTGAACTTCTTACTGAGATAATAGATGGCCTGCTCCTTCCTCCCCATTTCATCATGCTGCCCAGAACGCAACCGAAAGCTCCATCAAATACTGCAAGATTGAGTAATAAGGGTCTACCTGGCTCAGGCGGGACTAAGACTGGTGGTGTTGATAGGTACTCCTTGATTCTGTCGAAGGCCTTTTGGCAGTCATCAGTCCATTCGGTAGCGGCGTCCTTTTTCAACATCTTAAAGATTGGCTCACAAATAACTGTAGATTGTGCTCTAAATCAGCTGATGTAGTTGAGCCTCCCAAGAAACTCATTACATCCTTCTTGTTATTTGGCGGTGGCAATTCTTGAATAACTTTGACTTTTGTCCGATCCAGTTCTATTCCTCGAAAACTCACAATAAACCCAAGCAATTTCCTAGCAGGGACACCGAATACGCACTTTGCAGGATTCAGTTTAAGGTTGTATCTTCGCAATCAATTGAAGAACATCCTCAGATCCTCCATGTGATCATTGGCCTTCTTGGATGTGATGATATTATCATCTACATATACCTATATCTCCTTGTGTATCATATCATGGAAAATGATAGTCATGGCCCTCATGTAGGTGGCCCCTATATTCTTCAGGCCGAACAACATCATCTTGTAATAGTATATTCCCCACTGCGTAATGAAAGTCGTTTTCTCAGCATCTTCTTCATCCATCCAGATCTGATGATAACCAGCAAAACAATTTACAAATGACTGTAGTTCATGCTTGGCGCAATTGTCAATCAGGATGTGTATATTTGGCAAAGGGAAGTCGTCTTTCGGACTGGCCCGATTGAGATCCCGGTAGTGTACACAGACTCTGACCTTCCCATCCTTCTTTGGCACTAGTACGATGTTGGATAACCATGTCGGGTACTCTACTACCTTGATAACCTTATCTTTGACCTGCTTGGTGACTTCTTCCTTGATTTTCAGACTCATATCAGGTTTGAACTTTCTGAGCTTTTGCTTTACTGGTGGACACGTTGGATCGGTTGGTAGTTTGTGAGCCACAATAGACATACTCAGACCAGTCATGTCATCATACGACCAGGCAAATATGTCCTCATATTCCTTTAAAAGCTCTATGTTTTCTTCCTTTTCTGATAGCGATAGGGGAACGCTGTTTCGTGTTTCCTTAACGTTTTCTGCATCTCCGAGGCTAATAATTTCGGTCTCGTCCAGGTTGGACTTAGGTCTGTTCTCAAAGTTCTCAACTTCTTTGACAATCTCATCTGGTATGTCATTTTCATCTAAATCAATATCTGTTTTTTGCGTTGTCCCATTACATGTCACAGTCATTGGTGACTACCAGAAAATGTGCCTATGGCAACAGCTATTTTAACGGTTATAACTGTTACAGTAGCATTTAGGTGATATCAGCACACTTTAACTATAGAACCGTTGCAATTGTAAAACAACTGTTGCCATAGATTCATCTGGCGCAACGGTTTTATAAACCGTCCCAATAAAACTATCTACGGGAATGCTTTTGTTGTAAAAATTTCTATTGAAACGGTTATTCCCCCCCCCCCTCTTATTTTCCCTCGTGAATTTTATTACACCCCCTAAAACAACCGCTATTCATTTTATTTTTTAATAATTTTAATAATATAGTATTAAATAAAAAACTTTTTTGGCACTTAATTTCCCCATTAACTGCGATACCCCCTCTGCTAGCCAATACCTCCAAAGTAAAAACACCGAGTCATCTTCTTCTTCTTCACTGATATCCGCCTCCATCTCTCTCTCTCCAAAAATCTTCTTCTTCACTGATACACTGCTAAAAACTCCGATACTCCCATATCTCTCTCCGATGCCCTAAAAAACCCTCAATTCTCTCCAGTCTCCATAATCATTTACAAACTAAGGAGAAACAATTCGGAGACCCAAAAATACGAAGGTAATAAGATTTTTGTTGCTCTCTTTGCATTTTCTGGCTCTTAATCGAGATATCTGGCCTTATTCTTTAGTTCAAGCGAAATAAATTTGGTATTATATATCACGTTTTAGATCTATATAAACTCGTTCTATAATCCTTTAGTCCGTTTGGCATCTGTCTTTACACTTCAGATATACTAGTGTCGATGGCTAAATTCTCGTGGTATTTTATTAAAGGTTGAATATGTAAACAAAGTTGGATTTTGGGTATTTGAAGATTTTTGGAATTATTTTTAAACAAATTGTTGGTTCAAAGTTGCTAAGCGGGTTAACGGAGAAGACGACCTAGGATTCGTTATTTTTGTGAGTGTCTGAACAAATTGGTTTTGGGGTATTATTCTAATTGGTGTCGACAAGTTGTGGCTGAAGCTTGGGTTCATTTGTTTGAGGATTGCTCGACAATCGAATTTCTGGTGCTGAAGCTCGAAGAACAGCTTCAAATTTCTGGAGTTGAGTGCCTGAAGCTGTTGCGTAGCCTATGCACTCCTCGACGCATCAGGTATGATTTCTCTATGCTTAAACTTGTGTCATTTTCTGGATTCTGAGGGATTTGTGATTGATTAATCGAATAGAAGACTAAACTTCATTACTATTATTTGTGATCGATCAATTTGAATCTGTGAATTCGACTCACGTAGTTTAAGCTTGATTTTTTTTGAGTATTGAACTGAATTCGTAGTTCGACTTGAGGCTGCCATTGGTTGAAACTATTTGCTGTAAAATTTCTTGGAGATTGTTGAACTGATTTTGTGAGTTCGACTTGATAGTTTCTCTTGTTGTTGGAGTTCTAATTCATTGCTGTTAGTTGAATTCTGGAATTGGTATTGACTGAAATACTTTGGACTCATTGTTGGGATTGATTGAGTTTGAATTCATAAGTCGACTAGAAGTTGCTAATGAATTATTTTGTGGAGTATCCTCATAGCTGTTGAATTGAATTTTGTTCTTGAGTTTCCCATTCCACTTCACTGTTTGAGTCACAATTTTCTGCCCCTGACAACTGCTAACATTCAGGGACTAATTAGGGATACTTTGGTTGAGCTATCTAAATTAGCTGTTTGTTTGGTTTAAGTGTTCTGCACAACTGAGCCACAAATTCTACTCTGCTTCTCCTCTATTAAGCTGCTGAAAATCTGGATTTGCTTGGGAAACTTTGTTGCTTGTAATTTGAGATCAGTATTCAAGTGTATGCTCTCAAATTCCTCAACCTAAAGCATTGTAATGATCCAATTTAGTAGACACTATTCTTTCCTAATCTGCAGCCTTAAATTATATTCTGCTAATTTACTTGAGTACTAACTTTCTACAAGTATAAATACTTGTAAATTTTGAGCTTAAAGGAGGTCTTTTGATCATTGCTCTTCATCACTACCATAACTTTTCTTTTACTGTGATATGCTATATTCATTGCTCTTCGGCTACTTCTTTGCTTGTTGCAAGCCAAAGAAAAGTTTGGTTTCTTTTATTTCACTCGACTTTTGATTTCTTTTATGAATTTGGTGCTCCACAAACCAGTTAGCTTCCTGAAAGACGCATTATGATTCTTTAACGTGTTGGTTGTTGTTAGAATAGACTAGTCCCTCTCTTTAGTTTTGTATTCTGTAAAACTCTTGGCCACGCCGAGATGCTGAGTGCTATACGACACTCATTGAAATTATGCCAATATAATAACCAGGTACGTCACTTAACCCCTATATGTTGTGCCCCTCGTATGGATCCCTGATTCGCTGTACATTAGAAGTCACCTCTTAGGTCCAACTATTTGGATTTTAGTCATTTAGATATCATGACTTTATACTTAATAGAACTTACTTGCTGTTGAATACTACAAGATGGGATGTTTGAGTTCAATTCAATCACTTAAATATCATGTTTTTTAGGACCTACGCCATTCATGCATGCTTCTGTTACAAATCTGAAGTTTCTATTGTTGTTTTTCTCCTTGACTTGGTTTAACTTGGACATAT
Organism: Nicotiana sylvestris; assembly: GCF_000393655.2. NCBI lineage: Eukaryota > Viridiplantae > Streptophyta > Magnoliopsida > Solanales > Solanaceae > Nicotiana > Nicotiana sylvestris. The sequence goes on along the minus strand of NC_091058.1, from coordinate 189,946,431 downwards.
TCACCTATACATTATGTATTTAGAAGATAATGATTTAACTAATAATAGCAAAAAAAAATTCTTTGGAAAATAGTCCAAGTTGTCTGCTTTCTTGGTGCGTTTGTTGCTTCTGTTTGGTTGCAGGGCCTAGACCTAATAGTTTTGCCCAAAGTTCAACTCTTCACACCTGAGTTTGGGTAACAGGGGGATTAGAAAAGCTCATAAGAGTCTATGAGGAGTCTGCCAAAGTTTGAAGTTCAGTTAATTTCGTAGGCTCTAGTTATAAGCCCTATCCAGATAGCATGTAATAATGGAATGTAATTGTGAAACGGGCTTACTTGAGATAAAGGATATTTCATGCTTGTGTGCTATGTGATTACCTGCTGTTATTTGCTTTCGTTTCTTCTTGAAAACCTGTTAACATGTTAAATTGGATAGCTTTTGCATTTGAGCTTTCTGTGGTCTTGGTCCTCAGTAACAATTTTTACTAGTATGTTGGGCTCACTTTAAAAGATAAAGACCTGTCATTTGTCTTTGACCAAAGCTTCTATGCGTTCACATTTTTCTGTTCCTTTTAATTATTTTGAAATGGGGCGCGACTAGGAATAGCATTTAAGTTTGCAGATTAGGAAAGAAAAGCATTTTAATGATCAATTGATTATATTGTTTGTGTTAAAATACTTTTTGGCTCTCATGTGTATCTAATTTTGAACAGAGGAAAGCGGATCATGAATCTGGAAGGGCGCTCAAGTAAAAATAAAAAAATTAACAAAATGCATTGCAGCTGGATCGCTTGCATCTTTGCGAAACCTAAAGGTTTCGTCATTGAAAACAAATAGAGTTATTAAAGCTCCAAGGTCACTGTCTCTGCATTCTACTTCTACACCAGCACAAACAGTACATGAGCAAGTGCAACAAATGCCACTAAACTCTACACCTTCTGCATCACAAGCAGTGCGTGAACAATTGCAGCATTCCACTGCTACAGGTGGATCACTGCCTTTGCATTCTACTTCTGCACTAGCACAAACAGTACATGAGCAAGTGCAACAAATTCCACTGAACTCTACCTCTCTTGCATCACAAGCAGTACGTAAGCAATTGCAATAACTACCATTGGATTCCACCCCTCGTACTTCACAAACGGTACAAGAACAAGTTGAGGATTCTTCCAATCATGAAACAAACGAGCAATCCGAGGAACAAGACAAGAACATATAGATTTCAATCGTCAAATTCAATAACGTAATGAATTTTGGTGATTATTCTTACTTCATATTAATGTAGGTCCTTCTGCCGAAAAAACGAAAAAGAGGAAAAACTCAGATGAAAAGTGTTCATGGTAGGAAAGAGCGCAAGCAAATTGTGCTAAATGAGAACAATCAACCCATAGGTCCTACTGATGATGATGTAAATGAGTTGGGTAGCTTCCTTGGTATATTGGCAAGGAATGCGACCTTTGTCCTCTTAATGTGTTTAATTGGAGGAAACTTGAGACAAAAGAAGATATGTAGAAATATGTCAAGGTTTGAAATTCGCAATATCCAATAGGTGTATGTGGATATTTCATATTGTTTACACCAACCTAACTGCTCTAAATTTGTAGGAAAAATATGACATTCACGAAGGTGCAAAAAAGTGGGTTTTTCAATCAATTTCAAATGCTTGAAGAAAGTACAAAAACTAGTTATATAAAGACCATTTTGAACCCTATGAGAATGACGAACTTCGAATAGAGAATAGGCCGGTTGATGTTCCGGATTCTCAATTTAGGGAACTTCTTAGATATTGGAGCTCTGATACCTGCGAGGTAAAACTGAATATTGTTCCATGATTTGCTTAGAATGTCTGATTTTTGTTTATATAGAAAGCATGTTCTTAGGCGAGAAATATAGTTGCTCTTCAGCTTAATTATTATGGTTGCATTTTGTGAAGGAAACTCATAATCTGGTTAAATTTTTAACTATGATGTGCTATACTACGCTAGGTACTTTATTTATGGATAACTTGCACACATCTTTTATTTTCATGCCCCAATGCATTAAATTGAGTTGCTAATCCCTTCCTAAATGCAACATGCAACATCTAAACTAGGAAGTAAGAACTGTTCTGATTTTAAACTAGAAGTAGGAACAGTTAAGATGTTTAAACTACTTAATCAAAAAATATAATTAGACAAAGACAAGTTTCCCGCCAATAAAGCATTAACCACATACAGTTACAAGTACTGAGAGACGCAGAGGGTAAGAGATACAACTAGTGATCATGGAATACTCAGTGCAGTGTTAAAAAAAGCGTCTGCTTCCTCGCTTTAAGCGAGAAGCGAAGCGGAGCGATGGGTTGGTCGCTACCCCAACTAAAAGCGGCTCAGGTACAGAAAAGCGACCACTTCTCTCTAAAAAGCGAGAAGCAATGAAGCAGTTGGGAGTGGAAGAAGCGATCGCTTCTTGAATTAAAAGGCCCAAACGAGTCTTTTTCAATTAAAAAACCCAAATCATTGAGTCTTCTATTTTAGACACTTCTTCAGCAGCAAACTAATGTTCTAAACCAGCCTTTTCTTCGTCAAAAACAGCTTTCAGCCTAAACGTCCAAAAAGTGCAGAAATGCTGGCAAATTTTTTTCAGAACCAGAATGTGCATGATAGCACTCTGAGTGTATATTTGACAGTACGTACATGATAGCATCATCTCATCATAGTGTTGGCTAGACACTTACAATGTATATTCGACCGTATCCTCAATGTTTCTTTTTTGTTGTAGAAAATGAAAGAAACCAACACTGAGAATCGCAAAAAGTTGAAATATCTACACACTGCTGGCAAAAAACGTTTTGCTAGAATATACGAGGTTTGATATTTTTTTTCTTATTATTCTTTTAAATATGAACTTGCTATGCATAATCTGAACTATTTTATACCACTTTTTATGTAACCAGGAAAAAAAGAAAGAAACTTCTGAACCTCTATCAAGTAAGGACAAATTTGTGGCTACAAGAAAAAGAAAGCACGATCGAGTATACAAGGCCTGCAGATACTCTTAATAAAATTGTACGAGTTACTAATTTAAAGTTTGTTGATATCATTTGTCTGTTATTAGTTATTGACTCAATTTTATATAATTTCTAATCTAAAATTGACTCAATTTGGTCTTGTAGGCTGAAATGGATAGAATACAATCAACACAATAAACTGAAGATGGCAGTCAATCAGTTGACGCGTTTGCATCCGTCATGGGACCTGATCATCCAGGACGCCTAAGATTGTACGGCCATGGGGTTACCAAGACTTCCTTAAAAAGAAAAGTGGGAGATATTGGAACCTCTTCAAGTTCTACCGATGAGATGCTGCAACAAAAAATAGTGGAAATGGAAGAAAGGATGCAACAAAGAATACATGAAAAGTTCAATAAACAAAAACATGCCATGGAACTATAAGTTGCAGTTAACATCATTTCACAACTTAAGCGTCTCAATCCAGACTTACAGGTTGATCCCAACATGCTAGCTTTCAATGCTCGTTCACCTGGAGATGCTTCCTCTGCATAACAAGCTGATGTGCAACTAATCAATCATTTATCTACTGGGAGTAATAATCGAGGTCAGTATGTACTCTTCTTCTCTTCCTTCTTCTTCTTCTTCTTCTCCTTCTGTTGCTTTTCTGCCACTGCTCTCTCTGATAAGGCTTTTAACCGTGCTAGTTGATGAAATTTCTTATTCTTTTTTTGGTGAAAGTATTACATTATTCTATACAAGTTTGTTGTGGGGCTAAGTGCTCATTTTTTCCTAATTTAATATTATCCAATGTGGCTAAATTTGAGAGCCTTTTAGTTTTCCTGTGTAGCCTGCTGTGGTGTTGGCTAAATTCTTTTATTATAATTTTCAGCCAATGAGGTTAAATTTGAGATCTTTTAGTTTTTCTTGGTGCATGGGCAGAGTGTTTGGTTGTGCAATGGCTTGGAAGTGGAAAGAACACTACAACAACAACATCCCAGTATAATTCCACAAGTGGGTCTATAGAGGGTAATATGTACGCAGACCTTACCCCTACCCCAAGGAGCAGAGAGGCTGTTTCCAGGAGACCCTCGGCTCAAGAGAACAACAAGAGATAATATATTAGTACTATCAATAGACTCATAGTAAATAACATAAAATACATAAAGTATACTTTATTATGAGTCTATTAGAGAGATATATTATCTTGATTACTTTAATTCTTATGAGTCCCCCCAACCTACAACCTTAAGGAAGTGGAAAGAACACTATGTTTTAATATTCTCCAACTTGATTACTTTAATTCTTGTGAAACTAGTTGGCGTGATTAGTAAGTTAATTCCCTTGGGATTCGATTCCGGACTTGTAAATTAGATTATATTTGTAACGACTGCTTAGTCCTTTTTTAAAAGACATAATTGGGTGTGATCAATATATTAGCTCTACCCCAAAACAAAATCTTTATGCTATAAGGGGCCCCTAATTTTTGTCGTTATTTTTTGGGAGCTCTTCTTGTACTTTTCTTCGATAGAACATGAAAGAATGCCTGTTGCACGTTAGTAGTTGCACCCTGGTGGTTGTACAAACTAGTTCAGTAGATCTAATGATCTTTGAACCTTATTCTCTTCCATGGGTGGGTGTATCCTACTTTCAAGCATTTATTTTGCTGTAGCAGTTTGTTGCTAGTATATGGTTGGTACCAAGAACTAGTACTTCAATTATAACCCAAAAAAAGAAAGACAGAAACAAAAGTCCTGGATACATTTCTAGTGTAGTAAAATTTGATTGAGAAGTTGAATATGATATTCAGAGATGATCAGTCTGCTGAAAATATGAAATTGACACAAGTTACATTGAGCTGTTGGAGCATACATACAAACTACATAGCAAGGTAATTTAGTAAGCCATCACAAGTTTACTGTATGACTTGAACATAATCAAACAACACAGGAAATTAAAAACACTAAAATACAACAGCTAGCATTAATGAGGGGAGGCTGCAGCATATATGATGAGATTCAAAGTGCTCACGACTTTATAATTTCAAGGCTCATTTCGCTAGGATCCTTTGCTTGTAATTCAACTTGAATTCCATCTAATTCTCTCTTGAATTTGTCTTTTGAGCTGGCGTACGCCATCTTCATCCTCACCTTTGATGTGTCAGGAGACCAACCCATTCTCTACTTACAAAGTTACAATTAGAGAAAATTCTACTATACCCATTTTTATTTAATGACTTTATTTATTCTCTTTTGTAGGTGGAGCAACTGAAGAAAGGGAAGATGGAGAATGTGGAGAAACTGAAGAAAGGGAAGATGGAGATAGTGAAGATCTAGACATTACTTAAGAAGAACTTTGAGTTATTGTCGATATTCTTGGAGTCTTTTGTTATAACATTTGAAACTTTAACTTTTGAAGTGTTGAACTGTAAAACTTATATAATTGGGTTAAAACATTTTGCTATTATCGTTATTCCTAGCTTATTGGATATGAAAGATTATGAAGTGTTTTATCTTTTTATTTATATAATTTTCAGGTTATAATTACAAATTTTTTCAGGTAGTAATGTCAATTAAACGTTTAAAATAGCCTAATAGAACCGTTGCAATAAGCACAAATGTCGTTGACATATACATTCTAAACCGTTCCGATAGGTCTTGCAAACCGTTCCATAAAGTGTGACAAACCGATGAAATTGGCAGTTGAAACTAATGAAATAGAAACAAAATCGTTACGGTAGCGCAATGAAACCGTTACAATAATTGTAAATAAACGTTGCAATAGCATACATAACCGTTGCAATAAACTATATTGTAACAGTTTCCAACCATTGTAGTAAATAATATGGTAACAGTTTACAACCGTTGCATAAACTATATGGTAACGGTTTTCAACCGTTGTAGTTGAAATGAACACTCGTTGCTTCAGACAAAAGAAAAACCGTTGCGATAGCTTGATCTATAGCAACGGTGCGGTCAACTGTTGCCAAAACCGTTGTTGTAGACCTATTGGCACGCGAGCGGATGTCACGATCGCTGAACCGTTCCAATACAGCTATGGCAACGGTTGGCCTATCAATTGCAACGGTTTACCTGCCATTGCCATAGGCCTATTTTCTAGTAGTGGGTTCATCAAGATAAGTAATAGTAATGCTGTATAAGTAAAGTAATGAGAGAAAACGATAATGAGTGTTGATTTATGAGAAAAAATCAAAATGCTTTGATAAATTGCATAACTGTTTGAACATTGAAGGTTTTATTGCGGAAATTGAAAAATGTGAAAAGAAAATCATTTAGTAAATAAAATAGTGAATGATGTTTGTTTTAGCCTTGCTACCCCGTTGCTTGTCGGGCTTTGGTTGTCCTGATGGTCCAATTGTTGAGGTGTTCCCCTCTACTCACAGCCTGTATGGAAGGGCCTTCTTCCCCTCCTCCTCGAGAACAACACAACAATCCATGTCATTGTCTTCTAGGAACAAATTCTTCACTGCTGCAAGTCCTTCTTCTTCTTCGTCTGACCCATAAACGATGTCAGCCTATTGGAAAGTTTTCTCTAGACGCGGTATTAGCTACTCTAGCTTATAATAAGTGCCACACCATGGTGGCGACCAATTGTTGAATTCTTCCCAGGTGTAATCATATCCCAAACCGAAGGTAGTGCTATGTTTCTTGAGTTTTATGGGCTTAGTGATTCCTTGGTGGTTCTTGCCGAGCCCCTTGCCAAGTTATTACCCACTACAATTCAGTATACTCTCAATTTTCTTATCCTACCATTTGTCCTTGTCAACAGCATTTACCCGTTCAATGTGATGGTAAGTCTCTCCTCCCAGCTTCCTTCTTCCCTCGATCGCCGGAATAGTCTGACGACTGTATATGGGGTTGCTACCATCGTCATGAATGATCACTTCCTGGTTATTCCATTTGAATTTTACTTCCTGGTGCAGCGTTGATTCTACGGTCCCAGCAGCATGAATCTATAGCCGTCCCAATAGTAAGTTGTAAGATGCTGGCACATCTATCACCTAGAAATCGACATCGAACCATGTTGGTCCCATCTGCAAGCATAGAATAATCTCTCCAATGGTAGACCTCTGGGTACCATCGAAGGCTTTCATATTGATAGCTCCGTCTTTTATCTCATGTAGTCCTTTACCCAACTTCTTGAATGTTACCAGTGAACAAATTTTGAGATTGTAACCTCCATCGATTAGGATTTTGGTGATGAAATAGTCCTCACATTGCATAGTGATGTACAGTGCCTTATTGTGCCCCAACCTTTCAGGTGGCAGCTCGTCCTCATTAAAGGTGATCTTATGGCTCTCAAGTACTTGTCCTATCATGTTAGCCATTTCCCCGCCAGTGATGTTGCTTGGTACGTATACTTCACTCAGCACCTTTAACAGAGCATTCTTGTGTGCCTAAGAATTTTGTAGCAAAACAAGAATGGAGATTTGCACTGGTGTTTTGTTCAACTGGTCGATGACCGAGTATTCCTTGGCCTGTATCTTTCTACAGAGGTCATCTAGACCTATCTCAATGATGGGTGGCCGATTGGAGGCCTGCTTGCTTGACTCAGCTAGATGGCCGGGGGTATAGACTCTACCGGTTCTTGTCATGCTCTGTGCTGCAATAGTCTATTCGAACCTGACCTTGCCTTTCCTCCTCGCCTTGGCTGTATAGTACCAGGGTACAGCCTTTGTATGGAAGGTGTCATGGTCGACATCGCCACTAGGATCGGCGTGGCTACCCTTACTCCGAACGGAGCGTGTGCTTTGGGTGGCAAAACTGTAACCTCAAATGGTGCGGGTGCATTTGTTGGAGACACGAATTCAACCTCAATTGGTGCTGGTGTTTTTGCAGATGACGTTGCTTCAAACTCAAGTGGCACATACATATTCACCTCAGCGTCCTCAAATGGTTGAATCTGGACTATGATCGGATTAAGGGTAACTATTGGCTTCTTTGGGTCATCACCTTCTGCGATCAACCCGATGGATCTCTCGGTTCCCAATCATTTTCTATTTTGATCATGTGGATACCTCCACCTTTATGGTCTGGCAGAGGGTTGTAACGGACATTTGGAGCAGGTTCCTTTGCCACAATAATCTTGTTATCATTTAAAGGCTGGATCTTGTCTTTCAAGGAATGGCATTCATCAATGATGTGCCCTTTCATGCGAGAGTGGTATGCACAGGATTGTTTGGGTTAACCCACCGAGAAGGGTTCTCAGGGGTTGCAGCAGGGATGGAGGTGACATAACCAGCGACTTTGAGTCTCCCAAACAACTGTTCAATAGGTTCAGCAATGACTGTATATTGTTTTGGAGGTCTGCGATCGAAATTTGGCCGAGGTCTAGGGAAGTTTTGGCGTGTAGGAGGTGATTGATAGTGGTATGGCTAAGAATTATAGGTTTGGTAGACATGTGCAGGTTGGGAGTATCTGGGTGAAGTAGGTTGATATGTAGGAGGTGGAGGTGACTGATAAGTTGGTGGTGGAGCTTGGTATGAGGGTGAGGGTGCTTGGTAGTTCGGAGTTGGCTGATATGTGAGTGGAGGTTTTGGCTAAGTTTGGTATTTGATGGGAGATTTGGTCCGCTGTGCAACCATTACGGCCCCCACGTCCCTTTTCTTGGACACACCACCGGAATGTAAAGCCTTATTGGTAGCTTGCAAGGCCTCGAAGTTTGTAACCTTACCACTTTTGATACCTTCTTCAATTCTTTCACCCAATTTGATAATGTCGGAGAATTTGTGGTTCTCAATCATCATCAGCCGCTCATAGTTGTCACGCCCACTTTTTCCTCACGGAAGCGGGTTCATGACATTTGGGAGGACAACTCGTTCCCTTTCGAGAATTGGGTTTGGATTGAAGAGTCACCACCTAATGATTTGAGTGCATTAGGGCACTAGGAAGAATTTGATTTAGGAAATCAGAGATTGGGTAATGGCTTAAAATTATCCCGAGGGGAAGGTGTTAGGCACCCCTCAGGATCCACTAATATGGTTCTCGGTCAGGCTACGGTTGTGACTTTAAGTACAAATAACATGAAGGCGAGTAAGACTTCAAATAAGAGGGGATTTACACATAAGGGTTAAAAATAGGTGAAATTAAAAGAAAACAAAAGAAAAGTTGAATTTTGAGAAAATAGTTTGAAAGTAAACAATGAAATAAACAAGTAAAGGAAAAGGGGGTCCTAGGATTATAAATAATATAGATCACCCCACACAACCTACGGTAATCACTTCTTAATGAGGGGATACACGAGATGTTATCGCGTGGTCATCATATCTATATCTAACCTTCCCACCCCATTAAGGTATTAAAGCGCGGATTGGTCTCGGTTACTTATTGCATGCTATTACCCGTCCCATTCCTATCAGTCCCGGAGGAACTTAGGACTACTAATCTTAAAGGGAAGGGGTATTAGGCTTTGTAGTTTCAAAGGCAAAATTCTAAGGCGATAAACAAAACACACATGTGGCAAGTTTGGGGAGAAATCATATAAACAAATAAGGCTCAACAGACCTCCTTAAAACCAAAGAAAAACACATAGTTTAGCATGTCTTGCACATACTTCTTAGGGTCTGATTAAAACTTAAAAGGTTGAGGCAAACTGATTTATTACATATTTCAGATAAGAAATCTGAATCAGGCCTGCCTGCTGGTTGTAGTTAATAAGAATATGACAAGTTTACCTTATGGTTTGCCTAAGTGTTAGACGAAGACCTATTGGCATGCTATCTACTCATTTCAAAAATTAAGAGGTAAATGGATTACAGATAGCTTAGAATAATACAAGTTTTGCAATCGATAATGCATTACTACTGACAGTTTAAACTTACAAGCGAGTGAAGCAATTCAGATTTGATTAGAACCCTTATAAGCATGCTTTCTATGTGTTTGTTAACTTAAAACACGTTATCTAGGTGCTGCATTTTATTACGAACGCGATATCTGATTTCACTGGTTGTTAAAACCTATAACATGTTTGCCTAATGAGAGGCGAGTATGCAAGCATCAGAAAGGACTTATATGCATATTATCTACATGCATGTGCATCCTATAGGCATGGTATCTATATACGAATGCAAAGATTCTTATAATCATGGTATCTAAATGGGAATGTAGAAGTTCTTATAGTCAAGTTATCTACATGAATGCAGAAATTCATAAAGACAGGTTATACAAGTTATCTATGTGAATGCAGAAATTAATAAGCCTATAGGCAAGTTATCTATGTGAATGCAGAAATCAGAAATTTCTATGAGCAGGATATCTACATGAATGCAGAAATGCAGAAACTATTGGCAAGGTATCTATATAAATGCAGAAATGTAGAAAACCCTATGAGCAGGACATCTACATGAATGCGGAAGTGCAGAAATTATGGGCAGGGTATCTGTATAAATGCAGAAGCGCAAAAACTATAGGCAGGGTATCTGTATAAATGCAGAAGTGTAGAAAACCCTATGAGCAGGACATCTACCCCTTGCATGCATGGCTACCCCTCCCTTTTCACTAATCACCCCAAAAGTTTATTACAAAGTTATTACAATCCAAAAATAAAATAGAGAAAATACATTAGAAAATTGAAATTTACAACCAAGAAGAGCCTGATTCAGACTTCCTGTCTGAAGTATGAATTAAACCAACTCCCAATATCAAGACCCAAAGCATTTATATCATTTGGATGCGTCAAAATTCCCTAAGAGCTTCATATGGGCTCCGGGCAGTGCTCACATCCAAGTGCATTGCAGGATTAAGTCATAGTGCTGTGTGGAAGGGCCAGCCCTCAAGTGTCCAAGTTCAGAGGGAACTCAAGGTCCCAAGGCAAGGCTCACAGGAGGGGGCAGAACAAAAAGCTAAGAATGAGTGCAAGTGCAGAGTTTTGAGAGAGGGGAAAGGGGAAGTGGCAAAGAGGCAAGGACAGGCTAGTGGTCATACCCAGCAATGAGAAATGCTGGCACACCCCACAAGCCTGTTAGAACATATTGTTTTAGAGGTTAGGATCCCCTAAGGGATCAAGCTCGAACCATAAACAATAACTTGCATATTTCCATATTTTAAATTATAACTCAAAGCATATAATGGGAAACAGAGGCAGGGATTCACAGCAGAAACAGGCAAAATAAATCAACAAGCTAGTTAAATATTCAACTTTGCAGAAGTAGTAAAGTGGACATGGATACAAAAAGCTGTAAATAAACACATTGTGATAATGCTGAAACTTAAATTAGGACATACCAGTTTCAATGAAAGCAAACAAAGAAAAACAGTAGGTCTTGCAGACAGGCCACAATGCAGACAAGAAGAGAATGTTATTGTAAGAGAGTATGAGTTCAGAAGGATTCTGATGTCTAGTGTGTGAAAGAGGGTTGTGCCTTTTATAGTGTAGAAATCAGGCAGAAATAAGGTAAGAAAATAGTTAAAGAATTGATTGTCAATCAATTACACAAGGCTTCCCTTAATTAAGGGATTCGGATTCAAACGGGTAAAACCATTTAAGGAAAGGAATTAATCAAACACTTTATACAAAGTAGGTAATTAGGGATGAATACATAAAAGTCATTTAAGGACAGGGTGTTGATAATACATGGTTTGTGAAAATAAGGTAAGAAGATCAATTAACAACCAATAAATTAGAGGGTCTGAGACTTTGTTATGAATGAACCAGGTCAGAAAGATGGGGAAGGTTTTAACTTAAGGGAAATCAGCAAACAATGGAAGGAAATCAATCAGACCAAAATTAGAGGGAAGTATGAACTAATCACAAAATTTGAAAGTCAATTTAGAGGGAGGTTCATCATATATAAGGAGCATGTGAGCATGAAAGAAAATTGTCATGCCATTATAAAATCAGTAGAAAATTCAGTATAGAAGAGTTTAGTAAAAGAGTCAGAATCATATGCAAACAAGGAAGTCCAGACTTAGTTCAAAGACTCAAAGTCAGTCTGAAAGAATTAGGGATCTTTTGAAATAAAAACCCTAGCTAGGGCAAATCACAAAGCAAAGATGAGAGGGCAAGCAATTGAATCGAAACATGTTTAGAAGTTTCAGAAAAGAACTAAAACTTCTTCATGCTTCTTTCAACAACAGAACTAATGAGAAAACATGATAGCAAAGTAACATGCAAACACAATAGAAGAATTCAAATAACATAATGGAAAATACTGATAAGAACAGTAGAAGAAGCATGCTAGAAGAAACCTAAATAGGGCTCAGCAGAAGGCAAATAAAGAAACTGAAGAACTTAGTAGGAAAATACAGTAAAAGAACACAAGGACACCAGAAAAGTACAGCAGAAAAACGTATAGGAAAACACAGTAAGATAAACATATAAGAAAATGGTAAAAAATACAAGATCACAGTAAAAACAAATACACATAAAGGAAAAAGAAAGTCAGAAAATACTTAAACATTTTCTCAAAAAACCCTAGATCGGAAAAGAAACGGTTTTGAAAGTAATTTTTTGAAAGAAAAGTTAGGGAAATCATTTGAAAACTCAAGGAGAGCATAGATACACAACAGATCTAAAGAAATCGGAGAAAACCTCGAAGGGATGGGGTTTCAGAAGAACCCTAGAGACGAGAAAGGCTTTGAAAGGTCACCGATCTGAGTCGGAGAGGTCAAAATCAGGCTCAAACCACCATGGAATGCCGGAACAGAGCCGGAGAGGTCCATGGAACCTTGAATCGGCAGAGGACTGGGTGAAAATCTTCGAGGTCAGACCTCGAATCTTCAATTATCAAGTGTATAAGAGCAAAGGGAGGTGAGTATAGGGCTCCCATGGCCTGAGAAGCCGTGGATTCAAGTGGTTTCAAGGTTGAGGACGGTGAGAGGTGGCTAGGGTTAGGGAATATTCGAGAGAGTTTGAGAGAGGGGAGGGGTTTCAGGGGCGACGAGTTAGGTGAAATGAATTAGGGTTGGGGGGTGTTTGTGAATTAAAAAGGAAAGGGGGAATTGTGGTCGTTGATCAAAATGATCAACGACCTAGATCAAAAGGTTTTTAAAGGCCGGACTGGTAAAATAAACAGGTTAGGGGAGGGTTAATTGAAACTGGGTCGGTCCATTTGGGGTTTGAAATTGGGTTAATTGGCGAGGCTGATTTGGCTAGAATCGAAATAGTTAGGGCTAAATTTTAAATAGCCACTTTTCCCTTATTATTTTATAAAAAAGTAAAGTGATTTTTAGAAACAAATTAAAGGTACCAAATTAACTAATAATGTACAAAATATTAAATTAGAAATACTGGAATCAATTTTGTAATTATAAACGCAATTAAATCTTAAAATAGGCTAATATTGCAATTAAGTGCAATTTAGCTTTAAAAATACCAAATAAATTTATAAAAATGTGCAAAAAATTACTTTAGCTCTATTTTGGTATAAATATGAGAATAAAATAAGTTAATCACCAAAATGATAATTCGAGGAACAATTATTGGTTTTTGTATTGTTAAAATAGGGCAATAAATTGATTTAAAATATCTTTTTTAAAAATTAGAAAAAATACTAAAATACTTGGACATACTTATATATGCATATACCTGCTATTTTGAAAGTATTTAATATATAAAAATATACAGGGAAAAATTGGGTATCAACAGCTGCCCCTCTTTAGACGGGAGGGATGAAAGAGTTATCGGGTAAAGATATGATGGCCAATTTTGACCGAACGGAATGGTTTGAAGAATTTGACTGAGTTCTGGCTCCTGAGCTACCTACATATCCTTGGTCTTACAAGAATCAGACCATATGTAGTTCAGGATCCGTCGGCGGAATATGACGATGGAGGTTTTGCAAGAACGAACGCAATGTTTAGGTTGGGCTAGATGGTTAAGGCCTAATGGGGCTGCGGGAACTGGAGCGGGATCGCCCTGAGACGACCGTTTGCTCTCTAGTTTACCTACAAATGAACCATATGTTGTGCGGAAATTTAAACATGATGCAAGTTCCCGCTGGACCATGAAATGCTGTCTTTGGACGGTTAGGATGATGTCCTCAGACCATGACGTCCTAGGCCATGAAGCGTATGATAAGGATTATCAGGCCATGAAATAGTGCTCTCGGGCTATGAGAATGATTCCTCCGAACAATGATGCCTTTGAATAATGATATGCAAAAGATAAAAGGGGTCCTCAGGCCATGGCATGGCATTCTCGGGCTATGAAAAGGGTTCCTCCGAACAATGACGCCTTCGGATGATTTGGCGATCTTTCATCCTATGAGATGTAGTAGGTGGTGATCTTTCAGCCAATGCAAGATGTAAAAAAGTGGTGATCTTTCAGCCATGCAATAAGTAAATGAATGACGATCTTTCAGCCATGCAAGATGTAAATAAAGTGGCGATCTTTCAGCCGATGTAAGATGTAAAAGAAGTGGCGATCTTTCAGCCATGCAAGATGGAGGTAGAGCTTAACCTCAGAAGGTATAATGGTAGCCTTATACAATGCAGAGAATGAAGATGGAAGTAGAGCTTAACTTCAGAAGGCAGAATGGTAGCCTTTTGCAATACAGAGAATGCAGATGGAGGTAGAGCTTAACCTCGAAAGGCAGAATGGTAGCCTTATGCAATGCAGAGAATGCAGATGGAGACAGAGCTTAGAATGGTAGCCTTATGCAATGCAAATAATGCAAATTGAGGTAGAGCTTAATTTCGTAAGGCAGAATGGTAGCCTTATGCAATGTAGAGAATGCAGATGGAGACAGAGCTTAGTCTCGGAAGGCAGAATGGTAGCCTTATGCAATGCAGAGAATGCTGATGGAGACAGAGCTTAATCTAGGAAGGCAGAATGGTAGCCTTATGCAATGCAGAGAATGCAGATGGAGACAGATCTTAGTCTTGGAAGGCAAAATGGTAGCCTTATGCAGGAAGTAAAATGGCAAATGGCAATAAAGTTTTCTTAGTTGATAGCGGATTACGGTATCACGATTGCTGGGGATATTGTGCCTGTTGAGGATATTGTTGTGCAGATAGCAGTTGCGAGTGAGTGCAACGGTTCGGAGAGTTGTATTCTTGAAATTTGTGAGTGAGCATATAGTATATTTGATGATTTTGCAACTCAAGTGCCTACATCCAAAGAAAAATCGTGACTTTGTAAAAGGGGGAAAAGTTAGTTCGTATCCCTGCTGGCTTTGCTTGACCTTCTCGGCTTTGATCTGGCGATACTGTATGTATCATTGGGGTAGCGTTGCTAATCAAGGCAATTTTAGTAATAAATATGCATGATTTAGTAAAAGCATAACATAGGTACATAATTAATAATAGTTCTCTTTAGATAAACCGACGACTGGGATGTGGTTCAAGACATTGCAACTTCTCTTGCTCCGGAATTTTGAGGGTCCTCCTCAAAATTCTACCCCAGTTTATTGGGTTGTTGCTTCTAACGGATGTTAATGATAAATGGCTGGAATCGACTTCGAAATTTTGAGGGTCCTCTTCAAAATTCTGCCCCAGTTTCCAATAGCAGGGGAAATGGAAATTTTATTGAATTGTGACCAAACCCATAGGGCTACCTACGTATCCCTTCTTAAATGGGAATCAGGTCAGGCGTAGTTCAAATTACATCATATAAGGAAAGCATAAAGATTAAACATAGTATCGCTTGACTACGTCTGAATTGATTGGCTTTGGCCAGACTTCTCTGTCCATTTCTGCGAGTATGAGGGGTCCTCCTGTTAGAACCCGGTGAACCATGTACGGACCCTGCTAGTTGGGAGAGAATTTCCCTTTGGCTTCATCTAGATGTGGAAAGTTTTTCTTTAACACCAACTGCCCCGGTGTGAACTGTCTCGGCTCGACTTTTCTGTTGAAGGCTCTAGACATTCTGTTATGATAGAGCTGACCGTGGCAAACTGCATTCATTTTCTTTCCTTCTATAAGATCTAGTTTCTCGTAACGAATCTTCACCCACTCTGCGTCGTCGAGCTCTGCTTCCTATATGATCCTTAAGGAAGGGGGAATAAAATACAAAATGAAAAATGAGTAAAAGAAATAAAAAGAACAAAAAAGGGGGAATAAATAAAGAGGGTTGCTCATAATTGGGCCATTTCAATTAAATTCACCCAGCCCAAAGAAAAAATCAAACCAAACACACCCTAGAAACCGGCCCAAACCCGTCCCTCTACCCGGTCCGCCCCTCTTGCCCTCGAAACGACGTCGTTTCGTTCCCAATTGATCCGGACCATCGTGGTTATCAGATCTAACGACTAGGTTTTCCACCTTATTATATAAATGTCCGAAAATAACCCACCCCTCTCAGACCCCCCCTCATCCATCTCTAACCTAAACCTAGTCCAAATAACATCAAATTCACACCAGGCGTTCACCTCCCTCCCTACATCACGAATCCATGCCCATTTCACCTCGAATGTTCCCCGTTTGTTTCGAATCTTCAATCGAAGTCTGACCAAAACCCTAATTGCTCCAATCCCTACCAAATCAATACCATACGGTCCCTGGGGTTCCCTCGTGATGAATTCAAGGTTGACGGCGTTCAAATCTTTTTGGAATTGGCCGATTTGTAAATCTGAAATGGCCAGTAAGTTCCCTGCTATTGTTTTCCCTTTTTCTTTTCTTTTTGGTAATATTCTAGTTTTATTTTGTTAATAATAAATGATAATCTAAAAATCAACAGAATCTTCTTTAATTTTGTTTTTACTCGTTCCATACCCATCTGATTTTGGTTTAGCTTTTAGTTTAGTTCGTCGATTTGTTTAAACTTGTTAATTGATTTAGTAAATTTGTTTGAATGCATTTAGAGATTCATTTAGTTTATGTTCTGTTTGCATGATGTGTGTTTTTGTGTTTTGATAGTTTAAATCTGTTAATCTTGATTGTGTAGTTTAAGCTTAGTTTAGTTAAATGTAGTTAGATAATATTTGGGTATAGCTATGTTAGTTTTTTTTTACTTTGATGGTTAAGAGTTAATTTGGATTTGTTCCTCAATAACTGGTAAATCAAGCATATGGACTTGTTTGGTTATAGCTGCGATTTCAGTATAAGTTCAGGGGCAGTTTAGGTAATTGAAATTGGACATGAAAGTTGTAAGTTAGAATAGAAGGCCCTAGAATCTTCTAGAATAGGGTCAAGTGTAGGTTTTCAGTAATTGTAAGGTGCTAACTTGAGTCACAAGCTAAGAAATAAGGGACCAATTGAATAAATAGATAGGGACTGACATAGAAAATAGAAAATAAGGGCTGCCCTGAGCTCTGCCTATAAAAGGCATGCCTAAGTGCCTTAATGAAGGAAGGTTTTTGGCACCCCAAAAATTCTCCAAAATTCCCCCCAAAAATCATTCTGCAGATCTGAGCTTCAGAATTTGAATTTCAAATCAAAAAAAATTCAAACTCTGAACTCTTATAGCCCAAATCCCCTTTTAGATTTCAGATTCTGCCAAAAATCCAAAAACAAACACAAAAGCAATAGAAAAGTCCAAAAAAAAAACAAAAAAAAACTACTGTTACATTAGTTTCCTTAAGTCATTTTCAAAGTTCAGCACTTAATTCGAGTTTCTAGCTCAATTAGGATCCAAAATTGCTTGAATTCCTTTGTTTCTATTTGGTATTTGAGGTCTGAAGGTAATTTGGGTCAGCTGGGCATTGAATATGATTAAATCAAGTTGATTATTGTAATCTGTTAAGTGTGTGGGTATGCTGGATTCATTTTCTGGTTGTTTGATATAGTTTTGGGTTAATTTGTTGATTCTGCTTGGTCTTCAATTCATTTTTGAACTGCTGAATCCTTTCTGGGCTGTTGTACTCGTTCATTGACTGCTGCTGGGTTATCACTGGTTCCCTGGAACTGATACTGTTGCTAGCTTCTCCTTCTTCCTTTGATCTTCTGATTTCCAGGTACACATTTTTGAACTTGTTCCGATGTATCATCCCCTGTTGACAACATAAAATGAAATTGAAGCAAATTCTCTATTGTAGATCTGTTAGCTTGTTATGTTTGAGATAGTTTGTCATGATTTGGTGGTTGTACACTGTTATCAAATTCGAAATGTATAATTGAACTGACTGGTTATGTATTAATGGGACTGTAAACTGTTATGTCTCAGATTCATGTGAGTTTATTTTTTTTGAGTTAATTACTAGTTGTAGTTAGTCCCCTATTAGTTGATGCATACACCTGTTAAGTACTAGTTGTAATTAATTTCATAGAATAATTCCATACTAGTTGTAATTAATTCCCTATTAGCTGGTTCATGTCCCTGTATTAACAGACGGTTCAGTACGAGATAGAACTTCTACAAGTTATTTTCATATTCTCAATCTGTAATTAAGTAGAATCATAGTCATATATGAATACGTTGGTTTAAATATTGGATTTAAGTTCGAGTCTCAGCATGTTGATTCATAAGTAAGGAAACAACTATCCAATCCCACTAGGATTCTGAAATTGACGATAAGTCTCCAGTTTTGTTTTCTAAAAATCGAATTGTTGCTTTATATTCCTGGACGGTTTTGAATGTCAAATAGTGTATTATAGATGTTAATCCAACGATGTGAAAGGACTGTGGTCTGGTGATCATTTGAATTCAATTTCGTTTCATAATTAGTATTGTGGCCTGTTTCAACTTGAGCCATATTTCTGGGCTCACTTTGGCCCAGTGGCGTGAAGCCCTGCCAGAATAGCGCAAGACTCATTGCTGATCACTTAATTGCTAATAACTGAAAGCTGGCGTATGTTTGGGCCCTGAAGCTCGAGCTTCTTGTGAATCAGACTGGGGCCCAACAGACTGAAACCCCATTGGGCTGCTGAATCATAGCCCTAAGGTTTGGGCCTCTTTGAATGCTTCTAGTGATAATTGATTGGTTAACTAATAAATTAGGGCCTTTAGAGACAAATAAAAATAGAAGAATATAGTTGCTTTTAGGTTGATTTTTTTATAAAATGAGACGAGCCTCGCCCAATGAAATATAAAATTGCGGGGCCCTCAGTAAAAGCTAAAAATATTTAGAAATTCGGGACGGGCCGTTAAGCGAATTTCACGGCCTTCCTCAAAATAAATATGCGTTAGATTCTTTAGGCATGATTTTAATAAAATTATCTTCTTAAACTCGGGTGCGCATTGATGTCACCCAAATCCAAATCTCAATGAAGTCGAAATGTGTTAACAACCACGGGTGCATTGATTACGACGTGGTTCGAGACGCATTTTCGCGACATTGCAATTCTTTTAAAATAATAACAAAAGTGGTTTACGAACAAAAAGAACATAAGCTAGAATGTATTTAAATCAGATAAAATCAAATACAACAGTTAAGCAACCGTGCTAAAACCACAGAACCCGGGAATGCCTAACACCTTCTCCTGGGTTAACAGAATTCCTTATCCGGATTTCTGGTTCGCAGACTGTGATACAGAGTCATATTTTTCCTCAGCTCGGGATTCAACTGGTGACTTGGGACACCATTAATCTCCCAAGTGGCGACTCTGAATAATTAATAATTAAATCCCGTTCCGATTGTCCTTTAAGTGGAAAAACTCCTTTACGCCCTCGCGAGCGTAGGTGAAAAAGGAGGTGTGACACCAGGTGTACCCATATCCCAGACCGAAATTAGTGCCATGTTTCTTCAGTTTGATAGGCTTGGCGATTCCTTGGAGGTTCTTGCCAAGTCCCTTGCCAGGTTCATATCCGTTCTAGTTCAATATGCTTTCAATTTTGTTGCCCCACCATTTGTCTTTGTCAACGGCGTTGACTCGCTCGATGTGGTGATAGGTTTCCCTGCCTATCTTTCTCCTTCCTTCGATCGCTGAGATGGTTTGGTGACTGTATATGGGATTGCTACCGACGCCGTGAATGATCACCTCTTGGTGGTTCCATTTAGATTTCATCGGTTAATGCAGTGTTGATGCTACAACCTCAGCGGCATGAATCCACGGCCGTTCCAATAGCAGATTGTAGGATGTCGGCACATCTATTACTTGGAAATCAGCATCGAACCAAGTAGGCCCCATTTGCAAACACAAACTGATTTCCCTAATGGTGGATCTTTGGGAATCGTCGAAAGCTTTGATGTTGATGGCCCCATCCTTGATCTCATGCAGACCCTTTCCCAATGTTCTGAGTGTTACCAACAGACAAATATTGAGGCTGGACCCTCCATAAATCAGGACCCTACTGATAAAATAATCTTCGCATTTCACGGTGATGTGCAACGCTTTGTTGTGACTCAACCCTTCTGGTGGCAGCTCATCTTCATGAAAAGTGATCTCGTGACTTTCCAATACCTGCCCCACCATGTTTGCCATTTCTCCTCCGGTGATGTTGGTTGGTACATATGCCTCGCTCAAGACCTTCAACAAAGCATTCTTATGTACGTCAGAACTTTGCAGCAAAGCTAGGATAGAAATCTGTGCTGGTGTTTGCTTCAGCTGATCAATGACTAAGTATTCCTTGGCTTGTGTCTTTCTCTAGAGATCGTCGGGCCCGGTTTTAGTGATGGTCGGCTGACCAGAGGCCTGCTTACTCGACTCAGCTAAATGCTCCTGAGTATAAACCCTTCCGGTTCTTGTCATACCCTGTGCCGCAATGGCTTCCCCGAACTTGACCTTCCCTTTTCTTCTCACCTCGGCTGGGTAATCCCAAGGTATGGCATTTGTATGGAATTGTATTACGACCGATATTGCTACTGGAATGGGTGCCTTTACTCCGAACGGAGCATGTATTTTGGAGTATAAAACCGCAACTTCAAACAGTGTGGGTGCGTTTGCTGGGGATCCAAACTCGACCTCAATTGGTGTTGGCGCTTCAAACTCAAGTGGTGCAAACATTTTTACCTAGGCATACCCAGAAGGCTGAGTCTGGACTACAATCGGATTAAGGGTAACTATTGGCTTTTTTGGTTCGTCACCTTCTGTGATTAAATCGATCGATCCTTTGGGATCCCAATCATCCTCTATTTCAATCATGTGAACACCTCCACCCTTATGGTCTGGCAGAGGGTTGTTGCGGACATTCAGAGTAGGCTTCTTTGCCATAATGATCTTGTTATCAATCAAAGTCTGGATCCTATCTTTCAGAGAGCGCCATTCATCAATGGTTTGCCCTTTCATGCCGGAATGGTATGCATAATATTTATTCGGATTAACCTACTGAGAAGGGTTTTCAGGGGTTATAGCAGGGATAGGGGTGACGTAACCGGCAACTTTAAGCCTTTCATACAGCTGATCAATCGGTTCAGCAATGGCGATATACTGTTTGGGGGGTCTACGGTCGAAATTTGGTCGAGGTCTAGGAAAATTTTGATGTGTGGGAGGTGATTGATAGTGGAATGGCTGAGCATTGTAGGCTTGGTAGACATGTGTGGGTTGGGAATATCTGGGTAAGGTAGGTTGATATGTAGGAGGTGGGGGTGATTGGTAAATAGGTGGTGGAGTTTAGTAAGAGGGTGAGGGTGTTTGGTAATTCAGGGTAGGCTAATATGTAAGTGGAGGTATCAAATAGGCTTGGTATTTGATGGGGATTTGGTTTTTTGTGCAACTATTACGGCACCTACGTCCCTTTTCTTGGACGTACCACCAGACTGTAAAGCCTTATTAGTAGCTTGCAAAGCTTCAAAGTTCGTAACCATACCACTTTTGATGCCTTCCTCGATCCTTTCCCCTAGCTTGATGATGTCGGAAAATTTCTGGCTCTCTGTCAACATCAGCCTTTCATAGTATTGCGGGTCCTGAGCCCGGACGAAAAACTTGTTCATTTGTTCTTCCTCTAAAGCAGGTCTGATCTTAGCAGCTTCTGATCTCCAACGAGTGGCATACTCGCGGAATGTTTTCGTGGGCTTCTTCTTTAGGTTCTGAATGAAGACACATCTGGTGCATTTTCTGTATTGAACCTGAATCTGTCCATAAATTAGGATGCCATACTCACCCAGTTTGACCATTTCTTCGGGTCTTGGCTAATGTACCAAGACAGAGCATCTCCTCTCAAACTTCTCATGAAAAGCTTCATGCGAATCCTTTCGTCTTTCCCTACTCCGACCAGCTTGTCGCTGTATGTTCTCAAGTGAACTCTCGAATCCCCTGTACCATCAAACATCTCGAATTTAGGAGGTTTGTACCCCTCGGGCAGTTCGACATCCGATTGTATGCAAAGATCTTCGTAGTTCAACCCTTCAATCCCCTTGCTTCCTTCGACACCCTGAATTCGACTAGTCAATTTCTTGAGTTTCGCAGCCAGATTCCTGATTAGTAAGTCTTTATCATCAGATTCGGGTGTGCTTGAGACAGGTTGGGTGGAGTATGGCATGGTTTCCACATAGATGGGGGTGTTAGGGTAGGCGTGGAAATGATCATTTGTGGAATTTAGAGGTTCTGGGATGAGCAGTGGAGTATTGCTGGATGTATGGCATGTATTGCAGTGGTGGTGAGGAGCGGGATGGTTTTGTGGTTTTGGGATGTTTTGTGGAGGCGTAGGGTTCTGAGCGTTTGGAAAATTGATATCTGGAGTGGTGAGGGAAAATGACAAGTTTGCCAAATTTCGAACCTGATCAAGTTCCTCCTGAAATGTCAACAGTTTCTGCTCGAGTTGGGACGCACTTTCTTTGGAGACCTGAGCACCATGAGTGACCTCTACCCGTTCAGTTGAGTTTTCTTTTCTGGTGTTGTTCAAATCTTCCATCTTTCCTTTGTTCCTATTTCTGATAGGACTAGGAAGAGGAGTGGGTGAAGGGCCCTTTGATCTTGTGGAATATGATGACGATGCCAGAATGCACAAACTAGCCTTTGGGGGGGGGGGAATAAATAATACAAAGTTAAAAACAAAAAAGGTAACAAGTCAGTGATGATTATAAGAAAATGTTGCGATATTTAAACACATAGTGCCAGAATGTAAATCGTGTCCTAATTTGGGAACCTCTTTGTGCCCGATGTAGGCCTAGCGACAAGTTGATTTGGAGAACTTAGAATGCTAAATGTCTTATTTTATTGATAAAAAGTAGACGAGTCCCAAATAGACACTAAATAACAAGGAATAAAATGTCACTAGTGGCCATTGGCCTTATTATATTTCATAAAGCAAAAGAAAACTCCTATCTATTTGGTCCCAGAAGGACCTTCCCTAGACTCGGCATATTTGGCTCCATCGAACAACTTCACCAGCTCGCGAAGTCCCAGCAGCAGGTAGGCTCTGGCCAGGTGTCCACCCTCGTTTCCTTCAGCATTCTGGTAATCCTCGATCCTCTTGAGAAACTTCCTTTCCAGCTCTACTAAACCCCATTCCAGGTATCCTAATCGCTTGTTGGCACTGACAGCCATGTCTTTCCACTCTTCAATCAATTTTTGGTGGGCTTCTTGAATCTCACGGTGCTCGCTTTCACATTCCCGAATCCTCTTGCGCAGTTGGTTGTATTTGACCTGTGCTTCAGCCATTTCATCGATGATTCTGTGACCTCGAACAAACCCAGGTTGGCCCAGACCATTGTGATTATCCTCCAGCCAACCTGAATAGTGTGGGGTGTAGCCAGCATGGTATCTGTCTGTTCGATAGTATCTCTTCCCATGATGATATTGCAATGCCACATATGTTGAGCTTGGAATTTATAAGGACTTTTATCAGCTTGGAAGTCCGCCCGGAAGTAACTTATCTTGTCGACCCTTGGTATAACCTGCTTTCTACCAGCCTGTCTCATAACTCGGAGAGGGACATAAGGGTAGGTTCCTCTCAAACCGATCAGTATCAGAAATGGTGTGTCCCTGGATCGGGCGATGAACTCTTCAGTAGGGAACCACTCGAACATCCATTGTATTTGATCCTCAATTAGATTTTATAACAGCTCCACCCACCCCTTGGCATCTTCTGGCTGAGCAAACTTGTTGGGCATGTAGTTCATTCGCCTTGGTTGATGGAAGGCTATATGATCGTCCCAGTCTCTATGCTGAATCTCTTGCCGATATTCACCCCTTTGAAGATGCTCCATGAGCCAGAGCTGGAGTAGCAAGTTGTAGCCCTCGAAGTGTGGGGCTCCTTGTTGACATTTTCCCAAGGCTCGGTATATCTCTGCGATGATCATGGGCACTATGCTAAATGGTTGTCCACCAATTCCCTCCATCAAAGTTTTGGTAACCATGGCTAGCCTGGTGTGGATCCTTGCTTTCTTCATTGGAAACACTATCATCCCCAAGAAGCAGAACATGAAGACAAAGACCCTTCGGGGAATATGCCCCAACGATGTAAGGGCAAACTTATCCGGATATGTGCGGTAGGATTTGCTGTGACCGCACCTTTCGTACAAATAATCAAAGGGAATGTAGGACTCCTTCAAACATGTCAAGTCTGGATTCTTCTTTAGGCCCATCATTTTGAGAAAACCTCTACCCTTGCGATTAACAAACCCGGGGTCTCCCATGGTATACCAACCAATCCTCCTATTTCCTCTAGCAGGGGTGTCATCTCAATCTCTCCGAAGCGAAACACAGACCTATCACAATCCAAGAACAGAGTAGCAACTTCTTTGATTTGGTTGTTGGGTTGGACCTCCAGGAGGGAAGGTAGATTTCCTAGGTATTACTGGACATGAGTTTGATCACTGGAATGAAGATCCTCCCACCAGCTTAGCAACTTTCGGTGAATGTTTGTGATCACACCGAATTTGGGGATTTCGTGCCTCATGTTTCTGCAAGACAAAAGGGTTAGGCCCTTACCCCCACCAGACTCGACTATTAAATACCAATAATTGGCATAAAATCATTTAGTTCTCCAAATAAATGCACAAAATGTGATAGTGTCCGTTTGGGTTTTTTGAGAAACCTAGTGGACTTTGGACAAGGCTATCTTAAAGAGTCATTATGCGGACAACATAACTGACTCGGCTAGGTTTGACCATGATGCATGCATAATTAAACAGAGTAAGGTTTTTATGGGGGGTTTAGACTAGTACCCTTGAGTAGACAACTCAAGAGGGAAAGGCACGGAAACGTCAACTACACCGTTGATCGACTGTTTTTACCGCAAATACACCTTTTGCCGTATTTAAAGGGTGAGAATATTAGAGGAGCGCAACCACTCATTATAAGCGTTGCTATAGTTTTTGTTTGGCACGAGTGGAATATGATGTTGAAAGCATGCTTATGCAATAATTAAAACAAGTTCTCACGTATTTGCACGTTCATAAAGTAATAATTACAATAATTTAAGATAGTAATAACGGAGTGCCATAAGGGAAATCAGTAAAAGAAACAAGAGACGAAACAGGTTTTGCGGTAGAAGAGGGAATTAAATACTTAAAGGTATTAAACAAATAAGGCACATAAGAAATGTAAAGTCACAGTAATAGCTTGAAATGGTAAAAGCCTAAAAATCCCCAGCAGAGTCTCCATGCTGTTGCGCCCCCTTTTTCCTCGCAGAAGCGGGTTCATGACATTTGGGAGGACAACTCGTTCCCTTTCAGGAATTGGGTTTGGATTGAAGAGTCGTCACCTAATGATTTGAGTGCATTAGGACACTAGGAAGAATTTGATATAGGAAACTAGAGATTGGGTAAGGGCTTGAAATTATCCCGAGAGGAAGGTGTTAGGCACCCCTCAAGATCCACTAATGTGGTTCCCGGCCAGGCTACAGTTGTGACTTTAAGTACAAATAACATGAAGGAGAGTAAGACTTCAAGTAAGAGGGGATTTGCACATAAGGGTTACAAATAGGTGAAATTAAAAGAAAACAAAAGAAAAGTTGAATTTTGAGAAAATAGTTTGAATGTAAACAATGAAATAAACAAGTAAAGGAAAAGGGGGTCATAGATTTATAAATAATATGGATCACCCCACACAACATCTGGTAATCACTCCTCAATGAGGGGCTATACGAGATGTAATCGCATGTTCATCATATCCATATCTACCCTTCTCACCCCGTTAAGTTATTAAAGCACGGATTGGTCTCGGTTACTTATTGCATGCTATTACCCGTCCCATTCCTATCAGTCCCTAAGGCACTTAGGACTACTAATCCTAAAGGGAAGGGGTATTAGGATTTGTAGTTTCAAAGGCAAAATTCTAAGGCGACAAACAAAACACACATGTGGCAAGTATGGGGAGAAAGCACATAAACAAATAAGGCTCAACAGACCTCCTTAAAACCAAAGAAAAACACATAATTTAGCATGTCTTGCACATACTGCTTAGGGTATGATTAAAACTTAAAAGGTTGAGGTAGACTAATTTATTACATATTTCAGATAAGAAATCCGAATCAGGCATGCCTATTTGTTGTAGTTAATAAGAATCCGACAAGTTTACCTTATGGTTTGCCTAAGTGTTAGACGAAGACCTATAAGCATGATATCTACTGATTTCAGAAATGAAGAGGTAAACGGATTACAGATAGGTTAGAATAATACAAGTTCTGAAATTGATAATGCATTACTACTGACAAATTAAACTTACAAGTGAGTGAAGCGATTCAGATTTGATCAAAACCCTTATAGGCATACTTTCTATGTGTTTGTTAACTTAAAACACTTTATATAGGTGCTGCATTTTATTACGAATGCGATATCTGATTTCACTGGTTGTTAAAACCTATAACATGTTTGCCTAATGAGAGGTGAGTATTCAAGAATCAGAAAGGACTTATAGGCATATTATCTACATGCATGTGCATCCTATAGACATGGTATCTATATACGAATGCAGAGATTCTTATAGTCATGGTATCTAAATGGGAATGTAGAAGTTCTTATAGTCAAGTTATCTACATGAATGAAGAAATTCATAAAGATAGGTTATCTTCATGAATGCAGAAATTCCTATAGACAAGTTATCTATGTGAATGCAGAAATTAATAAACATGTAGGCAAGTTATCTATGTGAATGCAGAAATCAGAAATTTCTATGAGCAGGATATCTACATGAATGCAGAAGTGCAGAAACTATAGGCAAGGTATCTATATAAATGCAGAAATGCAGAAAACCCTATGAGTAGGACATCTATATGAATGCAGAAGTGTAGAAACTATAGGTAGGGTATCTGTATAAATGCAGAAGCGCAGAAACTATAGGCAGGGTATCTGTATAAATGCAGAAGTGCAGAAAACCCTATGAGCAGGACATCTACCCCTTGCATGCATGGTTACCCCTCCCTTTTCACTAATCACACCAAAAGTTTATTACAAAGTTATTACAATCCAAAAGTAAAATAGAGAAAATACATCAGAAAATTGAAAATTACAACCAAAGAGAGCCTAATTCAGACTTCCTGTCTGAAGTATGAAGTAAACCAACTCCCAAGATCAAGACCCAAAGCCTTTCTCTCAGTTGGATGTGTTAGAGTTCCCTAAGAGCTTCATATGGGCTTTGGGCAGTGCTGACATCCAAGTGCATTGCAGGATTAAGTCATAGTGCAGTGTGGAAGGGCCAACCCTTAAGTGTCCAAGTTCATAGGGAACTCAAGGTCCCAAGGCAAGGCTCACAGGAGGGGGCAGAACTTAGAAGCTAAGAGTGAGTGCAAGTGCAGAGTTCTGAGAGAGGAGAAAGGGGAAGCGGCAAAGAGGCACGGGCAAGCTAGTGGGCATACCCAGTAATGGGAAATGCTAGCACACCCCATAAGCCTGTTAGAACACATTGTTTTAGAGGTTAGGATCCCCTAAGGGATCTAGCTCAAACCATGAATAATAACTTGCGTATTGCCATGTTTTAAACTATAACTCAAAGCACATAAAGGGAAACAGGGGCAGGGATTCATAGCAGAAACAAGCAAAAGAAATTAACATGCTAGTTAAATATTCAACTTTGCAAAAGTTAGTAAATTAGACATGGATACAGAAAAGTTGTAAATAAACACATTGTGAAGATGCTGAAACTTAAATTAGGACATACCAATTTCAACGAAAACAAACAAAGAAAAGTAGTAGGTCTTGCAGATAGGACACAATGCAGAAAGAAGAGAATGTATTGTGAGAAAGTATGAGTTCAGAAAGATTTTGATGTCTAGTGTGTGAAAGAGGGTTGTGCCTTTTATAGTGTAGAAATCAGGCTGAAATAAGGTAAGAAAATAGTTAAAGAACTAATTGTCAATCAATTACACAAGGCTTCCCTTAATTAAGGGATTCAGATTCAAACGGGTAAAACCATTTAAGGAAAAGAATTAATCAAACACTTTGTACAAAGTAGGCAATTAGGGGTGAATACATAAAAGTAATTTAAGGACAGGGTTTTGATAATACACAGTTTGTGCAAATAAGGTAAGAAGATCAATTAACAACCACTAAATCAGAGGGTCTGAGACTTTGTTATGAATGAACTGGGTCAGAAAGATGGGGAAGGTTTGAACTTAAGGGAAATCAGCAAACAATGGAAGGAAATCAATCAGACCAAAATCAGAGAGAAGTACGAACTAATCACAAAATTTGAAAGTCACTTTAGAGGGAGGTTCATCATATATAAGGAGCATGTGAGCATGAAAGAAAATTGTCATGCCATTGTAAAATCAGTAGAAAATTCAGTGTATAAGAGTTTAGCAAAAGATTCAGAATCATATGCAAACAAGGAATTCCAAACTCAGTTCAGAGACTCAAATTCAGTCTGAAAGAATTAGTGATCTTTTGAAATAAAAACCCTAGCTAGGGAAAATCACAAAGCAAAGATGAGAGGGCAAGCAATTGAATCGAAACATGTTTAGAAGTTTCAGAATAGAACTGAAACTTCTTCATGCTTCTTTAACAACAGAACTCATGAGAAAACATGATAGCAAAGTAACATGCAAACACAGTAGAAGGATTCAAAGAACATAATGGAAATACTAATAAGAACAGTAGAAGAAGCATGCTAGAAGAAACCTAAACAGGGCTCAGCAGAAGGCAAATAATGAAACTTAAGAACTTAGTAGGAAAATATAGTAGAAGAACACAAGGACACCGAAAAAGTACAGCAGAAAAACATATAGGAAAACATAGTAAGATAAACATATAAGAACATGGTAAAAAATACAAGATCACAGTAGAAGCAAATACACATAAAGGAAAAAGAAAGTCAGAAAATACTTAAACATTTTCTCAGAAAACCATAGATCGGAAAAGAAACGGTTTGAAAGTAACTTTTTGAAAGAAAACCTCGAAGGGTTTGGGTTTCAAAAGAACCCTAGAGACAATAAAGGCTTTGAAAGGTCACTGATCTGAGTCGAAGAGGTCAAAATCAGGCTCAAACCACCACTGAATGCTGGAACAGAGCCGGAGAGGGATGTGGAACCTTGAATCGGCAGAGGCGGGGGTGACGACCTTCGAGGTTAGACCTCGAATCTTCAAGTATCAAGTGTATAAGAACAAAGGGAGGTGAGTATAGGGCTCCCATGGCCTGAGAAGCCATGGATTCCGGTGGTTTTAAGGTTGAAGACGGTGAGAGGCGGCTAGGGTTAGGGAATGTTTGTGAGAGTTTGAGAGAGGAGAGGGGTTTCAGGGGCGACAGGTTAGGTAAAATCAACTAGGGTTGGGGGGTGTTTGTGAATTAAAAAATGAAAGGGGGAATTGTGGCCGTTGATCAAAATGATCAACGACCTAGATCAAAAGGGAAGGCCGAACAGGTAAGATAAATGGGTTAGGGGCGGGTTAAATTGAAATTGGATCAGTCCATTTGGGGTTTGAAATTGGGTTAATTAGGGAGACTGATTTGGCTAGAATCGAAATAGTTAGGGCTAAATTTTAAATAGCCACTTTTCCCTCTTTATTTTATAAAAAATAGTAAAGTGGTTTCTAGAAACAAATTAAAGGTACAAAATTAACTAATAATGTACAAAATATTAAATTAAAAATACTGGAATCATTTTTGTAATTATAAATGCAATTAAATCTTAAAATAGACTAATATTGCAATTAAGTGCAATTTAGCTTTAAAAATACCAAAAAATTTATAAAAATGTGCAAAAAATTTACCTTAGCTCTATTTTGGTATAAATATGAGAATAAAATAAGTTAATCACCAAAATGATAATTCGAGGAACAATTATTGGTTTTTGTACTATTAAAATAGGGCAATAAATTGATTTAAAATTTTTTAAAAAAAATTAGAAAAAATACTAAAATACTTGGACATACTTATATATGCATATACATGCTATTTTGAAAGTATTTTGTATATAAAAATATACAGGAAAAAATTGGGTATCAACAATAGTATTATGGGTCTTGGGCCCGGACAAAGAACTTATTCATTTGTTCCTCTTCTAAGGCAGGTCTGACCTTAGCAGCTTCGGACCTTCAGCGAGTAGCATAATCGCGAAACGTTTCTGTAGGCTTCTTCTTTAGATTATGAATATAGAACACGTCAGGCGCATTCTCTGTATTGAACATGAACCTGTCCATAAAGTCGGACGCCATGCCTACCCAGCTTGACCACTTCTTTGGATCTTGGCTGATGTACCAAGATAATGCATCTCCTTTCAAACTCCTCATGAACAACTTCATGCGGATTCTCTCGTCTTTCCCTACCCCAACCAGCTTGTCGCAGTATTTCCTCAGATGGACCCTTGGATCACCCGTACCATCAAACATTTCGAACTTAGGAGGTTTGTACCCCTCGGGCAGTTCGACATCGGGTTGTATGCAAAGATCCTCATAGTTCAACCTTTCAATTATCTTGCTTCCTTCAACGCCTTGAATCTGGCTGGTGAGTTTCTTGAGCTCCTCGACCAGGTTCCTGATAAGTAGGTGTTTTTCATCAGACTTAGGTGTTCCTAGGATAGGTTGGGTGGAGTGTGTCATGGTCTCCACGTAGATGGGGGTGCTATGGTGGCCTGGTATATGTTTGTGTAAATGGTTATTTGTGGAGTTTTGATGTTCCAAGATAAGTAGTGGAGTGTTGTTTGGGATATGGCAAGCGTTGCATTGAGTTTTTAGTGGAATAGTGTAATGGTGAGGATCGGGATGATTCTATTGCTTTGGTATATTTTGAGGAGGTGTAGGGTTCTGAGTGTTGGGGAAGTTGATATCTGGGGTACTGAGGGAAAATGACAGGTTTGCCAGATTCTGAACTTGATCGAGCTCTTCTTGGAATTTCAGCAGCTTCTGTTCAAGTTGGGATACATTCTCCTGAGGAACCTGAGTACCATGGCCATGAGTAGCCTCTACCCGTTCAGTTGGATTCTCCTTCCCGATGTTGTTCAGATCTTCCATTTTGCTTTTGTTCTTGTTTCTGGCAGGACTAAGAGGAGGAGTGGGTGGAGGGCCCTTGGATCTCGTAGAATAAGATGATGATGCCAGAGTGAACGAAGTAACCTTTGGGGAGGGGAATAATAAAATAGAAAATAAAACAAAAGGTAATCAAGTTAGTGTGGATTATAAAAAACATTGCGGTATTTAAACACATAGTGCGGAATGTAAAATGTGTCCTAATCTGGGAACCTCTTTGTGCCCGAGGTAGGCCCAGCGACAAATTATTTTGGAGAACTTAGAATGCTAAATGCCTCATTTTATTGATAGAAAATAAGACGAATCCCAAATTGGCACTAAATAAACAGGAAAATAAAAGTCACTAATGGCAATTGGCCTTATTACATTTTATAAAGCGAAAAGGTAAACTCCTATCTACTTGGTCCCTGAAGGACCTTATCCAGATTCGGCATCCTTGGCTCCATCGAACAGCTTTCCCAACTCGTAGAGTCCCAGCAACAGGTATGCTCTAGTTAGATGTCTGCCTTCGGTCCCTTCAGCATTTTG
The DNA here is from genome assembly GCF_000393655.2 of Nicotiana sylvestris. Taxonomy (NCBI): domain Eukaryota; kingdom Viridiplantae; phylum Streptophyta; class Magnoliopsida; order Solanales; family Solanaceae; genus Nicotiana; species Nicotiana sylvestris. Next base: position 189,914,819 of record NC_091058.1, on the reverse strand, counting down.
ACAATCTTCGACCCTCTTGAGAAATTTTCTCTCCAATTCCACTATGCCTCGCTCCAAGTATCCCAGCCGCTTGTTGGCACTAACAGCCATGTTCTTCCATTCCTCATCAGCTTCTGGCTGGACTCTTATATTTTGCAATGTTCGCTTTCGTACTTACGGATACTTTTGCACAACTGGTTGTACTCGACCTGCGCCTCGGCCTTTTCATCTATAATCCTGTGACCTCGAACAAACCCTGGTTGGCCTAGACCATCATGATTGTCTTCCAACCAACCTGAGTAGAAAGGAGTGCAGCCAGTATGATACCTATCTGGTTCGATGGTATCTTTCCCCATTATGATCTTGCAATACCATATATGCTGAGCTTGGCACTTGTAAGGACTATCATCATTCTGGAAGTTAGGTCGGAAATGACTCATCTTGTTGACCCTGGGTATAACTTTCTTTCTACCAGCTTGCCTCATAACTCAGAGAGGGACGTAATGGCATGTTCCTCTCAGACCAATCAGTATCAGGAAAGGTGCATGTAAGGCCCCGTGGAAATTTCTACTCAAAAACCCGAATCTCGTGATGCCAAGATAGGATCATGTGTTAGAAATTCATAAAAATTCTTTGCAGCAAGCTTTCTTGTCGTGGTTCGGACCCTTTGGATTAATCGGTGCATTAGAAAGTTAAGAATTATGTTTGCTAGAAAAGTGCGTTTCTACGATCCATTATGTGGTCGCATAATAGGTATGCGATCACATAATAGGTTTGTGGTCGCATAATAGGTATGCAGACCGCATAGTCGCTGCAGAGCCAGTCAGTGTGTTGGTTAATTTGAGGACAACTATACGGCCAATTATACGATTGCATAATCAGTATGCGGGCCGCATAGTCATCACATAATCCCCTTGGATATTTTGTGAAGGGCAGTTCTGCGGTGCATTATGCGACCGCAGAACAGGTATGCTAACTGCATTTCTGTCGCATACCCAGATAGTTTGTCCAGATTTTGGGACTATTTTTGCGCTCCATTTTGCGGGCCGTATGTCCATTATGCGATCACATATGCGATCATAAATCGTGTCGGGGCTCCTATTTTCTAACTTTTATAACCCGACCGCATCACATTAAAAACACCCCATCTGTTGAAATGCCTAGACCTTAAATTAAGATTGAAGCTACATATGTTGTGTCATCTATGTGAAGTATCATCTATGCTTACAATTTTATTTGCTCTTGTGTGCACATATTATCCTAAATTACAAATCTAACATTGAAATTGGGAATGATGTGAGATGTGGCCTAGTGCCAAATATATGATGTGATAGCTGTGGCCCCAAGTACCTATGAAATTATATATGTGAAACAAAGATTGAAATGAGATGATTGATAGAAAAGGAAAATGCCTAGGTAAGGCGGCCTAGCCGATCGGGCCGAGATCGGATTCCATGCCGCACACATGGTGGTATTGTATTTGTGATTGAAGTATATGTCTCAAATGAGGCAACCTAGCCGATCGAGTCGAGATCGGACTCCGCTCAAGATAGCGGTGGTATTGTGGACAATGATGAATAGTATGAAATGCCCCAAAACTAAAAGCTATGGGAAAATGATGTGAAAATTGCATGATTCTTTTATTTGACAATGTTGTGATCATTTAAAGTATTTGAGGTATACTTGTGATTTCCTTATTCTTGTATGAAAGTTCTTTCTAACTAGATGGTGTTTAGTTATACGTACCAGTACTATTCCATGGTACTAACATCTCTTTTGCCGGGGGAGCTACATTTTTAAACGAATGTAGGTGGCTTCATAGCGAATAGCGCCAATCGTGCGTAGCGGAGCATCCTTTTCTCAAAGTCTTGGTGAGCCCCTTTCTCCTTCAAGGGGTCATGTTGTACATCTTTTGTTATGTATATCCATTTTTGAGGTACAACTGGGGCCTTGTTGCTGGCATTATCATACTTGTCTTTTGTATCCTTAGAGCTCCGTAGACGTTTGTGTGGGTTATGTACGGGTATTGGATGGGTCTATGAACTATGTTGTAATTCTAACTCTTGTTTCTCTATAGTGAAATTGTATGGAATCTTGGGAACTTAACTACGGTTTAAGGTTGTGATGTAAAATGAACTAACAATGTTGAATGTGCAATCTTTCCTATTGTTTAAATAAACGAAAGCATGGTTTGCTTAATCATATTGAGTCGGGTAGAAAGTGTTCGATAAGGCTTGTTCAGTTGGGTTCACTCTTTGAGCGCCATTCACGCCTCCCGGGGTTGGGGCGTGACAAACTTGGTATCATAGCCTAAGGTTCTAAGTGTCCTAGGATGTCTCGGAGCCGTGTGTAGTAGAGTCCTTCTTATCGGTGTGTAGTTGACCACATCTATAAGTTGGAGGCTACTTGGGAATTTAGGAATAACACCCTTCTTGGATATTCTGGATCGTGCGGCAAAACTTGTTATGGAACTATTCCCCCTCTAATTAGTGTATTGTTCTATCTTTCAGTAAATGGCACCTAAGAAGAAAGCGAGAATTGGCCAAGGAGCCAATGCCACCTTAGGAATGGCTGATGAATCACTGCTTGATACTGCAGGTGAGGGTAGTCGCCCTGCTATCACCTTGCCTAGTTCTTCTATTCCAAAGCAGACTACCCTAGTTCCTACACCTGTGGAGGGTACTACTATCCCTCCCATTAATACTCATACCCCGCCTCCAGCCCCGGCTTCTAGTTTTAATATTTCTGATGGGGATCTTAGGGAGCTATTTAGATGTTGACCCAACTAGTGGCCTCTTAAGCCCAGAGGTCCAATGTTGCACCTAGTTCATCCAGCCAGCAAGGGGATCCCACCAGTTCTAAGGTGAATAGATTTCTTCAGTTAGGCCCGCTAGTGTTTTCGGGTGCCAATTCAAAAGAAGACCCTCAGGATTTTATTGATGAGATGCACAAGACCCTCAAGGTTATGCGTGCAACTGAGACAGAGGGAGTAGAGTTGGCTGCCTATCTTCTGAAAGGGGTGGCCTTTTCGTGGTTTGAGTTGTTGGAAGATTCCCGTGAGGATGGGAGCCCTCCGGCAAGGTGGAGCGAGTTTGTCGATTCCTTTATAGATCATTTCCTGCCTGCTAAGACAAGGGCAGGTCGTGCAACAGAGTTTTAAAATCTAAAGCAAGGTAGCAAAAGTGTGTGGGAGTACCATATGGAGTTTGCTCGCCTGTCCAAGTATGCTATTCACATGTTGCCCACAATGGAGGCCAGGGTACACCAGTTTGTTCAGGGCCTTAATCCTTTGACTATTAATGAGGCTTTTATGGATGTATTGAATTCTGACATGAATTATGTGAAGATGGTAGAATTTGCTTAGGCCACAGAGAACCATAAACTGAAGAACAGAATGGAGAGAGAGGGTAACAGTAAGGCCCGGTCTAAGGCCCGATCTACGGGCAACATGGGAGAGTCATTAGGTGGGGGAAGATCAGCTTTTAGGAGAGGATCGTCAGGGCCGTCCCAGTCTATTGTGTAGTCTTCAGCCAATGCACCCCCATCAGGGCCCAGCCAGCAGAAGCAATGGAGTCATTTCAGGCCCGGTCAGGGCAACAAGGGATCCCACCAGCGGGGTCAGTCAGGAGAGGGGTCCCAACAGCAGCAGAAGTCCCACAGTTAGTATTCTGAGGGGTCATATTCAGATTCATTGTCGTGTATCTCGCCAGGGAGCGGGTAGGGGCACATCACAATTATCCAGTCCTGCAGCTGCTACATCTTCAGCCCCTTCTCCAGCTCGAGGTGCCCCAACACCCACAGGTGCAGCCAAGGGTGGTGCACAGAGTTTAGGAGGACCCAACCGGTTCTATGCTATGAGTGGTCGCCAGACTGTAGAGGCTTCTCCAGATGTTGTTACAGGTATTCTGACTGTTCAATCTCATGATGTGTATGCACTAATTGACCCTGGTTCCACCTTGTCCTATGTTACACCTTTTGTTGCTATGGAATTTGGGATAGAACCGGATCAGCTTCATGAGCCATTTTTGGTGTCTACTCTGGTTGGTGAGTCAATTACAGCTACTCGAGTTTATAGAGGTTGTGTGGTTACGATACGGGGTAGGGATACCACAACTGATCTTATTGAATTAGGTATTGTCGACTTTGATGTGATAATGGGAATGGATTGGCTTTATTCATGCTTTGCCAAACTTTATTGTCATACTAGAACCATGAGGCTTGAATTTCCTAATGAGTCCGTTGTTGAATGGAAGGGAGATAATGTAGTGCCTAAAGGTCTGCTTATTTCTTACCTTAAGGCCGTGAAGATGATCAAGAAAGGGTGTATCTATCATTTAGTTCGGGTTACGGATACCAATGCCGAGGCACCTAGCCTTGAGTCCGTGCCAGTTGTGAATAGATTTCTGGATGTCTTTCCAGATGAACTCCCTAGGATCCCACCAGACAGGGAGATCGATTTTGGGATCGATGTGATTCCAAGTACGCAACCTATATCAATTCCACCTTACAGAATGGCACCGGCAGAATTGAAAGAGCTAAAGGAACAATTGAAGGATTTGTTAGAGAAGGGTTTCATCTGGACGAGTGTGTCACCGTGGGGCGCACTAGACTTGTTTGTAAGGAAGAAAGATAGGTCACTACGGATGTGTATTGACTACCGAAAACTCAACAAAGTCACAATAAAAAATAAATACCCTCTACCAAGGATAGATGACTTGTTTGATCAATTGCAAGGTGCTACATATTTCTCAAAAATTGACTTGCAGTCCGGGTATCATCAATTGAAGATAAGAGAGCAGGATATTCCAAAGACAGCTTTCAGGACTCGGTATGGGCACTTTGAATTACTGGTAATGTCTTTTGGTCTAACAAATGCCCCGACAACTTTCATGGATCTTATGAATCGAGTCTTCAAGCCATTTCTAGACTCCTTTCTGATAGTGTTCATTGACGATATTCTTGTGTATTCCCGAAGTCGGAAGGACCATGCTAACCATCTCAAGGTAGTTATGCAGACTTTTCAGTAACATCAATTGTATGCAAAATTTTTGAAATGTGAATTTTGGCTTGAATTTGTCGCGTTCTTGGGTCATGTCGTCTCTATGGAAGGAAATATGGTAGATCCTCAAAAGATTGCGGCAATGAAGAATTGGCCTAGACCTACCACTCGAACAGAGATTTGCAGTTTCCTAGGTTTGGTTGGGTATTACAGAAGATTTGCGGAGGGGTTTTCTACTCTTGCCTCTCCATTGACTAAGTTGACGTAGAAAGCAGTTAAATTCCAATGGCTCGATACTTGTGAAAGGAGTTTCCAAGAATTGAAATCAAGATTGACTACAGCACCCGTATTAGCCCTACCAGAGGGTGCAGAGGGATTTGTGGTGTATTGTAATGCTTCAAGGGTCGGGCTTGGGTGTGTGTTAATTCAACATGGCAAGGTTATAGCTTACGTTTCTAGGCAACTCAAGAATCATAAAAAGAACTATCCAACTCATGACTTAGAGCTTGCAGCAGTGGTGTTTGCGCTAAGATTTGGTGGCATTATTTTTATGGGGTCCATGTGGATGTATTTAAGCCTTCAATATATTTTCAAGCAGAAGGAGTTGCATCTGAGACAGAGAAGTTGGCTAGAGTTACTCAAGGACTATGACATTGATATTCTCTATCACACGGGAAAGACTAATGTTGTGGCGAAGGCTCTCTATTGAAAATCTATGGGAAGTTTGGCTCATTTGAAGGAGTTTCAGAGGCCGTTGGCCAGGGAGGTTCACCAGTTGGCTAGTTTGGGAGTTCGCCTTGAGGACTCTAATGAAGGAGGAGTAATTATGTATAATAAGGCTGAATCATCATTTGTGGCGGAAGTGAAAGAGAAGCAATTCAATGATCCATTGTTAAGACAACTAAAAGAGGGGAGTCATAAACACAAGACCACAGCTTTTTCCTTTGGCATGGATGATGGTACCCTATGGTACCAAGGCCGCCTATGCGTTCCGGATATTGACGGTCTTCGGGAGAGGATCATGGCAAAAGCTCACACTTCCAGGTATTCCGTTCACCCAGGTTCTACGAAAATGTATCATGATCTCAAGGAAGTTTATCGGTGGAATAACATGAAAAAGGATGTGGCGGACTTCGTGGCAAAATGTCCAAACTGTCAGCAAGTGAAGGTTGAACATCAAAGGCCCGGTAGATTGGCCCAAAGAATAGAAATTCCAATTTGGAAATGGGAAATGATTAATATGGATTTTGTCGTAGGGTTACCACACACTCCGCGTAAGTTGGACTCAATTTGGGTAATCGTGGATCGACTCATGAAATCAGCGCAATTCTTGCCAGTTAAATCCACCGACACAACAAATAGTATGTTCAGTTGTATATCAAAGAAATAGTCAGGTTGCATGGCACTCCAGTCTCAATCATTTCAGATCGAGGGGCTCAGTTCACTGCCAACTTTTGGAAGAAATTTCAGCAAGGTTTGGGTACGCAGATAGATTTTAGCACAACTTTCCATCCTTAAACCGACGGGCAAGCAGAACGGACTATTCAGACGCTTGAGGACATGTTGTGTGCTTGTACTCTTGATTTTAAAGGTAGTTGGGATGACCATTTGCCACTCATAGAATTTGCTTACAACAATAGCTTCCATGCTAGTATCAAAATGGCACCATTTGAGGCGTTGTATGGTAGGAGATGTAGATCTCCCATTGGGTGGTTCGAGGTTGGAGAAGCTTAATTGATAATGCCGGACCTCGTGCATCAGGTTATGGAGAAAGTCAATATTATTAACGAGAGGTTGAAAACTGCTCAAAGTCGTCAAAAGTCTTACTCGAATGTTTGTCATAGAGATTTGGAGTTCAAAGAAGATGATTGGGTATTTCTGAAGGTTTCCCCAATGAAGGGTATCATGCGATTTGGAAAGAAAGGGAAATTAAGTCCGAGGTATGTCAGACCATCCAAAATCATTCAGAGGATTGGTCAGGTGGCATACAAGCTCGAGATGCCACCCGAGGTGTCATTGGTACATCCGGTCTTCCATGTGTCTATGTTGAAGAAAGTAGTGGGAGATCCGTCCACTATTGTGCCAGTTGAAACTATTGAGGTTAATGAAGAACTGTCATATGAAGAAGCTCCAGTTGCCATTCTTGACAGGCAAGTCCAAAAGTTAAGAAATAAGTAAATTGCCTCCGTAAAAGTGTTATGACGGAACCAGCAGGTGGAGGAAGCCACTTGGGAAGCCGAGGAAGAAATGAGAAAGAAGTACCCATATTTGTTTGAATAGTCATGTAATAGCTTTTATGCATTTGGTTCCCATGAACTCTTACCTTGTGATTTGATTAAAACTGACATGTTTGGTTATATGTTGCCTATGCGACCATGATTAGTATTGTATAGGTTATGTTATGACTGTAAAATGTTTACATGCTGTTAGGATATGTTTCTGGGGCTCTCTGACATGTGGATAAGCCTAGTTACAAAGGAAACTCTGGCAAATTTTTTATAAATTTAGGGAGTTAGCCAAATTTAGGGTTGTGGATATGTTTCATGTTATGAAAAACTGAGGTTGCATAGAGATTGCTAATAAGTAAACCTTGATCCTCATTCAAGGACAAATGATCTTAAGTGGGGGAGGATGTAAGGCCCCGTGGAAATTTCTACTCAAAAACCTGAATCTCGTGATGCCAAGATAGGATCATGTGTTACAAATTCATAAAAATTCTTTGCAGTGAGCAATCTCACCACGGTTCAAACCCTTTGGATTAATTGGTGCATTATAAAAAGTTAAGAATTATGTTTGCTAGAAAAGTGCGTTTCTGCGGTCCATTATGCGGTCGCATAATAAGTATGTGGACCGCATAGTCGCCGCAGAGACAGTCAGTGTATTGGTTAATTTGAGGCCAACTATGCGGCCAATTATGTGATTGCATAATCAATATGCGGGTCACATAGTCATCGCATAATCCCCTTGGAATTTTTGTAAAGGGCAGTTCGGCGGTACATTATGCGACCGCAGAATAGGTATGCGAACCGCATTTCGGTCACATACCCAGACAGTTTGTCCAGATTTTGGGACCATTTTTGCGGTCCATTTTGCGGACCGCATGAACATTTTGCGATCGCATATGCGATCGCAAATCGTGTCGGGGCTCCTATTTTATAACTTTTATAACCCGACCCCATCCCATTAAAAACACCCCACTTGACCATTTTCCTGTTATTTCATGGCATATAGAGTGAGAGAGGGAGTTCTAGCAAGGGGGTTATTTCATGGCATATAGAGTGAGAGAGCGAGAGAGTGATCTTCATCAAGTCCCCACTCCATCCTTGCCCCAAATCCTTGAAGATTGTCAAGTGAAATTGCTAGGTCATCACCCTAAGAGGTAAGAGCTTGTACCCTCATCTATAATTTCGAAATTTCCTTAAAATAAGTGATTAGCAAGGGGGTTCATGGGTATAAGGGATGACAATCTTGCATGCATAAAAAATAATGCGGTATGGGGTGGTTGTGAACCAAAAGAGATAACAATTGTGGTATAGGATGATGAAAATCTCTCACAAAAGAGTCCTAAAATCACTATGCACACTTAGTGCTTGATAATTTACTTAAATGAGTTAGAATCTCATTCATGCCTCTAATTCTTGGTTCAACTTGTAATTTTCATAAAATAGATTGAAGTTGCTAGGAAATTCCGGAATTTATTATAAGGATTTAAGGAAAACTCTATTGACGTATGTATGGCTAAAACCCCGTCTTTAAGAAATTGAGCTCTGTTGGTGTTTGTGTAAATGGGGTAAGATTAAGGTTTGATTGTTATATTGATTGTTGTTTCACATGAATTGGAGTTGCAACCTTATAGGCGTGAAAGATGTGTCTCAATGTGATCGAAATGTTATTCTTGATAACTTGGAAAGGGTGCAATGAATATGAATCATGTATTTAAATGCCTAGACCTTAAATTAAGATTGAAGCTGCATATGTTGTGCCATATATGTGAAATCTCATCTATGCTTACAACTTAATTTGCTTTTGTGTGCACATATTATCCTAAATTACAAATCTAACATTGAAATTAGGAATGATGTGAGATATGGCCTAGTGCCAAATATATGACGTGATAGTTGTGGCCCCAAGTGCCTATGAAATGATATATGTGAAACAAAGATTGAAATGAGATGATTGATAGAAAAGGAAAATGCCTTGGTAAGGCGGCCTAGCCAATTGGGCCGAGATCGGATGCCATGCCGCACACATGGTGGTATTGTATTTGTGATTGAAGTATATGTCTCAAATAAGGCAACCTAGCCGATCGGGTCGAGATTGGACTCCGATCAAGATAGCGGTGGTATTGTGGACAATGCCGAACAGTATGAAATGCCCCAAAACTAAATGCTATGGGAAAATTATGTGAAAATTGTATGATTCTTTTATTTGATAATGTTGTGATCATTTAAAGTGTTTGAGGAATACTTGTGATTTCCTTATTCTTGTATGAAAGTTCTTTCCAACTAGATGGTGTTTAGTTATACATACTAGTACTATTCCATGGTACTAACGTCCCTTTTGCCGGGGGCACTACATTTTTAAATGAATGTAGGTGGCTTCATAGCAGATAGTTCCAATCACGCGTAGCGGAGTATCTTCTTCTCAAAGTCTTGGTGAGCCCCTTTCTCCTTCAAGGGGTTATGTTGTACATCTTTTGTTATAGATATCCACTTTTGAGGTACAACCGGGGCTTTGTTGCCGGCATTGTCATTCTTGTCTTTTGTATCCTTAGAGGCTCCGTACACATTTGTGTGGGTTATGTACGGGTGTTGGATGGGTCTATGAACTATGTTGTTATTCTAACTCTTGTTTTTCTAAAGTGAAATTGTATGGAATCTTGGGAACTTAACTACGGTTTAAGGTTGTGATGTAAAATGAACTAACAATGTTGAATGTGCAATATTTCATATTGTTTAAATAAACGAAAGCATGGTTTTCTTAATCATATTGGGTCAGGTAGAAAGTGTTCGATAAGGCTTGCTCAGTTGGGTTCACTCGATTGAGTGTTGGTCGCATATCCCGGGGTTGGGGCGTGACAGTGCATCTTTGGATCGGGCGTGAACTTCTTGGTTGGAAACCACTAGAATATCCATTGAACATGTTCTTTAGTCAGATGTTAAATAGCTCAACCCATCCTTTGGCATTCTCATGCTGAACGAACATATCGGGGATGTAATTCATTCACTTTGGATGATGGAAAGCGATGTGATCATTCCAGTCCATTCGTTGAATCTCTTGTCGGTATTCGCCCTTTTGGAGCCAGAGTTGGAGTATTAAATTGCAGCCTTCGAAGTATTTTGCTCATCGTTGACACTTCTCCACGACTCGATATATGTCTTCAATGATTATGGGCATGATGCTGAATGGATGCCCACCAATCCCCTCCATTACGGTCTTAGTTACCATAGCCAACCTGGTATGGATTCTCCCTTTCTTCAGGAAACACGATTAGCCCCAGGAAATAAAACATGAAGACAAAAACACTTCGATGGATGTGCCCCAAGGATGTGATGGCAAACTCGTCAGGGTAGGTACGGTAGGATTTGTTGTGACCGTACCTTTCATACAAATAGTCAAAAGGGATGCAGGATTCTGTCAGGCATGTCAATTCTGGATTCTTCTTCAAACCCATCATTTTGAGGAGACCCCTGCCTTTGCGGTTCTCATGTATTAGCAGACTCAGATTTTCCTACACTAGATCGGCCAGTCCTCTTATCTCCTCTAGCAAGGGTGTCATTTCAATGTCCCCAAAGCGGAACACAACCCTTTCATAATTCCAAAATAGTGTGGCAGCTTCTATGATCTTGTTATTAGGTTGGATATCCAGGAGAGAGGGCAGGTTTCCTAGATACTTTCAGACGAGAGTTTGGTCACTAGAGTGTAGATTTTTCCACCAACTTAGCAGTCTTGGGTGGATGTTGGTGACCATGCCGAATCTAGGGACTTCGTGCCTCATATTTCTGCAAGACAAATAATGTTAGGCCCTTACCCCCACCAGACTCAACTATTTATATCAACAATTAGCATGAAACATTTAGTTCTCCAAATAAATGCATAGAACATGGTGATGTCCATTTGGGTCCAGGGAAACCTAGTGGACTTTGGACAAGGCTGTCTTAAAGGATTATTATGTGGACAACATAACTGACCTGGATAGGTTTGACCATGATGCATGTACAATTTTAACCAGAGTAAGGTTTCTATGGGGTTTTAGATTGGTACCCTTGAGCGGATAACTCAAGGGGGAAGGCACGGAACTGTCGACTGCACCGCTGATCGACTAGTTTTACCGCAAATATGCCTTTCCGAATTTAGGGGGTAATGATATAGGAAGAGCGCAACCACTCATTAAAAGTGTTGCTATTGTATTTTTTTGGCACGAGTGGAATATGATGTTGAGCATGATTATGCAATAATTAAAACATGTTGGCACGTATTTGCACGTTAAGAAAGCGATAAATACAGCAATTTCATAATTTAAAGCAACAATAAAGGAAGGAAACAAAAAAGATAAGTCAGTTTTCCTTTTGAAAAGAAATTAAATACTTAAAGGAATTAAAAAAGTAATTGCACATAAAGGGAGGTACAAATTCACAAGAACAACCTGAAGTGGTAAAAGCCCAAGTATCCCCAGCAGAGTCGCCATGCTGTCGCGCCCCCTTTTTCCCTCATTTTCGTCGGAAAATCGGGTTTATGACATTTTTGTGTATAGGACAACTCATTCCTTTTGGGAACGGGGTTTACATTTTGAAGAGTCACCACCTAATGATTTAAGGTGCATTAGGACACCTATAGGGTTCATTTCTAAGTTTGTTTGATAACCAGAGATAGGGTAAGGGCTTGAAATTATCCTAAGGGGAAGGTGTTAGGCACCCCTCAGGATCCACTAGTGTGGTTCCCGGCCAGACATTTTTGTGAATTTGTACAGTTAGCAAATAGACAAGTATAGGCTCACATAGTAGGGGATTTAAGTTTAAACACATAAGAATTTTGAAAACAATCATTAAAAGGCGAATTTTAAAAAGGAGTTACAGTTTTACAAATACTTGAGAATATAAAAAGTTAGGGGGGGGAGTCCTAGGTTTGTTTATAATATGGATCACATCAATGCGATACCCGGTATGACACTCCTCAGAAGAGGGGATACACGTGGTATTAGTGCACCGGTCATCATATCCATATCTACCCTTCTCACCCTGCTAAGGTATTAAAGCGCAGATTGGTCTCGACCTCTATTGCATGCTATTACCCGTCCCGTTCCTATCAGTCCCAAAGGAATTTAGGACTACTATTCCTATAAGAGGGGGGGGGGGATTTTAGGCTGACTCTTAGGTTTTAAAGGTAAAAGGCTAAGACGACAGACAAAACATGTAGGACTGCATATAAAGGATAAATACATAAACAATTAAGAGGCTCATATATAACTCCATAGACAATGCATGTAAATAGCATGACTTAACCATAGTTGGGGTCAGAATTTAAAGTACTAAGGCAAGGTGTTTTAATTGTTGAAGTAGACCAATTTATTACATAACTCAGATAAGAAGTCTGAAGCAGGCCTGCTTGCTGGTTGTAGCAGTGCTAATTAAAAAAAGACGAGTTCGGTTTTATCATTATTACCTAAGGCTTTCCTAGGCGCAGTAGTGAGCATGATATCTATTATTGATTAGGGGTGTAGTAAAATAGTAAACAATTTGAAACGAGCGATTTGGATCCTATAGGCATGCTTTCTAACCGCATTAATTTAAAAGAGCAGGTTATTTAAACTGATTCAGAACCATACGAGTCAAACTGATTTTTTAACTAAACTGGTTTTAGATCCTATAGACATGATCTCTATTATAACTTATTCTAATTCCTACAGACATGGTATCTAAGTATTAAAGGCTGATTTTAGTCCTATAGGCATGGTATCTAATTGAACATGAAGTGAAGCAAGAAGGATTTATTTGATCACAACGAAATTCCAATAGGCATGATTTCTATGAAAAATTAATTTTGATCTTATAGGCATGACATCTAATTTCAAAGCTGATTTTAACCTTGTAGGCATGATGTCTGATTATAGCCATTTAGACCCTATAGGCATGCGTCTAAGTGGAAGTAAAACATGCAGAATTTATTAATCAGATCCTATAGGCATGTTATCTAACCTTCTGATAGCTAAAGCATGCATAATCACCCCATCCCTTTTTACTAGCCAACCTCAATATTTGTTATAAATTATTACAGATCAAAAATGACTGAATTACATCAGAAAAGTGCAAAAATAAGAAGTTACAACCATAGGAAGCCTGATCTTTGACTTCCTCTCTGAGTTATGGAATAAACTTCCTCAAATGCCCATGTTGTTTCAAAGCCTTTCTCATACTTGGGTGTGTTAAAATTCCCTAAACGCCTCAACGGACCCCGGGTAGTGCTTACACCCAAGTTTGCATAACCAGACTGAAATGAGTGTAGTATGGAAGGGCCAACCCTTATGTGTCCAAATTCTGAGGGAGCTCAAGGGTCCTAAGGCAAGGCTCCCCCAAGAGGGGCAGAACCTAGGTTCTAAGAATATAGTGGAAGTGCAAAACACACAGTTTTAAAAAAAATGAGTTTGTTTAAAATTGGACTGGTAAGTCCATTTTTAAGGTAATCAGTAGCAGAAGTGTTTAAAATTAGTTGGGATAATGATCAAAACACGGAATTAATAGTCATAAAAGGGGTCAAAGGGGTTTTGGGAACACATTGTTTGTAAGCACATAACCCAGCAGAGGTTTGGTTTGGTCATGCACTACAATAGGTGATGCTGGCATGGCCACAAACCAACCAAAGGAACTCAAACACATAGAGGGGATATGGGGTTTGGGATTCCTTTTCTTTTGTGTATTTGCCTCTACTGTGCTCCTATGTTTTTTATCTACCACGTTCTCGTATGTTCTCCTACTGTGTTCCGTTCTTGTATGTTCTTCTATTGAATTTTTATACTCCATTCTTTTATGTTCTTTTTGCTGTGTTTTATATACTCCATGCTTGTATGTTCTTATACCATGTTTTCCGTACTGTGTTCTCATATGCTTTTTTATTATGTTCTTGTATTTTTCTTCTTCTATGTTCCAGCATGTTTCTCCTACTGTACTTTCCTGCTAAGTTCTTAAGCTTCCTTACTTTCCTTCTACTAAGCCCTATTTAAGTTTCTTCTGAAAAACTTCTTAAGCATGTTCACTATTCCTATCAGTGTTTCTCCTCTATTTTTTCTTTGAGTGCTTCTACTGTGTTCTACCTGTTACCTTGATATCATGCTTTCTCATGAGTTTTTCTGTTGATAGAAGCATGCAAGAGGTTTCAATTCTTCTCTGAAACCTCTAAGCCTGCTTCGACCACTTGCCTTCTCATCTCTATACTTGATTCAAGGCAGAAACCCTAACATTTGGGGGTTCTGCCAGGTTTGATCATATATTTGATTGAACTAGGATTTTATTTTAGAATGCCTAACTCTTCGAGTCTTTAAATTGAGTTTGGACTTCTTTGTTTTCATATGATTCTGACCTTTTTACTAAAACTCTTCTACACTGGTTTTTCCTATTGATTTTACAGTGACATGAAAGTTTTCTTTCATACTTAATATGCTCACATGCTCTTTATATGATGAATTTCCCTCTAAATGGTTTTCAAATTTGCAATTAGTTCAAGCTTCCTTCTGAATATAGCCTAATTGATTTCTTTCCATTGTTTACTGATTTTCTCTGTGACGCGACCTAAGTGAAACCCTTCTTCATCTTTTCTGACTTGGTTCATTCATACAAAATCTCAGACCCTTTTGATTTACTGGTTGTTAACTGATCTTCTTACCTTATTTGCACAAACTGTGTATTTTAAAACTCTTTCCTTAAATAACTTTTATGTATTTGCCCCCAATTGCCTACTTTACACAAAGTGTTTGATTAACTTTTTTCCTTAATTGGTTTATACCTGTTTGAATCTGAATCCCTTAATTAAGGGAGGTCTTGTGTAATTGATTGACAATCAATTCTTCAAATATTTTCTTACCTTGTTTCCTCATGACTTTCACACTATAAATGGGACGACCTTTTTTCACAAATGGACACATCACAATTCACAATCTCTTCTAAATTTTCACTCTCACATAATAGAATTCTTCCTTCTTGTCTGCATTCTGACTTTCACAAGACTACTGCTTTTTCCTATTTGTTTCTTTGAAACTGGTATGTCCTAATTTAACTTCAGCATCACCACAATGTGTTTACTTACAAATTTTTGCATCTATGTCTACTTTACTACATCTGTAGAGTTAAATACTTAAACTAGCATGTTGATTTCGTTTTTCTTGTTTCTGCTATGAATCCCTACTCCCTATTTCCCTTTATGTGCTTTGAGTTACAGTTTAAAACATGGCAATATGCAAGTTATTGTCTATGGTTTGAACTTGACCCCTTAGGGGATCCTAACCTCTAAACAATGTGTTCCAGTAGGATTATGGGTGTGCCATCAACTCACATTGTGGGGTTATGCCCACTAACCTGCTTTTTACCTCTTGCAACTCCCCATTCCCTATATCCCTATATGTATTGTTTCCCTTCCCCTTTCCCCCTTTCAGAATTCTGCACTTGCACTCTCTCTTAGTTCCTAAGTTTTGCCCCCTTTTGTGAGCCTTGCCTTGGGACCTTGAGTTCCCTCTGAACTTGGACACCTGAGGGCTGGCCCTTCCACACTGCACCTTGGCTTAATATGGCAATACATTTGGATGTAGGCACTGCTCGGAGATCTTATGAAACTCTTAGGGAACTATGACACACCCAAGTGGTTGAAAGGCTTTGAAACATGATCTTTGGAGTTGGTTTACTTTATACTTCAGACAGGAAGTCTGAATCAGACTCTCCTTGGTTGTAATTTTCAACTTCTGATGTATTTTCTTTACTTTATTTTTTCTGAACTGTAATAACTTTGTAATAAACTATTGGGGATGGCTAGTGAAAAAACAGAGGAATAACTATGTATGTAAAAGGGGTGGATATCCTGCTCATAGGGAATTTCTGATCTCTGCATATCACATAGATATCTTACCTATAGGAATTATGCACTTTCATATGTAGATAATATGCCTATAAGGAATTCTACACCCATATAGATATTTTGCCAATAGTTTTCTGAAATTCTACATTCATATGGATATCCTGCCTATAGTTAAATTTCTGCATCTCTCATATAGATACCATGCTCGTAGTTAACTGGAAATCCGAATCCTGCATACGCATCTGTCACTAGGCAAACCTGTTTATAGGGCTTAAATAACTAACTGCATCTAAATATCATGTTCATAGGCTTAAACGAAGTACAACATTTAAATGACATGCCTATAGGATTTTTGCACTCTCGCTATATCTGTAAAAGTGTCCAAAATCGACAATACATAGAAAGCATGCCAATATGAGCTTCAATAGAATCTGAACTGCTTCATTCGCTTATAAGTTTAAAACCAGCCACAAATGACTTGTGCTCTTTTGCTAAAATTCGCCTTTCTTTAATAACAACTGATTTTCTTAAACCAGTATGTATTCATGTTTACTTCATTGTTTCTGGAATCAGTAGATATCATGCCTATAGGGTCTTCGTCTAACACCTACGCAAGCCATAGGGTGAAAGTTTATAAACTGAATAAGATTTTATATGCTACAACCAGCAAGTAGGCCTGATTCGAGCTTCTTATCTGAACTATGTAATAAATCAGTCTGCCTCGACCCTTTAAGTTTTAATCAGACCTTAAACAGTACATGCAAGTCATGCTACATTATGTGCTTTCTTTGGTTTAAAGGAGGTCTGTTTGAGCCATTTTATTTGTTTATAGGCTTTCCCCAAACTTTCTATATGTGTTTTTGTTTGTCGCCTTAGTATTTTACCTTTTGAAACCACAAATAATCCCAATACCTCCTCCTTTTAGGATTAATAGCCCAAAATACCTCCGGGACTGATAAAATTAGGGCGGGTAATAGCATGCAATAAGTGAACGAGACCATTCCGCACTTTAATACCATAACAGGGTGGGAAAGGGTGGATATGGATATGATGACCATGCAATAACATCACGTGTAGCCCCTCATTGAGGAGTGATTACCGGATGTTGTGTAGGGTGATCCATATTATTAATAAACCCTAGGACCCCCCCCCCCCTTTCCTTTGTTTTGTTTGTTTCTTTTAAATCATTTTTTAAACCATTTCTTTTAAGAAAATCAACTCTTTTAGTTCCTTTTTCTTACTTTTGTTTATTTGTAACTATTACGTGAAAATCCCCTTTTATTTGAAGCCTTTATTTGCCTATGTGTTATTTGCACTAAAGTCATAATAATAACTTGGCCAGGAACCACACTAGTGGAACTTGAGGGGTGCCTAACACCTTCCCCTTGAGATAACTTCAAACCCTTACCCAATCTCTGGTTGTTCAAATCAAACATTCCCTAGTGTCCTAATGCACTCAAATCATTAGGTGGCGACTCTCCACTTCAAAACCAATTCCCGAAAGGGAACGAGTTGTCCTCCCAAATGTCATAAACCCGATTTCGCGAGAAAAAGGGGGCGCGACACCATATAAAGGGGCAGTAAAAGTATGAAGTAAATAACCAAGTCTAAGTACAAAATAGGCTTATTTTGGGAAAGGATTCAGCAAGGTAAAACGTCACAGTAAAGGAAAGGAATCAAATAATTTTAAATAGATGAGTAAAAATTAGGGCTCGTAAGAAAACCTTTTACAATTAGCCGGAAGATCGAGGAAATCAAGATCAATCAAGAAAGGAGCATGATTCTGCACTTCACCATATAAATAGCAATGGATGAACAAGCATGCAGAGTTAAACATGTTGACAAAAATAAGCAACACAAACATACAGTAGCAGTAGGGGTAAGCTAGGGTGCAGTAGCAAGAAAATATTCGAAGCACAATAGTTAAGTAGGTCAAGTAGTCACATAGAATCAACAGTGAAGAAGAACATAGTAACAGGTAAAGAGAGTCAGAAACAAGTAAAGGTCTCGCAGTAACAAGTGAGGCAAAACTTCTAAGAAATTAGGGCTTCAACAGTAGCCGAATTTAAAAGATGATAAGAACTTAAAATTAGATGAGTCATACAAGGAAAAGAGAGTCATAAACGAAGAACGTAAAATAAGCACACATTTAAGCAAACAATTTCAGAACTCGGATAAGACCAAAAGGGAACTAGGATTTTTAACATGCTAAAATAGATAGAAGGACAACATGAGCAAATCTTTTTAAAAATAGCAAAATCACAGACAACATTAAAATTAGAGAAGAGCTCTTTTGAAAAACTTAAAGGAAAACCCTAATCGTCGAAAAATGAAGAGTCGTTTTGAAAGAAAAGTTGAAGAACCTTCGAGAAAGCACTTAAGAAGTTCGTAGTAAACACATATCTAAGATAGATCTGAAGAAAATTGCAAGATCTTAAAGATTAGGGTATTGGAAAACCCAGAAGATGAGAAAGACCTTGAGAGTTACTGATCTTACCAGGAAAGTCAAGGATATGCATTGAAAGGCCATGAATGGCCGGAGAAAGGTCATGGATGGCCGGAGAAAGGCCATGAACAGAAGTCGAGCAAGGATTTGACCAGATTCCTTCGAGGTCTGGCCGTGAAACCACAGAATCAAACACCCAGGAGCCATAGGATGCCGATACACATCTTAAATAGCCATGAGAGGCCATGGATTAGGCAAGGGTTGAGGTGGATTAGGGTGGAATTAAATGGCGGCATGGCTAGGGTTCATGTGAGGTTGCAGAGAGAATTGAGAGGGAAGGGATTCAGAGGCGGAGGGTGGTGGGAAATGAGTTAGGTTTAGGGGTCGTCCAGGTTAAAAATGGTAAGAGGGAATGGTGGACGTTAATCTAAATGATCAACGGCCTAGATTTAAAAGGGTAGGTGGGGAATCCAGGGTTGGGTTGGTTTAATTGTGTTAGGGGTCGGGTTTAAATGAAATTGGGACTGATTTGGGGTCAGATTTAGGCTACAATTTAAATGCAATTGGGCTATTATTTAAATAGCAAATTTGCCCCCTTTTTAAATTATAAAAATAGTAAATAAATTTCTGGAAATAAATTGAAAGCACTAAAATGATTTATAATATACAATTAACAATCTAAAAATGCAGGGCTTAATTTTTATGAATATGAAACACAATTAAATCTTAAAAGGGCTAATGTTGCAATTAGCTTTATAAAATACTAAATAAGATTGTAAAAATATGTAAAAATCACCTTATCCATATTTTGGCATAAATATAAAGATTCAATAAATGAATCATCAAAAATAATAATTTTGGACATAATTATTTGGATTTTATGGATAAAAAGGGGAAATAAATTGATTTAAAAACCTTTAAAAATTATGAAAAAATAATAAAACACTTGGATATGCTTATATATGCATATATATGCCATTTTGAAGTTATTTTGCATATTGAAAATATATAGGAAAAAATTGGATATCAACAATGACCCAAAGAAACCAATAATTACTCTCAATCCAATCATAGTCCAGATCCAACCGCCTGAGGACACTGAGGTGAATATGTCTATACCTCTTGAGTTTGAAGTAGCGCCATCCTCAAAGATACTGTCACAAATTGAGGTTTAATTTGTGTCTCTGGCAAATGCACCCGCACCATTTGAGGTTGCAATCTTGCCACCCAAGGCACATGTTCCATTCGAAGTGAGGATAGTCGCGCCGATCCTAGTGGCGATGTCTACCATGCCACCATTCTATACAAATGTTATACCCTAGGACTATACAACCGATGCGAGAAGGAAGGGCAAGGTCAGGGTTAAAGAAATTGTCGCAGCACAGGGTATGACAAGAACTGGTAGAGTCTATACCCATGAACATTTAGCTAAATCAAGAAAGCAAGCCTCTAATCGGCCGCCCCTCATTGAGACAGGTCTGGATGACCTTTGGAGGAAAATATAGGCCAAGGAATCAGCCATCCACCAGTTAAACAAGACGCCAGCACAAATATACATTCTCTCTTTGCTGCAGAATTCTGAGACGCACAAGAATGCTTTGTTAAAGGTGCTAAATAAAGCATACGTACCAAGTAACATCACTAGCGAGGAAGTGACAAATATGGTAGGACAAGTGATGGAAAGTCATAAGATCACCTTTTATGAGGATGATCTTCCACCTGAAGGGTTGGGGCACAACAAAGCACTGCACATCACCGTGCAATGCGAAGATTATTTCATCACTAGAATCCTGATCGATGGAGGTTCCAGTCTTAACATTTTTCCACTGGAAACACTCAAGAAGTTGGGTAAAGGGCTGCATGAGATAAAGGATGGAGAAATCAGTGTAAAAGCCTTCGATGGTTCTCAGAGGTCCGCCATTGGTGAGATTAGTCTATGCCTGCAGATGGGTCCAACCTGGTTCAAGGTCGATTTTCAAGTAATAGATGTACCAGTGTCTTACAACTTGCTGCTGGGACGGCCATGGATTCATGCTGCTGGGGCAGTAGCATCAACACTGTATAAGGTAGTAAAGTTCGAATGGAATCACCAGGAAGTGATCATTCACTGTGATGGTAACAACCCTATATACAGACGCCAGACCATTCCGACGATCGAGGGAAAAAGGAAGCTGGGAGGAGAAACTTACCACAACATTGAGTAGGTCAATGCTATCGACAAAGACAAATGGTGGGATAGAAAAATCGAGAGTATACTAAGTTGGAATGGGTACGAGCCTGGCAAAGGGCTCGGCAAGAACCTCCAAGGATTCTCTAAACCCATAAAACTCAAGAATTATGGCACTACCTTCGGTTTGGGATATGAATACACCTGGGAAGAATTCAATAACTAGTTGCCACCATGGCGCAGTCCTTACTATCCACTAGAGTAGCCAATATCACATATGGAGCAGACCTTCCAACAGGCCGACAGTATTTATGGGTCAGATGAAGAAGAAGCACTTACAACAGTGAAGAACTTGTTTTTAGAGAACAATGATATGGACTGTTGCGTTATTCTCGAGGAGGAGGGAGAGGAAGGCCCTTCCATACAGGCTGTGAGCAGAGGGGCACATCTCAAGAATTGGACCATCAGGACAACCAAAGCCCGACGTGCCTCAGGGTAACAAGACTAAAACAAGCATTATTCACTGTTTTTACTAAATGATTTTCTTTTCGCATTTTTTTTCAATTCCCGCAATAAGATCTTCGATGTTCAAAACGGTTATTCAATATGTCAAAAGCATTTTTTATTTTCTTATAAATTAATATCTATTGCTACCGTTCTTTCTCCTTGCTTTACCATTACAACATTACTATTACTTGTCTTGATGAACTAATGACTGTGACATGCAATAAGACAACGCAACAAACGGACATGGATTCAGAAGAAGACGACATAACTGACGAGATTGTCAAAGAAGTTGAGAACTTTGAGAACAGACCTAAGTCCAACCTGGACGAGACCAAAATTGTCAACCTGGGAGATGTAGAAAATGTCAAGGGAACACATATCAGCATTCACCTATCGGCATCAGAGAATAAAGAATACACAAAATTTCTAAAGGAGTATGAGGACATATTTGCTTGGCCATACGATGACATGACTGGTCTGGGTACGTCTATTGTGGCTCACAAACTGCCAACTAATCTAATGTGTCCACCGATAAAGCAAAAGGTTAGAAAGTTCAAGCCTGATATGAGTTTGAAAATCAAAGAAGAAGTCACCAAGCAGATCAACGCTAAGGTTCTCAGGGTAGTAGAATACCCGACATGGTTAGCCAACATTGTGCCAGTGCCAAAGAACGAAGGGAAGGTCAGAGTTTGTGCCGACTACCGGAATCTCAACCGGGCCAGTTCGAAAGACGACTTCCCTTTGCCAAATATACACATCCTGATTGACAATTACGACAAGCATGAGATGTAGTCATTCATAAATTGCTTCGCTGGTTATCATCAGATCCGGATGGATGAGGAAGATGCTAAGAAAACGGCTTTCATTACGCCGTGGGGAGTGTACTATTACAAGATGATGCCATTCGGCCTGAAGAATGCAGGGGCCACCTACATGAGGGCCATGACTACCATCTTCCATGATATGATACACAAGGAGATAGAGGTACATGTTGATGATGTTATTATCAAATCCAAGAAGGCCACTGACCACATAGAAGATCTGATGAAGTTCTTCAATAGACTGCGGAGATACAACCTGAAACTAAACCCCGCAAAGTGCGCATTTGGGGTTCCTGCTAGGAAATTGTTTGGGTTTATTGTGAGCCGCCGAGAAATAGAACTGGATCCATCGAAAGTAAAAGCCATTCAGGAACTACAACCGCCAAAGAACAAGAAGGATGTGATGAGTTTCTTAGGAAGGCTTAACTACATCAGCCGATTCATAGCACAGTCTACAGTTATCTGCGAGCCGATCTTTAAGATGTTAAAGAAGGACGCCGCCACCAAATGGACCGATGACTGCCAAAAGGCCTTCGACAAAATCAAGGAGTACATGTCCACACCACCAGTCTTAGTCCTGCCCGAGCCAGGTAGACCCTTATTACTATACCTTGCAGTGTTAGATGAAGCTTTCAGCTACGTTCTGGGGCGGCATAATGAAACAAGGAGGAAAGAGTAAGCCATTTATTATCTCAGTAAGAAGTTTACCCCATACGAGGTCCGGTATTCTCTATTGGAATGCACCTGTTGTGCTTTGACTTGGGTAGCTCAGAAGCTAAGACATTACTTCTGAGCCTATACTACATATCTCATATCGAGAATGGATCCCTTGAAGTATATATTTCAGAAGCCCATGCCCACCTGTAAGCTAGCCAAATGGAAAATCCTGTTGAGTGAGTTTGACATTGTTTACGTAACTCAGAAAGTGGTCAAGGGACAGGCACTGGTAGACCACCTTGCTGAAAACCCCGTGGATGGAGGATACGAACCCCTGAAAATGTATTTTCCTGATGAAGAGGTATAATTCATAGGAGAAGACATTGCGAAATCCTATGACGGTTAGAGAACGCTCTTCGATGGAGTAGAAAACTTCAAAGGAGTGGGCATAGGAGCAGTCCTAATATCAAAAACCGGTCAGCATTATTCGGTGTCTGCCAAACTCAGGTTCCCCTGCACCAACAATATGGCCGAGTATGAAGCCTCCATCTTAGGACTCAAAATGGCCATTGACATGAACGTTCAAGAGCTGCTAGTGATTGGAGATTCAAACTTGCTTATACATCAGGTACGAGGAGAATGGACAACCAAGAACTCCAAGATACTCCTGTATCTGCATCATGTACAGGAATTGAGAAGGAGGTTCACGAAGATGGAATTCCAGCATGTTCCCAAAATCCAGAATGAGTTCGCCGATGCATTGGCTACCCGATCATTTATGATATAGCGTCCCGACAAGAATTTCATTGATCCCATTCCAGTGAAAATCCATAATCAGCCAGCTTACTATGCCCATGTTGAAGAGGAAGCAAACGGAAAGCCTTGGTTTTATTATATCAAGGAATATTTGGCAAAGGGAGAGTACCCGGAGCTTGCGAAATCCTACTCAGAAATACACACTTCGGAGATTGTCCAACAACTTCTTTCATAATGGAGGAATCCTGTATAGGAGGACTCCTGATTTAGGATTATTAAGATGTGTCGACGCAAAGGTAGCATCCAGGCTACTAGCAGAAGTTCATGCTGGGACCTGCGGTCCATATATGAATGGTTTTGTCTTAGCAAATAAGATACTCTGGGCTGGTTACTTTTGGATGAATATGGAAATGGACTGCATCTAATATGTCCGGAAATGCCACCAATGTCAGATACATGCAGACAAAATAAATGTACTTCCAAGCGAGCTTAACACAACAATCTCACCATGGTCGTTCGCCTCCTGGGGAATGGACGTTATTGGACCAATCGAGGCTACCGCTTCCAATGGACACATGTTTATCCTAGTAGCCATCGACTATTTCACCAAATGGGTCGAAGCACCATCTTACAAAGAAGTTACTAAGAAAGTCATGGCAGACTTCATCTGCGACCGCATTGTTTATCGATTCGCGATTCCAGAGTCAATCATTACTGATAATGGCTCCAACCTCAATAGCGACTTGATGAAAGCTATGTGAAAAACTTTCAAGATCAGATACAAGAATTTCACAGCCTACAGGACTCAGATGAATGGAGCTGTAGAAGCCGCCAACAATAATATCAAGAAGATATTGAGGAAAGTGATAAAGAATCATAGACAGTGGCACGAGAAGTTATCATTTGCTCTTCTAGGGTATCGTACCACAGTCCGCACATCAGTCGGGGCAGCCCCCTATATGCTGGTTTACGGTACAGAGGTTGTCATTCCCTCTGAGGTAGAAATTCCTTCCCTAAGGATCATACAAAAAGCTGAGCTCGACGACGCAGAGTGGGTAAAAATTCGTTATGAGAAACTAGCCCTTATAGACGGAAAGAGAATGAATGCAGTTTGCCATGGTCAACTCGATCAGAACAGAATGTCGAGAGCCTTTAACAAAAGAGTCAAACCAAGACAGTTCGCACAGGGGCAGTTGGTGTTAAAGAAAAATTTTTCGCTTTAAGATGAAGCCAAAGGAAAGTTCTCTCCCAACTGGCAGGGTCCATATATGGTTCACCGGGTTTCGACAGGAGGAGCCCTCATACTTGCAGAAATGGACGGAGAAGTCTTGCCAAAGCCTATCAATTCAGATGCAGTCCAGCGTTACTATGTGTAAACTTTATACTTTCCTAATATGATGTAAATTGAACTACGCCTGACCTGATTCCCATTTAAGAGGGGATATGTAGGCATAACTATGGGTTTGGTCACAATTCAATAAAATTTCATCCTCCCCCCCCCACCCCCGCAATTGGAAACTTGGGCAGAATTTTGAGGAGGACCCTCAAAATTCCGAAGTGATTTCAGCCGATCACCGCACGAGCAATAGTCAAAAACGTCAACCCATCAAACGTGGGAAGAATTTTGAGGAGGACCCTCAAAATTCCGTAGCAAGAGAGTTTGCAATGTCCTGAACTGCGTCACAGTCGTCGGTTCATCTAAAAAGTCATTTTTAATTTACGTCATACTTTTGCAAAATTATGCATGTTATTACTAAAACTACTTTGTTTAGTAACGCTACCCCAATAACACAGATGGTATCACCAGATCAAAGCCGCACGAGTCAAGCAAAGCACACGGGGATACGAACTAACCTTCCCCCTTTACAAAACTCATGATTTTTCTTTAGATGCAGGCACTAGGATTGCGAAATCATTAAACATACTGTACGCCCATGGGACAAACATTGTTCAAGAATATGATTCTCAAAACCATTGTACTTGCAAACATTTTCTATCAGCACACATCAGTAATGTCCCGTATCTCACAATGCTCCCAGTAATCATAACGCCACAATCTGCTATTAGCTAAGAATTCTGTGTTTCGAGACTAAACGTTGTCTCCATCTACATTCGTATTGCATAAGGCTACTATTCTGCCTTCCAATTTGCATAAGGCTACCATTCTGCCTTCCGAGACCAAACGATGTCTCCATCTGCATTCGCATTGCATAAGGCTACTATTCTGCCTTCCAATTTGCATAAGGCTACCATTCTGCCTTCCGAGACTAAACGTTGTCTCCATCTGCATTCGCATGGCATAAGGCTACTATTATGCCTTCCGAGGTTAAGCTCTACCTCCATCTGCATCGGCATTGGATAAGGCGACTATTCTGTCTTCCAATTTGCATAAGGCTACCATTCTGCCTTCCGAGGTTAAGCTCTACCTCCATCTG
This sequence comes from Nicotiana sylvestris, assembly GCF_000393655.2. Classification (NCBI taxonomy): domain Eukaryota; kingdom Viridiplantae; phylum Streptophyta; class Magnoliopsida; order Solanales; family Solanaceae; genus Nicotiana; species Nicotiana sylvestris. Next base: position 189,888,994 of record NC_091058.1, on the reverse strand, counting down.
CATTCGCATCTTTGCATAAGGCTACTCTCATGCCTTTCGAGGCTAAGATCTGCCTGCAATTTTCTTCGAAACTAAGCGCTATCACAAGCACTATTTATCTCGCTTCTCTTACGGGCTAAGCTATGCCCTTCAATTCGCAAGACTGAGCTCTGTCTTGTCCACATCATACTACTGCATCCTTTATGGGATGAAATATCGCCAATTCATCCAAAAGCATCATCGTTCGGAGGCACCATCTTCATAGCCCGAGAACACCATGTCATGGCCTGAGGATCTCTTTCAATCCTTTGCATATCATTATTCAAAGGCTTCATGGTTCGGAGGCACCATCCTCATAGCCCGAAACATTATTTCATGGCTTGTGAATCCTGCATAAAACAACTCATGGCCCAGGACATCATGGTCTGAGGATGCCATTCCTAACCGTCCAAAGACAACATTCATGATCTGACGGGAATTTGCATCATGCTTAAATTTAAGCACAGTATACGCTTGTGTTACTTCTATTTGCAGGTAAGATGGCGAGCAACGACTATCCTGACAGGAACGATCCCGCACCAGTTCCCTCAAGCCATATCAAACCTAACCATTCCTGTAAATCGTTCACTTACCCAGCCCTAGATGTTGCGTCCGTTCTTGAAATGGCTTCATCGGTATACTCCGCCGATGGATCTAGAACTACATACAGCCTGATCCCTATGAAACTAGGTATATGTAGGCAGCTCAGAAGCCAGGATGAGGCCAAACCTCTTCAAACCGTTTCGCTCGGTCAAAATTTGTCATCATATCTTTACCCGACAACTCTTTCATCCTTACCGGGTAAAGAAGGGCAGCTGTTGACACCCAATTTTTTCCTCAAACTATTTTTAAATTTGCATATATGCCTTCAAAATCACTTTATATAATAATTGGTATTTTTTCATAATTTTTCATATTATTATCGATTTATTTTCTAATTTATTCAGTACTTTATATCCAATAATTATTCATAAATTATATTACAAGTAATTTCAAAGTATTTCTTAGCTCAATATATCTTTTTTAAACCTATTATGATTTAATCATTTCACAAATTAGCCAATTTGGCATTGTTTGGCTATAATTACCATAATTTTGCAATTATAGCCTAATTTGTACACTTTATGCTATTTTAATTCAATAATCAGTCATTTTATATTTTTAATATTAGTTAATTACCTCAATTTCACCTATTTATCTTTAATTTCATTTTATCCAATTACTAGCTATTTTTATTAATTATTCATCTAATTTTAATTGGGTATTTAACAAATAGCGAATTCCATTTTTAATTCTAGCCTAATTGAATCAGATCCCAACCCAATTAAATAACCCACCAGACCCAAGCCCAAACCCAAACCATACTTGACCCAATCCTTGGTCCAATCTGGATCGTTGATCAATTCTAATCAACGGTCCAGATCCCCCATACCATATTAAACCCTAATGACTACCCCTCCCTCCGCATCTCTCATTTCCCCCCTCTCATTCTCTCTCAACCGGTCTTTCTATCATCCTCTCTCTATCTTTGGTTCTCTCTAGAACTTTCTCCTCTCCCCTCCTCTCCGATTGACCCTATCCGCCTTCTCCGGCCACTTCCCTCGCTGGAAACTATGGCCTCTCATCATCTCCTGGCCTCTGCTTCACCCCACACCGGTTTGACATTACCCTAAGGTCCTCAGGGGAACCTGGAGCGGTTCAACTCCTACCCATGGTCCTTCATGCCATTTTTCAGCCACCTCCGGCCGTTCGAGTAAGATCTATGATTTTTCCGGCTAAAAATGGTAACTCTTCAAGGTTATCTCATCTTCTCTGGGTTCTTTGAAACCCTAACTCTTAAGATTTTCTGATTTCTTTTAGATTTGTCTTAGATCTCTGTATATTATGAGCTTTTGTTGTTTTCCTCAAAGGTTTTTCTGATTTTTCTAAAGTAAGTCTTCATCTTCGAACTAGGGTTCTTAAACATCTTTTGAAAAACGCTTCTTTCTTCTGATTTTTGTATTAATCTGCGAGTCTCTATGTTTAAAATGTTTGTTTAAGCTTTCTCCTCTATTCTAGTTATTCCGTTGAAAACCCTAATTTCGTCTCTTAAACTTCTCAGATCTGAGAAGGATCGAACATATTTTTATTTGTTTTTATGGAAAGTCTCCTGATTTTCGAGTGGCTTGTCATCTTCCTAAACTAGGGTTTCTGAAAATCCTTTTCTTCGAAATGCTTTCTTGTTGTAAATGCTTGATCCCCTGTGTCTATGTTTTTTGATTGATTTTTTTGAGTTCTTCCTTGACCCTAACTAGCCTAGGTCAAAAACCCTAATTTTTAGGGTTCTTAGTTTGGTTTCTGTGTATTAGCATGACTTACTGATTCTCATGTTTCTTTTGAGTTCTTGAGATTTCTGGTGATAGCCTTGCCTTGATATGCTTCTACTGAGTTTCTCAGCCTAGACTTACACCAATTCTATGTATTTGTGTTCATCTTGACTGTTCGCATCAAGACTTGCATCTTTCTCATTGATTCAGTATCGTTTGATCTTCATATTTTGCTAGAGTTGTGTGCCTATTCTTGACTACCCATGTCTTACTCTATTTATATGTTAAACATGCTGACTCTTTTCCATGACTTTCTCTTTGATTGATTCTGAATTCCTTATTACTTGGTGTGATTTGAACATTTTACTTTGGACCCCCCGACTCCTACCTTTCCACTTAATTTGATTAGTTGCTTGCCTTAATTAATTTTCACTTGCCTTGTCTGCATTGCTACTTAATTCTTTCTAATTGTTTCCTTAGTTTGATAACTTTCTGAACCTAGCCTTAATTACCTGTTCTATACTGGTATTATTTTGAAATCTTTCCTTATTTGTTATACTCCAGCCGTGTATGATTTGTTTTCTTACTCGTCATCTGCTCTTTACCATTTACACTGACTCCCTTAATTAAAGGGAAATTCGAACCAATTTTTATACTAAGTTCTATAATTACTGAAGAATTGATTCTTGTATTATTTTAACTAGTTTTCAAACTACTATATAAATGACTCTCTTCAACAGTCTGGACGAAAAAAAAATCTATTCATCTCTCTCGCACACAAATAAAAACTTTTTATTCTCTCTTCTGTGCTACTTGCTACTATCCTAAGCTAGCCGGCTGCAAGCCAACGCTAACTACTACACCTCTCCTATTTCTACTTTGTATTTTGCTTTCTTCACTTCACTAGTATGTTCTAATTCAGATTTCAGTCCTCAAACCAACATGTTTCTATTACTGTTACAATTCCTTGTATTTCTGATATGCTTTTATTTACTATCTTTGTTGTTCAACATGTAATTAGGATCCTGAATTCCCTCTACATGTTAAGTTATGCTTTACTTGTCAATGACCATCATGTTTCTGTATACTTAGTACATGTTTCTTATGTGAATCCCTGTTATTGGTACATGGTCTTAGTTGTTTGATGTTGATAAAATCCAATACCCTACTGTCCTCTTGATCCTCTAAACATGTAGGAGTTTCTGATTGTGTGCTTGTATATGTTCCTGCCTACTACATGTTTGCCCTCACATGCTCCATATTTGTCCCTCCAACCCCATTCCCTTGCTTGTGTTTGCTGGACTATTCTTGGTCCTTGGTATGATACTGACTTTGTTTTGGTTCTGAGATTGGTATGCATGCTCCTTCAAATTATTTTCATCAGTTAAACTTTATCATAAAGCTATTCCAATTAAGTCTCTTTTTTCAAAATTGTTTCTTACTTACCTTTTTTCAAAACTGTTTTCTTACTTATACTCTTCAAAACTATGTCAAGCAATCTCACTCTACTCTTATACCATTAAGTTCTGCCCCTTTTGTGTGAGCCTTGCCTTGGGATCCTTGAGCTCCCTCTGAACTTGGACACACAAAAGCTGGCCTTTCCACACTGCACTTACTCTGCCTTGGCTATGAAATCTGGGTGTGAGCACTGCCCGGGATCCCTTGAGGTCCTTAGGGAACTATGACACACCCAGATATGAGGAAAAGTTATGAAACAATCTTGGTATTTGAGGTGATTTATTACATAACTCATAGAGGAAGTCCTAATCAGGTGTTAAGAATCTGGGCCTGTTTTCAGGCTCTCTATAGTGTAACTTTTATTTTTCTTTTCTATTTGTGCAATTCATTTCAGTATTGGTCTATAATAATATATTGTAAACAAGTATTGGGTTGGCTAGTGAAAAGGGGAGGGTAGTTATATATGCTATCAACATCAATGGGTAGAAACCATGTCTTAGGTTTACATTTCCTATATGTGCATTACAATCCATGTGTAAGATCAACCCACTTAAAGCATGTCATGCATTAGATACCATGTTCTTAGGTTTACTATTTCAGCATCTCATTTGGCATCACTTTACCACTTAGAAATCCCGCTTTAGGCTAAATAACAACATCAACATAACATTGTTGCTCCTACACTTCTTGAAATCATGTTGTAACTCTTTGGGCATTTAGAAACCATGCTCTAGGAATTCTGCATATTCTGCAATCATTTTGCATTTTCATATGTGCGTATTAGATACCTTATTTTAGGATATCGTTCACACTCGCTCAGTCACACCTAGTTAAACCAATAATGCATGAAAAAAGGACATTAAACAGTCTCATGTCTGATTATCTTGTTTAAGTGAAACTGGTCACAATCCCTACATGCTTTTGCAACACTTAGAATAACATGCTTGGGTAAAATAACTGTTTCAATAATTCTGATAACTGTTGCACATTATTTTATGCCTAGGCAAGCCTTAGGTGATAAATTTGTCAAAATTGGAAACATGCTTCTTTATGTATGCTGCTTAATTATCAACTGGTTTAAAATTAGTAGGCAGGCTTGATTAGGACTTCCTATTTGAGTTATGTTATAAATATGACTCTGTTGTTATCACTTAGATACCATGCTTAGAATCTGAATTCAAACCTTAATTGTGTATGAGTCATGCTATTTATGTGTGCTATGTGTGGCGGTATATCTGAGCCCTTCATTTGTCTTTCATGCTCCCCTTAATTGAAGTCCTACTTGTTTATATGTCGTTTTAGTATTATACCTTTAAACTTTAGGGTCTTCCTAGAACCCCGTTTTATAGGGTAGGAGTCCTAAATTCCTCCGGGATTGATAGGAAGGGACGTGTAACAGCATGCAATTGGGGTCGAGACCAACCCTCGCTTTAATTACCTTCACGGGGCCGGAAATAGTAGATATGGATATGATGACCGGTGCATTAATACCATGTGTAGCCCCTCTTTGAAGAGTGTCATACCGGATATTGCATTGATGTGATCCAAATTATAAACAAACGTAGGACACCCCCTTTACATTCCTAAATATGCTTGGATTGTAATTCTTTTCAAAATCTTGCTTTTCATTAATTGTTTTTCAAACACTTGTGTATTTAAACTTAAATCCCCTACTATTTGAGTCATACTTGTTATTTGCTAATTGTACAAATTCACAAAAACTGTCTGGACGGGAACCACACTAGTGGATCCTGAGGGGTGCCTAACACCTTCCCTTTAGGATAATTTCAAGCCCTTACCTTGTCTCTGGTTACCAAACGTAGTTATAAATGAACCCTATAGGTGCCCTAATGTACCTTAAATCGTTAGGTGGTGACTCTTCAAAATGCAAACCCCCTTTCTTAAAAGGAAAGAGTTGTCCCAACCAATAAATGTCATAAACCCGATTTCGCAAGAAAAAGGGGGGGGGCGACACTTACTTGTTTACTTTTCACTACAGACCTTGTCCTCTTGGCTAATGAAGGTTAAGTAGCCTCAAACACAGAGGAAGACTTCTTAGAAGAAGTTTTGGACTTTTTGGGGTTGGGGGTCTGAACCTCCACTGTTTGAACTTCCTCCTGATTGACCTGTTTCATCTTTTTAACCTCCACAGCCTCTGAGGACTCTGCAACCTTCCCTTTTCCTTTAGCCAGCCTTTTCTTCTTACTCTTAGCTAGAGCCTTTTGAAGATCACTCTCACTCTGCTTCACCCTGCTTCTTGTAGCTCTTCCCTTTGTCAATGAAATTTCAGTAGTTGTTAGGGATGAAGCCTTTCTTTACTTGGAGGGTTTAAGAGAATTAGGGGCTTTTGGTGTGGGAGTTCTTCGTTTCTTAGGATCATAACTTGCCTCAACCTTTTTCAACAGGTCAACTAGGGTCTCTTCAGTAGATGAACCAGGTTCATCTCTTTGTTTGCTTAGATGAACTAACCCTTTAGCAGCTTCACCAGAACCATTTCTTGTTCAACCCCACAGATAGCAGGCACAGGCAAATCAGCAGTGCGTGAATGATCAACCACTCTTTTCCCATTTCCCCTCTCTTCACCACATGCACCCTCTCTCTCTTTTTCTTTTTCAGATTTTTTTACCTCCACTCCTTCATAACTCAGATAATTCTACATCCTTAATAGGCCCAACCATAACAAACCTAGTTTCTAGATTTTCAGACAAAGAAGAACTTACATTACAAGGGGACTCTTGATCCTTTTCAGAGTTAGAAGACCCAGGTCCTTCTCCCTCAGTGGCGGATTCGTATGACTCAGAATAAGAGTGGGAGTTAGAGTCTTAGACCTGGCTTGCCTTTAATTTCTCATTTAATTTCTTTTTGATAGCCCCAGATGCTATTGTTTTCTGACCAAGCATTTTCACCCTTCTCAACCTGGGTTTGGGAGATGTATTGGGTGGAGGAAGGGTAGATGAATCAGAGGGAGTGGGTTGTGGTAGAGTTCCAGGATTGTCTTGTGGGTTTGTCATGATCGCTGGTTTCTTGAGAGAATTGGTGACTTAGAATTTTGGAGAAGAAAGCAAATGAAAGTGAAGAGGGATTTTTGACGGTTTAGAATTATGGACATGCCAGGAGGTAATGATGTGTATTTAAAGAGATATACAAATTTAATGTATAACGACAACTTTAGCAGTGGTCAATTAGTGGTCTAATCAACCGAAAATTACAGGTTTGAATGATCGGTTAAGCTTCCCTAGATTTTAGACAATTTTTGTGGTTTAGAGTTCTAAGGAAGACGGAACTGGTTCAAAGCTAGTGGATAGAATTTTCTAAGGAATTGAATCAATTATAGGACTTCTGCTCATGATTTAAATATTTATATTTCTAATTGTGCAGAGTATAGAAAACATACCTTAGCTTTCAGATGAACCCATACTGATGAACCAGGTTCTTCATTTAGAATTCTCTTGAACATGCCTCAATTTGCCATAATAGAGAAAAATTTGTAAGTGATCAGTGAGTCATATTAACACATGTCACAGGAGTATACTAGTTACAATATGAAGCTGAGTAAAAATTAATCTAGATATTTACACAAGTTCAGATTTCCTAGCCAAAAAAATAATTTTTTTTCCATCATTTTTTTTCATTTTGCATTCTGAGCTGGTCCCATTAGGTGATCTTAATCATCCCTAATTCCAACCTATTCCTCTCAAAGTTTTCTCTACTCAGTGCTTTAGTGAAGATGTCAGCAATTTGTTTATTAGTAGCACAGAATTCTATAGAGATCAATCCTTTCTCATAGTTATCTCTTAAGAAGTGGTGTCTAACATCTATGTGCTTAGTCCTCTTATGATAAACAGGGTTCTTTGTCATACTTATAGCACTAGTGTTATCACAGAAGATAGGAATGCAACCAACTTCAGTGCCAAAATCTTCCAGCTGCTATTTGATCCACAACAATTGAGCACAACAAGAGGTAGCAGTAACATATTCAACCTTAGCAGTGGATAAGGCCACTGAATTTTGCTTCTTAGTGGCCCATGATACAAGACATGAACCAAGAAAATGAGCCATACCTGAGGTGTTTTTCCTATCCACAAGGAACCCTACATAATCATCATCAGCATACCCTACTATATTGAAATTACTACTTTTAGGGTACCAAAGACACAGATCAGTAGTGACTTTCAAATATCTCAGTATCCTCTTGACAGCAGTCAAGTGAGATTCCTTTAGATTAGCCTAAAAGCGAGCATAGATCCCTACACTAAAAACTATGTCAGGTCTGCTGGCAGTTAGATACAAAAGTGAACCAATCATACCCCTATATAACTTCTGATCAACTGATGAACCAGGTTCATCTATCTCTAATTTAGTGGCAGTTACAATGGGGGTGTCTATTTCCTTTGATTCATCCATTTTAAACTTTTTGATCAGCTCCTTTGCATATTTCTGCTGATGGATCATGGTTCCATTTGGGCTTTGTTTGATCTGTAAGCCTAAGAAAAAGTTAAGCTCATCCATCATACTTATTTTAAACTCACTCCCCATTAATTTGGCAAAATCCTTACTTATTTTGTCAGTGGTTGCCCCGAAAATTATGTCATCAACATATATTTGTACCACAAGAAGATCCTTACCTTTTTCCCTCAAGAATAGAGTATTGTCAATTTTACCTCTTTTGTAGCCATGCTCAAGAAGGAATTTGGACAATCGTTCATACCATGCTTTAGGAGCCTGCTTGAGTCCATAGAGAGCCTTGTCTAATTTGTACACATGTTCAGGACACTCCTTGCTCTCAAACCCTGGAGATTATTTAATAAACACCTTTTAGGTAGCCATTCAGGAAGGCACTCTTGACATCCATCTAATGAAGAGTGAATTCCATGTGTGCTGCAAAAGCTATTAGAAGTCTTATTGCCTCCAGTGTTGCAACTGGAGCAAATGTCTCATCATAATCTATACCCTCCTCCTCTTGGCTGTAACCTTGGACAACTACTCTTGCCTTGTTTCTTGTAATTGTTCCATCTTCATCAAGCTTGTTTCTGAAGACCCATTTTGTGCCAATCATTGATCTGTCCTTGGGTCTTGGAACTAGATGCCAAACTTGACTTCTCTTGAACTGATTGAGTTCATTTTGCATTCCATTTACCCAGTCTGCATCATGCAAAGCCTCAACAACATTTTTAGGTTGAATAAGAGATAGGAAAGCATCAAAAGCACACAGATTCCTTAATTGTGATCTAGTTTTGACTCCAGAGGTTGGATCAATAATTATTTTCTCAATAGGATGAGAACTTTGACACTTGTGAGGTTTTACAACCAACTGATTTTTGCTTGATGTTTCTCCCATGTTCTGCTGCTGACGAACAGGGTCATGAACAGGTTCCTTTAGGGGATTGGTTTCAGTTCCTCTCTGATCAGTTCCCCCTGTCAGGTTTCCCTGGATGGAAGAACCTATTCCATCACTTGTTCCTTCATTTGGAGCCACTTTATCTTGAGCTGAGACTTCACTCAAATCTTTTACCAGCCCAATAGCTTCATCTTTATATTCCTGTCTCTCAGAAAGAATGTTAGTTTCATCAAACACTACATGTACACTTTCTTCTATACACAAAGTTCTTTTATTGAACATTTTATATGCTTTGCTATGTGAAGAATATACCAAGAATACTCCCTCATCACTTCTGAGATCAATCTTACCTAGGGAGTCCTTTCCATTATTGTGCACAAAGCACTTGCATCCAAATGCCCTAATATAGGATATATTTGGTTTTCTCCCGTTAAGTAACTCATAGGGAGTCTTCTCTACAAGAGGTCTAGTCATGCATCTATTTATGATATAACATGCAGTGTTGACAGCCTTTGCCCAGAAGCTATGAGGCAGTTTACTAGAAAGAAGCATAGTCCTATCCATATCTTCAAGAGTCATGTTCTTCCTTTCAACTACTCCATTTTATTGAAGAGTCCTAGGGGCAGAGAAGTTATGATCTATACCATGCTCATCACAAAATTCAGCAAACTTAGCATTTTCGAATTCAGTTCCATGATCAGACCTGATGGATGCAAGTTGATTACCTAGTTGTTTCTAAGTTTTTCTAACAAAGGCAGTAAACATGTCAAATGTTTCATCCTTAGATGTTAAGAATAGTACCCAGGTAAACCTAGTATAATCATCAATAAGTACCATCACATATTTCTTACCACCTCTGCTCAATGTTCTCATTGGACCATAGAGATCCATATGAACCAGTTCCAACGTCGTGGTCGTGCTTACCAATTTCTTGCTTTTAAAGGATGATCTTACCTGCTTCCCCCTTGCACATGCCTCACAAACTTTGTTTTCCTTGAACTTGATGTTAGGTAACCCTATTACCAAGTCCTTGGAGACTAATTGTTGAGTTGATTCAGACTTGCATGATTAAGTCTTTTGTGCCACATAAGGGGATCATTGTCCAACACACTCAAGCAAGTAAGTTTATTTTCCGAAAGAGTGGACAAATCTACAATGTAAATAATGTTAACTCTTTTTCCCTGTAAAACAATCCTGTCAGTGGTAAGGTTAATCACAAAGCATTTGGTAGAGGTAAATGCTACAAGGTTACCTCTGTCACACATTTCTGATACACTGATTAGGCTATATTTCAAGCCATATATCAAGTAGACATTCTCAATGGAGTGTGAGTCTGTCTTACCTGCCTTTCCAACCCCAATAATCTCACATTTCTTCCCATTCGCAAAGGATACATTACCTCCTTTTAAGTTCTCAAGTGGAAGGAACTGGTTCTTGCTTCCAGTCATATGTTTTGAGCAGCCACTATCCATGTAACATATTTGGCTACTTCCCTTCACTTGAACATGCAAAAAGAAATTAGGGGTTAGTCTTAAGAACCCAAACTAGTTTGGGTCCCTTTCTATAGGCAAAGGGATAAATCAAATTCCTTTTAGCCCACCCAGGCAGCCTATTTTTTCTTGAACAAAGGCTTTGTTCTTTTGACTGGCCTTTTCCTTTGCATTGCATTCATTTTTGTAATGACCAGTCTTACCACAGTGTGTGAAAATTTTATTTTCAGGAAGAGTGAGGTACTTGCTTTTGGGGTCCCACTTAGGTGCTTGTTCCCCATAACCAAGTCCTCTTTTGTTGCTACTGTGATGTTCTTGTAACTAGGATAGTGCATCAGAAGCCTTATTCCATTTGCAAGTTCTGTCTAGTTCATGTTTTACCTTCCCTAGGTCTTCTTTAAGACCCTTATCTGCTCATCCTTCTTGTACAACTCATCCTTCATTTTTCCTAGGTTTTCTTCTAAGGTGAGATGTGTGTGATCAGCTTTCTTCTTACCTATTCCTAATTTTAATTTTAAATTATCATACCTAAGTTCTAGGACACTGGTGTCAAGTTCAAGAATCTGGTTCTTCAACTCAGTATTTTTACTGCCACTCTCATTAGCCCTAGATTCTAGATTTTTGTACTTGGCTTTTAAGATCACACACTTCCTAGACAACTCATCCTTCTCATTGTTAATTATTTCAAACTGATCGATGAAGTCCAGCAATAGTTCAGACAACCTTTCTTTAGACAAAAATTTAATCTTGTCTTTGAGATGAAGGACACTTACCTCATGTTCATTATCTGATTCTCCGATGGCCATAAGTGCTTGTTCATCTCCAGCTTCATCTTCTGAATCCTCATATGATGTTTCTCCCCAAGCAGCAACCATAGCCTTTGTTGATCCTTTGTTCCTTTTGGGTTGAACCTGTTCCTTCTTCTTGTTCCTTCGTTCAACCCTTTCCTTCTTCCATTCAATTTCCCACTAAGGATAGTTCTTGATCATATGATTAGTATTGCCATATTTGTATCAACCCTCATTGGTCTGTTTCTCAGGAGCCATTAGTTTGTTGAAGGTTGTACCTCTTGAAGAACCCTTTCCTCTCATTAGGTACTTTTTGAAATCCCTTATGATCATGGCCATTTCATCATCTTCCAGATCTGCACCTTCAGCTATTCTGAGAGCCAGACTCCTCTCCTTCTTGGGTGAATCCATTTTCATGGTTTGCCTTCTCAGTTCATATGCAATGAGGTTTCCAATCAGTTCATCCAACTTGAGAGTAGCAATATTCTTTGATTCTTGAATATTAGTGATTTTGCTTTCCCAAGTCACTAGTAGAACCCTTGTCAAGATTTTCTCAACCTTGTCTTCTTCAAGGATAATTCTCCCAAGAGATTTAAGTTCATTTGTTAGTGTTGTAAACCTTGTGTACATCTCCTGGATAGTTTCTCCTTCTTTCATAGTGAAATTCTCATATTGAGAATATAGGAGTGTTGCTCTTGATCTCTTTACTTAAGGGGTTCCTTCATTAGCCACTTGTAAAATGTCCCATATCTCTTTAGCCGTAGTACAACTTTGAATCCTGCTATACTCGTCTAGACCCAGTCCACACACAAGTAATTTCTTGGCCTTGGCATTCTTCTCCCATTTCTTTAAGTCTTTAGTAGTGCAGTCAGCTCTTGTCTTTGGCACATCCACTCCTTCAACATTCTTCTTTGTAGTTGCTAGGGGACCATCAGTGACTATGTCCAAGAGTTCATAGTCTTCTCCTATGATATGATCTCTCATCCTATTCTTCCACCAAGAATAGTACTGACCATTAAAGAGTGGAGGCCTAGCAGTGGATTGCCCTTCTCAGTTTCCAGGTGGTGCACTCATCTTGATCTTTTCCTAAGGTGTTAACCTCTTCAAGGATAACCTGCTCTAATACCAATTGATGTTTTAAGCGTCAATACCACACAAGAGGGGGGTGATTTGTGTGGTACCCAATTTTTGCTTAACTGAACTATAGAAGGACCTGGTTCTTCTAGGTGTTCCAACTACTAATGTTTGTGGAATAATAAATACAGAAAATAAAGAACATAGAGATTTTTACGTGGAAAACACCTAGCTCAAAAGGTGAAAAAATCACGACCTACTACTTAGTAGGATTTTCCCAAACTTTAACTAAAATCACCGAGCCAAAACAGCATTTACAAAAACTCTTTGTAAACCTAAGGATTAACTCTAATCCTGTTGTAGCACACAACCTCAGCTGTTGCGACAACTTCAATTTAACTCTTAACTTGAACACTCTAGGTACCTAATACAACTGCTTCTATGAAAGCTGAAAGGTACAATGTAAAATTACCTACTACAATTGAACTAGAATAAAAGATAGACACATGGAACTGGTTCTTCTATCTCGTTCAAGTAGCTTCAGGATTGCACACTCAAATCACACATAAATTGCTTTTAAAATCGCCTTGTTCTATTGCTCTCAATTTAAGTTCAACTTCTGCTTATGTGCATTACTTGTAAAAGTGAACAACAATGGCATTTAATAGGTTAGTAATCAAAGTTTGACTGGGATTCAATCGCTACTCTTATATCGTAAAAGAGTTTATATGATCTCAAACTCTAACACTATCTTCTTCCTAAACTGTGTTCTCTTCATCTAAGGAGTCTTTCTCTCCTTATCCAATATGCTATCTTTTCAATCAAATCAGGAGATATTGTTTCTTGCTTAGTTAGATTTATCTCCTTCACGTGTATATCACATGTATAGGTTGATCATGACTGTGCTTCACAAGATGAACCTGGTCCATGTTTGAGTTCTTTTGTCAATCTTCAAAACTTCACTTGTTCTTGGGCCAACATGGCCCTTAAGATCTTTTAAGCTGGCCCTTAGGCTTTTATATATATACCCTTAGGCTCTGTATGCTGGGCCGTTTCGGCCTCTAAAATGGCTATACAATTTTTCCCTCATTTTGGCTAAAAGACTTAGTGAAATTTTAGTTATGCCTTAGCATGTGTTTTTGTACTCATTGGGTTTTTCGAAGGTTCAACGTATCAGAACCTTATTAGTAATTTTCTTGTGTACACATAATCGAATACCTCTTGAAGTTTTTTAGGAGGATGATGTTATCGAAGCCTTTGGATTATTCGAGGGCTGAATTTATCGAAGCCCTTAGATTTTTTTAGTGGGCTGAATTTATCGATGCCCTTTATATTTTGCTTTTGCCGAGAGTAGACTAACTTAACCAGTTTTTTAATGTTTGAAGGCCTTTAATTTATAGCGTAAGTCGGACATCTCCGAATCGCATTATTTTGGCCATAGCCTTTATATGACCGTAGTCTTTAGTATGACCGTAGCTTTCGGGTTTGTCACTTGGACTTGTTTCCCGATAACTTTCCAAACTTGTTCGAAAAAGTTAGTCCCCGAGTATATTGGACTTGGCCTTTGTTTTGAAGGGGTTCCTCTTTGAGGTCTTATAAGTCCGAGTTTTCGATGACTCAGATGTACTTACTATCGATGACAGTCCCCGAGTATTTTGGGCTATTTTTATGTTTTGGCTCTTGAGCCGTTTCTCGTAGGATTATAAGTGTGTTGATACCCAATTTTTCCCTGTCTATTTTTTATATACAAAATACCTTCAAAATAGCATGTATATGCATGTGTAAGCATATTCAAACGTTTTATTGTTTTTCCTAAATTTTTAGATATTTTTAAATCGATTTATTACCTATTTTACCAAGAAAAACCCAATAATTATTCCCAACGTTATCATTTTTGGTGATTCATTTATTGGATTCGCATATTTATACTAAAATATAGCTATGATAATTTTTGCATATTTTTACAAATTTATTTAGTTTTTTTTTTAAATCTAAATTGCATATAATTGCAATATTAGCCCCATTTAGATTTAATTACGTTTATGTCCATAAATATTAGGGACAATGTTTTTGATTTAATAATTATGTATTTTTAATCATTTTAGTACTTTTATGTTATTTTCAGAAATTATTTTTACTATTTTTTATAAAGTAAATAAGGGAAAAGTGGCTATTTAAATGTTAGCCCATTTTCATTTCAATTTTGGCCGAATTTGGCACCCCAATTAAACCCAACCTGAGGCCCAATTACCCTGACCCAAATCCTAATCTACCAGACCCACGACCCTTTTTAAACAACCCTCCCGGATCCCCATTCAATCTAGGTCGTTGATCAAAATGATCAACGGCCACCATTTAACCTTTCCTTTTTAATTCCCCATTACCCCCAAACCCTAGTCGTTTCTCATCTGTAGCCGCCTTAAAACCCCCCTTCTCTCCTAATTCTCTCTCAAACTCCCTCTCAAACCCTAGCCGCCACCTTCAACCACCACCCTAAAATCGCATGAATCAATGGCTTCCAAAGCCATTAAAGGCTTGTATCGATCTCCTATGACTTCTACCTGCCTGGTTATCATGTTTTCAAGGCTAGACCTTGAAGAAGTTTTGGTCCAGATCTGGGTTGATTTTCAGTTCTATGGCTGTCTCCGACCTTGCTCCAGCCAGCCATGGCTATTCGAGCCTGATCTTGACTTTTCTTACTTAGATCAATGACTTTCCAAGCCTTTCTCACCATCTGGGTTCTTATGAAACCCTAACCTTCGAGGTTCTTCCGATTTTTTTAGATCCGTTGTAGATCTGTGTTTACTTTAAACTTCTAAACGTTTTCTCTAAGTTTCTTTCAAAACTTTACCTTCAGAACCTTTATCTTTACCGATTTAGGGTTTGGTTAAGTTATTTAGAAGCTTTCTCTGATCTTTACAATGTAATACTATGTTTCTTTATATTGTTATTCTACTGGAGTGTGCATGATTAAAAGTCTTAGTTCCTTCTTGAGTTTTCTGATTTTTTTTATTGATATTTTTGCCTGATTTACTTGTTTTCATCTCTATACTCGAGTGATGGTGAAAACCCTAAAATTTGGGGTTCATTTGAGTCTTCAGACTATTTGCTATGTGATTTACTCATTCGTCATACTCTGAATTCGATGGGTTTCAAAACCCTAATTCCTTTGAACCTATTCAAGGTTCTGAAGTTGCTTCACCTGTTGCTCGACTGAATTTCAAAATATTTTGTTTCTTTATATGATTCTGACTTCCTACTAAACTCTATAAGGTCTTTTATTTGACCTCTTTTGCATGCTATTTGATACTCTATCTTTTCTCTATTACTAAATTACTGAAATTGGCCTATGTGACTACCATGTTTCGGTAGTCCACTACTTACTGATTATGTGATTTCGTGACACTTCTCTTTGTCATCGATTCAGCCTTGCATGCCTAATGTTTATGCACTCTTTATATGTTGAATTTCCCTCTGAAATGACCTTCAATTTTAGACTGATTTCAAACCTCCTTGTGTAATTCTGATTGATTCTTTCCTTGTTTTACTGATTTCCCTATTTCTTGGACCAATTTGAACGCTTTCCTTTGAACTTTCGATCCTTACCTTTTCTACTCAATTTGATTAATTCCCTTACCTTGATTACATTGGTATTGGATTCTTACAGACCCTTACTTGATTAGAATCTGATGAACCTAGTCTCTATTACCTATTGTGTTATTATGTACTTATATTGTGCTGAAGTTACTTCCTTATTGGTCATATTCAGCCTTATGTGATTGCTTTCCTTATTTAGTATTTACATGTTACCGTTTAATTTTAACTCCTTATTTAAAGGAAGCTCTTTTACTGATTGATTTTAATTTGTACACAGTTCCATAATTATTTTCTTGCCTTATTTTTCTGCCTGTTTTCACACTATAAATACCCTACTCTTTCATTAAAATAGACACACACGAACACACTTAGTTCTGAAATCATTTACATTCAAAAAATATTCTCTTGATTTACTACTTGTAATGTGGCCTGTCTTCAAAGTCCTGCTACCTGCTTTTACTATATTTTGCTTCTCTAAACTGGTATGTTCTGATTAAGATTTCAGCATCAACAACAATATGTTTACTTAATACTTTTGCCTTCTTGTCTGCCTACTACTTGTGATAAATTCAGTACTTATTTTGCATGTTGTAATATCCTTCTACCTGTTTTGAATCTATTATGTGTCCTAAACCCCTACCCCAATATGTTTGATATTGATGGCTTGTTTGAAGAATGACAGTATTAAGCATTAATGTCTATGACTCAAACTTGATTGCCATGGCATCATAGCCTCTGTGTTTTCATTATGTGTTGTGTATTCTGGTTAATTTTGTAAACATAACAACACTCCTTATTGTTGTGCTTTCCCATAATTAACTAATGCCTAAGTACATAGGCTCTCTGCAAGTTCCCAACCCCTGAATCCCTTTTGTATGAAATTATAAACTTGTTTATGTCTGTTTCTTAGTACCTCTTTCCCTCTCCTTTATTCCCTCAGAACTCTGTTACTTCATTTGCACTCTCTCTTAGATTTAAGTTCTGCCCCCCCCCCTCTTGTGAGCCTTGCCTTGGGACCCTCTAAGCTCCCTCTGAACTTGAACACTTAAGGGCTGGCCCTTCCACACTGCACTTGCACCTATTCTGGTACAATTTGGGTGTGAACACTGCCCGGAGTCCCATTGAGGCTCTTAGGGAACTCTGACACACTCAAATTGGAGAAATGCTTTGGATCAATGGTCTTTGAGTTGGTTTATCTTGTAACTCAGAGAGGAAGTCAAGAATCAGGCCTCCTCTGGTTGTACCTTCTTTGTATTTTTTCTTTCTGATGTTATTTATTCTGGTTTGTAATAAGTTGTAATAAACACTTGGGGCTGGCTAGTGAAAAAGGGTGGGTGACTATGCATGCAAAAGGTAGAAATCATGCCTATAGAACTGTTCTAATTCTGCATATTCAACTACATATAGAAACCACACCTATAGGACTGTTCTAATTCTGCATATTCAGCTACTTATAGAAACCATGCCTATAGGACTGTTTTAATTTCTGCATACTCAACTACATATAGAAACCATGCCTATAGGAATGTTTTAATTTCTGCATACTCAACTACATATAGATACCATGTCTACAAGGTTTTCTGCAGTTCGACACTACGTCTATAAGGCTTTAAAATCAGCAATGCATAGAAAGCATGCCTATAGGAGTTTCTAAATGAATCTGATTCGCTTCACTCAGTGTTAGCTATAAAATCAGTAATGGTAGATGCTATCACCTGCAAAATCTGCAAACAATTTATTTAATTTTGTTTATTCTGCATCTCTTTTAATAATCTGAGTCCCTCACTTAGCCAGTTTAACAAGTATGCATATAGGATTTCAAATAATTTATTCCAAGTTTACTGTCTCATTACCTTCTAAATTCGGTAGAAATCATGCCTATAGGACCCCATCTAAACACTTAGGCAATCCTTAGAGCAATAATTGAAACTGAATCTGCTTCTGTTAATTATTACAACCAGCAGGCAGACCTGATTCGGACTTCTTATCTGAGTTACGTAATAAATTAACTGCCTCAACAATCTCATCTCCCTCGTCTTTAATGCTTTTAAATCAAACCTAAACAGTACGTGCAAGACATGATGTTTTATATGTTTTGAGGAAGTATACATGAGCCTCTGTTTGTTTATATGTTTCTCCCAAACATGCATATGTGTTTTGTATGTCGCTCTAGAATTTTTACCTTTGAAACTCCAAATAAGCCTAACATCCCTCTCTTTTAGGCTTAGTAGTCCTAGGTGCCTCCGGGACTGATAGGAATGGAACGGGTAATAGCATGCAATAAATAATCGAGACCAATCCGCGCTTTAATACCTTAACGGTGTGGGAAGGGTAGATATGGATATGATGACCACGTGATAATGTCACATGTAGCCTAATGTGCCGGAGAATTTCGGCATATTTCAATACAAATTGCTTAGATTTTAGCTTGTTTTGAATGCAATTATCTCCTTTACTTCTGTAATTTTAGTGTTTTTGCAGTGTATGAGGTTTAAGGACCCAAGAGCATGGAAATGAAAGCAAAAAGACACAAAAAGACAAGAAAAGAGCAAAATGCAGCACAAATGTAGAAATGCGGTTGTCACACCTCCTTTTTGCGCGCCCGCCCCGAAGGGTAAAAATGCGCGGGTGGGGGGGAGTTTTTCCAATTTAAGTGACAATATTCGAAATGGGATTATTTATTTAATTCAGAGTCGCCACTTGGGAAAGGTTTGGCTTTTGGTGTCCCAAGTCACCGGCTTATCTTGAATCCCAAATCGAGGAAATTTTCGACTTTTCCAAATGAAGTCTGCGAACCAGAAATTCTAAGTAAGGAATTCTGTTGACCCGAGGGAAGGTATTAGGCACCCTCGAATCCCGTGGTTCTAGCACGGTCGCTTAAATTGTTATAATGGCTAAATATCTGATTTAAATACATGTTATGACTTACGTGCTTTTATTAAATTTAAAACCGCTTTTATTATTACCGTTTATTTTTTATAGAATTTGCAACGTCGCGAAAATGTATCTCGAACCACGTCGCAATCAATGCGCCCGTAGTTGTTGACCATTTCGACTCCGTTGAGATTTGGATTCGGGTCACTTCAATGTGCACCCGAGTTTTAAGAATGTAATTTAATTAAGTCGTGCCTAAAGGGTCTAGCGCGTTATTATTTTGTAGAAGGCCATGAAATTCACTAAACGGCCTATCCTGAATTCTAAATAATTATTATGGTTATTTATTGAGGGCCCCGCAATTTTGCATTTTTTATTTAGCGAGGCTCATCTCTATTTTTAGAAAAAGGATATCCTAAAGTGGCTACATTTCTAATACATTTGTCTCTAGGAAGATAAAGGAGAAAAATACTAAACTTACTTGTTTAAGCAACTAACATACTAAATCCCTACTATATATGATGAATCCAAATTTTTGCTTGATCGCCTAATTGGTTGTTTATGAGGTAAGAACTATCTCATGCCTCGCCTTTAAGGAGTGAATAAGTTTTGTTAATTTGCTAAGGGGATTGCAAGCAACTAATAACGTACACTAAATTTGCATTAAGAAACGACCTTCCAGTTCGGATTGCAGAACTAGCCCCTTTGGTCTTGATAAATGAGATTAGTTGTTTATTAGGAAAACCACTGTTGATTGAACTCAGAAAAGTAGTCGCGTTATTTCGAAACGATGAATCTATATTGAAGCTCGTATCGAAACTATGTAGAAAACAAGTAGTCCAGTAGAAGGGTCAGCATACATTATTACCTTGTTAATGTAACGCTGCAAGAGAATTAGCTTGGGGCACATCTTATCTTGGAGTCAAATAGAAACGAATGTAGCAGATTCGATGGTTCAGAAATCTAGGCAAAAATACATACATGTGCTTGCTATGATTCTATGTTTATGGTATCCTAACTGAAACAAAGCTAACGATCGCATGCTTTAAAACACATCTGATTTATCAAGCCAATGCTATCTACTTGTTCATCTCAACTTAGAATACATGTTAATTTATACAGAATGTTTGCAGTTTGCAGTTAAACAAATACAGGCCCAACTAACATTCAACCTATTTTTAACACCAATGTTATAACATAAACAGATGTTCATTTCTTTATTTCTGCTTCAACTTCAAACTTTCAACAATACATGGTTTCAGAGGTTGTGTACCTGGAAATATTTGACAATTGAAGAAGGGGGCAATCAGCAGAGTAACAATGACAACAAGTGCAGCAGCAGTAACAGCAGGTAACAAAATCCCAATGCAAGATGCAGTTATAGCCAATGGGAAGAGGTAACAAAATGACAGCAACAAGCAGGGGAGTGGGCTCAGAACTCAAACGGTCTAACTCCAAAAGAAAACAAACCAATAAGAACCAAACAGCAGAAACCTGACTGATACTTGAGAGGAAATCAACACTTATTTGAAACAGGTCAAACAAACTGGGGATCGAACAATCAGCAGGAAGAAAAGACAGTTTATGCTTTCTGTATAGCCACCCTCTATCTCCTTTCTTTCCAGAATCCACAATCAATGTTCAGTTTTGAACTTATGCTTGAATTATCAAAAGAAACCTTTTCCAGTTCCCTCTATCTCCTTCCTAACATCAGGTGGTATTCTTTTCCTCTCCTCCTATATTGTCTGTCTGTGTCTGTTTGTATGTATTTCAGCTCTCTCTTTCAAAAAAAATTCCTCACAGTGTGCTTCTGTCTATGTGTGTATCCCCCCTCTCTTCTCCAGGTCTATCCTCCTTTTATAAGCTTTTACATTACCCCTTTTAACAGCCTGTTTAGAATATCACAACACCCCTCCCATGTGCCTTCCATTTTCAGATTCCAATTGGCTAATTAAGTATGAACAAAAACCCATGATATTCCCTTGCAGACTCACTTTAAGTAATGTTTATTATTTCTGAGGTTAAAGTAGAGTATGGGCAGCAGAATGTATCTGACAGCATATGCTGTCAAACCATTTTTAAATCCAAGGCCCTTTTATGCAGGAAACAGGCTGTGCATAATGCACATGCTGTGCACAAGTGCACATGCCATCAACTCAGATTTAAATTAACAATCTACCCTCAGATTCAAATATAGCAACTATAAGTGAACCTACTTGATCCTTACTTTGATTCAAACAAAGTTGCAGCAAGCAACAGGTGCAATTGTTAACATTTGAACTACTGGAATTAATTGACGACATTTGTCGACTCGACTATACTAGTTATAACTCATACAGTCGTAACCAAAAATCAGACATTTTAACAGTATCGACACATGATTCGAATTATACTGACTGAGCAAAGTGGTACTCGAGGAACCAATTGATCAGTCAACATTTGAAGCTCAATCATTCGCACAGCATATACACATGCATTATCAGAATAAGAGAGGGATAAACACAGTGGTTCAGGCAAAGTGGACAAACAGAAGTTGGCAAAAATTCGAAGAAACAAATTGAAATAAAACATGAACAGACTTTTAAATCACTCACATGGATCAACAGAAATAAAGAAAAGAAAGCAAGACTCACCTCAAATCTCGAAAAAAAATCAAAAATCTTAACTCGGACTCGATCAGGCCTTTCTTAAGGCTGAACGGACTTTAATCGAAGTGTTTCTCAAATGAGAAACACTTCGATTAAGGTCCATTAGACCTTAATCCTTCGGTTTGAACAAAACAACAGACCAGTGACGAGGAACCCTAAGGTTCGAAAACCAGATCCGGGATTCATGCTTCCCTGGTCAGCTTCGGACCAAACCAAGTATGGTTTGGTCACGAGGGGGTCTGGGGAGTGTCTGGTATGAATTTAAGGCAGATCGGTGTAGATTAGGTTCCGACTCGAATCTTCAAATGAAGATTCGAGAAGGTGGGATAGGATTCAAGGTGTGTGGTTGATAGATTTGTGTTCAGGACGGCACGGGGGTTCTATGGTGTTAAGGGCGAGGTCACTGGCGTCCGTGCCGCTGGCTTTCATGGTGAAGGATACAGGGGCGGCTAGGGTTTGAAGAGGACGGGTTTGGTGAAGACGAAGGCTAGGGTGTTGGATAGGGGGGGCAGGGTATGGTAAAGGGTTTATATAGTTAGTGGGTAGGTGGATCCTGGCCGTTGGATGAGATGCGATGAAGGGCCAGGATCCTTCAGCTTGAAGGAAACGGTGTCGTTTCATCTTTTAGAGGGTTTGGGTCAATCCGGGTGGAAACGGGTCGGGTTCCTTAGTGGGTTATGGGGAATTGATCTTGACCGTTGATCAATTTGAGATCAACGGCCCAGATCAACCTGTATTAATACGACGTCGTTTGGACTCTCTGGGTGTTCAGCTGGTGTGGACCGGGCAGGCTTGGTTTTGGGCTGTTTGTTTGGGCCAATTTATTAGGAAGAAGAAAAGAAGATTTTTTTTTTCTTCTTTTTTTTTAATTTTAAAAACAAAACTAAGCAAAAATCAAATTAAAATTAAATACACACTCAATAAAATTATTTGCACACACACTAAAATATTTCAAAACAGGTAAAATCAAACAAAATAAAATCACGGACGAAGATGCCTATTTATGATTTTCTATTTAACGACCGGATTACGGTTCGAATTATGCATGACACACACATTTTTTGTGTTTTGTTTTAATAAAGTAAAAATGGGCAAAAATCGTAAATAACCAACAAAGTGCCATGTAAAAATCCAAAATTTGTACAGCAGGGCCAATTATTATTATTTTTTATTTCTTTTTTTGGAGCGATTGTCGTGTGAAACAAAAATCAGGTGCTCACAGCTGCCCCTCTTTGTTCGGAAACACGAAGAGTTTTCGTGCAAAGATAAAGTGAGCGTGTATGAGCGATTTTTTCCTATGGACCACTCCGTGTGAAACACATATTTTGAAAGATCTGACCGAAGCTTGCTTCAAAGATTTCCTACATATCCTGGGCTAAACAGGAATCAGGTCAATGTAGTTCGGGAAGTTTTGGTAGCTGGGACTACCATGGGATTGCAATGCTTGCTGCTACTGCTGTTGCTGTTGTCACTGCTGCGTCACTGACCGCCTTATTACAACCAAACGAAAATTGGAAACTGAACTAACTACTTATATGCATGTCAACTGCTAGTTACAAGATTCCTATCTATGATTCTTTTACGACTTGATCTTGGGTCTTAGCTGATTCTGCTTGTAGACTCCGATCTGAATCTTGATGCTTGCGAGTTGCGGCGACTTGTTTAATCTCTAGGATACTGAGTGAGACGCGATTGGCAGGGTTCAGGACCTTAACTAAATGTTGGAGTCAATTTGCCTTCCATTTACTCCGATATCTCGGGACATCTTTTCTCTTTTTTTTTCTTCTTTTTCTTCGTTGATTCCGAACCGGGACTCATCTCGTGGGTCATTTCGATCCATGTGGCTCGAGGTTAGACCTGCGAACGAAATTTTCTGCCCCAGTTTCACTAGGAAAATTTCGTTAATTATTCGCCAGGAAGTTCATAAAATTGATGAAGGAAGATAAAAATGTTCAGTTCAGGGTTGGAACCCTAATGCCGACTAGCTGGGGGAAAGGTTCAGCTTAGGGTTTAAAGCCCTAAAGCCGAACAAAGGAAAAATTCAGTTTAGGGTTTTAAAGCCCTAATGCTGATTGCATGAAAAAAAAAGCTCAGTTTAGGGTTTAAAACCCTAATGCTGGCTGAAAGGAAAAGCTCAGTTTAGGGTTTAAAACCCTAATGCTGACTAAAGAAAAAATTCAGTTTAGGGTTTAAAACCCTAATGCTGACTGCATGAAAAAGCTCAGTTTAGGGTTTAAAACCCTAATGCTGGCTGAATGGAAAAAGTTCAGTTTAGGGTTTAAAACCCAAATGCTGACTAAAAGAAAAAGTTCAGTTTAGGGTTTAAAACCCTAATGCTGACTAAAGGAAAAATTCAGTTTAGGGTTTAAAACCCTAATGCTGACTGCATGAAAAAGCTCAGTTTAGGGTTTAAAACCCTAATGCTGGCTGAATGGAAAAAGTTCAGTTTAGGGTTTAAAACCCTAATGCTGGCTGAATGGAAAAAGTTCAGTTTAGGGTTTAAAACCCTAATGCTGACTAAAAGAAAAATTCAGTTTAGGGTTTAAAACTCTAATGCTGACTGCATGAAAAAGCTCAGTTTAGGGTTTAAAACCCTAATGCTGGCTGAATGGAAAAAGTTCAGTTTAGGGTTTAAACCCTAATGCTGACTAAAAGGAAAATTCAATTTAGGGTTTAAAACCCTAATGCTGATTACATAGAAAAGCTCAGTTTAGGGTTTAAAACCCTAATGTTGGCTGAAAGGAAAATTCAGTTTAGGGTTTAAAACCCTAATGCTGATTACATGGAAAAGCTCAGTTTAGGGTTTAAAACCCTAATGCTGGCTGAATGGAAAAAGTTCAGTTTAGAGTTTAAAACCCTAATGCTTACTAAAAGGAAAATTCAGTTTAGGGTTTAAAACCCTAATGCTGACTGCATGAAAAAGCTCAGTTTAGGGTTTAAAACCCTAATGCTGGCTGAATGGAAAAAGTTCAGTTTAGGGTTTAAAACCCTAATGCTGACTAAAAGGAAAATTCAGTTTAGGGTTTAAAACCCTAATGCTGATTACATGGAAAAGCTCAGTTTAGGGTTTAAAACACTAATGCTGGCTGAAAGGAAAATTCAGTTTAGGGTTTAAAACCCTAATGCTGATTACATGGAAAAGCTCAGCTTAGGGTTTAAAACCCTAATGCTGGCTGAATGGAAAAAGTTCAGTTTAGGGTTTAAAACCCTAATGCTGACTAAAAGGAAAATTCAGTTTAGGGTTTAAAACCCTAATGCTGATTACATGGAAAAGCTCAGTTTAGGGTTTAAAACCCTAATGCTGGCTGAATGGAAAAAGTTCAGTTTAGGGTTTAAAACCCTAATGCTGACTAAAAGGAAAATTCAGTTTAGGGTTTAAAACCCTAATGCTGATTACATGGAAAAGCTCAGTTTAGGGTTTAAAACCCTAATGTTGGCTGAATGGAAAAAGTTCAGTTTAGGGTTTAAAACCCTAATGCTGACTAAAAGGAAAATTCAGTTTAGGGTTTAAAACCCTAATGCTGATTGCATGGAAAAGCTCAGTTTAGGGTTTAAAACCCTAATGCTGATGGCTGGGGACAAAATTCGAGAACAACCACTGACTTCTTTTTTTTTTTTTTTTGAATTTCTTATTTTAGTAAAAGAACAAAAGGGAGTTTTGCGGGAACTTACCTTTTGAGTGAATTCCTTATTGCCAAAATGTTTCTTGTACCCGTGTACCTTCCTCTTTGGGCGACACCTGCTTCTTGCACGGTTGTCTTGGATTATACCTGTTTCAACTTTTCAAGACAAAGAACACTTGTTAGTTCGGGAAATGACGGTCGATTTGGTGACCTTGATCGTTCCCAGTTGCTTTGTTGCATCTCTAGTTCTATTGTGAAGTCCCGCCATTGATTTGATTCGAATGGCGAAACCCTTTAGACTGCTCAGACTTGTATTTCCAGATTCTGTGATGACTTGCTTCGTAAGGCTCTCCTTTTTTTTTCCTTTTCCTTTTTTTTGTCCCGTTTTGATTGGAGGTTCTCGACGGGGATTTTATTGGAGGTATTCTGTGGGAATTTGTACAAAAGGAAGCTCTGTGGAGGAATATTTACAAAGTGGGTTCTTTGTGTGGATTTTTATACAATGGGGCATGCTGGGGATTTATTTCAAAGCGGGATTTCTAGGATTTGTTGGGGTAAGCTTGTTGGGGAATTTTTACAAAGGGACTCGCTGGGGAGATTCCATTTTTTTTTTTATATTGGGGAGACTCTGTGGGAGATTGTACAAAAGGAGAGACTCTGTGGGGATTTGTACAGGGGGAGACTCTGTGGGGATTCGTCCGAAGGCGGACTTGCTGGGGAAGATTCCTCTCTTTCCTCTTTAAACACCATCAAACGTCATGATCCATCAGGCTTGGGCAATCGTACCAACGAAATGAGGCGCTTTCCTTCATGAGACGGGATTCCGTGCAAACAAACCTGCCACCTGCCCTTTCCGGTGTATCCTGAACTTGGGGTTAAGACATAAAAGAGATTCGAAAAGAAACAAAGAAAGGAGAAAACAAACTTCAGGAAAGGAGTGTCCTTTTCGGGACGAGAAAGACTTATCTGAGGAAGATAACGCTAGCTTTAAATGACATGCTCTTTGGACTGGACGTCTGACCTTCTAAGAACTTGCGTTTTCCTGAACCAGAACGGATCTGTGATTCCAAACCGGTGGAACTTTGCCGAGACCTTCTTGGGGTGGCGTCATTCCTTTTCGGCCAACAGCGCCCTTTGCGGGTTTTCGCTGGCTGACCTCTCTCATTTCTCTTCCTGTCATCGCTTGATAGCACTCTTTGCGAGTTTTTACTAAACAAGCTCTCTCATTTTGGTTTCTCTTCTCCCGTCGCCTCGTGGTGCCCGAAGGTTTTCACCGCCGAGACTCTCTCATTTTATTTCTCTCAACTCAGGGTGTGCCGGTTTCCATTTGTGATGCTTATTGGTTTCCCACTATCTTTGGTAATTGATTTGAAGGCTTGTACTTGGTAAAGAGAGGTAGCTGATACTAACTTCTAAACTGCTCGACGTGCCCCGGTTTCAATTTCAGGGTGAATGGGATTTTATTGTTGGTGTGACTGAACCTCAAGGAGAGGCTGCCTACGTATCCTTTCGGAATCAAGTCAAACGTAGTTCAGGCCTCAATCAATGTTTTTTTTTTTTTTTTTTTTGTAGAGAGGATTGGGTAGTGTTTGGGAGTAGTGGGGGATAAAACCTTCGCCATTTTCAAATGTGTCAGGACTACTTGGAGTATGATCTAGACGTAGTATCTCTTGACTGCATCTGCAATTACTGTTGTGTTGGGGTCATTTCCTTCGATATCACCTAAGTACAATGCTCCTCTCGGCAACATCTTCCTTACGATGTATGGGCCTTTTCAATTTGGGGCAAACTTTCCTTTTGCTTCTTCATGATGCGGCAGAATATGCCTTAGTACCAGCTGACCTACTTCGAAATTCCGGGGTCGAACTTTCTTGTTGTAAGCACGGGCCATCCTTCTTTGGTATAACTGTCCGTGACAAACTGCGGCCATTCACTTTTCATCAATCAACGTCAATTGCTCCAGTCGAGCCTTAACCCACTCGCTGTCTTCGATTTCTGCTTCGACAATGATTCGAAGCGAAGGAATTTCTACCTCTGTCGGTATTACAGCCTCGGTCCCATAAACCAAAAGATAAGGAGTCGATCCCACCGATGTGCATACCGTAGTGCGGTACCCCAATAATGCAAAAGGTAACTGCTCATGCCACTGTCGGGAACTTTGGATCGTTTTCCTCAAAATCTTCTTGATGTATTTATTTGCAGCTTCCACAGCACCATTGGCTTTTGGCCGATAAGGAGTGGAATTCCTATGCGTTATCTTGAATTGCTCGCATACATCTCCCATCAAGTGACTGTTCAAGTTTGCTGCGTTATCTGTAATGATAGTCGCAGGAATACCGAAGCGACAGATAAGATTTGAGTGTACAAAATCCACCACAGCTTTCTTAGTGACCGACTTGAGAGTGACAGCTTCTACCCATTTTGTGAAGTAATCGATGGCAACCAGTATAAACCTGTGTCCATTCGAAGCCTTCGGTTCGATTGGTCCAATGACGTCCATGCCCCATGCGACAAATGGCCAAGGTGCGGACATGGGATGCAACTCCGTGGGAGGTGCATGAATCAAATCACCGTGCACCTGACACTGATGACACTTCCGGACAAAGCTAAAGCAATCTTTTTCCATGGTCATCCAGTAATAACCTGCTCGAAGGATTTTCTT
Organism: Nicotiana sylvestris; assembly: GCF_000393655.2. Lineage (NCBI taxonomy): Eukaryota > Viridiplantae > Streptophyta > Magnoliopsida > Solanales > Solanaceae > Nicotiana > Nicotiana sylvestris. The sequence goes on along the minus strand of NC_091058.1, from coordinate 189,861,118 downwards.
CGCTAAGACATACCCGTTCATGTGAGGTCCGCACACACCTGCGTGTACTTCGTGCATGATCTTTCTCGATTCCTCGATATCGACACATCTTAGGAGATTGAGGTCCGGGGTCCTCTTATATAACAATTCACCGCTTAGAAAGAAACCACTTGCATGTCGCCTAATGGTCCTCTTCTGATCTCCAGTAGCATGCTCTGGGTATTCTTGCGTCTTCAGGAATTTCCTGATGTCATGGTACCAAGGCTGCGTATTTGATCCTGCCTCGATTACATTGAAGTAACCGTGTCTTTCCTTGATTTGGATTTCCAAAGGATCGACGTGGGCGTTGCCCGGGTATGGTAGCATTGAAGCCAAAGTAGCAAGTGCATCTGCCAGTTCATTGTGGCACCTCCGAATATACCTGAATTCTATTGATGTAAAGGGCTTGCTGAGGTCCTCCACATGTTGTCGGTATGGGATAAGTTTGACATCCCGAGTTTCCCATTCGCCTTGAGCTTGCCGGATGATCAGGTCAGAATCCCCCATAATCAGTAAGTCTTCGACATCCTGATCGATTGCCATATGCATGCCCATAATGCAGGCTTCATACTCAGCTGTATTATTTGTGCAAAAGAAACGCAGTCTAGCTGTGGCGGGATAATGCTGACCGGAAGGCGAGATCAAAATTGCCCCAATCCCCACACCCTTGGCATTCACGGCTCCGTCGAAGAACATCTTCCATACATGAGCTTCCTCCGAGATCACTTCTACTGTGTTTACTTCTTCATCTGGAAAGTAGGTATCCAATGGTTGGTATTCTTCATCAACCGGATTTTCGGCAAAATGATCTGCTAACGCCTGGGCTTTCATTGCCGTGCGAGTGACATAAACTATGTCGAATTCCGTAAGCAAGATTTGCCATTTAGCCAGTCTCCCAGTAGGCATTGGTTTCTGAAATATATACTTCAAAGGATCCAACCTGCTTATGAGGAATGTAGTGTGGGCTTGGAGATAATGTCTTAGCTTTTGAGCAACCCATGTGAGAGCGCAGCATGTCCTTTCCAGCAGAGTGTATTTGGCCTCGTAGCCAGTGAATTTCTTGCTCAAGTAGTAGATTGCTTGCTCTTTCTTTCCGGTTACGTCGTGTTGCCCGAGGACGCAGCCGAAAGAGTTCTCCAAGACTGTTAGATACAAGAAAAGTGGCCTTCCCGGTTCTGGAGGGACCAAAACCGGGGGATTCGAAAGGTATTCTTTGACTTTATCAAAGGCTTCTTGACATTCAGTTGTCCATTTAATCGCCGCATCTTTCCTTAACAGCTTGAATATGGGCTCACACGTGCTCGTCAGCTGGGTAATAAACCGACTGATGTAGTTCAACCTGCCCAAAAGACTCATTACGTCTTTCTTTGTTCTTGGAGGAGGCAGATCTCTGATGGATTTTATCTTAGTTGGATCTAGCTCGATACCTCTTCTGCTTACGATGAAGCCCAAAAGTTTGCCCGACGGAACTCCGAAAGCACATTTGGCTGGGTTTAGATTCAAGTCATACTTCCTTAGCCTCTCGAAGAATTTCCTCAAGTCTTGGATGTGATTATCCTGCGTCCTGGACTTGACTATCACGTCATCCACGTACACCTCTAATTCCTGATGCATCATGTCATGGAAAATGGCAGTCATGGCCCTCATGTAAGTAGCCCCCGCATTCTTCAAACCGAATGGCATAACCCGATAACAGTAGGTGCCCCAAGGCATGGTGAAGGCAGTTTTCTCGGCGTCCTCTTCATCCATCAGTACCTGATGATACCCAGCGTAACAATCTACAAAAGACTGTATCTCGTGTTTGGCACAATTATCGACGAGGATGTGGATGTTGGGCAGCGGGAAATTATCTTTAGGACTTGCTCTGTTCAGATCTCGAGTTTTCCCGTCCTTTTTTGGTACTGGAACCACATTCGCCAACCATGTTGTATATTGGACTACCCGAATCACTCCCATTTTCAGTTGTTTGGTGATCTCCTCTTTAATCTTGTCACTGACCTCAGTTTTGAACTTTCGTTGCTTTTGTTGAACTGGAGGACAATCAGGATGAATCGGCAATTTATGAACCACTAGATCAACACCTAGTCCCGGCATGTCATCATATGACCAAGCAAACACGTCTTTGAATTCAAAAAGAAGTTGAATTATCGCCTCTCGCGTTTTCTTGTCCGTGTGAATGCTTATCTTGGTCTCCCGGATTTCTTCCGGGGTTCCTAAATTTACCGGTTCAGTGTCATTCAGATTTGGCTTAGGTTTATTCTCGAAATATTCCAACTCTCGGTTTATCTCCCTAAAAGCCTCTTCCGCATCATATTCTGGTTCTGGGTTCATTAATTCGCAGTTAAATAGCTCATTGTGATCTGGGCGTGAAGTCCGCAAGCATGTCATATTTAAAGCCGCATTATTAGGACTGAAAAGAAAGATAAAAGGCAAAATAACAAAAAATTAGAACAAAAGAAAGAATGGGAAAGCAATGATGATTTTTTTTTATTTTCTTTGGAAAGTTGGAAGACAACAATGTTTACAACTAGGGATTCAAAACAACAAAAAGAAGAAAACGTTCAAGTTTTGTCCTGGAGACAACTTGTGACACAGGAAAGGTGGCAGGACAGGTCTACCCGGACTTTCATCTAGTCGGGAATGGCGTGGCCTCCCAGTTTTGGAGTTTGGCGTTTGGCCCCATGTGCATCATCTCAGCAGTGCTTGTGCCTTCACTCGGTTGAACCATGTGGACCTCGTAGAGCATCTCCCTCATTGCCCCACATATCTCCTCGATTTCCTCAGCCGTGAAGACCTCATCATCTTCTTCTTTAACGTACCTTGGCCTGATGAAAGTTGCATATAAATCCGGCAGTGGTTGAGGTAACTTCCAACCCTCATTTTTCCTTTTCTTTGCCCATTCTTCGTCTGCTGGAGTAGGTTTGAAACCTAGTCCAAAAGGTTTCTTGATGACTGGCAAAGTAATGGGTTCTGTTATTCCCTGAAGGGTTCGTCCAAGTCCCTTCCCTGGCCTAAATCCATGCCGGATCATCTCTTTGGCCACCATGACCGAGGCGTTAGACAAGAAAGGCTGGGGGCAAGGTATTCCCTCTTCGTGTTGCTCTGCCAGTACAATCTCGAAAGTTTGATAGACCGTATGTTCGCTCCCTTCTCTCGGTTCAAGATACGGGATGGACGGGTCCCGATAAATGGCATGTTCGTCTTCCCCATGGACCACGATCTCTCGGTCTTCGTACTCGAACTTCACCATCTGGTGAAGAGTGGAAGGCACGGCTCCTGCCGCATGGATCCAAGGTCTGCCAAGGAGAAAATTGTAGGATGTGTCCATGTCGATCACCTGGAAGGTTACTCGAAATTCGACTGGTCCTATGACCAACAACAGGTCTATTTCTCCCATGGTATCTCTCTTGATGCCGTCGAAAGCTCTTACGCAGACATTGTTGGGTCGGATTCTTCCGGTCCCAATTTCCATTCTTTGTAGCGTGGAGAGCGGGCAAATGTCAACACCTGAGCCTCCATCCAACATTACCCTCTTGACATAATAGTCCTCGCATTTAACTGTTAGATGCAAAGCCTTGTTGTGTGTCGCTCCTTCCGGGGGTAGATCGTTCTTACTGAAAGAGATTTGGTTGACAGCGAAGAATCTTTCTGTCATCCGCTCTAATTGCTCAACCGAGGTCTCAACTGGCACATATGCTTCATTCAGGGTCTTCAGTAAGATCTTTTGATGCTCGGCCGACCTTATCAATAATGATAGCATGGACACTTGCTCAGGGTGCTTGCGCAGCTGATCTATCACTTCGTAATCCGGCATCTTCATTTGTTGGAAGAACACTTCCGCTTCTTCAACACTCACGGGCTTCTTTGGAGGGAAGCGCCTTTGTGTGGCGTTGTTCAGTTCTTGGGTATTTGAATACCTTCCAATGAAAGTATTTTCTGGAAGTTCTCCCATGACCTCTTTACCTTTGTACATTACCAAAGTCTTTTGATAATTCCACGGCACTGTGGACGGGTTGGTCATTGGCTTTTGTGGCACGCGTCCGATAACCACTGGCTCATTCAGCCGAGGTGGTTGAATCGTCCCCCGGACCACATAGGCCCCTTTTGGCACGTACATAGGTTTTGTCTTTTTGATCCCGAAGTTCTGCGTCTTCTTGGCTTGACCCCGCGGTATGTAAAGAACTCCATTTTTTACAGGTACCACTTTCTCCTCTACCTTCTTTTCAGGCTTGTTCTTTATAGCCTTGACCTCTTCCCCCTTTTCTGGTTTCTGGTCCATTTCGGGCCTCTTCCCCGTGTCGACAATGGCAATTATAGCTTTCAAAGCAGGATCGAACTCTTTGTCTTCACAAATCATTCCGATCAGCGGCCCATTATTGTGAGCAGGTAATGGATTGTTAGTTACGTTCGGGATTTCCTCGTCCCTTAGCACTATTTTCCCTTGCTCTATCAAATTTTCGACCACTCTTTTCAACGACCAGCAGTCATTTGTATCATGTCCCTCGGCCCCTGAATGATAGGCGCATCTGACTCCGGCTTTGTAAGAAGGTGATGTTGGGTTTTGCCTCGTTTGAGGGATTGGTTGTAAGAAACCCAACTGGACTAGCTTCGGGAACAAAGTAGAGTATTGTTCACCGATGGGCATGAAAGTTCGCCTTCGAGGTGGCTCCTGAGGGCGAAAGTTATTCTGCGGGGGTTGTGGGTTATAGTGGTTGCGGTAAGGAGGCTGATTTCTGGGAGGTGGAGCTGGGCCTCGGTTGGCTTGTTGTGGTGGATGGTTATAAGGTTGGGCATTCATGACCATATAAGGTTGATGAGCATATGCCAAATTTGAGTGGGGGTAGTAGTGTTGTGGGGCTCTTTCCGGAAAATGGGGCCTGGGATGACGATACTCCCTTGCTTCAGAGGCTGCCATAGTCGTTTCTTCCTTCTTCTTCCCCCTTGTCGTTCCTCCGGACCCGCTTTGGACGGCCTGGGAGGTCGCCCTTATGGCTGCTTGACTCAGAATCCTACCTGTTTTCAGCCCATTTTCTACCATCTCTCCTATCTTGATCGCTTCCGCGAATGGCTTACCCATGGCTGACATCATGTTTTGGAAATAGTCAGACTCTTGAGCCTGGAGAAAGGTAGTGACCATTTCCACTTCATCCATGGGAGGCTTCACTCTCGACGCCTGTTCACGCCACTTAATAGCATATTCTCTGAAGCTTTCCGAAGGTTTCTTCTTCAAATTCGACAGAGAGTTTCGGTCTGGCGCAATGTCGATGTTATACTGGAATTGTTTTACAAAATCTCTGGCGAGATCATCCCATATATGCCATCGGGACATTTCCTGATCCATATACCATTCCGAAGCTATCCCTACTAGACTTTCCCCAAAATATGCCATTAGCAGTTCTTCTTTTCCGCCAGCTCCCCGTAATTGGTTGCAGTATTTCTTAAGATGTGCAATGGGGTCACCGTGCCCATCGTATTTCTCGAACTTTGGGGTCTTGAAACCCGTTGGCAGGTGCACGTGAGGGAACATGCACAGGTCGGCGTAAGAGACGCTCTTTTGTCCGCTCAATCCTTGCATATTCTTCAAACTTTGTTCAAGGCTTCTCATTCTCTTGGCAATCTCATTTTGTTCTGCAATTCTGGGGTTCTGATCCTGCCCGGGTGCAAGCTCGCACTGAGGCGGTAGAGGATTAGTGCTGGTAGCGAACCTAGTTGGTTCCATTGAGAACGATGGTGCTTGGAATGTAAAAGAGGATGAGTCAAAGCTTGGCTTGTACGTGGTAGGCTGTGCCGTAATCGGGCAAGGCGATGCAGTAAAGATGTTCATGCTTGCATCAGTGGATGACATTCGGGGATGAGGCTCAGAAGGCGATCCAGCAGAGAAGGCTGAGGTGGCTGGGTACCCGAATGGGGTAGCAGGATAATTTATGGGGACATTAGAAGTCCCACTTGACCTGGAGAATAATTCAGGGAATCCGGGGACGACACTTGGCGGCTCTTTCCCATTGTTCCAATCGTCCAGCATTTCCAACATGCGGAGCCGTAGGATTCTATTTTCCTCCGCAGTTGCGGACTCAGGTGTGAGGACGGCTGAGATCGAGCTTTCCTCGGAAACAGGGATCGTTTGCAATGGAATTTCTGAAGACATTTCCACACTTCCTTTTGACCTGGTGAAGTAAGTGTAAGTATTTCTTCTGGTGCTAACAACAGGTAGTTGAACACCTCTCCTTGACCTCGTGAAGTACGAGTGCGAGTCCAGACTTTCACCAAACCAACCGTCTTTTCAAAAACCCTGGAAATACTCAATGACAAACGCACGGTTAATTTGTAGCAAATAAAAGATAGTTAATCTCACGTTGGGCATGATGCACCTATACAGTTAAGTGGATTACTATATGTTTGCTACGAGAGCATGCGTCATTCCGGCATTTTTCCTCTTATTAGTTTTTCCCCCTTTTTTTCTTTTTGTTTTTGTTTTTCTTTTATTATTTTTTTTATTTTGCAGTAAAAGAAATGCGACCGGATCCGATGAGGATTGCCTACGTATCACGATGCCTACGTGAATCAGATCATTACGTAGTTCGAAAAACACAAATGATCGTAAAAGAAACAACCTCTTTATTGTTGAAAATGTTCTATTACAAACTACATTTGTAAAAGAAAAAACGAACTTTGAAAATAAACCTAGATTCAAAAATAGACTAAAAATCACCCGAATGGGAAAAACAAGAAGAAGATGCTAAGATACAGATTTGACCTATGAATGCATTATGGTTTTGAAAATTGGTGTCCGCAGGGCATCGTTCTACCTTGCCGCGGTCCTAGGCGTGAGATCCCTCTCAAGTTGCTCCAGCTCGTGCATAGTCTGCTTGACATAACCCATTACTGCTGAGAGGACGGTAACGCTGGACATGTTCTCACATCGTAGACATCGTCTGGTGATGGCATGGGCAATGGCCTTGATCCTATCTCTGGTTTGCTTCTTCTCCACGAGTAGGCGTTTTATCTGATCGCTGCATGTCTTAAATACTTGAGCATCTTGTATATGCTGATGCTTCAGTCGCCGTACTTCCAACTTCATCTGGGCTATTGAGTCGTACCAGTATCTGCTCTCCATTTGGAAGTCCTTGGCCTGACTAGCTGCTTTGATCTCAAGTGCAGCCATCTCTCTCTTTACTTTAGCCACAGTCTTCTCGTGGTTGCCTTCCAATTGATTCAGGTACCGGCGATGCTCATCTGCTCTTGCATCCCACTGTGCCCTGAGCTCTGCTTATGATGTTTTCAGATTCCTCCAAACCATCTTGCCATTCCCTGATTTCACCTTTTAGCCTTTTTATCAGCTGCTCGTCTGATCGACGCCTTGGTTGTTTATCCGCATCCACCCTTATCTGTTTGATCTGGGCTCTGAGCATTTTATTTTCTTGAATTAACCTGTTCCGCTCTCCTAGATCGGTAGCAACTTGCACGTTGTGTTCATATTTCAAGCTTTCCACTTGTTGCTTTAACCTGCTGATTTCGGCGCAATAGCCTCTTTCCTTTGCTAACCAATCCCACTACCTTTGTGATGATTCGGTAAAATTCCGGATGTGGGGTCTCTTAGCCGGCCTTTCATGCTCGAATTCCCTTCTATACCATGCAAGGTAACCTGGCGCCGTCTCTCCTTTGGCTCGATCCTGTACGCGAGTATCTGATTTCAAATATTGACACTCACTCCAGATTTGGCGAATCTTTGCTTCTGGGAATTGTCCGTTAGGACTTATCTCAACTGCTTGAGCGCTAAGATCTTCCTCATGAGGTACTGTCTGGCATCTTCCGAACTGTCTCAAAACTCGGCAGGGTGCGTAAGGTTGAATGCTCTTAAGCCCCATCAGCAAGAAATGAGTTTTAGCTGCCGACATATATAAGATCTCATCAACAGGCAACCATCCCAACGTCCATTGTATTTGGCTGGCAGTAAGAGCTTGAAAGAACGAGGTCCATGTCAGGACTCCTTTGGGCAAAATGATCTCTTTGGTTCTCGTGTAAGATTCTTCTATGCGGGTCTTTTCCGGGGAACCATGGCTCAAAATCTCGGAATGATGGCAGAGGTGCTCGGTCATCCATATCTGTAGGAGCAAGTTACAACCTTCGAAGAAATTTCCCCCAGCTTTACAAGCTGTGAGAGCCCGAAAGATGTCAGATACTACCATTGGCGCGAGAGTACTGTCACTTTGCGTGAGTAAAGTGCTGACGACCCCAGATATCTTCAAATCAATGTTTCCATCTTTCCTTGGAAATACCAGAAGGCCCACGAACATTATCATGAACGCTACCCGTCTGTGCTTGTCCCACTTCTGACGAACTCCTTTGCTGCACAGTTTGTTGATTGGATTATTGAATCCCCCTCGTGACCGTACCTATCGTATATGAAGCATGGAGTACAAAATCCGGCCGCCAGATCCGGGTTGTGGACTGTTCTAGGTATCTTCAATGAATCTAGGAACCTATGTACCGTGACAACTCTTGGGGCGACCAAGTATTTTTGCCTCAAGGGAAGTTCAGTATTCCCGATGTATCCGGCCATTTCTTCCAAAGTCGGGGTGAGTTCAAAATCAGAGAAATGGAAAACATTGTGCGCCGGGTCCCAATAGGTAACCAAAGCTCTTATGATATCTCCCCGAGGCTGGATTTCCAATAAACCCACAAGACCTTTCAGATATTTCTTAACCTCATTTTGTCCTTCAACACCTAGATCATTCCACCATAGCCGTAACTTGACAGGGATTTTGGTCATTATTGAAAAATGTTCATTTTGCATCGTGCTCATCCTGCACATTTATTAAGGTGATTTTAACAAAACGAACTGACTCAAAAAAAAAAATTTACAGAGGGGATCGAGTTTTAAACATGGCCTTTAAACACTTCGGGGACGAAGATTTTAAGGCTGCGTGGGTCTACTGGATAAAAATGCTAAACAAGACCCAAAAGTGGCTATTTATGCAAAGTCAGCCTTCCGGCGTCCCTTTCGGGAACATTCGGCTATTTATGACAAAACAGCGTCACCCGATTTATTTACGACTCTTTTTTTTTAAGGTTTGAAACGCATTTTTTTTTATTTACTTATTGATTTTGTCTATTTTAGCAAAATGGGGGTTGAACCCGACGTGGGTTGCCTACGTATCTCACATCCGGTGAGAATCAAACCGGCGTAGTTCGGGCATGTCGTAAATAGGGAAAATCGAATAAACCTAGAAATCAAGAATACGTATTTTTATTATTTTTGAAAAGAGATAAAGACTAAAGAAAATATTTATTATATTTTTTTTTAGGAAAATTGGACTATTAGTCTGAATTCATAAAAGGGGTACTATGAAAGAAACAACATTTTTTTTGAATTATGAACTTTCCGTTTTTTTTTTACTTTTAAAATAAATACCTTTTCTCTCTTTTTTTTTTGATTTTGAAAGTGATAAAAGAAAATTTTTATATTTTTTTTTAACTTTCAATAAAAAGACAATTTTTTTTTTTTAGAAAAATTCCGGCGAGGTTTTGATACTACTTGGACATTGGTTTTATTTTCCAAAATAAGTAATTATCTCCCCTACGCCGCTATTTTTCTTTTTTTTTAGGAACCGGTCGACATGCGGAACCGAAGCAAATAAATGCACAACACAGATAGGAATGCAGCATGATGGTATTTTCATTTCAGGTTGCCTGTCCTAGACGGACCCAACCCCTGTGTTGAGTCCCCTAAGTCAAATGCAACATGATGCAAATAAGCGTTCCTACTAGGGATCCGGCATGAAGTCAAGTTATTCTAGGTTCGTAACCTGGGTATTTGTTCTAGACTGTGTACCCGAGCGGACAACTCGAGTCGAGGAGGGGGCTACGTACCGGGGACCCGCGAGATCGTCCGGCTTTGTAACTTGTCCGACCTCTTTCTTATTTCAGGTATTGACACTAACAGAATAGGGAGTCTCGACCAGCGAGCTTCTCCCCGGAGGTAAGAAGAGAAGGGTTTCGGCACAGTTTATATACAGTTCAGATAATATCAAAGCGGTAAAAGACAACATTTAGCACGTTATGCAAAAACATGTAATAAAGATCAGATAATAAAGCCAAATATAACAATTATTCTAAGCTCGAATTCTTGAACCCTGAACCAGTGGTTCTGGGTTTATAATCCCCAGCAGAGTCGCCAGAGCTGTCACACCTCCTTTTTGCGCGCCCGCCCCGAAGGGTAAAAATGCGCGGGTGGGGGGGAGTTTTTCCAATTTAAGTGACAATATTCGAAATGGGATTATTTATTTAATTCAGAGTCGCCACTTGGGAAAGGTTTGGCTTTTGGTGTCCCAAGTCACTGGTTTATCTTGAATCCCAAATCGAGGAAATTTTCGACTTTTCCAAATGAAGTCTGCGAACCAGAAATTCTAAGTAAGGAATTCTGTTGACCCGAGGGAAGGTATTAGGCACCCTCGAATCCCGTGGTTCTAGCACGGTCGCTTAAATTGTTATAATGGCTAAATATCTGATTTAAATACATGTTATGACTTACGTGCTTTTATTAAATTTAAAACCGCTTTTATTATTACCGTTTATTTTTTATAGAATTTGCAACGTCGCGAAAATGTATCTCGAACCACGTCGCAATCAATGCGCCCGTAGTTGTTGACCATTTCGACTCCGTTGAGATTTGGATTCGGGTCACATCAATGTGCACCCGAGTTTTAATAATGTAATTTAATTAAGTCGTGCCTAAAGGGTCTAGCGCGTTATTATTTTGTAGAAGGCCATGAAATTCACTAAACGGCCTATCCTGAATTCTAAATAATTATTATGGTTATTTATTGAGGGCCCCGCAATTTTGCATTTTTTATTTAGCGAGGCTCATCTCTATTTTTAGAAAAAGGATATCCTAAAGTGGCTACATTTCTAATACATTTGTCTCTAGGAAGGTAAAGGAGAAAAATACTAAACTTACTTGTTTAAGCAACTAACATACTAAATCCCTACTATATATGATGAATCCAAATTTTTGCTTGATCGCCTAATTGGTTGTTTATGAGGTAAGAACTATCTCATGCCTCGCCTTTAAGGAGTGAATAAGTTTTGTTAATTTGCTAAGGGGATTGCAAGCAACTAATAACGTACACTAAATTTGCATTAAGAAACGACCTTCCAGTTCGGATTGCAGAACTAGCCCCTTTGGTCTTGATAAATGAGATTAGTTGTTTATTAGGAAAACCACTGTTGATTGAACTCAGAAAAGTAGTCGCGTTATTTCGAAACGATGAATCTATATTGAAGCTCGTATCGAAACTATGTAGAAAACAAGTAGTCCAGTAGAAGGGTCAGCATACATTATTACCTTGTTAATGTAACGCTGCAAGAGAATTAGCTTGGGGCACATCTTATCTTGGAGTCAAATAGAAACGAATGTAGCAGATTCGATGGTTCAGAAATCTAGGCAAAAATACATACATGTGCTTGCTATGATTCTATGTTTATGGTATCCTAACTGAAACAAAGCTAACGATCGCATGCTTTAAAACACATCTGATTTATCAAGCCAATGCTATCTACTTGTTCATCTCAACTTAGAATACATGTTAATTTATACAGAATGTTTGCAGTTTGCAGTTAAACAAATACAGGCCCAACTAACATTCAACCTATTTTTAACACCAATGTTATAACATAAACAAATGTTCATTTCTTTATTTCTGCTTCAACTTCAAACTTTCAACAATACATGGTTTCAGAGGTTGTGTACCTGGAAATATTTGACAATTGAAGAAGGGGGCAATCAGCAGAGTAACAATGACAACAAGTGCAGCAGCAGTAACAGCAGGTAACAAAATCCCAATGCAAGATGCAGTTATAGCCAATGGGAAGAGGTAACAAAATGGCAGCAACAAGCAGGGGAGTGGGCTCAGAACTCAAACGGTCTAACTCCAAAAGAAAACAAACCAATAAGAACCAAACAGCAGAAACCTGACTGATACTTGAGAGGAAATCAACACTTATTTGAAACAGGTCAAACAAACTGGGGATCGAACAATCAGCAGGAAGAAAAGACAGTTTATGCTTTCTGTATAGCCACCCTCTATCTCCTTTCTTTCCAGAATCCACAATCAATGTTCAGTTTTGAACTTATGCTTGAATTAACAAAAGAAACCTTTTCCAGTTCCCTCTATCTCCTTTCCTAACATCAGGTGGTATTCTTTTCCTCTCCTCCTATATTGTCTGTCTGTGTCTGTTTGTATGTATTTCAGCTCTCTCTTTCAAAAAAAATTCTTCACAGTGTGCTTCTGTCTATGTGTGTATCCCCCCTCGCTTCTCCAGGTCTATCCTCATTTTATAAGCTTTTACATTACCCCTTTTAACAGCCTGTTTAGAATATCACAACACCCCTCCCATGTGCCTTCCATTTTCAGATTCCAATTGGCTAATTAAGTATGAACAAAAACCCATGATATTCCCTGGCAGACTCACTTTAAGTAATGTTTATTATTTCTGAGGTTAAAGTAGAGTATGGGCAGCATAATGTATCTGACAGCATATGTTGTCAAACCATTTTTAAATCCAAGGCCCTTTTATGCAGGAAACAGGTTGTGCATAATGCACATGCTGTGCACAAGTGCACATGCCATCAACTCAGATTTCAATTAACAATCTACCCTCAGATTCAAATATAGCAACTATAAGTGAACCTACTTGATCCTTACTTTGATTCAAACAAAGTTGCAGCAAGCAACAGGTGCAATTGTTAACATTTGAACTACTGGAATTAATTGACGACATTTGTCGACTCGACTATACTAGTTATAACTCATTCAGTCGTAACCAAAAATCAGACATTTTAACAGTATCGACACATGATTCGAATTATACTGACTGAGCAAAGTGGTACTCGAGGAACCAATTGATCAGTCAACATTTGAAGCTCAATCATTCGCACAGCATATACACACGCATTATCAGAATAAGAGAGGGATAAACACAGTGGTTCAGGCAAAGTGGACAAACAGAAGTTGGTAAAAATTCGAAGACACAAATTGAAACAAAACATGAACAGACTTTTAAATCACTCACATGGATCAACAGAAATAAAGAAGAGAAAGCAAGACTCACCTCAAATCTCGAAAAAAAATCAAAAATCTTAACTCGGACTTGGTCAGGCCATTCTTAAGGCTGAACGGACTTTAATCGAAGTGTTTCTCAGATGATAAACACTTCGATTAAGGTCCATTAGACCTTAATCCTTCGGTTTGAACAAAACAACGGACCAGTGACGAGGAACCCTAAGGTTCGAAAACCAGATCCGGGATTCATGCTTCCCTGGTCAGATTCGGACCAAACCAAGTATGGTTTGGTCACGAGGGGGGTCTGGGGAGTGTCTAGTATGAATTTAAGGCAGATCGGTGTAGATTAGGTTCCGACTCGAATCTTCAAATGAAGATTCGAGAAGGTGGGATAGGATTCGAGGTGTGTGGTTGATAGATTTGGGTTCAGGACGGCACGGGGGTTCTATGGTGTTAAGGGCGAGGTCACCGGCGTCCGTGCCGCCGGCTTTCATGGTGAAGGATACAGGGGCGACTAGGGTTTGAAGGGGACGGGTTTGGTGAAGACGAAGGCTGGGGTGTTGGATAGGGGGGGCAGGGTATGGTAAAGGGTTTATATAGTTAGTGGGTAGGTGGATCCTGGCCGTTGGATAAGATGCGATGAAGGGCCAGGATCCTTCAGCTTGAAGGAAACGGTGTCGTTTCATCTTTTAGAGGGTTTGGGTCAATCCGGGTGGAAACGGGTCGGGTTCCTTAGTGGGTTATGGGGAATTGATCTTGACCGTTGATCAATTTGAGATCAACGGCCCAAATCAACCTGTATTAATACGACGTCGTTTGGACTCTCTGGGTGTTCAGCTGGTGTGGACTGGGCAGGCTTCTTTTTGGGCTGTTTGTTTGGGCCAATTTTAATAAATTGGCCCAATCCGGAAGAAGAAAAGAAGATTTTTTTTTCTTTTTTTTTATTTTAAAAACAAAACTAAGCAAAAATCAAATTAAAATTAAATACACACTCAATACAATTATTTGCACACACACTAAAATATTTTAAAACAGGTAAAATCAAACAAAATAAAATCACGGACGAAGATGCCTATTTATGATTTTCTATTTAACGACCGGATTACGGTTCGAATTATGCATGACACACACATTTTTTGTGTTTTGTTTTAATAAAGTAAAAATGGGCAAAAATCGTAAATAACCAACAAAGTGCCATGTAAAAATCCAAAATTTTTACAGCAGGGCCAATTATTATTATTTTTTATTTCTTTTGGAGCGATTGTCGTGCGAAACAAAAATCACGTGCTCACAGCGGTGAAAGATGCGATCGCAAATCCTACATGCGAGCCGCATAATGTGCAAAGGATCGCAAACCAAAATAGAATGTTGGCCGAAATCTAGTGCAACAAATGCGGTCCAAAATGTGATCGCATAACTGGTTTGCGGACCGCATAATAGATCGCAAACTCATGGAGAGAAATGGTGATGGTGGAAAATGCGACGCAGAATGTGATCGCATATCTGGAATATGGACAGCAAATCCACAATGCGATAATGGCCTAGAAACTAGGGTTCTGAAGTGCGATGGGCATGAAGAGAATGCAGACCACATGTCTGTTATGCGACAGAAATGCGGTAGCATTTTTGACCTGAAAGGGCATTTTTGTCCTTTTTTGTCTCAACTTTTGGCCCTCTATAAATAGATTTATTGTGATTTTGTCGGCTGATCTTGTCTGACTTTGAGACTACAATACAAGGCATTAATATTCCTCTCTTTTGGAAGCTTTTGGGTCAAGAATCTTTCACTTTGTAAGCTTTATGGCAATAAATACTCTCTTCCTTTTGTATTTTAGCATGTGTAGCTAACTTTAAATACTAAGGTTGTGGACCCTAAATGGGTGTTATGTTAATGGGTGTTTAACATTGAATATATATATATATATAATGGTTGGTTGATATTTATTTACTTCTCATTCTTCATTTATTGTTGGTGGTTGCAAACATTAACAAGTGCCATTAAATTCTTGCTTTGCTTGGAAAAGAGGGTTAGAATTAGGTAGAAGTAAATATCAAAGACTCAAGGCTTTAAACCTTGTTTAATAGAATCGCTTAGGAATAAGTGGATTTTATTTGGCATATATTGATTGTTCTTAATTGCAACTCTTTTATATTTGGAAAAAATCATAAAGAGGAAATACTATCCAACTATTGGAAAATATTGGTTAATCATTTAGACATCATTTGCATATCAAAAGGACTTTCCATTAGAAATATATCATATTAACACCGATAGCATTACACTTCATTAAAGGGGAAACAACTTTGGTTTCTTTAATCAAATTATTTACATTCTCAACTCGAAAATTAGTTATTACTTCAAACCAAAATCATTTCAAACTCTTGTTACCATTAACTGAATAGATTTCCGACTTTAGTCAAGTAACACACTATTTGAGTAACCTTTTCACACCTATTCCTTGTGGGATTCGACCCCAACCTTGTTGGGTTATTATATTTGACACCGACTGCCTTACACTATTTATTAAAGTGTAATTTGAGCATATCAAATTTTGGCATCATTGCCGGGGAATACGGTTTTGAAATCACTAATTAGTGTGTGCTTTACTTTACGTCTTATTCTATTCCATCACACTTTGCTTGTTTTGCTTGGTGTTGATAGAAAAATATGTCCGAATATGGTGAAGACATAGAGGCAGAAATGGAAGAAAATTCTTTTGCGGACATCGAGGAGTACATTGAGGATACAAATGCTATTGTACCTCCGACTGTTGGTGCTTCAACTTTCAAGGTGGAACATGGTTTAATCCTTATGCTCAAAGCGGAGGGGTTTTTCAGGAATTCAACTGATGATGATCCGACACAACATCTTAGAAACTTCTTGGGTGTGTGTGCAATGTATAAGCAGAAAAATGTCTCTAATGATGCCCTAAGGTTGAGATGCTTCAAGTACTCTCTAGTTGGGGATACAAGGAAATGGCTTCAAAATCTGCCACCAAACTCCATTCATTCTTGGCCCGAACTTGTCCGAACATTCTTATCTAAATGGTTCCCCCAAAGTAAGAAGTCTGAGCTTCGGGATAAAATCTTGTTTCTCAAGCAAGTACCGGGATAACATCTACATGAGGCATGTGATCGCTTCAAATTATATTTGGTGAGGTCTCCCAACCATGGTTTTCCGGATTCTATCTTGTTGGAAAATTCTATATAGGCTTGGATCCTATGAACCAACATATAGACAAGAATGAAATTAACGGATCTTTCAGGGACAAATCATTCGCAAGGGTGACACAAATACTTGACAAAATGGCAAAGCATAATCAAGCATGGCATTCTGAGGACATCACAGGTGGAATTACCTATGGTTCTCCTTCCTTGAGCAACATGATCAAGGAAAATAAAGAGAGAGATCAAGTGATTGTAGGGCTTGCCACAAATGTCAATGTGTTGACAAAGATGTTCACTGAAAGCCAAACGAAGAAGGTAAATGTGGTTGAGGATGTGCAACCCATATCAAAGGAGGATTTTGAGGAAGCAAATTATGTCAACAACTCTCAAGGAGGCTATCAAAGGCAACAATACCAAGGTCAAGGACAACAAAATCAATGGAGGCCAAACCCGCAAGGGCAAGGCCACCAACAATGGCGAAATGACCAAGGTGGATCAAACCAAGGAAATTGGAACAACAACAACAACTTCTCAAACCGGAGTTCAAACCCGTATGTTCCCCCAAAGGGTCAATATTCAAATCAAGGTTCCTCAAGTGAGTCTAAGTTGGAAAGTATGCTTGAACGGGTATTGCAAAATCAAGAAAAATCCGACACTTCTATGAGGAACATGACCGAGCATGTTGGCTCCCATACCGCATCCATTCAAAAATTGGAGATGCAAATGAGAGACCTCTCTAGGGAACAAAATCCAAAGCAAAAGGGAACACTCCCTAGTGACACAATTGCGAACCCAAAGGGTAGTGGGAGTGGCCCAACTTCTCAGGTCATGGCAATTACTACTAGGATTGGGAAGGTACTACAAGGAGAGGGTGAACAAGTGATTGAGGTAGAAGAGTTCAAGAAAGGGGTTGAGGTTGAAGAGCCAAGTGTTGTCGAAATTGAGAAGATTCCGGAAGATGTGCAAGTGCAAAAAGAGAACTGGGAAGAGGTAAAGGAAAATGTAAAAGAGACACCAAAAACTCTTCCACCTATTCCTAGACCTCCTCCTCCATTCCCTCAAAGACTCGCTAGGAAGGTTGATAATAGCAAACTCGAAAGGTTCTACGACATTCTCAAGCAATTATCGGTGACTATTCCATTTGTGGAAGCATTTTAAGAGATGCCGAGTTTTTCTAAGTATTTGAAAGATTTGATCACCAAGAAGAAAACCACCAAAAATGAACTAGTGAATATGACTCACCGGGTTAGTTCCATCATTACAACATCCACCGTTCAAAAGAAAGAAGACCTGGGAGCTTTCACCATTCCTTGTACTATTGGGGCACATGATTTTGTAAGAGCCCTTTGTGATATGGAGCTAGCATCAACTTGATGCCTCTTGCCATTTACAATAAAGCAGGATTAGGTATGACAAGGCCAACAAGTATGAGATTGCAAATGGCCAATTTTTCCATCAAACGACCGGTGGGAGTTGTTGATGATGTACTTGTGAAGGTGGAAAAATTTCATTTACCCACCGACTTCATTTTCCTTGATTGTGCGGTTGACAAAGAGATCCCTATCATCTTGGGGAGATCATTCCTTGCCACTGGAAGAGCACTAATGGATTCAGAGCGGAATGAGATCAAATTCCGTGTGAATGATGAAGAGGTTACATTCCAAGCAAGCAAGGGCATGAAACTACCGCATGAGTATGAAAGCATCTCGGTGACCTATGTTGTTGATGAAGTAGAGGATGCGGTTGAATTGAAAATGGAAGAACAATGCCTCGACAAGGCATTGGCGGCTACTTTGGTGAACTTTGATGGTGAAGATATGGAGGGGTACATGGAATCAGTAAATGCATTGGAGGGGCTTGGATCCTACACTTATGCTCCGGCAAAGCTCTGTCTCAACTTGGAGAATAGAGCCACTCCACCCGCAAAGCCTTCTATTATCGAACCTTCGCAACTAGACCTCAAACCACTTTCACCACACTTGAGGTATAAATTTCTTGGCTCAAATGATACTTTACTGGTAATTGTTTCTTCTTTGTTGAATGATGTGCAGGTAGAACAATTGTTGGAAGTCTTGAAGGAGCATAGGCAAGCCATTGGATGGACAATTGCGGACATCCGAGGGATTCCCGCGGGAATTTGCGAGCACAAAATCCAACTAGAGAGGGAAGAAAAACCAAGTGTGGAACATCAACGACGGTTGAACCCATCAATGCAAGAGGTGGTAAAGAAAGAAATCATGAAATGGTTTGATGTCGGGGTAGTCTACCCTGTTGCCGATAGTTCTTGGTTGAGTCCGGTGCAATGTGTGCCGAAAAAAGCGAGGCACGACCGTAATTGAAAATGAGAAAAATGAGCTCATCCCAACAAGAAAAATGACCGGTTGGAGGGTGTGCATGGATTATCGGAAGCTCAATAGTGCACCATGTTTCCAAACATGATTTTTGCGACCATTTTGCAATCATATTTCCTACTTTGTGGTGGAATTTGCGATAGCATTTTAGGCTTTGGTTTTCTGTAGAATCAGGTTTGCGATGGTTATGCAGTCCGCATAGTTGTTATGCGTTCGCTTAACCCATCGCATACTTGTATCAGTTCAAGAGCTGCAAGTTTGCGACAAGTTTGCGGTCCGCATAGTAGTTATGCGACCGCATACCTGTCGCATTCTTAACTTTTTCTTTGTTGTTCTTTTTTTTCTGCTCTCTTTTCACTGATGCTTACAATGTCACTCACATTTCACTTTCGTGCAGATATGGCTCCCAAGAAACATGTATCCTCTACATTGAAAAGGGCCTCCACCATTCGTCAAGCATCACAAAGAAAACAACCCTGGACGGACCCTAATGTTCCACGTCCATCCCAGTCTGTTGAGGAGGAGACCTTGCCTTCGGTAGACTTACAGGCAGAGGCAAGAAGAAAGAGGGGTGATGAATACCAACTTCAGTTTGTAATTGATGGTTCGAGGTAACTCTATAGAGAAGGGCTAACAAAGAGAAAAATCCTTATCTAGAAGCAAGTGAGCATGAACGAACTTAAAGAGCAGCACCCCCACATTTGGGAGAACATAAAAGCTAGAAAATGGGAGTGCTTCACTGAGCTGCCTGATGACTATAATGAAACCCTTGTCCGTGAGTTTTATGCCTCATATGGAGCTTCCGGGACTGCTCACCACAAGTGCAATAGAGTATTCTATGATATTGTACTAGTTCGGGGAAAAGATGTGAGCTGCAGCGCTAAGACTATTAATAAATTCTACATCCCTGACTGGAGCCCGAGAACAGTTGAGTACCAAGCCAAATGGGTGAATCGGGAAAATGAGCGGAGTTGGATAGCACCGGTGATAGCGAAGGGAATCCCTGCGTGGATAAGTCATGTGCACAAAATCTTCAAAGAGGATCTCACACGAGAGGGTCAATTTTGGCTCAGTTTCGTCACCTCTCGACTGATACCGTCCACAAATGAAACTGACATCAACATTGAGAAGGCTTTTCTCATTGCCTGCATTATGACGGGAATCAAAATCGATGTGGGTGCCCTCATCTTCCAAAAGTTAGGGATCCGAGCAAGGCAGACAGCCACTTTACTGCCATTCCCCTATTTGATCATAGCCCTCTACAAGGCTGTAAACGTCCCACTCATGTCCCACTCTGACAAGACAGGGAAGGTGCTGAAAGATATTGACATCACGCGTATCAGTGATGTTGTTACTCCCCTAGAGGTTTAGACTCCAATGCCAGTTGATGTAGATCCCTCATAGTCTCAGGCTCCTGTGTCCCCCCAGGCTCCGGTTGCATCCACTTCCACTGCACAGCGCGCTTCTCAATCCACCACTGCTCAGCTTTCGAGGCTTGGTCTCATTGCTCATCATGTCAATGCTAAGGTAGACCAGCTTTTGAAGACCTTGCCCAACCTCATCAAACAAGCCCTAACTCCTATACAATCCTCAGTGACAGCACTCCAACAACAACAAGCAACGTATGGGGATCGCCTGCAACAGCTTGAGTTGAGGGTTGAGAAAATTGAGCGAGGTGAGGTGAGTGATTTGCCTAAGTTACGAGAGGAGGTTGCCACTATGAAGACCGAGCTCCATAAGATGCATACTTTGGAGTTCGATCTATCATCCCTCTTTCCCAAGGAAGGTGAGTAGGGAGCAGACACAGCAGCACCTAATTTGGGTCTTGATTCACCACTTTGATGACAGACTTCACACCTCCAACTGCCGAGGCTTCCCATCCTCCAGCTCCTCCTGTATGTATGGATATTCTTGATGAGGAGGTTTCTGGACACTCTATTGAGTCCGAGGGTGAGGAGGCTGATGAGGGCGAGGATGAAGAGGATTCATAGTCCACGGATGATGATGGCCCTCAAGAGAAGGTCAAGCAGATTGTTGCTCCTACAGCTAAGGATGAGGAGCAAGCAGACATTCAGATGGCAATACAACATTCGCTAGAAGATATGGCCGCCCCTGCAGATCCATTGGCCACTCAGCCATCAGCGGGTGAGGGTAGCAGCTCACAAGTCCCAGCTCCAGTATTGGGCTAGCCAGAGATCCCTCCTCCATCAGTGAAGGTCACTCATCAGGCTAAGATCCCATCGGTCCCAGCTTCAGCATCAGAGGGTGACCCCACCATCACTCAGTCGGTTTCCGACTCCCATAGCGCTTAGTGCACCTCAGGGAGCCCCTTAAACTCTACTCTATGTTCTTATGCATTGGGAACAATGCATGCTTTTTAGTTTGGGATGGTAGCCTTGTATGTACTTTTGGTTGTGAATATTAGACTTGAATGACATTGGCAATTGTTGTACATATTGATGCTTTTTTGCTACAAATAGACTTATGTACCCATGTGTATCTTGTGATTATGTATATATTAGTGTTGTGATTTAGTGTTGTGATTTCCGTACATAAGTTGTGTTGTGTAATCCATGATTGTGTATATATTAGTGTTTTGTGATCTCCGTACATAAGTTATGTTATACTTGTGCATATAAAAAAGCACAACAAAACAACAAAAACAAGTAGATAGTTGTCCATCTCAAGTAATTAGCAATTAATTCCCCATGGTTTTTCTTCATGAGGTTCTTTTCCAAGGGTGTAATAGTAGAACCAGGACAGTAGAATGAAACATGTTGACCGGTTTGGTGTAATTGTCTAGTCTCAAGCATGAGTGTCTGTATATAGCCTATACCCTTCCATTAATAATAAAAAAAGAGATCAACTATGTGAACTTGAGGCTCTCTCTATGATTCTATGTCTACCTAGAGTTATACATGTATATATGATGAAAGTTGTGTGTTGCCAAGTGTTGACTCGAGGGCTTCAAACTATGTGAGCCAAACAGTTCGTGTGCCATGTGTGTGAGTTCTTTGTATAAATAATTCTTGTGTTTGCTTCTGCCATATAGAACTTGCCCTGTTGGTTTTTCGATGCTTATAATAATTACATTTGGTTGGAGAAATGATCTTAGGCAGTCTTTGTGATTTTTGGAAAACAAGTTAGCCTTTCAAGTCATCCATTGTACAGATAGTATCACTAGTCACCCCATTTGAGCCTTGAACCTTTTCTTTGGCTACCTCATTACAAACCTTTCCCTTTTTGTGAAATAATTCCCTCTTTTGAACCCGTCCCTCCTTGAGCATTGAGAATGAGGCTAAAAGCCTAAGTTGGGGGTGTGGTGTAAGTCGAAAATCGACAAGATTGTACAATGAGCATAGGAAAGTGAACCTCAAAATGTGAAACTACTCATGATCCAAAAGCATTATATAAAAAAAAGAGAAAAATAAGGAAAAAAATATAAGAGTTGTGGGTATAAGAGGTAGTTGAGGCGGCTAAATGGTGGAAAAGTTGAAGCTAATGAAGGCTATATGGTTAGAAAAGAAGCAAAGAGCAACAAGAAAGAAAATGTGATTAGTATTCAAGGAGGGTGTAGTCACTTGTACCTAAATGCTTATCCGACCCTTCCCTAAACCTACATTACAAGCTTAAAAAGTCCTTTGGGGTCTCCAACCGAGCGTTCTTAGAATTAAGCGACGAATTTAAATAAGGGCAAGCCTATGGTATGGTGTGTTGCAACACTCGAAACTCTTTTTGAGATTGAGTGTATTTGTGAATTCGTCCCTTCTTGTTGTCATTGTAAATATTGTGATTTTGGGACTTTCTTTCTAGTGAGGGCACATGAACTGTGAGGTTGGACGGAAGTTGAGTATTTGAATCAAATGTAAGTGCACTCAGCTGAGGGTAACATTTTGTCAAATTGGTCGAGGCTCAAAGTTTCACAAGTTGATTAATTTTCCTTGTATATATTGATGGTTCAGGAAGGGTAAAACAATCGAAGATGCATGCTTGAAGTACTAACAACAAACACCATCCATGGTCACTATTGTCTCATGTCTTGTAGATGGAGTCTAGAATAGGATAGTGTTGTTTTAGTTGCTTGAGGACAAGCAAGAGTTTAAGTTGGGGGTGTTGATGTGCCGGAGAATTTCGGCACATTTCAATACAAATTGCTTAGATTTTAGCTTGTTTTGAATGCAATTATCTCCTTTACTTCTGTAATTTTAGTGTTTTTGCAGTACATGAGGTTTAAGGACCCAAGAGCATGGAAATGAAAGCAAAAATCCACAAAAAGACAAGAAAAGAGCAAAATGCAGCACAAATGTAGAAATGCGATAAAAGATGCGATCGCAAATCCTACATTCGAGCCGCATAATGTGCAAAGGATCGCAAACCAAAATAGAATGTTGGCCGAAATCCAGTGCAAGAAATGCGGTCCAGAATGCGATCGCATAACAGGTTTGCGGACCACATAATGGATCGCAAACTCAAGGAGACAAATGCTGATGGTGGAAAATGCGACGCAAAATGGGATCACATATCTGGAATGCGGACCACAAATCCATAATGTGACGACGGACTGGAAACTAGGGTTCTGAAGTGCGATGGGCATGAAGAGAATACGGACCGCATGTCTGTTATGCGACAGAAATGCGGTCGCATATTTGACCTGAAAGGGCATTTTTGTCCTTTTTTGTCTCAACTTTTGGCCCTGTATAAATAGATTTATTGTGATTTTGTGGGCTGATCTTGTCTGACATTGAGACTACAATACAAGGCTTTAATATTCCTCTCTTTTGGAAGCTTTTGGGTCAAGAATATTTCACTTTCTAAGCTTTATGGCATTAAATACTCTCTTCCTTTTGTATTTTAGCATATGTAGCTAACTTTAAATACTTTGGTTTCTTTAATCAAATTATTTACATTCTCAACTCGAAAATTAGCTATTACTTCAAACCAAAATCATTTCATACTCTTGTTACTATTAACTTAATAGAATTACGACTTTAGTCAAGTAACACACTATTTGTATAACCTTTTCACACCTATTCCATGTGGGATTCGACCCCAACCTTGTTGGATTATTATATTTGACATCGACCGCCTTACACTATTTATTAAAGTGTAATTTGAGCGTATCATATCCCCTCATTGAGGAGTGATTACCGGACATTGTGTGGGGTGATCCATATTTTTAATAAACCTAGGACCCCCCCCCCTCTCTCTTTATTCTTTAGCATTTCAATTCTTTCTTTTAAAAAATTAGCTTTTCTATTTGTTCTTTCAAACTTTGTTTACTTTCAAACCATTATGTGAAATCCCCTCTTATTTGAGCCTTATTTGTCTACATGTTAATTGCACCAAATTCACAATAATTGTCTGGCCAAGAACCACACTAGTGGATTCTGAGAGGTGCCTAACACCTTCCCCTTAGAATAATTTCAAGCCCTTACCCTATCTCTGGTTATTCAAATCAAACTCTTTTGGTGTCCTAATGCACCTTAAATCATTAGGTGGCGACTCTTCAAAATTCAATCCCAGTTTCTAAAAGGAATGAGTTGTCCTTCCAAATATCATAAACCCGATTTCGCGAGAAAAAGAGGGTGCGACAGCGTGGTGACTCTGGTGGGGATTTTTAGCCTTTTACCATTTCAGACTATTATTGTGAATTTATGCTTCTTTATGCACAATTATTTGTTTATTTCTTTTAAGCATTCAATCCCCTTTTCGATTGCAAAACTTACTTGTCTTTTTATTTCTTTCCTTTACTACTTTCTTTGACTACTACTTTAAAATTATGAAACTGTTGTATTTACTACTTTCTTCAACAGGCAAATACGTGACAACATGTTTTTAATTATTGCATAATTGTTCTCAACATCATATTCCACTCGTGCCAAACAAATCCCATAGAAACGCTTATAATGAGTGGTTGCGCTCTTCCGATATTATCACCCCTAAATCCGAAAAAGGCATATTTGTGGTAAAACCAGTCGATCAACGGTGTAGTCGACGATTCCGTGCCTTTCCCCCTTGAGTTGTCCGCTCAAGGGTACCAGTCTAAAACCCCATAGAAACCTACTCTGTTTAAACTGTGCATGCATCATGGTCAAACTTAGCCGAGTTAGTTATTTTGTCCGCATAATGACTCTTTAAGATAGCCTTGTCCGAAGTCCACTAGGTTTCCCTAAACCCAAACAGACACTACCACATTGTGCATTTATTTGGAAAACTAAATGCTTTATGCTAATTGTTGATATTAAATAGTCGAGTCTGGTAGGGTTAAGGGCCTAACCCTTTTGTTTTGCAGAAAATGAGGCACGAGGTCCCCCGTTTTGGTATGATTAGCACGCCCCTACTCTTGTTAGACTGGTGGAGGAGTCTTCCATCAAATGAACGAGTGGAAAGAGAGGGCCGCCAAAGCTTGCGAAAAGTTGGAATATCTGGAGTACAGTCTGCTGGAATTGGAAGGGAAAGTGAGGAAGAGAGTCACTAACTGCCAGAACACTGAGGGAAACGAAGGAGAACACCTGGCCAAGGCATTTTATTGGTGAACCTATGCGAACTGGAGGATTTGATCAACTAGAGCATTCAACCCGAGGAAGGTCCTTCTGGGACCAAGTAGATAGGAGTTTTTCTTTTTGCTTTATAAAATGTAATAAGGCCAATGGCCATTAGTGATTTCATTTCCTGCTTGTTTAGTGTCGATTTGAGATCGGTCTATTTTTATCAATAAAATGAGGCATTTATCATCCTAAGTTCTCCAAATCAATTTGTCGCTAGGCCTACCTCGGGCACAAAGAGGTCCCCAAATTAGGACACGATTTACATTCTTGCACTATATGTTTAAATATCGCAACATTTTTCTTATAATCCTTACTAACTTGTTACCTTTTTTGTTTTTACTTTTTGTTTATCTATTCCCCTTCCCAAAGGTTAGTTCGTGCATTCTGGTAATATCATCCTATCTCACGAGATCCAGGGGTCCTCCACCCACTCCTCCTCTTAGTCCCATTAAAGGCAAGAACAAAGGGCTCAGCAAGAACCTTCAAGGAATCTCTAAACCCATAAAACTCAAGAAACATGGCACTACCTTCGATTTAGAATATGGATACACCTGGGAGGAATTCAATAGTTGATCGCCACCATGGCGTGGTCCTTACTATCCGGTAGAGTAACCAATACCATAATTGAAGCAGACTTTCCAACCGGCCGATGTTATCTACGGGTCAGAAGAAGAAGAAGCACTGGCAGTTGTGAGAAACTTGTTCTTAGAGGATAATGACATGGACTGTTGTGGTGCTCTCGAGAAGGAGAGGGAGGAAGGCCCTTCCATACTGGACCATCAGGACAACCAGAGCCCGACGAGCCTCGGGGTAGCAAGGCTAAAACAAGCACTATTTTGATTTACTAAAAGATTGTTATTTTTCTCTCGCATGTTTTCAATTCCTGCAATAAGATCGCCAGTGTTCAAAACAATTATGCAATTTATCAAAGCATTTTGACTTTTCTTACAAATCGACACTTATTACTATTGTTTTCTCTCATTACTTTACTTATACAACATTACTATTACTTATTTTTGATGAACCAATGACTGTGACATGCAACGAGACAACGCAACAAACGGACATAGATTCAGAGGAAGATGACATACCAGAAGAGATTGTTAAGGAAGTTGAGAGCTTTGAGAACAGGCATAAGTCCAACCTGGACGAAACAGAAGTTGTTAACCTGGGAGATGCAGAAAATGTCAAAGAAACACGAATCAACGTCCACTTATCACCATCAAAAAAGAAGGAATACACGGAATTACTAAGGGAATATGAGGACATATTCGTATGGTCGTATGATGAAATGACTGGTCTAGGTATGTCTATTGTGGCTTACAAACTGCCAACTGATCCAACATGTCCGCCGGTCAAGCAAAAGCTCATGAAATTCAAGCCTGATATGAGTCTGAAAATCAAGGAAGAGGTCACTAAGCAGGTCAAAGCTAGGGTTATCAGGGTAGTAGAATACCCCGACATGGTTAGCCAACATAGTGTCAGTACCAAAGAAGGATGGAAAGGTCAGAGTTTGTGTCGACTACCGGGATCTCAACCGGGCCAGTCTGAAAGACGACTTCCCCTTGCCAAACATACACATCCCGATTGACAATTGCGCCAAGCATGAGTTGCAATCATTTGTAGATTGTTTCACTGGGTATCATCAGATCTGGATAGATGAAGAAGATGCTGAGAAGACGTCTTTCATTACGCCGTGGGGAATGTATTGTTACAAGATGATGTCGTTCGGGTTAAAGAATGCGGGGCCACCTACATGAGGGTCATGACTACCATTTGCCATGATATGATACACAAAGAGATAGAGGTGTACATAGATGATGTTATTATCAAGTCCCAGAAAGCCACTGATCACATGGAAGATTTGAGGAATTTTTTCAACAGACTGCGAAGGTACAACCTAAAACTGAATCCCGCAAAATGTGCATTTAGGGTTCCTGCCGAAAAACTACTTGGGTTTATTGTGAGTCGCTGAGGAATAGAACTAGATCCACCAAAGGTCAAAGCTATTCAAGAAATGCCACCGCTTCCAGATACATGCAGACATGATAAAGGTACCTCCGAATGAGCTTAATGCAATAAGGTCGCCATGGCCGTTCGCCACTTAGGGAATGGATGTTATTGGACCAATCGAGCCCGCTGCTTCCAATGGACACAGGTTCATCCTAGTAGCCATCGACTATTTCACCAAATGGGTCGAAGCAGCATCTTACAGAGCAGTGACTAAGAAAGTCGTGGCAGATTTTGTCCGCGACCGCTTTGTTTGTCGATTCGGAATTCCAGAGTCAATCATCACTGATAATGGCTCCAACCTAAACAGTGACTTGATGAAAGCTATGTGTGAAACCTTCAAAATCAAACACAAGAATTCCACAGCCTATAGCCCGCAGATGAATGGAGCTGTTGAGGCCGCAATATATCAAGAAGATACTAAGGAAAATGATAGAGAAGCATAAGCAGTGGCACGAGAAGCTATCATTTGCTCTATTGGGGTATCGCACCACAGTCCGCACATCAACCGGGGCAACCCCTTATATGCTAGTTTATGGTACAGAAGCTGTCATTCCCGTCGAGGTAGAAATTCCTTCATTAAGAATCATACAGGAAGTAGAGCTCGACAATGCAGAATGGGTGAAGAGTCATTACGAGCAGCTAGATCTTATATATGGAAAGAGAATGAATGCAGTTTGCACGGTCAGCTTTATCAAAACAGGATGTCCAAAGCCTTCAACAAAAGAGTCAAGCCGAGACAGTTCACACCGAGATAGCTGGTGTTAAAGAAAATTTTCCCGCATCAAGATGAAGCCAAAGGGAAGTTCTCTCCTAATTGGTAGGGTCCATACATGGTTCACCGGTTCCTGACAGGAGAAGCCCTCATACTTACAGAAATGGACGAAGAAGTCTGGCCAAAGCCGATCAATTCAGATGCAGTCAAACGTGACTATGTGTAATCTTATGCTTTCCTATATGATGTAACTTGAACTACAGCTGACGTGATTCCCGGTTAAGAGGGGATACGTACGCAGCCCTATGGGTTCGGTCACAATTCAATAAAAAATTTCATTTCCCCCTACGATTAGAAACTGGGGCAGAATTTTGAAGAGGACCCTTACAATTCCGAAGTTTATTTCAGCCAATTATCACTAGCAGCAGTCAGAAGTAGCAACCCAGTAAACTGGGGCAGAATTTTGAGGAGGACCCTCAAAATTCCGTAGCAAGAAATGTTGCAATGTCCTGAACCATGTCACAGTCGTCGGTTCATCTAAAAAAAACTATTCTTAGTTATGTACCTATGTTATGATTTTACTAAATCATGCATGTTTATTACTAAAATTGCTTTGTTTAGCAATGCTACCCCAGTGATATATGCAGTATCACCAGATCAAAGCCTAGCCGGTCAAGCAAAGCCAGCAAGGATACGAACTAACCTTCCCCCTCTACAAAACTCACGATTTTTCTTTGGATATAGGCATTTGGGTTGCAAAATCATCAAATATACTATACCCTCATATTTTTCAGGAATACAACTCTTAGAACCGTTGCATTTACTCACAGTTGCTATCCACACACACCAGTGGTATTCCGCATGTCACGATGTCCCCAGCAGTCACAATATCGCAATCTACTATCAGCTAAGAAAGCTTTATTACCATTTGCTATTTGTACTTTTTGTATAAGGCTACCATTCTGCCTTCCGAGACTAAGTTCTGTCTCCATCTGCATTTCTGCATTGCATAAGGCCACCATTCTGCCTTCCGAGACTAAGCTCTGTCTCCATCTGCATTTTTGCATTGCATAAGGCTACCATTTTGCCTTCCGAGACTAAGCTCTGTCTCCATCTGCATTTCTGCATTGCATAAGGTTTCCATTCTGCCTTCCGAGACTAAGCTCTGTCTCCGTCTGCATTTCTGCATTGCATAAGGCTCCCGTCTGCATTTCTGCATTGCATAAGGCTACCATTCTACCTTCCGAGGTTAAGCTCTACCTCCATCTGCATTCTTGCATCGCATAAGGCTGCCATTCTGCCTTCCGAGGTTAAGCTCTACCTATACCGCATTTGCATGGCTGAAAGATCGCCACCTTATTTACATTTGCAAGGCTGAAAGATCGCCGCCTCTACATTTGCATGGCTGAAAGATCGCCACCTTATTTACATTTGCATGGCTGAAAGATCGCCACCTTTACATTTGCATGGCCGAAAGATCGCCACCTTCTGCATTGCATAGGCTGAAAGATCACCAAACTCTGCATCTCATGGGCTGAAAGATCGCCAAACTATCCAAGGGCGTCATTGTTCGGAGGCACCATTTTCATTGCCCGAGAACACCATGCCATGGCCTAAGGATCCCCTTTTTTTTAATCTTTTGCATATCACTATTCAAAGGCATCATAGTTCGGAGGCATCATTCTCATAGCCCGAGAGCATCATTTCATGGCCTGTGAATCCTTTATTACGCGCTTCATGGCCCATGACATCATGGTCTAAGGACGTCATCCTAACCGTTCGAAGACAAACATTCATGGTCCGACGAGAATTCTCATCATGTTTAAATTTACGCACAATATATACTTGCGTTACTTATTTGCAGGTGAACCGACGAATAATGGCTATCTTGGCAGGAGCGATTCCGCTCCAGTTCCCGTAGCCCTATCAGACTTCAACCATTCGCCCCGTCCTAAATACTGCCTCCGTTCTTGAAAGTCTCCATCGGCATACTCCACCGACGGATCATGAACTACATATGGCCTGATTCCTGTAGGACCAGGGATATGTACGCAACTCAAAAACTAGCGCACGGCCTAAGTCTCCTCGAACCATTTTGTTCGGTCAAAATTGGTCATCATATCTTTACCCGACAACTCTTTCATCTTTCTCGGGTAAAGAGGGGCAGCTGTTGATACCCAATTTTTCCCTGTATATTTTTCATATGAAAAATACCTTTAAAATAGCATGTATATGCATATGTAAGCATATTCAAACATTTTATTATTTTTCCTTAATTTTTAGATATTTTTAAATCGATTTATTGCCTATTTTTACCAAGAAAACCCCAATAATTATTTCCAAAATTATTATTTTTGGTGATTCATTTATTGGATTTGCATATTTATACAAAAATATAGCCAAGATAATTTTTGCATATTTTTACAAATTTATTTAGTATTTTTTAAAGCTAAAATGCATATAATTGCAATATTAGCCCCATTTAGATTTAACTACGTTTATGTCCATAAAAATTAGGGCCAAAAAATGCTATTTTACAGGTATTACAGGTATTACTCTAAAGCTTTAAACGATCACAACATAATCTACATAAAAGATTTACACAACCTTCACATCATGTTTCCATAGCCTTTAGTTGGGCATTTCATACTGTTCCATATCGTTCACATTACCACTGCTATCTTGAGCGGAGTCTAATCTCTTCCCGATCAGCTAGGCCGTCTCCCAGTGACGTTACCAATATTATATTCACACTTTTCAGTTTCAATCATCAATGCATAACCACCATGTGTATATGTCATGGCGTCCGATCACGGCCCGATCGGCTAGGCCTCCTTACTAAGGCGTTACAATTTTCCATTATTCATCCCACTCTAATATTTGGTTACATATGTATTAGTTTACTGGCACTTGGGGCTACAATTTTCACATTCCACAATTTACGTTTTACATTGTTCCCATTTTCAACATTAGGTTTGTAATTCAAGAGAGTATGGCACACAAGAGCAAATAAGTTTGTAGGCGTAGATGAGACTTCATGTAAATGACACAACAACGCACTTCAATTTCAATCTAAGGTCTAAGCATTTCGATACATGATTCATAGTCCTTGCACCTTTTCAAATTATCAAGAATAGCACGTTGATCAATTTGAGAAACAGTCTCTACGCATATAAGGTTGCAACACAAAATCAAGCGAAATGGCAATCAATACAACAATTCAATTTAATCTTACCGTACTCACACAACCAACGATGAAGCTCAATTTCTAAAAGACGGGGTTTTATCCATACATACCTCAATAAAGCTTTCCTTATTCCTTACAAAATTCTGGAACTTTTAGCACTTCGATCTATTGTGTAAGAATTACAAATTAAACCGAGAATTAGAGACGAGATTGAGATTCTAGCTTGCTTTGAGCATACTATCAAACACTAAAGGTGCATTGTGATCTTAGGTCCTTTTGAGAGAAATTTCCATCATTTTATACCCCTCTTGCTTTCTTTTTATTTCACTACCTCCCAATATTCTATGGTGTGATATGCATGCAAGAAATTCATTCTTATACCCATGAATTACTTCACTAGTGATCCCTTATTGATAAGCATAGGAACAAGAGCTGAGTTAATGAAATCTTACCTCTTAGGATGAAGATTTAGGTGCCCTCACTTGATTATCTTCAAAGATTTGGCAAGGTTTCATGGAGTAATTTGATGGGAAGCACTTCCCTCTCTAGGACCCTCTCTCTCTCTAAAAGCATCAGGAAATATGCTCAAAATGAGCTATAACACCGAATATATCGATAAGGGGTCGGGTTTAAAATTTAGAAAATTGGAGCCCCGAGTCAGGTCTGCGATTGCATTTGCAATCGCAAAGTGGAAATGCGGTTCGCATAATGGACCGCAAAAGTGTTCCCAAAATCTGAACATTCTGTCTGGGTATGCGGCAGAAATGCAATCCGCATACCCGTTCTGCGGTCACATAATGCACCGTAGAACTGCTCCTTACAACACACTGACTCACTTTGCGGCGATTATGCGGGTCCGCATACCTGATATGCGACCGCATTCTCGACCGCAAAATTGCATTTTCTGGAAAACATTATTTCTTGACTTTTTATAGCATAGGTCAGTCCAAAAAGGTTTGAACCACGTTGACCAAGCTCGCCGCGAAGAATTTTACGCATCTCTAACATATAATCCTAATTTCCACTACGAGCTTTTGGGTTTAGAGTGGAAATATTTCACGAGGCCTCACATCCTCCCCCACTTAAGATCATTCATCCTCGAGTGATGATCAAGGTTCGCTTATTAGTGATCTCTATGCAACCTACTACTCACATACTATTAGTCTCCAAATTTGGTCAACTCCCTGAATTTCCGAAAATTTTCCAGAGTTTCCTTTGTATCTAGGCCTTATCCACTTGTCAGAGAGCCCCAGAACATATCCTAACAGCATAACCATATTTCATAAATATAACATAACTTGTACAATCATCAACCATGGTCGTATAGGCAACATTTTACCAAAAAGGGGACAGTTTTACATAGATCAAGTCTAAAAAATATTCAAGGGGACAGTTCATAGGAGCTAAATGCATAAAAGCTATTACATGAATATTCAAACAAATGTGGATACTTCCTTTTCATTTCATCCTCGGCTTCACAAGTGGCTTCCTCAACTTGCTGGTTCCGCTATAATACTTTCACGGATGCAATTTCCTTATTTCTCAATTTCCGAACCTGCCTATCAAGAATGGCAACTGGAACTTCTTCGTATGACAGTTCTTCATTTACTTCCATAGTTTCAACTGGCATAATAGTGGACGGATCTCCCACTACCTTCCTCAACATGGACACATGAAAGACCGGGTGTAAACATTTCGAGTGGCAGCTCGAGCTTGTATGCCACCTGACCAATCCTCTGAATGATTCTGTATGGTCCGACATATCTCGAACTCAATTTTCCCTTCTTTCCAAATCTCATGATGCCCTTCATAGGGGAAACCTTCAGAAATACCCAATCATCTCCTTTGAACTCTAAATCTCTGCGACGCACATCCGAATAGGATTTTTGGCGACTCTGAGAAGTTTTCAATATCTCCTTAATAATCTTGACTTTCTCCATGGCCTGATGCACGAGGTCCGGCCCTATCAATTTCGCTTCTCCAACCTCAAACCACCCAATGGGAGACCTACATCTCCTACCATACAGTGCTTCGAATGGTGCCATCTAGATACTAGCGTGGAAGCTGTTGTTGTAAGCAAATTCTATGAATGGCAAATGGTCATCCCAACTACCCTTGAAATCAAGAGTACAAGTGCGCAACATGTCTTCAAGCGTCTGAATAGTCCGCTCTGCTTGACCATCGGTTTGTGGATGAAAAGCTATACTAAGATTTACCTGTGTACCCAAACCTTGCTGAAACCTCTTCCAAAAGTTGGCTGTGAACTGAGCCCCTCGATCTGACATGATTGAGACTGGAGTGCCTTGTAACCTGACTATTTCTTTGATATACAACTGAGCATACCGTTCCGCTGTGTCGGTAGATTTGACTGGCAAGAAGTGCGCTGACTTTGTAAGTCGATCAATAATCACCCAAATTGAGCCGAACTTGCCCGGAGTGCGTGGTAACCCTACCACAAAGTCCATGTTGATCATCTTCCATTTCCACGTTGGAATTTCTATGCTTTGAGCCAATCCACCGGGCCTTTAGTGTTCGGCCTTTACTTGCTAACAATTCGGACATTTTGCCATAAAGTCCGCCACATCTATCTTCATGTTATTCCACTAATAAATTTCCTTGAGATCATGATACATTTTCGTGGAACCTGGGTGCACGGAATACCTGGGAGTGTGAGCTTCTGCCATGATCCTTTCCCGAAGACCGTCAATATCAGGAACACATAGGCGGTCTTGGTACCGTAAAGTAACATTATTCATGCCAAAGGAAAAAGCTATGGTTTTGTGTTTGAGAATCCCCTCTTTCAGTTGTGCTAACAACGGATCCACAAATTTTTTCTCTTTCACCTCTGCCACAAGCAATTATTCAGCCCTATTCTACACAATTACCCCTCCTTCATTAGAGTTCGCAAGGCGAACTCCCAAACTAGCCAACTGGTGAACCTCTCTGGCCAACGGCCTCTGATGGGCCTCCAAATGAGCTAAACTTCCCATAGATTTTCGACTAAGTGTATCTGCCACAACATTAGCCTTTCTCGGGTGATAGAGAATATCAATGTCATAGTCCTTGAGTAACTCTAGACATCTTCTTTGCCTTAGATTCAACTCTTTCTGCTTGAAAATATATTGAAGGCTCTTATGATCCGTAAATACATCCACATGGACCCCATACAAATAATGTCGCCAAATCTTTAGCGCAAACACCACTGCTGCCAGCTCTAAGTCATGGGTTGGATAGTTCTTCTCATGATTCTTGAGTTGCCTAGAAGCATAGGTTATAACCTTGCCGTGTTGTATTAACACACACCCAAGCCCGACTCTCGAAGCATCGCAATACACTACAAACCCCTTTGTACCCTCTGGCAAGGCTAACACCAGAGTTGTTGTCAATTTTGACTTCAATTCTTGGAAACTCTTTTCACAAGCATCGGACCACTGGAATTTAACTGCTTTATGCGTCAATTTAGTCAATGGAGTGGCAAGAGTAGAAAACCCCTCCACAAACCTCCTGTAGTACCCAGCCAAGCCTAAGAAACTACGAATCTCAGTTGGAGTGGTAGGTCTAGGCCAATTCTTCATTGCTGCAATCTTTGAGGATCAACCAGAATTCCTTTCCTGAAAATGACATGGCCCAAGAACGCGACAGATTCAAGCCAGAATTCACATTTCAAAAATTTTGCATACAATTGATGTTGCTGAGGAGTCTCAAAACTGCCCTGAGATGGGCAGCATGGTCCTCCCGACTTCAGGAATACACAAGGATATCATCAATAAACACTATCACAAAGGAGTCTAGAAAGGGCTTGAAGACTCGATTCATAAGATCCATAAAAGTTGCCGGGGCATTTGTTAGACAAAAAGACATTACCATAAATTAAAAGTGCCCATACCGAGTTTTGAAGGGTGTTTTTGGAATATCCTGCTCCTTTATCTTCAATTGATGGTACCCGGACCGCAAGTCAATCTTTGAGAAACTTGTAGCACCTCATCTATTCTTGGCAGAGGATATTTGTTTTTGATTGTGACCTTGTTGAGTTGCCGGTAGTCAATACACATTCGTAGCGATCCATCTTTCTTTCTTACAAACAAGACTGGTACGCCCCATGGTGACACACTCGGCCGGATGAAGCCCTTCTCTAGCAAATCCTTCAATTATTCCTTTAGCTCTTTCTTGCCGATGCCATTCTGTAATGTGGAATTGATATAGGTTGCATGCCTGGTATCACATCGATCCCAAAATCAATTTCCCTGTCCGGTGGAATCCCAGGGAGTTCATCTGGAAAGACGTCTGGAAATTCATTCACAACTTGTACAGACTCAAGGCTAAGCGCCTCGGCATTGGTGTCCGTGACCCAAACTAGATGATAGATACACCCTTCTTGATCATCTTCGCCGCCTTAAGGTAGGAAATAAACCGACCTCTAGGCACTACATTATCTCCCTTCCATTCAATAACGGGCTCATTAGGAAATTCAAGCCTAATGGTTCTAGTCCGACAATCAAGTTTGACAAAGCATGAATAAAGCCAATCCATTCCCATTATTACATCAAAGTCGACCATCCCTAACTCAATAAGATCGGCCGCGGTATCCCTACCCCGTACCGTAACAACACATCCTCTATAAACCCGAGAAGCTGTAATAGACTCACCAACTAGGGTAGACACCAAAAAGGGCTCATAAAGCTTATCCGGCTCTATCCCGAATCCCATAGCAACAAAAGGGGTAACATAGGACAAGGTGGAACCAGGGTCAATAAGTGCATGCACATCATGAGATTGGACAGTCAGAATACCTGTAACAACATCTAGAGAAGCCTCTGCAGTCTGGCGACCACTCATAGCATAAAACCGGCTGGGTCCTCCTGAACTCTACGTACTACCCCTAGCTGCACCACGCCCTGTGGGTGCTGGGGTACCTCGAACTGGGGAGGGGGCTGAAGATGTAGTAGTTTCCTGGCTGGATGACTGAGATGTGCCCCTACCCGCTCCCTGGCGGGATGCACGACAATGTCTCTGAATATGGCCCCTCATCCCACATCCATAGCATATAGGTAACTCTAGATAGCAAGTCCCTGAGTGCATCTTCTCGCACCTAGGGCACGGGGACCTCTGCTACTGCTGGAACCTCTCTCCTGACCGACCCCACTGATGGGATCCCCTGCTACCCTGACCAGGCCTGAAATGACTCCACTGCTGCCGGCTGGGCCCTGACAGTGGTGCACTGGCTGAAGACTGTACAATAGACTAGGAAGGCCCTGATGATCCTCCCCTGAAAGCTGATCTTCCCCCACCTAGTGACTCTCCCATATTGCCCGTAGACCAGGCCTTGCTGCTACCCTCTCTCTCCATTCTGTTCTTTAATTTATGGTTCTCTGTGGCCTGGGAAAATGCTACCATCTTCCTTTAATTCATGTCAAAATTCAATGCAGCCGTAGAAGCCTCATTAATGATCAAAGAATTAAGGCCCTGAACAAACTGGCGCATCCTGGCCTCCATTGTGGCAACACATGAATGGCATACTTGGACAAGCGAGCAAACTTCATGTGTTACTCCCACACACTTCTGTTACCTTGCCTCAAATTTTCAAACTCTGTCGCACGGGTTGCCCTTGTCTCAACGGGTAGGAAATGGTCAATAAAGGCATCAGCGAACTCGCTCTACCTTGCTGGAGGGCGCACCTCCTCTCGGGAATCCTCCCACAACTCAAACCATGAATAGGCCACCCCTTTCAAGCAGTAGGCAGCCAACGCTACTCCTTCTGTCTCAGTTGCACGCATAACCCTGAGGGTCTTGTGCATTTCATCAATAAAATCCTGAGGGTCCTCTTCTGGATTGGCACTTGTAAACACCGGAGGGTCTAACTAAAGAAATCTGTTCACTCTGGAACTAGTAGAATCCCCTTGCTGGCTGGATGAACGAGGCGCAACATTTGACCTCTGGGCCTGGGAGGCCACTAGCTGGGTCAACATCTGAATAGCTCCCCTAAGATCCCCATCCGAAATAAAAGAACCGGAAGCTAGAGCTGGAGGCGGGACAGGAGTATCAATGGGAGGGATGGTGGTACCCTCCACGGGTGTGGGAACTGGGGTAGTCTGCTCTGGAGTAGAAGAATCTGGTAGAGCGATAGCAAGGTGGCTACCCTCATCCACAGTATCAAGCAGTGAATCATCAGCCACTCCTGAGGTGCCATTGGCTGCTTGGCCAATTCTCGCTTTCTTCTTAAGTGTCATTTATTGAAAGATAGAACATTGCACTAATTAGAGAGGGACAGTTTCATTGCACGATCCAGAACATCAAAGAAGGGTGTTATTCCTAAATGCCCAAGTAGCCTCCAACTTATAGATGTGGTCGACTACACACCGATAAGAAGGGCTCTACTAGACACGGCTCCGAGACATCCTAGGATACTTTAAAGCCTAAGGCTCTAATACCAAGTTTGTCATGCCCCAACCTCGGGAGGCGCGATCGGCGCTCAATCGAGTTAACCCAACTAAGCAAGCCTCATCAAACACTAACCATCCAACTCAATATGAATAGGGAAACCATGCTTTCATTTATTAAGACAAGGAAAGATAGTACATTCAACATTTTAGTTCATTTTATATCACAACATTAAATCGTAGTTAAGTGTCCAAGATTCCATACAGTTATAGTTAAAAAGAAAGCAAGAGTACAAGGTTACAACATGGTTCATTGACCTATCCAATACCCGTACATAACCCACACAAACGTCTACGGAGCCTCTAAGGATACAAAAGGCAGTGATAACAACGCCAGCAATAAGGCCCCGGCTATACCTCAAAATGGATGTCTATAACAAAAGGTGTACCACATGACCCCTTGAAGGAGGAAAGGGCTCACCAAGATTTTGAGAAAAGGAGGCTCTGCTACACACGATAGACACTATCCGCTATGGAGCCACCTACATTCATTTAAAAATGTAGCGCTTCCGGCAAAAAGGGCGTTAGTACCATGGAATAGTACTAGTATGTATAACTAAACACCATCAAATTAGAAAGAACTTTCATACACAAATAAGGAAATCACAGGTATCACTCCAAAGCTTTAAACGATCACAACATTATCAACATGAAAGATTTACACAACCTTCACATCATGCTTCCATAGCATTTATTTGGGCATTTCATACTATTCCACATCGTTCACATTACCACTGCTATCTTGAGCGGAGTCCGATCTTGACCCGATCGGCTATGTCATCTCCCGTAGACGTTACCAATATTCTATTCACACTTTCCAGTTTCAATCATCAATGTATAACCTCCATGTGTATATGTCATGGCGTTCGATCACGGTCCGAGCGGCTAAGCCGCCTTACCGAGGCATTACCATTTTCTATTATTCATCCCACTCCAATCTTTGGTTACACATGTATTAGTTTGCCGGCACTTGGGGCCACAATTTTCACATTCCACAATTCACGTTTCACATTGTTCCCATTTTCAACATTAGGTTTGTAATTCAAGAGAGTATGGCACACAAGAGCAAATAAGGTTGTAGGCGTAGATGATACTTCATGTAAATGGCACAACAACGCACTTCAATTTCAATCTAAGGTCTAAGAATCTTGATACATGATTCATAGTCCTTGCACCTTTTCAAGTTATCAAGAATAGCACGTTGATCAATTTGAGACACAGTCTCCACGCATATAAGGTTGCAACACCAAGTCAAGTGAAATGTCTATCAATACAACAATTCGATTTAATCTTACCGTACTCACACAACCAACGATGAAGCTCAATTTCTAAAAGACGGGGTTTTAGCCATACATACCTCAATAAAGCTTTCCTTATTCCTTAAAATTCTGGAACTTTTAGCACTTCTATCTATTGTGTAAGAATTACAAATTAAACCGAGAATTAGAGACGAGATTGAGATTCTAGCTTGTTTTGAGCATACTATCAAACACTAAAGGTGCATTGTGATCTTAGGCCCTTTTGAGAGAAATTTCTATCATTTTATACCCCTCTTGCTTTCTTTTCAGTTCACTACCTCCCAATATTATATGGTGTGATATGCATGCAAGAAATTCGGTCTTATACCCATGAATTACTTCACTAGTGATCCCTTATTGCTAAGCATAGGAACAAGAGCTGCGGTAATGAAATCTTACCTCTTGGGATGAAGAGTTAGGGTCCTCACTTGATTATCTTCAAAGATTTGTCAAGGTTTCATGGAGTAATTTGATGGGAAGCACTTCCCTCTCTAGGACCCTCTCTCTCTCTCTCTAAAAGCATCAGGAAATATGCTCAAAATGAGCTATAACACCGAATATATTGATAAGGGGTCGGGTTTAAAATTTAGAAAATTGGAGCCCCGAATCAGGTCTGCGATCGCATTTGCGATCGCAAAGTGGAAATGTGGCCCGCATAATGGACCGCAAAAGTGTTCCCAAAATCTGAACATTTTGCCTGGGTATGCGGTATAAATGCGGTCTGCATAACTGTTCTGTGGTCGCTTAATGCACCGCAGAACTGCTCCTTACAAAATCCCAAGGAAATTAAGCGATGACTATGCGGTCCACATATTGGTTATGCGCTCGCATAATGGACCGCATATTTAAACTCAAATTTGACCAACACACTGACTCACTTTGCGGCGATTATGCGGTCTGCATACCTGATATGCGACCGCATCCTCGACCGCAGAATCGCATTTTCTGGAAAACATTATTTCTTGACTTTTTATAGCATAGATCAGTCCAAAAAGGTCTGAACCGCGGCGAAGAATTTTACGCATCTCTAAAACATGATCCTAATTGCCACTACGAGCTTTTGGGTTTAGTGTGGAAATTTTTCACGGGGCCTTACAATGATAATTTGGGGATAATTATTGGGTTTTTCTTAATAAAATAAGGCAGTAAATTTTTTTTGGAAAATCTTTGTAAAATTAATAAAAAATAATGTAACATTGGGATATACTTATATATGCATATACATGCTATTTTGAAAAGTGTTTTGCATATAAAAAATACAGGAAAAAATTGGGTATCAACAGCTGCCCCTCTTTACCCGGGAAGGATGAAAGAGTTGTCGGGTAAAGATATCATGGCCAATTTTTGACCGAACGAAATGGTTTGAAGAGGTTGGCCATGCTCTGGCTCCTGAGCTGCCTACATATCCCTGGTCTTATAGGAATCAGGCCATATGTAGTTCAGGATCCATCGGTGGAGTATGCCGATAGAGACCTTTTCAAGAACGGGCGCAATATTCAGGTCGGGATGAATGGTTAAGGTCTAATAGGGTTGCGGGAACTGCAGCGAGATCGCTCTTGCTGAGATAGTCGTTGCTCGTTGGTTTACCTGTAAATAAGCAATACAAGCATATATTGTGCATAAATTTAAACATGATGCAAGCTCCCGTCGGACCATGAATGATGTCTTTGGGCGGTTAGGATGACGCCCTTAGACCATGATGTCCTGGGCCATGAAGCGTATATTAAAGGATTCGTAGGCCATGAAATGATGCTCTCGGGCTATGAGAATTATGCCTCCGAAGTATGAAGCCTTTGAATAATGATATGCAAAAGATTAAAGGAGATCTTCAGGCCATGGCATGGGATTCTCGGGATATGAAAATGGTGCCTCCGAACAATGACGCCTTTGGATAATTTGGTGGTCTTTCAGCCCATGAGATGCAGTATTTGGCGATCTTTCAGCCCATGCAATGCAGAAAGCGGCAATCCTTCAGCCATGCAAGTGTAAAATAAAGCGGCGATCTTTCAGCCATCCAAGTGTAAAATAAAGTGGCGATCTTTTAGCCATGCAAGTGTAAAATAAAGCGGCGATCTTTCAGCCATGCAAGTGCAGATGGAGGTAGAGCTTAACCTCGAAAGGTAGAATGGTAGCCTTATGCAATGCATGAAATGCAAATAGAGACAGTGCTTAGTCTTGGAAGGCAGAATGGTAGCCTTATACAATGCAAGAAATGCAGATGGAGACAGTGCTTAGTCTCGGAAGGCAGAATGCTAGCCTTATGCAATGCAGGAAATTCAGATGGAGACAGTGCTTAGTATCGGAAGGCAGAATGGTAGCCTTATGCAATGCAAGAAATGTAGATGGAGACAGTGCTTACTCTCGGAAGGCAGAATGGTAGCCTTATGCAATGTAGGAAATGCAGATGGAGAGAGTGCTTAGTCTCGGAAGGCAGAATGGTAGCCTTATGCAATGCAGGAAATGCAGATGGAGACAGTGCTTAGTCTTGGAAGGCAGAATGGTAGCCTTATGCAATGCAGGAAATGCAGATGGAGACAGTGCTTAGTCTCGGAAGGCCGAATGGTAGCCTTATGCAATGCAGGAAATGCAGATGGAGACAGTACTTAGTCTAAAGGCAGAATGATAGCCTTATGCAATGCAGAAATAAAAAATAAAAGGGCAAATGGTAATAGAGTTTCTTAGCTGATAGCAGGTTGCGACATTATGACTACTAGGGATGTTGCAATATAGGGAATATCGCCGGCGTGCGTGGATAGAAAATGCTGGTAAACGTGAACAATTCTGAGAGTTGTATTCCTGAACACCATTTATCTCATGAATGTATAGCATGTCGGATGCTTTCACAATCCAAATGTCTGCATCTAAAGAAAAATTGTGAGTTTTGTAGAGGGGAGGTTAGTTTGTATCCCTGTTGTCTTTGCTTGACCTTCTCGGCTCTAATCTAGTGATATTGTACGTATCATTGGGGTAGCATTGCTAAATAGAGCAATTTTGGTAACAAACAGGCATGATTTAGTAAAAATATAACATAAATACATAATCGAGAATAGTTTTCTTTAGTTGAATCGACGACTGCGACATGGTTCAATACATTGAGACCTTTCTTATTACGGAATTTTGAGGGTCCTCCTCAAAATTCTGCCCCAGTTTACTGGGTTGATACTTCTGATGGCTGCTTGTAATGACTAGCTGAAATTGCTTCGGCTTCTACGGCTCCATTCATCTGAGGTTTGTAGGCTGTAGAATTCTTGTGTTTGATCTTGAAGGTTTCACACATGTCTTTCATCAGGTCACTTTTGAGATTGGAACCATTATCAGTGATGATTGACTCCGTAATCCCGAACCGACAAACGATACGGTCGCGGATGAAGTCTGCCATGACTTTCTTAGTCACTACTTTGTAAGTTGCTGCCTCGACCCATTTGATGAAATAGTCGATTGCTACTAGGATAAACCTGTGCCCGTTGGAGGTGGCAGGCTCGATTGGTCCAATAACATCCATTCCCCAGGTAGCGAACGACCACGGTGAGCTTATTGCAGTAAGCTCATTTAGGGGTACCTTGATCATGTCTACATGTATCTAGCAGCGGTGGCATTTTCGGACATACTGGATGCAGTCTATCTCCATATTCATCCAAAAGTAACCAGCCCGGAGTATCTTCTTGGCTAAGACAAAACCGTTCATATGTGGACTGCAGGTCCCAGCATGGATTTCTTCTAGTAGTTTAGATGCTTCCTTCGTGTCGACACACCTTAGTAATCCCAAATCTGGAGTCCTACTATACAGGATTCCTCCACCGTGAAAGAAATTGTTAGACAACCTTCGAAGTGTGCGCTTCTGAGTAGTGTTCACAAGTTTTGAGTATTCTCCTTTTGCCAAATATTCCTTGATATCGTGAAACCAAGGATTTCCATCTGCTTCTTCTTCGACATGAGCATAGTAAGTTGGCTGATCATAGATCTTTACCAGAGTGGGATCAATGAAGTTCTTGTCTGGATGATGTATCATGGATGATAGGGTAGCCAATGCATCGGCAAACTCATTTTGGACTCTGGGAACATGATGGAACTCTATTTTGTGAACCTCTTTATCAACTCATGTACATGATGCAGATAAGGGAGTATCTTGGAGTTCTTGGTCACCCATTCTTCTCGGACCTGATGTATAAGCAAGTCTGAATCCCTAATTACTAGCAACTTTTGAATGTTCATGTCAATGGCCATCTTGAGCCCTAAGATGCAGGCTTCGTACTCGGCCATGTTGTTAGTGCAAGGAAACCTGAGTTTGGCAGACACCAGATAATGTTTGCCGATTTCTGATACTAGGACTGCTCCTATGCCGACTCCTTTGAAATTTGCTACTCCATCAAAAAACATTCTCCAACCTTCATAGGATTCTGCAATATTTTCTCCTATGAATGATACCCCTTCATCAGGAAAATACATTTTTAGGGGTTCGTATTCTCCGTCCACGGGATTCTCGGCAAGGTGATCTGCTAGTGCCTGTCCTTTGATTGCTTTCTGAGTTATGTAGACAATGTCAAATTCACTCAACATGATTTGCCACTTGGCTAGCTTGCCGGTAGGAATGGTCTTCTAAAAGATGTACTTCAAAGGATCCATCCTTGATATGAGATATGTAGTGTAGGCACAGAAGTAGTGCCTCAACTTCTGAGCTACCCAAGTTAAAGCACAACAGGTGCACACTAACAGAGAATATTAGGCCTCGTATGGGGTGAACTTCTTACTGAGGTAATAGATGGCCTACTCTTACCTCCCTGTTTCATCATGTTGCGCCAGAACACAACCGAACGCTCTATCCAATACTGCGAGGTAGAGTAATAGAGGTCTACCTGGCTCGGGTGGGACCAAAACTGGTGGTGTTGATAGGCACTCCTTGATTCTGTCGAAGGCCTTTTGGCAGTCATCAGTCCATTTGGTAGCGGCATCCTTCTTCAACATCTTAAAGATTGGCTCACAGATAACTGTAGATTGTGCTATGAACCGGCTGATATAGTTATGTCTCCCCAAGAAACTCATCACATCCTTCTTGTTCTTTGGTGGTGGAAACTCTTGAATAGCTTTGACCTTTGATTGATCCAGTTCTATTCCTCAGCGACTTACAATGAACCCAAGTAGTTTTCTGGCAGGAACCCCAAATGCGCACTTCGCAGGATTCAGTTTTAGGTTGTACCTTCTCAGTCTATTGAAGAACTTCCTCAACTCTTCCATGTGATCAATGGCTTTCTTGGACTTGATGATAACATCGTCTACATATAATTCGATCTCCTTGTTTATCATATCGTGGAAAATGGTGGTCATGGCCCTCATGTAGGTAGCCCCAGCATTCTTTAATCCAAACGGCATCATCTTGTAACAGTACATCCCCCACGGCGTAATGAAAGCCGTTTTCTCAGCATCTTTTTCATCCATCTAGATCTGATGATACCTCGCAAAACAATCTACAAATGACTACAACTCATGCTTGGCGTAATTGTCGATCAGGATGTGTATGTTCGACAAGGGAAAGTCATCTTTTGGACTGGACCGGTTAAGATCCCGGTAGTCGACACAGACTCTGACCTTCCCGTCCTTCTTTGGAACTAGCACAATGTTGGCTAACCACGTTGGATATTATACTACCTTGAGAACCTTGGCTTTGACCTGCTTAGTGACTTTTTCTTTGATATTCAAACTCATATCAGGCTTGAACTTTCTGAGTTTTTGCTTTACCGGCGGACATGTCGGATCAGTTGGCAGTTTATGTGCCACAATAGATGTCCTCAGACTAGTCATGTCATCATACGACCAGGCAAATATATCCTCATATTCCCTTAGAAATTCTGTGTACTCTTCCTTTTCTGACGGTGACAAATGAATGCTGATTTGTGTTTCTTTGACGTTATCTGCATCTCCCAAGCTAACAATCTTAGTCTCATATAGGTTGGACTTAGGTCTGTTCTCAAAATTCTCGACTTCTTTAACAATCTCTTCCGGTA
Organism: Nicotiana sylvestris; assembly: GCF_000393655.2. NCBI lineage: Eukaryota > Viridiplantae > Streptophyta > Magnoliopsida > Solanales > Solanaceae > Nicotiana > Nicotiana sylvestris. Next base: position 189,816,326 of record NC_091058.1, on the reverse strand, counting down.
TGTCATCTTCCTCTGAATCTATGTCCGTTTGTTGCGTTGTCTCGTTGCATGTCACAGTCATTGGTTCATCAAGATAAGTAATAGTAATGTTGTATAAGTAAAGTAATTAGAGAAAATAATAAGAGTAACATTTATAGGGAAAATTGAAATGCTTTGATAAATTCCATAACTGTTTTGAACATTGAAGATCTTATTGCGAAATTTTAAAATGCGGAAGGAAAGTCAACTAGTAAAAATAAAAGATAGTGCATGATGCTTGTTCAGCCTTTCTACCCCGAGACTTTCCGAGTTCTGATGGTCTAGTTATTGAGGCATGCTCCTCTGCTTACTATCTGTATGGAAGGGCCTTCCTCCCCCTCCTCCTCGAAAACAACACAACAATCCATATCATCGTCTTCTAGGAACAAATTCCTCACTGCTGCTAGTGCTTCCTCTTCTTCTAACCCATAGATAACATCGGTTGGCTAGAAAGTCTGCTTCAAATGTGGTATCGGCTGCTCCAGCGAATAGTAAGGACCGTACCATGGTGGCGACCAGTTGTTGAATTCTTCCCAAGTGTACTCATATCCCAGACCGAAGGTGGTGCCATGTTTCTTTAGTTTGATAGGCTTGGCGATTCCTTGGAGGTTCTTGCCAAGTTCCCTGCCAGGTTCGTATCCACTCCAGTTCAATATGCTTTCAATTTTGTTGTCCCACCATTTGTCCTTGTCAATGGTGTTGACTCGCTTGATGTGGTGATAGGTCTCCCCGCCTATCTTTCTTCTGCCTCCGATTGCTGGGATGGTCTGGCGACTGTATATAGGATTGCTACCGTCGCCGTGAATGATCACCTCTTGGTGGTTCCACTCAAATTTCATCGTCTGATGTAGTGTTGACGCTACGGCCCCAGCGGCATGAATCCACGGTCGTCCCAACAACAAATTGTAAGATGTCATCACGTCTATCACTTGAAAATCAACTTCGAACCAAGTAGGCCCCATTTGCAAACACATGCTGATTTCCCCAATTGTGGACCATTGGGAACCGTCGAAAGCTTTGACGTTGATGGCCCCGTCCTTGATCTCATGCAGCCCCTTTCCCAATGTCCTGAGTGTTACCAACGAACAAATATTGAGGCTGGACCCTCCAACAATCAGGATTCTGGTGATAAAATAATCTTCGCATTGTACGGTGATATGTAACGCCTTGTTGTGACTCAACCCTTCTGGTGGCAGCTCATCTTCATGAAAAGTGATCTTGTGACTTTCCAATTTTCTCCAGAGATCATCGGGCCCAGTTTCAGTGATGGTTGGCCGACCAGAGGCCTGCTTACTTGACTCAGCCAAATTTCTGGGGTATAAACCCTACCAGTTCTTGTCATACCCTGTGCTGCAACGGCTTCCCCGAACTTGACCTTCCCTTTTCTTCTTGCCTCGGCTGTGTAGTCCCAAGGTATTGCATTTGTATGGAATGGTGTTACGGTATACATTGCCACCGGAATTGGTGTGGCTATCTTTACTCCAAATGGAGCATGCACCTTAGGCGGTAAAACTGCAATTTCGAAGGGTGTAGGTACATTTGCTGGTGACATAAATTCGACCTTAATCGGCGTTGGCATCTTCGTAGAGGATGGTGCTTCAAACTCAAATGGCATGGACATATTTACCTTGGTGTCCCCAGAAGGCTAAATCTGGACTTCAATCGGATTAAGGGTGACTATTGGCTTCTTTGGATAGTCACCTTCTATGATCAAATTGATCGATCCCTTGGGTCCCAATCATCCTCTATTTCAATCATATGAACACCTCCACCCTTGTGGTATGGCATAGGGTTATTGCGGACATTCGGAGCAGGCTCCTTTGCCATAATAATCTTGTTATCAATTAGGGCCTGGATCTTGTCTTTCAGGGTGTGACATTCGTCAATGGTACGTCCTTTCATGCCTGAATGGTATGCACAGGATTTGTTTGGGTTAACCCATTGAGAAGGGTTATCAGGGGTTATAGCAGGGATAGGGGTGACATAACCATCAGCTTTGAGCCTTTCGTACATCTGGTCAATGGGTTCAGCAATGGCGGTATACTGTTTGGGATGTCTTCGGTCAAAATTTGTTCGAGGTCTAGAAAAGTTTTAACGTGTGGGAGGCAATTGATAGTGGGATGGTTGAGCATTGTAGGCTTGGTAGACATGTGCAGGTTGGGAATATCTTAGTGAGGTAGGTTGATATGTGGGAAGTGGAGGTGATTGATAAGTGGGTGGTAAAGTTTGGTAAGAGGGTGAGGGTGTCTGGTAGTTTAGAGTAGGCTGATATGTGAGTAAAGGCATTGGATAGGTTTGGTATTTGATAGGGGATTTGGTTCTCTGTGCCACCATTACGGCACCTACGTCCCTTTTCTTGGACGTACCACCAGACTGTAAAGCCTTATTGATAGCTTGTAAGGTTTCAAAGTTTGTAACCATACCACTTTTGATGCCTTCTTCGATCCTTTCTCCCAGTTTGATGATGTTAGAAAAATTATGGTTCTCAATCAACATTAGCCTTTAATAATAGTGTGGGTCCTAAGCCCGGATGAAAAACTTGTTCATTTGTTCCTCCTCTAAAGCAGGCCTGACCTTAGCAGCTTCTGATCTCCAGCGTGTAGCATACTCGCGGAATGTTTCCGTGGGCTTTTTCTTTAGGTTCTGGATGTAGAACATATCTGGTGCATTTTCTGTGTTGAACCTGAATATGTCCATAAAGTCAGATGCCATACTCACCCAGTTCGACCATTTCTTCGAGTCTTGGCTAATGTACCAAGACAGAGCATCTCCTTTCAGACTCCTCATGAAAAGTTTTATGCAGATCCTTTCATCCTTTGCTACTCCGACCAGCTTGTCGTAGTATGTTCTCAAATGAACTCTTGGATCCCCTGTACCATCAAACATCTTGAACTAGGAGGTTTGTACCCCTCGGGCAGTTCGACATCGGGTTGTATGCAAATATCTTCGTAGTTCAACCCTTCAATCCCCTTACTTCCTTCGACGCCCTGAATTCGGCTAGTCAACTTCTTAAGTTCTTCAGCCAGGTTCTTGATGAGTGAGTCTTTATCATCAGACTCGGGTGTGCTTGAGATGGGTTGGGTGGAGTGTGGTACGGTCTCCGTATAGATGGGGGTGTTATGACGTGCGTGGAAATGGTCATTTGTGAAGTTTAACAGTTCTGGGATGAGCAGTGGAGTATTGTTGGAGGTGTGGCAAGTGTTGCAGTGGTGGTGAGGAGCGGGATGGCTTTGTGTTTTTGGGATATTTTGTGGAGGTGTGGGGTTCTGAGTGTTTGGGAAATTAACGTATGGAGTGGTGAGGCAAAATGACAAATTCGCCAGATTCCGAACTTGATCAAGTTCCTTCTGGAACTTCAACAGTTTCTGCTCGAGTTGGGACGCACTTTCTTTGGAAACCTGAGTACCATGAGTGACCTCTACCCGTTCAGTTGAGTTTTCCTTTCTGGTGTTGTTTGAATCTTCCATATTCCCTTTGTTCTTGTTTTTGATAGGACTAAGAGGAGGAGTGGGTGGAGGGCCCCTGGATATCGTGGAATAGGATGATGATTCCAGAGTGCACGAACTAACCTTTGGGGAGGGGGATAAAACAAAAGTAAAAACAAAAAGGTAACAAGTTAGTGAGGATTATAAGAAAAATGTTGAGATATTTAAACACATAGTGCAAGAATGTAAATTGTGTCCTAACTTGGGGAATCTCTTTTTGCCCGAGGTAGGCCTAGCGACAAGTGGATTTGGAAAACTTAGAATGCTAAATGCCTCATTCTATTGATAAAAAGTAGATGAATCCCAAATCGACACTAAATAACAGGAAATAAAACATCACTAGTGGTCGTTGGCCTTTTTAAACTTCTTAAAGCAAAAGAAAAACTCCTATCTATTTGGTCCCAGAAGGACCTTCCTCAGGTTGAATGCTCTCGTTGATCAAATCCTCCAGTTCGAGTAGGTTCACCAGTAAAAATGCCTTTGCCAGGTGTTCTCCTTCGTTTCCCTCGGCGTTCTGGCAGTCGGTGATTCTCTTCTTCACTTTTCTTTCCAATTCCAGCAGATTGTACTCTAGATATTCCAACTTTTTAATAGCTTTGGCGGCCCTCTCTTTCCACTCATTGATTTTGTCATTTGATGGAAGACTCCTCCACCAGTCTAGCAAGAGTGGGGGCATGCTAATCATATCAAAACTGGAGACCTCATGCCTCATTTTCTGCAAAACAAAAGGGTTAGGCCCTTACCCCCACTAGACTCAACTATTTAATATCAATAATTAGCATAAACGCATCTAGTTCTCCAAATAAATGCATAGAATGTGATAGTGTCCATTTGGGTTTTAGGAAAACCCAGTGGACTTTGGACAAGGCTATCTTAAAGAGACATTATACGTACAACATAACTGACTCGGCTAGGTTTGACCATGATGCATGCACAATTAAATAGAGTAAGGCTTCTATAGGATTTTAGACTGGTACCCTTGAGCGGACAACTCAAGAGGGAAAGGCGCGGAACCATCGACTACACTGTTGATCGACTGGTTTTACCGCAAATATGCCTTTGCCGGATTTAGGGGTGATAATATCGGAAGAGAGCAACTACTCATTATAAGCGTTGCTATGGTATTTTGTTTGGCACGAGTAGAATATGATGTTGAAAACATGTTTATGCAATACCTAAAGCAGGTTGTCACGTATTTGCACGTTGAGAAAGCAGTAAATACAACGGTTCTTCATATTTTAAAGCAGTAATAAAGGAAAGCAGTAAAGGAAAGTAGTAAAAGAAATAAAGGAAAGAAACAAAAAGACCAGTCAGTTTTGTAGTTGAAAAGGGGAATTGAATGCTTAAAGGTATTAAACAAATAAAGGCATATAAGGAAATGTCAAGCCACAATAATAGTCTGAAATGATAAAAGACTAAAAGATCCCCAGCGGAGTCTCCATGCTGTCGCGCCCCCTTTTTCTCGCGAAAGCGGGTTTATGACATTTGGGAGGACAACTCGTTCCCTTTTTGGGAATTTGGGTTTGAATCAAAGAGTCGCCACCTAATGATTAAGGTGCAGTAGGACACCAAGAAGGTTTGATTTGAGTAACCAGATATTGGGTAAGGGCTTGAAATTATCCCAAGGGGAAGGTGTTAGGCACCCCTCAGGATCCACTAGTGTGGTTCCCGGCCAGACTATTGTTGTGAATTTAGGTGCAAATAACATGTAGGCAAATAAAACTTCAAATAAGAGAGGATTTTCACATAATGATTACAGACAAAATTGGAAAGAATCAAAAGGAAGCCTATTTTCTTAAAAGAAATAGTTTGAAATCTTTAGAAGAAACAAAGAAACAAAGGGAAAAAGGGGGTCCTAGGTTTATTAATAATATGGATCACCCCACACAACATCCGGTAATCACTCCTTAGTGAGGGGCTACACGAGACGTTATCGCATGGTCATCATATCCATATCTACCCTTTCCCACCCCGTTAAGGTATTAAAGTGCGGAATGGTCACGTTTACTTATTGCATGCTATTACCTATCCCAATCCTATCGGTCCCGGAGGCATTTAGGACTACTAATCCTAAGGGGGAGGGATATTAGGCTTATTTGTAGTTTCAAAGGAAAAATTCTAAGGCGACATACAAAAAACATGTATAGCAAGTTGGAGGAAAGCACATAACAAGTAAAAGGCTCAGATATACCTCCTTGAACAAAGAAAGCACATAATTAGCATGAATTTCACATATTGTTTATGGTCTGATTAAGAACTTAACGGTTGAGGCAGACTGATTTATTACATAATTCAGATAAGAAGCCCGAATTAGCCTACCTGCTGGTTGTAGTTAATAGCACAAATTCAGTTTATAACTTCGCCCTAAAGCTTACCTAAGTGTTGGACAAGGATCCTATAGGCATGATATCTACTGAATTCAAAGTAATAATAATAAACTGAATACGTACTAGTTAAAGAGGTTGTCAGATTATTAAAGAAAGCAAGTTTTTTTACGAAGGTCATGAGTTCTGCAAATGATGATCCTTGTTATTACTGGTTTAGCTCTAGACGTGAATGAAGCGATTCAGATTCGATTAATAATTCCTATAGACATGCTTTCTACGCGTAGTTGGTCAGAAGCCTTATAGACATGGTAAAAGTGCAGAAACCTTATAGACATGATATCTAGGTGCTGAAGACGGGTTTTAACCTTTAAACATGGTATCTAATTGGCAAAATTTGTTTTAAGATATGAACATGATATCTATATACAGTTGATTGTTTAAGACCTATGAACATGATTTCTAGATGAAAATGGATATACAAGATTCAGAAGGACCTATAGGCATATTTTCTATATGCATATGCAGAATTCAGATTTCCATACTCATGGACATGATTCCTATAAGCATGATTTCTATATGCATGTAGATTTCAGAAAGACTTATAGGCATGATTTCTATATGAGAATTACAGAATTTAGAATGACCTATAGGAATGGTATCTACCCTTTGCATACATAGTTACCTGCCCTTTTCACTAGTCATCCCTAAGAGTTTAATACAAATTATTACAGCCCAGAATAAAGTAAAATACATCAGTAAAATGTAAAAAAAAGTACAACCAAAGGAGAGCCTGATTCAGACTTCATGTCTGAAATATGAGGTAAACCAACTCCATAAGATCAAGATCCAAAGCCTTTCTCCCATTCGAGTGTGTCAAAGTTCCTTAAGAGCCTCAAAAAGGACTCCAGGCAATGCTCACACCCAAATGTATTATCAGATTAGGATAAGTGCAGTGTGGAAGGGCCAACCCTCAAGTGTCCAAGTTCAGAGGGAGCTCGAAGGGTCCCAAGGCAAGGCTCACAAGAGAGGGGTAGAACTTAAAGACTAAGAGAGTGTGCAAGTACAAAAACAAAATTCTAAAAGGGGGAAAGGAGAGGGAAAGAGCTACATATAAGTACACATAAGGGGTTCAGGGGGAATAGGGAAATTGAAAGAGGCAAGGGCAGGCTGTGGGTATGCCCAGCAATGGAGAATGCCAGCATACCCATAAGCCTGTTAGAACACACTATTTAGAGGCTAGGATCCCAAGGGATCAAATTTAATTCATGGACAATAATTTGCATATTGACATGCCTTAAACCATAGCTCAAACACATAAGGGGCAAGGGTTTGGGATTCAGAATAGAACAGGCATAAAGAAATCAGCATGCTAAAGTAAGTGTTGAACTATACAGAAACATTGAGTAGACATAGATACGAAAGCAGTAAATAAACACTTTGTTGTGGTGCTAAAGCTTAAATCAGGACATACCAGTTTCAAAGAAACAAATAGAGAAAGCAGTAGGTCTTGTAAACAGGCCACAGTGTAGACAATAAGAGAGAATACTATTGTGTGTAAGTGTAAGTTCAGAAAGACTATGAGTGATGGGTGTTGTGAGCACGTAATTTTTGCCTTACGAAAAACTACTCCAAAATAAATCAAAAATAAAATAAATTTCTTTTACTGTGTAATTTCTGAATTTGCATGGTGTTAAATATTTGTTTATGTCCGTAAATGTTTACTTTGTCATGATAAAATAAAAAAATAAAATAAAATACATGTTGCATGCATATAGGATATAACTATGCATTTTAAAAGATAATTTAAATAAAATAAAATAAAAACATATGCGTTAGTTCTATTTTAAATATCCCATTGTGTGATTAATGTTTTTGACTATGTGATTAAATAATTGTTATGAAGTAATTAATATTTTTGTGTAAGGTTAAAAATTGTTTTATAATTTTTATTAGGATTTTTTATAATTTAAATAAAATTAGAAAATATATATAAATTGTGAAAGGAAATTGGACCTGGATTAAAATCCAGGCCCAAGTGAATTATTCCCCCCCCAGCCCAATCCAAAATAGCCTGTCCGGTCCAATTCAATGCAGCTACGCCAAACGACGTCGTTTGGTGATCATTCATCAAGGGCCGTTGGATTAAGTCCATCCAACGGCCAAGATTTCATCACCCTAACCCAAGACCCTTACCCGATCCAATACCCGGTTCAACCCGTCCCCCTAACTTAAACCAAACGACACCGTTTGGTTAAGTGAATAGATCCCAGCCATCCATCCTGCCTAATCCAACGGTCCATATCCACCCACCATTCCCCTATATAAACCCATAATCCTTTACCCGGCCCCCTAACTAAACACCCCCCCCCCTCCGCTCTTGTTCATCATCGTTCCAAAAAGATCCCTAACCCTAGCCGCCCCTATTCCCCTTCGCCTGAAACCCGGCGGCATCAACGCCGCCAGTCACCACCTTGACACCCCAGAACCCTCTGAACGCCCTCTACACATATGACCTTAGATTCCTTCGAATCAGGCCCCAACCCTTCGAATCTTAAATCGAAGGTTGGCCTGAAAAACTGATCTCAACCAATCAGCCCCAAATTAACACCATGGCTTCCCCTAACAACCCTTGTTATGGATCTGAAGTTAGTTTGGCTCGAATCACTTCAGAGCTTCTCAAAAATTACCCAGATCTGTTCCAAAGTGACACCAAATAACCCCTAGGCTTCCCTCACCCTTGTGTCGTACTTGGTTTCCCTCGAATCTAACCAGAAATGATTAGGTCCCAAATCGAACCTTCAGGAAACCTAGAAATGCCAAACTTCTGGATTTTTGTCCAAATTGATTAAAGGATTGAGGTTTAATCGACCTTAGTCGAAGTATTTTCAGTGGAAAATACTTCGACTAAGGTCTGTTTGATTTCAAACAAAAAAATCCGAAAGCCGAGTTGAGTTCGAGTCTGATTGAAGATTCAAAGGTATTTTTTCTATTATTTTGTGTATTCTACGTGTGTTGTTGTTTGTCTTAATAGCTTGTTAATTTTTCATGATTTTATTTGATTAATTCTGTCACCTTTGTCTCATGCCCGTCTATATGGTCAAATATGAAACTGTTTCAGTTGGTTGTGATTGTTCATAATGTAAGTAATCGACTCGATTAAGTTCGTCGATTAGTTATATTATGAATTCACTTATGATAATGCTAATGAAAAACAGTCTGCTTCTATTGTTTTAGACCAATTATGGACAATTGTTGTAGATAATCAGTTTAAATTAATACTCGTCAGTTAAATCACCCTTGTTTACATTTCAATGAGTCTGTCAAAATGAATGCTGTGTATATGTTGATTTCTGAACAAGTAAGTTTCAGGGCATTATCAGTATACTGACAATGCCCCTGCACTTATGCTAAATTCAATTTCAATTCAGACTTTGTTCTGTTAAGTTCTGTGTATTGTTAAAATGTTTGTGTACAAGTTCAGTGTTCAAATCTGAATTTAGTTTTGTCCATTAGCTATTAGACATTGGGTGTTGGATCAATTAGCTATCATTGAGTAGACAGAATGTTTGTTTGATTTAGGAATTGGTTATTAGCTGCTAAACAGGTTTAATTCAGATAATTTAGTTAAGGTTTAAGCAGTTTTGGTCTGGGGCAGTAATAACAGTAATATTAAGGGATTTTCAGGGGGTAGTTGAGGAATGAAACAGTAGGATAATGTGATAATAGTAGTGGGCTGAAAGTGGAATGTAATGGCTATAGTTTAAGATACTAATGGGGAACAAGGGATAATGGGGCTGCTGAAAATCATGTTAGGATCACATAAAGTATTAAAAAGTAGTTTTAATGGAAACTTTCTAATTTTTAAAGGGATAAAGGGTCCAGCCACCATGACAAAGGTGCAACCAGCCCTGTATAAATACAGGAGCTGGACAGCTTAAAAGGGAGAGACTTGAAGAGATTTTGGAAGGGAGAAAAAATCAGTTTCCAGAGAGAGAGAAATCAGCTTTTCATAATAGAGGGCAGTCAGTTTTTTTTTTAGACTTTAAAGGAGTTTTAAGAGAAAAAGAGAGTGTTAAATTGGGGAAGCAAACAGATTTTTAGGATCAGTTTTCAGAAGAGGAGAGTTTGAGAGATTTTAGGAGAGGAAAAAGAAACAGAAAAGGAACAAAAGAGTAGTCACACACACACACAGATATACAGCAACAGAAACAGAAAAAAATCAGAAAAATGGGAATTTGAAACTGAAAAGAAATTGAAATTTGAAATATTGTTCTTTTGTTGAATCTGTTCAACCTTACTTGGTTCCATTGATTCAGTTAACATCTGAAGTGTCCAGTTAAAAAATAACTGTACTGTACATCTGTTTTCTTCGGATATTATTATTGCTCAAATCTGTGGGAATACTGGTATTTCGCTGTTTTTGTTACTGCTGAAACTTACTTCTTCTACCTCCATTTCCAGGTACATATCTTTCTTAAATTCTATGTTGGAAAGAGATTCGGCATGATAAATCAATGAAGTTTGAATTGCAGTTCTATTTTTCCATTTATCTAAGTTTGTTATTATAAATTTCAGTTTTGTTTCATGTTATTTCATATAGAGGTATGCTGGACATGTTAATTATCAGTTGATCATTTTCCTTTGAAATTCATACAAGTATTGTAATAATTTTATCTATTCCAGAATTTCATTAAGGTATAGTTATGGTTGAATTGTTAAGATAGGGAATATGGTATGAGGTTGGTTATTAATCAAGTCTTACGACATTGTTAGACAGGTATAAAGTAGTCCGGGAATATAAAGAAATGAGTGGTTAGTGTATTTCGAATGTTCGGTTGTGGATTAAGGCTAGATGATGATTGATTGTACTTAATTCATACATGGTATAATAATGATTATGGTTAACACCAATATTTGGAAATTGCATTATTATCCTCCATTATGTTTGCAAACGTCAAAACAGGGTGAATAATGTTGTAGGCAATATTACTTTGTTAAGTCAATTAGGTAGATTTGTTCTCTTTCTCAAAATAACAAATGGCCTAGGAGGTTATAATGTGAAAGTTAGTAACAAGGGTTGATTATATATACATTTACGTTTAACCATAAGCAGAATCAATTATAATAATTTCGCCTATTCGATTAAAAACGAATATATGAGAATAAGTTGAGATGTACATGTACAGATTGCAACATTTTAAATCAATGGTAAGCAAAAAATAGAAATTGCATTAAGTAAATAATGAAATTTCTTGGAAAATATTCCTTTCCTTTATGAATCATTCATTTTCAGTTTCATATGCCATTTACTCTTTGGCATATATATATATATATATATATATATATATATATATATATATATATATGTCATATTTGTTTTAAAGATAGTATTAATCATATTTTTATTATGTCCTTTGAATTTGAATAGTTGGAATTAATATAATTTATATTCGGAAATTATAATCAATGGGAAACATTTAATAAATTGTGAATTCTTTTTCAAGAATTAAGAGTATTTTAAATGAAGATGTCTCATAATATAATAAATAATTTGTGGAAAAATCCCCAATATCATTATAAATATTTTGCGCAATTAGGGATACGTTCGCGTACCCTAATTATTATTTTTTAAAAAAGCAAAAATTCGGATTATGCGTACGCGCAATTTCGAGCGAATATTTAATAAAAGGATTTTTCCAAAGGCGTTAAATCAATTTCATAAAAATCCGAGATGTACGGTTCACTATTCAAGAAAAACAAATATTCTTGATTCGACACAACTCAGAAAAAAAATGATTGTTTAATAAATATATTACCAAAAGCTATCGTGTACACGTACGCGTGACACAATTCCGCATTTTTAAAATTTATAATACGAATATACGTACGCGTAATTCGTCCATATAATTGTAAACAATAAGTAAAAAGCGGTAGTAAAATCATGCAATAAAAACGTATTTAGTAAAATCAAGATAATTAAGCCAATAATAAAAACAGTTAAGCGACCGTGCTAGAACCACGGAATTCGGAAATGCCTAACACCTTCTTCCGGATTAACAGAATTCCTTACTCAGGATTTCTGGTTCGCAGAATAATAAACAGAGTCATATTCTCCTCGATTCAGGGATTGATATTGGTGACTTGGGACGCCTTAAAATTCCCAGGTGGCGACTCTGAAAATAATTAAATAAATCCCGTTTCGACTGTCCTTTAATTGGAGAAAACTCCCCACGCGCCCCGCGGGCGCGGCAAAAAGGAGGTGCGACAGCTCTGGCGACTCTGTTGGGGACTTTTTGAAACTGTAACCCAGAACCATTGGTTCAGGGTTTAAAGATTTCGAGCTTAAATATCTGTGTTAATTGGCTTTATTTACTATATGATTTTCAACTGTTTATATGCTAATATGCTAAATGTTTTTTACCGCTTTAATATTATTTGAATTGTGAATATGTACAACTGCTACGAAACCCCCTTCTTTCTGAGTCTTCTGAATTTATGGTGTACACGTGCGCGTGACCCACCTTTCTGTTAGAGTCATACCAAATAAGACGGAGTTGGGACAAGTAACTAGGCCGGGCAGACTTTCGTGCTCCCGGTACGTTGCCCCCGCTTCGGCTCAAACTGTCCGTTTGGGTAAGCCAGGTTTAGAACAATCAACCTAAGGTTTTACACTTAGAATAACTCAGCCATGTACCGGATCCCTAGTAGGAACGAATATTTGCATCATATGCATTTGGCCTTGGAGACTCAACACAGGGGTTGGGTCTGTCTAGGATAGGTAAACCCAAAATAAAAAGACCATCATGATGCATCCTACTTGTTACTTGTGCATTCATTTGCCTCGAACATGCTTGTTGACCAGTTTAAATAATATCATGGTAAGAAGAAAGGAATAAAATGGGTTGTTTTAAATTTCGAAAAAAAAGAGAAAAGGTTTTAAATCTTGAAATAAAGGTATTTAATAAATAAATAAAAAAAAATTCGAAAATAATTTTTAGTATAAATTTCCCAAAATGAATTTTGACTTTATTAAAATTAAATTTCAGATACAAAATGAGCACCACACAAAACCCCTCATCCACAAGTACAGAGGAATTTCTATGTCAGCTTCAAATGTGGTGGTATGATTTAGGCGAAGACGGTCAGAAATGGGTCGTCAAGCATTTGGGAAATCTCACGGACATTATGAAAGTTAAACCCCGTGATGATCTGATTGCGGCATTAGTAACTTTCTGGGATCCTGTTCACAATGTTTTTCGTTTCGCTGACTTCGAGCTTACTCCTACATTAGAGGAGATAGCTGGATATACTGGTTTTGAAGGAAGTTTAAGAAATCAAAGCTTGATATTCACAAAGGCTCCTTCGGTACATCGATTCTTCGGTCTTTTGAACATCAGCAGTCAAATCAGGAAAAGCAATGTCATCAATGGATGTTGTTCCTTCAACTTTTTGTATTCAAGGTTCGGAAAGTCAGATGGGTTTGAAATTCATGAGAAAGGCCTTACTAATAAGCAAAACAAAGACACTTGGCAGATTCACCGTCGATTTGCTTTCATGGTGGCTTTTCTAGGAGTCATGGTCTTCCCAAATAAAGAGCGAACAATTGATATTCGCACCGCAAAAATTGTGCAAATCCTCACCACCAAAGAAAATCACACCTTTGTCCCCATCATTCTATCAGACATTTATCGGGCTTTGACTTTATGCAAATCAGGAGCAAAAGTCTTCGAAGGATGCAAAATTTTGTTGCAAATGTGGGTGATGGAGCATCTCCAACAACAGCCCAAGATCATACAATATGGGTCAAAAAATGATAATTGCATCGAGAGCTATGAGGAAAGAACAAAAAATTATCAAGCTCCAGAAGGGATAGAAACATGGGTATCTCATCTAAAGGCTTTAACGGCAAATCAAATTGAATGGACTCTGGGATGGCTCCCGATGAGGGAAGTAATACATATGTCAACCTCAAATAGTTATCTACTACTATTGGGATTAAGAAGCATTCAGTCGTATGCACCACTAAGAGTCTTAAGGCAACTAGGGAGATATCAAATAGTTCCTGATGATGAAGATTTGAGTATGCAAGTAATCGAATTACACCCAGAAGCCACTATTCCCGAAGCTCTACTTCAGCAGATGTGGAATGGATGTCGATACTTGAAAAGTGATACTCAAGTCCCAGACACTACAAAGGGTGAGATGAATCCTGGATATGCAAGGTGGTTCGAAAAACGGTCTCGCGTGGATGATGTACCAGAACCTGAACTAAAAAGGCCAACAAAAAGACCCCATGTTCAAAACTTCAATGATAAAATCCAAGAGCGGTTGATCTGGGGAGAAAAAGAAAAAGGGTACAAAGCAACTATCCATGCCCTAAAAGAAAATCTAAGAAGCCTCAGTTTGGAGAAAGATTTGCAAGAACAAGAAGCCGAAGGCGAGAAAAAGAGTCTAGCTTGTGAGAATGAAAATCTTCATGCTCGATTCCAAAAAATGAAAAGAGTTTCTGAAACGCCAAAGAGGAGCTGGAAGGATCAAAAAACCATCGCCAATCTCTTTGAAAGAATGCAAGATTATGATTTCATTCTTGCGGAAAATGAAAGGGCATTGAGCAAAGCAAAAGAAAAGATCCAACAATTAAACAAAGAAGCCAGATCTAACAAGGAACGCCAAGAAAGGCAGTCCGAAAAAGACAAGGCACAATTCAATAAGGAAAAAGACTATTGTATGCGATCAGAAGACCAGCTTCGTGCACAACTAGAAGAGGCAAGAAGATGCAACAGAGAACACCAACAAGCAGACCTCGACAGGGAAAGAGCGCAAGCAAGATTAGAGCAGGCCAGACTCCGAGCTTTGTTAGAATCAGCTCTAGATCGTGAGAACCGTGTCAGAGATATAGCCACCACTCGTCAGCAGCAATTGCAAGACCAAGACCAACGTCTCCAAGGTTTCAGGGCACAAATCCACGACCTGGCAGTCTTCATATCTCAAAGTTATGTAAACTGCCAAGGAATGGATTATGAAAGATTTACTGAGCATGCGCCCACTTTTGCTCGTCATCTAGCAATGGAGTTGGAAAGGATGTATCGTACGTTGGGAGGCTATCCAGGTCAAGCACCACATTGAGCAGATAATCCAATATTTGACAACAAAAATGGAAAGTGGGGCATGTTGTGAGATGCTATGAATTGTATCTTTTTATTTTGATTTAAGTGTGTGTGTCGTCAAGCCATTTTCTTAAAGTTTTCAAATGTAATTCCATCTTTGTGTATTGAATAAAAAAAAAGATTGTCTTTGTGTCCGAACTACGCAAGGTCTGATTCATGTTTGGCATGATACGTAGGCAATCTCTAAGATTCGACCACCACAATAAAAGATATATATAATAATAAATAACAATAAAATTTTCAAGAAGACTGGGATGACACAAGCAGTCGAGCAAATGCATAATAGAAAGGGATTATTTGTCTAGGAGCATTGCATCTCAACGTGTTATTATATATGTGTTAAAATCTCAAAACTAACAAGTTTGTTCATTCCAGAATTCAAGCAGTTAGTTTCTCTAAAGAGTATACTGGCATATTATCACTATCACACAAGATCAAAAGGACCAATACTCGAAAGTATGTCTATCCCAGATGTTGACACAGGTATGGAAATAGAAGAAATGGATGTTGGGAAAATGAAAGAAGAGATGTTTAAGCTCAAGCAGCAAATGGCTGAGATGTACCAAGCTTGGTCTACAGGACAGTTACCCCCATCTTACCCAAATAACCCTGCTCCATCAAAGACCCAAACTCAGGATAATATCACCACTGAATTATCCCCAAGTTTTCCCATTTATCAGCACTACCGAGGCACTACCTCTCAGACACCACAGTCTCCACCTCCAAAACCAGTTCCGTACTTTCCTCCACCTATGACTCATGTTTTCGTAGCACCTCCCCCTGCTACATTTCACAAATCTCCTAGTGAGCCTACATTCCAGGCCCAGGACAACCAATATTACCCTCCGGAGCCCACCCTCAAAGCCTCCGAAATTCATTCAACCACTCCTCATTTTGATCTCCCAACCGAAATTGACAAGCCAGTCAAAAATGTTGAACAAGAAGAGATGTTCAGGAAGGTCAAAAGTCTAGAACAATCGTTCCGAGACATGCGGCGATTAGGTGGGCAAGTCAGTGTAGCATACAAAGATTTATGCTTATTCCCCAATGTACAATTGCCAATTGGCTTCAAGATGCCCAAATTTGACTTATACAGCGGGCACGGCGACCCGGTAGCCCACTTAAGGGGTTTCTGTAGCAAGATGCGAGGAGCTGGGGGAAAGGATGAATTATTAATGGCTTACTTCAGTCAAAGTCTAAGCGGATCGGCTTTGGAGTGGTATACACGCCAGGACCATGGAAGATGGTACACCTGGGATGACCTGGCACAGGCATTCGCACACTATTTCCAATACAATCTGGAAATCATCCCAGATCGATTATCTTTGACCAAAATTGAGAAGAAACACAATGAAAGTTTCAGAGAGTATGGTTTTCGGTGGAGAGAACAGGCAGCAAGAGTAGATCCTCCTATGAAGGAGAGCGAAATGGTAGACTACTTCCTCCAAGCCTTGGAACCAACTTACTATGCCCACTTGGTTTCAGCGGTTGGAAAATCATTCAACGAAGTAGTGAAGATGGGAGGTATGGTGGAAGAAGGCCTCAAGACAAATAAAATCATGAGCTATTCAGCAATTAAGGCAACTACTCAAGCTATTCAAGGCGGGGTAGGAGGAATCGGAAGAAAGAAGAGGGAGGAAGCAGCCGTAGTTGATTCAGGAATTTGGCCGGGACCCAGAGGTTCACCGCTTTACTATAATCAACAACGACCTCGCCAATCAGCTTACCACCATGATTCGTCCCAACACTACTATCACCCTTCAGAGCCTCATTTTGCCATTAACCATGCTCAAGCATACAATCAGCCACCTGTTCACACCAATTGGCGTGCTCCTGTCACACCAAATACTTACCCACGAGCCTATCCCGGACCAGGTTTCAGGCCTAGGCCAGCATTCAGGGGAGAAAGGGAACAGAAAAAGAAAACTTACACTCCATTGGGAGAGTCTTACACTAGTCTGTTCCACAGGCTGAGACAGCTAGACATGCTGAGACCAATACAATCCAAACTACCCAATCCTCCACCAAAGAATCTGGATTACACCATTAGCTGTGAATATTGCTCCGGTGCACCAGGCCATGATACGGAGAAATGTTGGCATTTGAAAAATGCAATACAAGAGCTGATTGATACTAATAAAATCGAGGTTCAAACCCCCGAAGCTCCAAATATCAATAGAAATCCAATGCCAGCCCATCAAGAGGCTAATATGATAGAAATCATACAAGCTGATGGGAAGACAAAGAAGCCGTCACAAACTGTCATGATGATCAAGTCTCATGAAACCAAGCCAGATAAGCAGTTAATGGAGGAGAAGCCGGTGTCTAAGCAGAACAAAAATGGTGATGAACCGTCTATGATAGTCGATGAGGGATCATCGAGCAAAGTTGCCGCAAAACAAGAAAGGCCGAAAGTGATAGTACCAGGGGTTGCTAACAAACCCATTGTATTCGTGGAAGGAGCCCGTACAGATCGGGTTATTGTTGCACCTGTAATCCAGCTGCCGGTCATCAACAACAAAGCCATCCCATGGAACTATGAACGGGTGACTGTAATGTACAAGGGCAAAGAAATCAAGGAAGAAGTGTGTGAGGTGCAAGGCTTGACACGTTCGGGAAGATGTTTTACTCCCGAAGAGTTGAGAAAAACTAAAAACAATCCAATGCCAACAAAGAGAGCTGTGACGGAAGAAGAGGCGGAGGAGTTTTTAAGAAAAATGAAACTCCATGATTATTCTGTTGTGGATCAATTAAAGAAGACCCCCGCTCAAATTTCATTGTTGTCATTACTAATCCATTCAGAGGAACACCGTCTGGCGTTGATGAAAATCCTGAATGAAGCTCATGTTCCTGAAAAGATCTCTGTAAATCATTTGGGCAAAATAGCCAACAGAATCTTTGAGACAAACAGAATTACATTTGCTGATGATGAATTACCTGTGGAAGGTACCGAGCACAACAGAGCTCTTTACCTCACCGTGAAATGTGAAAACTCCGTAGTAACCCGGGTATTGGTTGACAATGGGTCCAGTGCAAACATATGCCCTCTCTCCACTTTAAACAAATTAAAAATTAAAGAGGAGAGGATCCAGAAGAATAGTATCTGCGTACGAGGATTTGACGGTGGAAGCAGAGATTCATTTGGCGACATAGTGTTGGAACTAACTATAGGGCCAGTTGAATTCACAATGGAATTCCAAGTGTTGGACATATCTGTTTCTTACAACTTGTTATTGGGTCGACCATGGATCCATGCTGCTAAAGCAGTCCCGTCAACACTACATCAGGTTGTCAAGTTTGAATGGGATCATCAAGAAGTAGTCGTGTATGGAGAAGAAAGTTTAGATGCTCACAGCAGTGCCATTGTACCGGTCGAGGGAACAGAAAATGACCAGGGACCATGGGTATACCAAGTGACAAACACAGTGTCGATAGAGAAAATTTCAGAAGGGAAATACCTTCCGAATCCAAGGATATCCTCTGCATCAGTCATGATAGCTTATGAAATGTTAAAGAATGGCTTTATACCCGGCAAAGGTCTGGGCTTATTTCTGCAAGGAATTGTACAACCAGTATCTCTCCCCGAGAACTGGGGAACATTCGGTTTAGGGTTCATACCCACCACCAATGACGTGATAAGGGCCAGGAAGTTGAAACACCAAGCATGGGTTCTTCCAAAACCAGTCCCACATCTGTCAAAGTCTTTTGTCAAGACCGGCGCTAAAAATCGCCCGATAACAACAATTCCTAAATCCCGGGTCAATCCTGAGAAGGAATTAATTGAAAGGTTCGAGAAATTGTTTAGTGATGTGAATATGTTGGAAAGCGGAGAAGGGTGTAGCAACGCAGAAGTTCAATTCGTTGGGCCAGAAACAAAGCTCAATAATTGGAAAGCCACTCCTCTCCCAATTCGAAAGGAGTCTTGGTAGTTTATTTTGATTTTCTTTCAGTTTGTTTGGGTTATTTCAAGGTTGTAATCCCAAAGTTTATCTTACAGTTGGTTTGAAGTGTGCAAAACCTTGTTATCTTTCATCATCCAATAAAAAGCAGTTTCCTTTTTATTATCATTCCTAATAGCTTTCTTTTCTTTTTCTTCTTTTCTGTACAGTTCCTTTTACGCTGGCTCTAGTGATATGGCATGCATGAAGAATCTTCAGCCCAGTCTTAAAAATCAATCTGGTTACGAAATATTAATTCAAGAAATATATTGTGATTATGAATCAGAATATGATGAAGATGAGGTTTTTGAAGAGATTAGTAAAGAGTTAATTCACTTTGAGGAAAAAATCAAACCTAACTTGAGTGATACCGAGGACGTCAATATAGGGGACACGAGTAATGTCCGGGAAACTAAAATAAGTGTCCATCTCGAACCAAAGATCCGAGAAGAGTTAATTAAAGCACTCATAGAATTCAAAGATGTTTTTGCATGGTCGTATGACGACATGCCGGGCTTGAGCACTGATTTAGTGGTCCACAAATTGCCCACCGATCCAACGGTGCCTCCTGTCAAGCAGAGGCTGAGAAAATTCAAGCCTGATATGAGTATGAGAATTAAGGAAGAAATCACCAAACAATTGGAAGCAAAGGTCATTCGAGTCACTCGATATCCTGTTTGGTTGGCTAATGTCGTTCCTGTGCCAAAGAAAGACGGCAAAATTAGAGTATGCGTCGACTATCACAATCTCAACAAAGCAAGTCCAAAGGATAATTTCCCATTACCCAATATCCATATTTTGATCGACAATTGCGCCAAGCATGATATAGGGTCTTTCGTGGATTGTTATGCCGGGTATCATCAAATTCTAATGGATGAAGAAGATGCAGAAAAGACGGCATTCATCACACCATGGGGAACTTATTGCTATCGGGTAATGCCATTCGGTTTAAAGAACGCCGGGGCAACCTATATGAGAGCAATGACCACAGTGTTTCATGATATGATACACAAGGAAATTGAGGTGTACGTGGATGATGTGATCATAAAATCAAAGCATCAGGCCGACCACGTTGGGGATTTGAGGAAGTTCTTCTTAAGACTTCGCAGGTACAACCTCAAGCTTAACCCTGCCAAATGTGCATTTGGAGTTCCATCTGGAAAGTTGCTAGGATTCATAGTCAGTCGACGAGGCATCGAGCTAGACCCATCAAAAATCAAAGCCATCCAAGAATTGCCACCTCCCAGGAACAAAACTGAAGTAATGAGTTTGTTGGGAAGGTTAAATTATATCAGCAGGTTTATTGCTCAGCTCACAACAACTTGTGAGCCAATTTTCAAATTGTTGAAAAAGGATGCTGCGGTCAAATGGACCGATGAGTGTCAAGAAGCGTTCGACAAAATAAAAGGGTACTTGTCAAACCCACCCGTGTTGGTCCCGCAAGAGCCAGGAAGACCTTTGATTC
This sequence comes from Nicotiana sylvestris, assembly GCF_000393655.2. Classification (NCBI taxonomy): domain Eukaryota; kingdom Viridiplantae; phylum Streptophyta; class Magnoliopsida; order Solanales; family Solanaceae; genus Nicotiana; species Nicotiana sylvestris. Next base: position 189,795,926 of record NC_091058.1, on the reverse strand, counting down.
TTTACTTAACGGTTTTGGAAAATTCATTTGGTTGTGTATTGGGGCAACATGACCTCACTGGCAGAAAAGAACAGGCCATCTACTACCTTAGCAAGAAGTTCACAGCTTATGAGGTTAAGTATACTCATCTGGAAAAGACATGTTGCGCCCTAACATGGGTAGCTCAAAAATTGAAACACTATTTGTCATCCTACACTACTTACCTCATTTCTCGGTTGGATCCATTGAAATACATTTTTCAAAAGCCTATGCCAACGGGAAGACTTGCAAAGTGGCAGATATTGCTCACAGAATTCGACATCATCTATGTGACTCGAACTGCAATGAAGGCTCAAGCACTGGCCGATCATTTAGCCGAAAACCCGGTCGATGAGGAATATGAGCCGTTGAAGACTTATTTTCCTGATGAAGAAACAATGCATATCGACGAGGTGGAACAAATTGAAAAACATGGCTGGAAACTTTTCTTTGATGGAGCCGCTAACATGAAAGGAGTTGGGATAGGAGCTGTAATCATTTCTGAAACAGGGCATCACTATCCTGTTACGGCTCAATTACGATTTTATTGCACCAATAATATGGCTGAATATGAAGCTTGCATTTTGGGGTTAAGGCTAGCTGCAGACATGGGTATCCGAGAAATCTTAGTCATGGGAGATTCGGATCTTTTGGTACATCAAATTCAAGGAGAATGGGAAACCCGAGACTTGAAGCTCATCCCATACCGACAATGTCTACATGATCTTTGTCAGCGGTTTCAATCAGTGGAATTCCAACATATTCCAAGAATCCATAATGAGGTTGCCGATGCATTGGCTACCCTGGCATCAATGTTGCACCATCCGGACAAAGCTTATGTAGATCCGATACATATTCAAGTCCACGATCAACACGCTTATTGCAATATGGTTGAAGAAGAATTTGATGGTGAACCATGGTTCCACGACATCAAGGAGTATATCAGAATGGGGATATATCCCGCACAAGCCACAGGAGATCAAAAGAGGACCATTAGGCGATTAGCAAATGGATTCTTCTTAAGCGGAGGAGTTTTGTATAAAAGAACACCAGATCTTGGATTATTAAGATGCATAGATGCCAGACAAGCTACAGCTGTCATGTCTGAAGTACATTCAGGAGTTTGCGGACCCCACATGAGTGGATATGTGTTGGCAAAGAAAATCCTCCGAGCTGGTTACTATTGGCTTACCATGGAGCGAGATTGTATCAGTTTTGTGCGCAAGTGTCATCAATGCCAAATACACGGAGATTTGATTCATTCTCCACCATCCGAGTTGCACACAATGTCGGCACCATGGCCATTCGTTGCCTGGGGCATGGATGTGATTGGACCAATTGAGCCGGCAGCATCCAATGGGCACAGGTTCATTCTGGTAGCTATTGATTATTTTACCAAATGGGTTGAGGCCAAGACATTCAAATCAGTGACCAAGAAAGCTGTGGTCGATTTTGTCCACTCAAATATCATATGTCGATTCGGAATCCCGAAGGTGATCATCACAGATAACGGTGCTAATCTTAATAGCAACCTAATGAAGGAAGTATGTCAACAGTTTAAGATTACACATCGCAACTCTACCCCATATCGGCCCAAGGCGAATGGAGCAGTAGAAGCAGCCAACAAAAACATAAAGAAGATACTTCGGAAAATGATAGAAGGATCAAAACAATGGCACGAAAAATTACCATTTGAATTATTGGGATACCGCACTACTGTTCGCACTTTAGTAGGAGCCACTCCTTATTTATTGGTATATGGCACTGAAGCAGTAATTCCTGCAGAAGTTGAAATTCCTTCCCTTCGGATCATCGCCGAAGCAAAGATTGATGATGATGAATGGGTCAAAACCCGTCTGGAACAGTTAAACTTGATTGATGAAAAACGATTGACCGCAGTATGCCATGGTCAATTATATCAAAGAAGAATAGAAAGAGCATACAACAAAAAGGTGCGTCCTCGGAAGTTTGAAGTAGGTCAGCATGTGCTGAAACGTATTCTTCCACATCAGGTTGAAGCAAAGGGCAAATTTGCCCCGAATTGGCAAGGACCATTCATTGTGACCAGAGTATTATCGAATGGTGCACTATGCTTAACAGACATTGAAGGCAAATGCATAGATATGACGATCAATTCTGACGCGGTAAAGAGATATTATGCATAACTTTTTGAGTGTTTGTATTTAGCATTATTTCGAAGATTGGAATGACAAAGGCAATTTATTCTGCTATCCAAACACTATACCATTTGTTTCCCCTTTGAGCCATACTTGTTTCTTTCCTACCCTCTCTTGGAATCAATAAAAAAAATAATAATATAAATAAATAAAAAATCACTATTATATGGTGAACTACGTTTGACCTGATTCCTCAAAGAAGGATACGTAGGCGCTTCACGGCTCGGTCATAGGGTGCACAATATACATAAAATGTGCACAAAAAGAAACATCAAGCGACCCCAATCAAGGAACTGGGGCAAGAATTGTATTGGGAATAAGAAAAGATTCCAAGAGTTGTAATTTTAAACACATACCAAAATTGTTTAAGCTTTTCCATTTCTAACCCCATACCAGAAAGACCTTTCGACCAATCTTAGAAAAATGCTAAGTCAAGCAAATGAAGATGGTTCATAACATTCTGGTACAAACAAGAAAAGAAAGTAAAAACGAGAGAGTCTTATAGGTGAAAACCCAAACGGGCACCATAAGGCGACGGAAGTTGAGAGAAAAGTAAAAATGAGAGAGTCTTATTGGTGAAAACCTTTGTAGGCACCATAAGGCGAAAAGGAAGTGAGAAATGAACAAATGAGGAAGGTTTATCGGTGAAAACTCTTTGAGACGTTACAAGCCCAACAGGCCTGTGAAATGAAAAATGAAGTTGGATTATGGAAATTTTGGGGGAAAACGAAAATAAGACAATTGAGAGGAGATTGATTAAAAGACTGGGTTGATTAATCCGAAATGCATACCCTGATCATTGGTGCCAGTAACTCCAATCAGATAAGTTTTCATTCTTGCTCCAACAGTCATCCAAAATTGGATTTTTCTTTTTATTCTATAATTGTCGAAATCAACGTGTTTCGTCACTAATAATCTTACTTTTCTAAAAGCTTTGAAATAAGTTTTATTCCAAACAAATAAGAAGGAATGTCAAGGTATACTACCAAGATTCAAGGTTACATGATGCAAAATACGGCCACAAAAAGTGGAAGATAAAGGATATGGGTGTAAGAAAGGTGAAATCAAAAGTGGATCAGCAAAGTCAGAAGGGACATATGATTACAGTTAAAAGGGTTCGAAGGAAAACATACAGAGGGGAATCCTATAGTCAAGGATCAATGACAAAGACAAAACAGTCTTTTCAACCATTCTAAGGCAATAAAGAGAGACAAAGAGAAGCATCACCATCTGCAAGAATACCACAGCAAACCAACCTGCTTTAAACTAACGAAGTTTTCTTTGATTTAAAACAGGGGCAAGTATAATATTTGTGTCAGGGAATACCCGAGAGAATTAAAGAAGTCAGGCGTCCACCTGGAGAATGAGGATGAATAATTAAAGAAGTCAGGCGTCCACCTGGAGAATGAGGATGAGAATTAAAGAAGTCAGGCGTCCACCTGGAAAATGAGGATAAAGAAATTAAAGAAGTCAGGCGTCCACTTGGAGAATGAGGACAAAGAATTGAAAAGTCAGGCGTCCACCTGGAGAATGAGGACAAAGAAAAGAAGAAGTCAGGCGTCCACCTGGAGAATGAGGACAAAGAATTAAAGAAGTCAGGCGTCCACCTGGAGAATGAGGATAAAGAAATTAAAGAAGTCAGGCATCCACCTGGAGAATGAGGATGAAGAATTGAAGAAGTCAGGCGTCCACCTGGAGAATGAGGATAAAGAAATTAAAGAAGTCAGGTGTCCACCTGGAGAATGAGGATGAAGAAAGAAGAAGTCAGGCGTCCACCTGGAGAATGACAAAGAATTGAAAAAGTCAGGCGTCCACCTGGAGAATGAGGACAAAGAAAAGAAGAAGTCAGGCGTCCACCTGGAGAATGAGGACAAAGAATTAAAGAAGTCAGGCGTCCACCTGGAGAATGAGGATAAAGAAATTAAAGAAGTCAGGCATCCACCTGGAGAATGAGGATGAAGAATTGAAGAAGTCAGGCGTCCACCTGGAGAATGAGGATAAAGAAATTAAAGAAGTCAGGCGTCCACCTGGAGAATGAGGATGAAGAAAGAAGAAGTCAGGCGTCCACCTGGAGAATGAGGATGAAGAAAGAAAAGAAGCAGGCGTCCACCTGGAGAATGAGGACAAAGAAAAGAAGAAGTCAGGCGTCCACCTGGAGAATGAGGACAAAGAATTAAAGAAGTCAGGCGTCCACCTGGAGAATGAGGATAAAGAAATTAAAGAAGTCAGGCATCCACCTGGAGAATGAGGATGAAGAATTGAAGAAGTCAGGCGTCCACCTGGAGAATGAGGATAAAGAAATTAAAGAAGTCAGGCGTCCACCTGGAGAATGAGGATGAAGAAAGAAGAAGTCAGGCGTCCACCTGGAGAATGAGGACAGAGAATTAAAGAAGTCAGGCGTCCACCTGGAGAACGAGGATAAGAAATTAAAGAAGTCAGGCGTCCACCTGGAGAATGAGGACAAAGAATTAAAGAAGTCAGGCGTCCACCTGGAGAATGAGGATGAGAAAAGAAGAAGTCAGGCATCCACCTGGAGAATGAGGATGAAGAATTGAAGAAGTCAGGCGTCCACCTGGAGAATGAGGATGAGAAAAGAAGAAGTCAGGCGTCCGCCTGGAGAATGAGGATGAGAAAGAAGAAGTCAGGCGTCCACCTGGAGAATGAGGACAGAGAATTAAAGAAGTCAGGCGTCCACCTGGAGAACGAGGATAAGAAATTAAAGAAGTCAGGCGTCCACCTGGAGAATGAGGATAAAGAAATTGAAGAAATCAGGCGTCCACCTGGAGAATGAGGATGAAGAAGGAAAAGAAACAGTCAAGGCACCCACCTGAAGAACGAGGGAATGAAATTGAAATGTTGAAATCAAAAGCCCGCTCATATGGAAAAGGAGCACACTTAGAATCAATAAAGCAGAGAAGTCCAACAGAATCCCTAGCAAGAAACAACAAGAGTTCCAAAAGGAATACGGAATAAGCCAAATGCCCAAGAGTCACCAAGATATCAAGACAACAAGAAACACAAGGGCATGATCTAGATAAGATTTTTATAATTCCTGTACCCTGATCTAGTTTAATTTTTGTATTACCTTGGAAGTAAGGTGTAATAAGGAGGTCAGCAAGCAGTAAAAACAGCACGAAGCAGCAGTAACATCACAGTCCCACGGTAGTCCCAGCTACCCAAAAAATTCCCGAACTACATTGACCTGATTCCTTTATAGCCAAGGATATGTAGGAAACCTTTGAAGCAGAGGTTCGGTCAAATCTTTCTAAAAATGCTTCCCACGGAGTATTCGAACGGGCAAAAATCGCTCGTATCCGCTCACTTTATCTTTGCACGAAAACTCTTCGAGTTTCCGCACAAAGAGGGGCAGCTGTGAGCACGTGATTTTTGCCTTACGAAAACTACTCCAAAATAAATCAAAAAATAAAATAAATTTCTTTTACTGTGTAATTCTTGAATTTGCGTGGTGTTAAATATTTGTGTTATGTCCGTAAATGTTTACTTTGTCATAATAAAATGAAAATTAAAATAAAATACATGTTGCATGCATATAGGATTTAATTATGTATTTGAAAGATAATTTAAATAAAATAAAAAAAACATATGCGTTAGTTCTATTTTAAATATCCCACTGTGTGATTAATGTTTTTGACTATGTGATTAAATAATTGTTATGAAGTAATTAATATTTTTGTGTAAGGTTAAAAATTGTTTTATAATTTTTATTAGGATTTTTTATAATTTAAATAAAATTAGAAAATATATATAAATTGTGAAAGGAAATTGGACCTGGATTAAAATCCAGGCCCAAGTGAATTAATTATTCCCCCCCAGCCCAATCCAAAATAGCCTGTCCGGTCCAATTCAATGCAGCTACGCCAAACGACGTCGTTTGGTGATCATTCATCAAGGGCCGTTGGATTAAGTCCATCCAACGGCCAAGATTTCATCACCCTAACCCAAGACCCTTACCCGATCCAATACCCGGTTCAACCCGTCCCCCTAACTTAAACCAAATGACACCGTTTGGTTAAGTGAATAGATCCCAGCCATCCATCCTGCCTAATCCAACAGTCCATATCCACCCACTATTCCCCTATATAAACCCATAATCCTTTACCCGGCCCCCTAACTAAACACCCCCCCTCTCCGCTCCTGTTCATCATCGTTCCAAACAGATCCCTAACCCTAGCCGCCCCTATTCCCCTTCGCCTGAAACCCGGCGGCATCAACGCCGCCGGTCACCACCTTGACACCCCAGAACCCTCTGAACGCCCTCTACACAAATATGACCTTAGATTCCTTCGAATCAGGCCCCAACCCTTCGAATCTTAAATCAAAGGTTGGCCTGAAAACCTGATCTCAACTAATCAGCCCCAAATTAACACCATGGCTTCCCCTAACAACCCTTGTTATGGATCTGAAGTTAGTTTGGCTCGAATCACTTCAGAGCTTCTCGAATCTTCTTTTGAAGATTCGAGCCAAACAAAAATTACCCAGATCTGTTCCAAAGTGACACCAAATAACCCCTAGGCTTCCCTCACCCTTGTGTCGTACTTGGTTTCCCTCGAATCTAACCAGAAATGATTAGGTCCCAAATCGAACCTTCAGTCACCCTTATATCATGTTTGGTTCCTTTCGAATCTAACCAGAAATGATTAGGTCCCAAATCGAACCTTCAGGAAACCTAGAAATACCAAACTTCTGGATTTTTGTCCAAATTGATTAAAGGATTGAGGTTTAATCGACCTTAGTCGAAGTATTTTCAGTGGAAAATACTTCGACTAAGGTCTGTTTGATTTCAAACAAAAAATCCGAAAGCCGAGTTGAGTTCGAGTCTGATTGAAGATTCAAAGGTATTTTTTCTATTATTTTGTGTATTCTACGTGTGTTGTTGTTTGTCTTAATAGCTTGTTAATTTTTCATGATTTTATTTGATTAATTCTGTCACCTTTGTCTCATGCCCGTCTATATGGTCAAATATGAAACTGTTTCAGTTGGTTGTGATTGTTCATAATGTAAGTAATCGACTCGATTAAGTTCGTCGATTAGTTATATTATGAATTCACTTATGATAATGCTAATGAAAAACAGTCTGCTTCTATTGTTTTAGACCAATTATGGACAATTGTTGTAGATAATCAGTTTAAATTAATACTCGTCAGTTAAATCACTCTTGTTTACATTTCAATGAGTCTGTCAAAATGAATGCTGTGTATATGTTGATTTCTGAACCAGTAAGTTTCAGGGCATTATCAGTATACTGACAATGCCCCTGCACTTATGCTAAATTCAATTTCAATTCAGACTTTGTTCTGTTAAGTTCTGTGTATTGTTAAAATGTTTGTGTACAAGTTCAGTGTTCAAATCTGAATTTAGTTTTGTCCATTAGCTATTAGACATTGGGTGTTGGATCAATTAGCTATCATTGAGTAGACAGAATGTTTGTTTGATTTAGGAATTGGTTATTAGCTGCTAAACAGGTTTAATTCAGATAATTTAGTTAAGGTTTAAGCAGTTTTGGTCTGGGGCAGTAATAACAGTAATATTAAGGGATTTCAGGGGGCAGTTGAGGAATGAAGCAGTAGGATAATGTGATAATAGTAGTGGGCTGAAAGTGGAATGTAATGGCTATAGTTTAAGATACTAATGGGGAACAAGGGATAATGGGGCTGCTGAAAATCATGTTAGGATCACATAAAGTATTAAAAAGTAGTTTTAATGGAAACTTTCTAATTTTTAAAGGGATAAAGGGTCCAGCCACCATGACAAAGGTGCAACCAGCCCTGTATAAATACAGGAGCTGGACAGCTTAAAAGGGAGAGACTTGAAGAGATTTTGGAAGGGAGAAAAAATCAGTTTCCAGAGAGAGAGAAATCAGCTTTTCATAATAGAGGGCAGTCAGTTTTTTTTTAGACTTTAAAGGAGTTTTAAGAGAAAAAGAGTGTGTGAAATTGGGGAAGCAAACAGATTTTTAGGATCAATTTTAAGAAGAGGAGAGTTTGAGAGATTTTAGGAGAGGAAAAAGAAACAGAAAAGGAACAAAAGAGTAGTCACACACACACACAGATATACAGCAACAGAAACAGAAAAAAATCAGAAAAATGGGAATTTGAAACTGAAAAGAAATTGAAATTTGAAATATTGTTCTTTTGTTGAATCTGTTCAACCTTACTTGGTTCCATTGATTCAGTTAACATCTGAAGTGTCCAGTTAAAAAATAACTGTACTGTGCATCTGTTTTCTTCGGATCTTATTATTGCTCAAATCTGTGGGAATACTGGTATTTCGCTGTTTTTGTTACTGCTGCAACTGCTGAAACTTACTTCTTCTACCTCCATTTCCAGGTACATATCTTTCTTAAATTCTATGTTGGAAAGAGATTCGGCATGATAAATCAATGAAGTTTGAATTGCAGTTCTATTTTTCCATTTATCTAAGTTTGTTATTATAAATTTCAGTTTTGTTTCATGTTATTTCATATAGAGGTATGCTGGACATGTTAATTATCAGTTGATCATTTTCCTTTGAAATTCATACAAGTATTGTAATAATTTTATCTATTCCAGAATTTCATTAAGGTATAGTTATGGTTGAATTGTTAAGATAGGGAATATGGCATGAGGTTGGTTATTAATTAAGTCTTACGACATTGTTAGACAGGTATAAAGTAGTCCGGGAATATAAAGAAATGAGTGGTTAGTGTATTTCGAATGTTCGGTTGTGGATTAAGGCTAGATGATGATTGATTGTACTTAATTCATATATGGCATAATAATGATTATGGTTAACACCAATATTTGGAAATTGCATTATTATCCTCCATTATGTTTGCAAACGTCAAAACAGGGTGAATAATGTTGTAGGCAATATTACTTTGTTAAGTCAATTAGGTAGATTTGTTCTCTTTCTCAAAATAACAAATGGCCTAGGAGGTTATAATGTGAAAGTTAGTAACAAGGGTTGATTATATATACATTTACGTTTAACCATAAGCAGAATCAATTATAATAATTTCGCCTATTCGATTAAAAACGAATATATGAGAATAAGTTGAGATGTACATGTACAGATTGCAACATTTTAAATCAATGGTAAGCAAAAAATAGAAATTGCATTAAGTAAATAATGAAATTTCTTGGAAAATATTCCTTTCCTTTATGAATCATTCATTTTCAGTTTCATATGCCATTTACTCTTTGGCATATATATATATATATATATATATATATATATATATATATATATATATATATATATATATATGTCATATTTGTTTTAAAGATAGTATTAATCATATTTTTATTATGTCCTTTGAATTTGAATAGTTGGAATGAATATAATTTATATTCGGAAATTATAATCAATGGGAAACATTTAATAAATTGTGAATTCTTTTTCAAGAATTAAGAGTATTTTAAATGAAGATTTCTCATAATATAATAAATAATTTGTGGAAAAATCCCCAATATCATTATAAATATTTTGCGCAATTAGGGATACGTTCGCGTACCCTGATTATTTTTTTTAAAAAGCAAAAATTCGGATTATGCGTACGCGCAATTTCGAGCGAATATTTAATAAAAGGATTTTTCCAAAGGCGTTAAATCAATTTCATAAAAATCCGAGATGTACGGTTCACTATTCAAGAAAAACAAATATTCTTGATTCGACACAACTCCGGAAAAAAAATGATTGTTTAATAAATATATTACCAAAAGCTATCGTGTACACGTACGCGTGACACAATTCCGCATTTTTAAAATTTATAACACGAATATACGTACGCGTAATTCGATTCAAAGAAGGGTTCTCAATCACAATAAGTATAAGCGGTAGTAAAATCAGATAACATCAACATATTTAAAATCAAGATAATTAAGCCAATAATAAAAACAGTTAAGCGACCGTGCTAGAACCACGGAATTCGGAAATGCCTAACACCTTCTTCCGGATTAACAGAATTCCTTACTCAGGATTTCTGGTTCGCAGAATAATAAACAGAGTCATATTCTCCTCGATTCAGGGATTGAAATTGGTGACTTGGGACGCCTTAAAATTCCCAGGTGGCGACTCTGAAAATAATTAAATAAATCTCGTTTCGACTGTCCTTTAATTGGAGAAAACTCCCCATGCGCCCCGCGGGCGCGGCAAAAAGGAGGTGCGACAGGTGTGCTAATGAAAGAGTCGTGTATTTATAGTATAAAATAGGCATAAATAAGGTAAGAAAACAATTAAGGAACTGGATGTCAAATAAGAATCAATCAACACAAGACTTCCTTTAATTAAGAAATTCGGACTCAAAAGGTAAAACTATTTAAGGAAACAAATCAAATAAACATCTTGTGTAAAGTAGACAATTAGGGGTAAATACATAGAAGTTTATTTTAGGGGTAGATCTTTGAAATACACGGTTGCATAAATAAGGTAAGAGAAATCAATTAGTAGCCAGTAAATCAAGGATCAGAGATTTTGTAATCACTGGTCCATGAATGAACCAAGTCAGAAAAGCTGAGAAAAGTTTTTTAACTTAAGTCGAGTAACAGGGAAGTCAGCAAACAAGGAAAGAAATCAATCAAACTTGTACAAAGGAAGTCTGAAATTAATCAAAAATTGAAAGCCCTTTTAAAGGGAAGTTCAGAACATATAAAGAGCACACAAGTATCAGGCATGCCAAAAGGGGTCAAGTAAAAGGTCTTATAGAGTTTAGAAAAAGTCAGAATTATATGAAGAAACAAAATTGAAACAATGATTTTGAAACTTAATGAAGCAGTAGATGAAACAACTCCAGGAACTCAAATAGGTCCAAAAGATTAGGGTTTTTGAAATCAGGCGAGTTCAGAGATGAAGCACAAGCAAATCACATAGCCAATGTTCTCAAAACTCAGATGAACCCCCAAATTCTAGGGTTTTTACCATCAATCGAGTGTAGAGGTGAGAGGAAAAGATACTAATCAAAACAGGTTCAGAGGTCTCAGAAAGGAACTGAGACCCTTAGCATGCTCTTTCAGTAGTAGAAACTAATGAGAAGCATAGTAAAAGAACAACATGCGAGACACAGTAAAAGAAACATAGTAGAAGAAGCTAATGAGAAACATAGTAGAAGAAACTGATTAAGAACACAGTAGTAGAAACTTAAAAACATAGTAGAGGAAACTGATAAAAACATGGTAGCAGAAACTTAACGATAACACAGTAGAAGAAACATAGTAGAAGAAACACAAAGAACACAGTAGAAGAAACATAGTAGAAGAAGCACACAAAAGAAAAAGAAAAATCAGAGAAACATCTAAAAAAACCTAGATCGGAAAATAAAGGCTTTGAAAGCGTAACTTTTGAAAGAAATATCAGAAAATCGTTTAAAAACTTAGAGAAAACATGGATCTGGAACAGATCTATAGAGATCAAAAAAACCTCAAAAGTTAGGGTTTCAGAGAAACCCAAACGGTGAGAAAAGCTTGGATCTAAGTAGGAGGAGTCGAGGCCAGGCTCAAAATAGACATGGCTTTCCGGAGCAAGGCCGGAGATGGCCGTGAAACTTGAATCAACAAGGGTCTGGACCCAGCTCTTCGTGGTCAAGTTATGAAACTTCAGTAACCAAGCGTGAGGAGCCATAGAAGGCTGGTGGGTGGTGAAACCACCATGGATTCAGGCCAGGAGGTGGCCAGAGAAGATGGATGGAGCTCATCGGAGAGGAGGGGAAGGGTGAAGGTTCTAGAGAGAACCAGAGATAGAGAGAGAGTTGGTTGAGTGAGGAATGAGAGGGGTCTTGGGGGGTCGTTTGGTTTAATTTGGTAAGGGCGGATCTGGACCGTTGATTAAAAATGATCAACGACCAGGATTTAGTCCGGGTTGGGTCGGGTAGATTTAGGATTGGGCTTGGGTCTTGGGTTGGTTTAATTTGAGTTGGGTATTGGGTTTAATTAGGCCAAATTAAAAGGCCAAATGTGGCTATAAGTTAAATAGCCCCTTTTTCCCATTTAATTTATAAAAAAATAATAAACAAATTTCTAAAAACAAACTAAAAGTACTAAAATGATTTATAACGTATAATTATCAATTTAAAACTACAGAATCCCATTTTATAAACATGAGACAGATTTAAACATAAAATGGGTAATATTGCAATTACGCAATTTTATCCTTAAAAATGCCAAATAAATTTTTAAAAATGTGTGAAAAAATATCTTAGCTATATTTTAATATAAACATGAGAATACAATAAATAAATTACCAAAATGATAATTTGGGAATAATTATTGGGTTTTTCTTGATAAAATAAGGTAGTAAATTGATTTGAAAATCTTTGAAACATTAAGAAAAAATAATGTAACATTGGGATATACTTATATATGCATATACATGCTATTTTGAAAGGTGTTTTGCATATAAAAAATACAGGAAAAAATTGGGTATCAACATCCATTCCTTGTGTTCTTTGGCCACTGGGCCGAGCTTTCCTGCGTATATCTGCTTCGGGGTCCGCGCATATATCTGCGTTCAAAGCAATGTGCGAACTAACATCAATAGGTTCCACATTTAGCACTTCCCTGGGTTTATCGGTGATACACCGACTCCTGCATTGATGTTTTCTCAAAGACCTTCGTTGTCATGAATAGGTGCGTTTTGTGAGCTAGACATGTTTCAGCCTGAAAATCAACAAATCTTGACAAGAAAAAGTATAAAAACAACGTGTGTAATGAAAATCAGTAAAGAGATAATCACTATTATCTTTAGCCCCAGGGTGCGAGCCAAACTGTTACCTCGAAAATATGAGTAACAATTAAATTTGATTAGTTATTTTAAAGATACATGATTTAGTTTAATACCAATTAATAATCAAGAAATATGAAGTTGAAATGAAAGATAGAAGTGAATTAAATCAGTGTTACTCAGCAGCAATGGCCTCGAGCTTAGTGACCTCGAGGTAGCTTAAGGCAGTAAGAACAATTAAGTGATAAAAATGAAGCAATAACAATGAAGCTAAAGGACAATGCTGATGAACAGTAGGCAAAAGGCAAAGAGTATATTCTTTTCTCAGTGATGATAAGATATTTTACAATGATTGGGGTTCCCTTTATATAATAGGGGAGCCCTACATAAGGAATATTTTCATTTACAGTAAGGAATATTCTTGGTCCAACTGTCTAACTGCCTAGTACGGAATAGTACAATCATATTCTGGGATTTGCGCCATGACTTTGGGGATGTGGCAGGAATCTAACTCATCCTGGTACAAATCCATAACGGTGCTATTTCAGGGTCGAACATACTCGACCTCAGTATGCATCGTGCTTCGCCTTCAAACTCAGGTCTGGTACCTCAAACTCGGACTTGATTTTACCCCGAACTCGGACTCAAGACGACCTCTCAATTGTAGAAATCGGAGACATTAGATATTGACCGTATACAAATTATTTAACCCAATTGAATTTATTCCAAAATTTATATGGATTAGACCCAACAAATTTTATACGTCTATAAGAAGAAAAGGAAAACTTTTAAAACTTGTGGTCCAAAACAATTGATATATTTGTGTGAATATAATTATTTCATACAAGTAAAATGAGAAGTTTAATGTTATATTTTTTCTAAATTTTGACAGGGTCATTCCTTTTTAAACTGACTAAAAAGAAAATAGATTAATTCTTTTTGAAAGAGAGGTAGTATATCTTTTTCTTGCTAAATAAAGTTAATTTAAAAACAAAAAAGCTAGTTATTGTAGTAAGTTTAAAGGACAATTTCAAATAAATATAACTCACACACCTGAATTGCAACATAATAGCCTAGATACCACTTTACAAATCTATAGCCCAAAAATAATAGGCTAATTCCCGAAAGACAGCTTATTTCACACAATCAACTACGGCTAGTGCTCCCTCTTTATACAACCAGTTATTTTCATTCTCTTGATTTCCTTTGATTATTAAGCATTTGATAAAAAAATGCAAATCAGCCACAACACAAGTCAAAAATCCTGAATAATACATATTATTTGAAGGTAAGAAATTCAAATACTTTTATGTGCAATTGTTGAAGCAATCCAACAAGATAAAAGAAAACAAAAACTTGGTAAATGAATTGTAGAATCCCTCCAACGCATACAAAATCTTTTTCATACAGCACATACATAAAAAAGAAGAAGAGAAGGAAGTGTCAAACTTCCGTAGAGGCCTCTTACACACTGACAATGTATATACATCCTTATAAACTGAAAAAATATATAATTATACAACATATACACACATATACACATTTATACACAATTATACAATACTGTATAAGTGTATATAAACACCACTTATGCAATATTTCCACTAGAAAACATAGAATATAATGTCCAACACTAAACTTACTGTAAATAATGTATTAACTTGTATAAACATGTATAATAGTGTATAAGAGGTGTTTGTATATCCATATACACAATTATATAGTGTTGATACAAACTGCTACATAGCTATAATTTTTTATCCAAGCCTCAAGTTGTAGTAGAATGTATTGGATGACTCAACTCGTCAATAGGTTAACAATTTTGCGCTAATGATTCAGAATTCAACACACAGATAAGATACACTCAATTTCATATTCGAGACTTCAAGGTCATAATAATAATGACCAGAACATCAAACTTCAAAATCTTCCAAAATTAGTGGTTGTTTTTTGGTGCAAATCAAGTTTGAGAGCTATTTATTTTCAGATCTGTGTGTATTTTCATTTTTCTTTCAAAAATCTTCAATATTCTTCTGCTTGCCACCATGGACGACGGAGTAGGAGCCCGAGCCTTCTTCGAGCCATTGATGGCAGAACTGCGTCGGGGGTAGAGGAGCGGAATAACGGGGGCTAGGTTAAGAGAGGATGAGGATCTATATGGGTTAGAAAGAAAGAAACAAGAGGTGGTGAGAGAGAATTTGGTGTAGAGAAGAAAATAATAAAAACATAAAAGTGTGTCTTTAATAATGGGCTAAAGGCTGAAAAGTTTCTTTCAAGTTATGTACAACATGGGCTAAATAGGGGAGAAATTAAAAAATAGCCAGATTTACAACGAGTCGTTCAAAAATAGCCCAGTTTCAAAAGTAATCG
Organism: Nicotiana sylvestris; assembly: GCF_000393655.2. Taxonomy (NCBI): domain Eukaryota; kingdom Viridiplantae; phylum Streptophyta; class Magnoliopsida; order Solanales; family Solanaceae; genus Nicotiana; species Nicotiana sylvestris. The sequence goes on along the minus strand of NC_091058.1, from coordinate 189,780,648 downwards.
AATTTTAGCCACTTTTCATGTAAAGATAAATCTGAGCGAAAGCACTGTTCAAAACTCAAAAAATACGGCAGTATATTATACTGGAGTTCCAGCATAAGTATGCTTGAACTCCAGCATATTATACTGGAGTTCCAGGAAAAGTATGTTGGAACTCCAGCATAATATGATGGAGTTCCAGCATAAGTACAGTAGAACTCCAGCATAATATACTGGAGTTCCAGCAAGTATAATTGTCCAGTATAATATACTGGAGTCAGCAAAGTATACCAGTCCAGCATAATATGCTGGAGTTCATACACAGGTGCACCGAACTCCAGTATATTATGCTGGACCGGTCTCTGTTTCAGCAAAATAGTGGCTATTTTTCATTGACTTCGTAAACGTTGGCTATTTTTGAATGACCAGTCCGAAAACTGGCTATACCGTGCTATTTTTACGCTAAATAGGGTAAGAGCTTCAAATCTGGGCCATTTTCGATTGGGCTATTAAGCCAAGTGACACGGGCCGTAATTCTTTCTAAGTTTAATAGTAATTAAAAGACGTCAAAGATTTCCAAAATCTATAAGAGAAGGCAATATCGTGTATTATTGAGCAGAAGATTCAAGAAAAAATTTAGCTCTTTCGTCATTTTTATATTGTAAGAGTAAAAGATCTACGTTATTTTAAAAATAATTAAATAAACTATTTTGGTGTAGCACTGCTAGATTCCTATTCTTAGTTGCTTGGAAGTTTATTGCATCGTTACAGTTAGACTTAACTAGGGCTAATAATTTTCTTTTTAAAAAAATTCAGCCTTTTAAATCTTTTTGGTACCCAAAGTAAATCCACGCCATCAGTTTTCTATGGACAGATGGCAAGAATTTAAGGGGGTATTGAATATAACTGGATTTATAATCATTGGAGCAAATCTGGAGCTATATATATCGATTGTTGAATTAACCTAAGAAAAGTTTTCAGTGCAGCGACAAAGGGGTTCAAGAAATGTTTTAGGTCATGAGTTCGACTTAAGCTGGACAATTTAACATTCTTTGGATCTACGGCCTCAAGTCCGGCCTCCTCCTGTGCTTGTAGCCTTGTAGGCTATGTAGGAAAAAGCAGCTTAAGAGTTTATGCTTATTCAACAAACGTTAAAGATATTTGCTATATATTCAGTGAAAGTAAATTTCTGTATTCCTATTTCCTATTTAGAACTTTTTAACAGCAACGGGGGGCACATCCATCAGCAGAATGAGATTTGACCATTAAATGAATGCTTAGAAATTTATACATACAATTCGAATAGTTCATATGCAAATCTCTGTGACAACAATCTGCTTTAGAAAAAATATAATTGGACTAGTTGATGCCAAAATGCTACAGGTTCTTTCCTCATTATATATTATCCAAATGGGATCATTCATATGAAAGTGAATAAGAAAACATTAAGAGTCTGTACTTGGCTTGCTATTCATTCCGAGTTCTTTAAGCTTATTAAGCTCAGGCAATATGACCGAACCAAGATCAGGTCGATCTTTCTTCCGCAGCTCAGCACACTTGAGTGACAATTTTGCATAGTTAAGAGTCTCTTCCATTGGCCAGTTTGGCACTGTTGGATCTAGTATGTCTGCAAATGTTCCGTTCTCGATGGCCCTCTCGACGTGATGTGTTAAACCCATCGGGGGCCTTGCAGTAATAATTTGGAGCAACATCACACCAAGTGAATATATATCTGATTTAGTCCCTAACTTTCCTGTTTGTTGATATTCAGGATCAATGTAACAAAACGTTCCTGCAGCTGAAGTCATGTGATATTGTGTAACACAATCTGCTACAGATGGTGGAACTAACCTTGCCAACCCAACATCACTTATTTTGCACGAATAGTTACTGTCTAAAAGAATGTTGGCTGGCTTAAGGTCACGATGGACAAGAGGTTCTGGTTTTGCTTGGTGAAGGAATAGGAGCCCCGTAGCAATTTCAGCAGCAATTTTGAACCGAATTTCCCATGGGATTGGAGGGGTGTTACCTTTCCGGAACAGACGATCTTCCAGACTGCCATTATTCATGAACTCATAAACTAAACATCCATACTCGGGACATGCACCTAAGAGTAGAACCATATTTGGGTGCCTCATGAGACCGAGGACTTGAACCTGTAAATGACAAAGCCTATCCTTTGAGAAGGGAATCCTAATAATTTCCATCCAAAAGTTAAATTTGCAAAATGTGCAACAGCATTTGGCTTGTGAAAACTCCCTATGCAAGTCAATCAACTAAGTATTTACAAAATGGTATATTGATAGCATAGATGAGAGAGTAGAGGCCTTAAAGTTATGGTAATGTATGATATATAGCCGACTTCCACGTTAATCAGTAGTCTAGTTTTTAAAAAGAAAAGGGTTCGTGGTGCATATCTAACACTAAAAATGGATTCTTAAAAGTGCTTTTCGAAAAATTGTAACTGAAGCATATACACAGAACAAAAAGTTTTAGATTAAGCATATACATAAAAATAATCATGTTAGGCACTAGAATGCTTCAAGATACATAAATTTTTCAGTCTAAAACTGGCATTTTGTCATGCTTCCCTTCAGTGATCCAGTATAAAATAACTCTATAGTTGACTTAATGCACAGAATTCAATAAAGAAGAAAGTTATTCAGCCAAACAAAAAATATGTTTTATACCTTATATTCATAATATGCATCATAAGATCAATTTCTGCCAATAAATTGGAGAGATAACATACCTCTTGCTTGAACTGCTTCATCCCTTGTGCAGCATCGGATCTCAGAACTTTAATGGCAACGGGTGTGTGATCAAGTTTCGCTTTGTAAACAGGGCCATATCCACCTTCACCAATCTTCTCTGAATTTGAGAAGTTTTTGGTGGCGGCCTCAATCTCTTCTATTGTGTATTTCCTATAGCAGAGATCGCTCCGAGATAGATCATTTAATGCTAGATTCTTTTCTTCTGTCTCTCGCTTGGCCTTCAACTCCGCATACTTTCTTCTTTTTGCTTCTATCTCAGCCAACTTTTGTGCTTTTTGAGCAGCTTCAATGGCAGCTCTGCCTTTCGCTTTTTCCATCTCAGCACTAGCGAGAGCTGCCTCTTCAGAAATACGGGCTTGTTTGAACCTACTTGCTTCTTCCATTTTCCATTGATGAAGCTCTTTAGCCTGAAAATTAGAAGACATTACATATGTAACTCCGATAAGTAGAAAAAACGAGACTTAGCATGAAACATGTGAAACTTATCCAAGGATAAGAAGAGGGAGAAAGCTAATTAAGAAAAACTTCTTACTTTCCAGTTCGTGTTTCAGAGGGCTTGTGTGGGATCAGAGACACAGTAACAACTTGTTCAGAAACTTACAAACGATTGAAAATGCACGTATTACTTTTTAATTCATACATTGAACTAATAATATGTGTCTTATCATTCTTCTATATAAAAGTTTTGATCTTATGGTGTTGCTTGGATGCAGCCATGTGGTCCTGGCGTTGGTTGCCCGAAGAATCTTTATTACTTTATTTTTAATTTACTATACAAGTTCAGTTGAAACATGGAACCCCTGATCTAGATATCTGCCTTGTTTTAAAAAAAAAAATTCAAAGTAACAATGGACTGAATATTCACTTCCACAAATGTTAGTTAACATTGAAGAAACAGATTTCAGGCATCACTAGCATCTATGTTGCTCCAACGCTCTGAAAATGTCATCTGGTGCGTCCCCAATCCTCCAAAACTAGTGTATTTTCGGAGGATCTGACACGGATGAGGCAGCATTTTTGAGAGTCCACTCAACATAGACCAGCATTTAGCCCTATTAGCTCTTTCAAAGTGCATCTCCGGTATTTCTAAGTTTATACCTAGAAAACACATGTAAGGAACTTTAATTTGCAGAAGGCTGGTTTTTACATGCCGTTTGTCTAATAGTTTAAATGACTTTTAATCTTGCGGTTCTAGACACTTAAAAAGTTATACCGTTTGGTTTGCCGAGACAGCTTCTTTGCAAGCTGTGTTATACATATCCAAGGTTTGCCTTAGCTCTAGCTTTAATCTGTTCATCTCAGCTTCCCACTGCATATAGCAATTGATGAAGAATATATTACTAAATGAAACTGCTTTTTCTTTCACAACAATCAAAATAGTTAAGAATGTCTATATTCATATTTCACTTACTGAAGATGAGGAGCAACAATTGTCTTTTACTGAAACTTGAGTGAAATCAAGATTTTGAGTTGTGATATCCACTGATCCATGGCTAAGAGGTGCAAAGAGACCTCTATCATCAGACGGAGAACTGCGGCTATATGAATTCTTGGGCTCTTTAGTATGAACGTCAAGATTGTCCATTGATGCATTAGATGGTCCAATTTTGGGCTTCATCATTTCAGAACCTACAATATTTTGCTCTGGCCTCGTATATACTGACCTGTTTCGTAGCATTAGTTTATTAAAGCTCAACACAAACAAGAATTATCACCATCTCTTATAGAGCATCAGAATTTAAGCTGTTAGTCTATGCAGTTTTCAACAGTCAAACTTCTAATGATTTGCAGTTTAAACTAGGGGCACTGATTAAACTTACTTTCACTTAGCCACGTCGGATAAGTTTGTGTATAATGACAAACTAAGTCTTCATAGTAAAATATTTGGAAAAAAAAAGTAACAAAAGACATTTCGATGGCATTGATTTTAACATCTTTAATAACTAATATTTTCTTTTTACACCAAGGTATGTCTAATAATTGGAGTACTCAGTGACTGGAAATTGCCAAAATTACTGGAAATGAATACAATGAATTAGAATTGCTTAAGATTCATTTTGCATAAGTTATGACAAGTTTACTGGTGATTCTTGGGGTTTAATTCGGATACCTAGTAGCATCATGAGAAGTTAAAGTGACAATCTTTGGTTAAATCATTCTTGAAGACAAGCATACAAACAGTAGATATAGCTTCATTTCTGTTTTCATGTGCTCGCTAATTTAAATGCACTTGGGCTCAAAAGTATCTGTGAATTTTAAGGCTATTGGTAGTGTAGGAAGACTCGCCCTAGCCACTACAGTGACCCCGATCCCGACCCTGACGCTAGCTGAGAAGCACCTTTCACTTTTCCATTTGCTGAAAATCTGCTCACCCGGTTTATCCTTTCAGATTCCCTCACCCAAATTCATAAGAAATAGGCCCAGCTGCCTTGCCATAACCTGTCCTCAGACAGCTCATATTTCATTGAAATGTTTGCCGAATATTTTTCTCAGTAAAATTTTCAGAGTTAAGGACAATAAGCAGTCAGTGCGCGAGTTTTTCCCAAGCTCAACAATACTAAAAAGAAGGTTGACCAGAACACATTCTCAGTTATTTGGTACCTGGATACATCTGATGATTCAGAGTAATTACTTAGCCTAGCTGCTGACCACGGTTGGGAAGATGGTAGCGTTGATGACAAAGAACTAGCAAAAGGTTTTGCTGCTGGTCTGACTGACTGTTGCTTTCCTTTCGAAATCACGTATACAGTACAGAAATCTGGTGCAGACTTGTTTATGATAGTTGGCACATCATGACTCCAAAATTTCCTGCAAAATAGAAAGAGAAACATCATCCGTAAGGTATTTATCCACAAATCAAAGGGAGTACATGCAAGGGAAAAAGTAATTGATCATACGAACCTGGATAGAGCACTCCTTGATGATGCACCAAGAACAATGTTGGTGACGCGGTGGCTGTTAATATAGTCTAGAAGTCCCTTAGACACTTCAATATCCTCAATGACAACCTCCTTCACTGCTATCTTTACCGATCATTTGAACTTGAAGTTAGATTTAATCAACAATTCAAGAGTGATATAAACCTATTTTTCTCACTTTGTTATGTAAGATGCTGCGTAGGTACGTAATATATTGCTCGAATGGTGCAAAATGCATTTACGCTAAGATACGATGGTTTGTTACCTTACAGGTCTCTTATAGGATGAGCAGTCTTTAAGCTTTGTTGACCTAAGTTTCTCACGTATGAATCTTATTGTTTTTGCTAGTATTGACGTGTATAAATTATTTCAAGCTCTTCTATAGGGCATTCATATAGCAAAATTGTCATCGAGGAAGAAGGCATAACACGAACAGAAAGATACAAGTTCTTAATTTAATATGCATTTTCTCAAAAGCACCACATGAACTTGTTTTATGTATTCTAGTCTACTAAATTGATTAACGTACCCCTTTACGTGCAGAGTAAGCCCTAAAAGGTGTAAAGACCTTAGGAGTATCTTGATCACTCAATCCGCGATTTGAACCTTGAACAACACCATTCTCTACAAAGTAAGCAGAAATACCATCATAAAGAATACATATAGAAGGCATATGTCATTAACATTCAATTAGGGAAGCAAACGGAGCAACACGGGTGAAGCCTTACACTGCAAAAGTTTTCACCCACCCTACCCCTCTTAGCATTTCTCTCTATTTTCAACTCGCCCCGCCTTCTTAAGTTTTCTTTTATACCCAACTTTATGAGAAACAGGTTCAAGAAATGGGTGCATTCAACAGTAAAAATTGTTAATTTTCATTTAACCTACCCCTGCTTTTGATTTTCAGAAAATACTTAGTTTTTACCCGTCCAAACCCGCTCCCCAGATAAGAGGTCCACTGTCTTGTCCTATCGTGTTTATGATTTGCCCGCCCCGCCCCATTGCCATCTCTGCATTCAATGACTAGCTTGAATGCTGAAATAGATATAAACTTTTAATCCACTTCTTTTTTTCTCAAAAGAGAGTTCTTCTACATTACCAACTTGGGAAATTAAGAAAACCAGCAGTATAGGATACCATGATGAGACTATATTGAAATAATGCAAGTTCTTGATTCAATTGAACAATCAAATGAAAAGAGAGCGATAAAATTAAAGGAGAGGAAAATATGATGAAAGAGGGAGGGTACCTACGATTTGTTGAGTTCTTTATCCGAACATGGACTAACACAAGCGTCGGATTGCTCATCACGAGATGATCAACAGCCCATTTGACAGCAGAGGCGCTGTGCTTGTCTTTATCAATGGCCACAATGGTGGGGTGGCTACCATCATCCGACGAAAATGACAAAGGCATTTTCTGTTCATTCACAACAACAACAACACCAACAACAAAAAATTGTTACCCTTTTTGTGCGGAATAATATTCCGAGGAAGGGATTCAATAGAACCCCTTGTGACTACCAAAAAGAGTTATTCTCTTTTCCTTTCTAAATCTTAATGGAGAAACGGAATAAGAGAAACAAGAGAAAACATGTCTCTATTCTTTTCTACGTGGAATCTTAACAGTTCGAAACCAAAGCATCAAATGTCATTGGTGTTAAACAAAAGATTGTCTTGCCGCCAAAAATGGTGGCTAATCTGCCTTTGCGTCTCCCTCCGTACATTTTTTCAGTGTGTTTGACCAAAGGAAGACTACATTTTGGTCCAAGTTATTTTTTGTTCTCTTATAAAATAAACGGAAAATAGAACAATATCTATCTATATATAATAAAAGTGGCATAACCATAAAAAGCCAGGTGGCATTATTAAGACAAAATAAACTACTTTTTTAACTAAAACCTTTTAAAATTTTGAATTAATTGGTTACTCTATTTCAATTAATAATATAAATATCTTATAATTAGCTATTAAGAAAACGAAAATATTAAAAAACATAACTATCCATTCAAATTGGGGAGTAGTTTCAAGTTGGAGTTATAAAATTATTTTAAAATTAAAAATAAAAAATAAGAAAAAATTAAATTGCCTACAATAAAAAACGAAAATATTAATTAAAAAAATAACCTATTCAAGTTGGGGAATAGTTTCAAGTTGGAGTTTTAAATTATTTTAAAATAAAAAACGAAAATAAAGAATAAAAAATTGTCAATTCAAATTGGGGTATCGTTTCAATTTGGAGTTATAAAACTATTTTAAAATAAAAAAACAGAAATAAAGAAATAAAAAAATTACCAATTTAAATTGAGGAGTAGTTTCTTTCTTTTATATATATATATATATATATATATATATATATATATATATATATATATATATATATATATATATATATATATATATATATCCACATACACACACAGAAGTAAATAATATGATGTTAAGTGGTATTACCATAAGACGCTAAGTATAGATTTTTAGGACAAAGCTCAAAAACAATTGGTGTTTTAAAATTATTTTAAATAAAAAACGAAATTTGAAAAAGTAAAAAATTGCCAACTCAAATTTGAGAGTAGTTTCAAGTTGGAGTTTTAAAACAAAATAAACTACCTTTCTAACTAAAAAAAATTTAAATATTAATTTTGAATTAATTGATTACTATATTTGAATTAATAAATATAGATATCTTACAATTAGCTATAATAAAAAAAAAAGAAAAAAAATTACCCATTCAAATTGGGGAGTAGTTTCAGTTTGGAGTTTTAAAAATAAAAAACAAATGAAAAAAATAAAATTAGCTATAATAAACAATGGAAATATATAAATAAAAGAATTCACATTCAAATTGGTGAGTAGTTTCAATTTGGAGTTTTAAAATTATTTTAAAATAAAATAATAAAATAAAACTTTCTATTCAAATGAAAAATATAAAAAGTCAAGTGGCATTGTTAAGACAAAATATTTTTCAAGTGGCATTCAAACTGAGAGTAGTTTCAAGTTGGAGTTTTAAAATTAAAAAATAAAAAATAAGAAAAAAATAAATTGGCTAAAGTAAAAAATCGAAAATATTTAAAAAAAAATACATATTGAAGTTGAGGAGTAGTTTTTGTCACTCCCTTTCTAACTAAAAAAACCTTTAAATTTTAAATTTTGACATAATTGGTTACTCTATTTGAGTTAATAAATAAAGATTCTTATAATTAGCTATAATTAAAACAAAAAGGAAAAAAACTATTCATTCAAATTGGGGAGTAGTTTCAAGTTGGAGTTTTACAAATATTTTAAATTGAAAAAATGTCACGACCCGGTTTAACCACCCTCGGGAGTCGTGATGGCGCCTACTAGTGAAAGCTAGGCAAGCCAACCAACTGAATTAGTTACCTTGTTTCCATTCCAAATCCATTAACAATTAAGAACTAAGAGTTAATAATCAACAAAATTTAATAAGTAGAAGATTTAATAACACTGTTAATACCATTCCATAACAAATCTACCCAAGACTGGTGTCGCAACTTCACAAACTGTCTAAGAGTACTACAATTAAAGGTCTGAAAGAAATAATAGAACACTAACTCTGGAAATACAAAAGAAACAGGAATAATATATGGAAGGAGACGCCAAGGCCTGTGGACGCCTGCAGGACTATCTTGGGTCGCCAGATGAACGCGAAGCAGCAATCTCACTGCGGTCCGAAGTCTACAACATTGGAATCTGCACAAAAGAGTGCAGAGTGTAGTATCAGCACAACCGATCCCATGTGCTGGTAAGTGTCTGGCCTAACCCCAGCGAAATAGTGACGAGGCTAGGACCAGACTACCAAATAAACCTGTGCAGTTATATAATGTACAGCGAAAAGTAAAGCAGAAATAAATAATTAAAGATGGGAGGGGGAAAACATGCTTCGGGGAATAACAGGTAACAACAGAATATCAATAGGATTATAAAGGAACCGAAATCCAACTACTAACAAGGATAAGAAAAACAAAGGCAGAATTCACTTTCATTTCACATCTTGTTTCAGGCGTGCAACCCAATCCCATTTCATTTATCTCGTTGCAAGTGTGTCACCCGCTCCCATTTCATTTATCTTGTGGCAAGCGTGCCACCCGCTCCCATTTCACATATCTTGTGGCAGGCGTGCCACCCACTCACATTTCACATATCTTGTTGCATGCGTGCCACCCGCTCCCATTTTATATATCTTGTGGAAGGCATGTCACCCGCTCCCATTTGCTATATCTTGTGGCAGGCGTGTCACCCGCTCCCATTTGCTATATCTTGTGGCAGGCGTGCCACCCGATCCCAGTTACAAATCAACAATAATCACAAAGAATTCTGGAAAGGGAACAATAAGTGAACAACAATATCCTGGCAAGGGAATCAATAATATCATAATAAAAACAAGTAACAACAGAAAATCATTAAATAAACGTAAAGGACAACATAACTCAATTATCAGCAAGATTTAGGAAAATCAAGGACAAGTGCACGGCATCCCCCTTCGTGCTTTAACACTCTCTTACCAAAATAATAATCACAAGAAATAAGGGCAAGGAAATAAATGAAATCGCAATAAAACCCCGACAAGGGAACAACAGTACAACAATCGAAACCCGGCGAGGGAACAATATCAAAATCCTCTTCTCTTTTCCTTTTCACATTTACTTCACAACTCACTTTACAATTTGAGCCAATGCTCTATAAGGTTCAATTGCCAATTATACTTCCTCAATTCATTTTACAATGAGCCAACGCTCTTCAATATTCAAATACCAATATTACTTCCACAAGCCTTGCTCAACAATAGAAATTATCACAAAAGGCATGAACAATACAAACGGAGTCACATTAATTATAGTATAAGACTCACGGGCATGCTTGACACCAACGTATAGATACTCGTCACCATGCCTATACATCGTACTCAACAAATAACACATAGCAAAAAAGGATTAAGCCTTCACCGTGGACAACACTAAAACCAATGCGGTCAGCACTGGCGGGTTTAGAGATTTGCACTTCTCTGAACCTGCAACATCCATGTTTTAAGCCTAAGACATCCCGATACCTACCCGAAACTCACCCGAGCCCTCGGAACTCCAAACTAAGTGTGCATACTAACTCAAAGACATCATATGGACCTACTCGTGCGATAACATCATCAAAATAACATGTAAAATTATGAATCAAACCTCAAAACTCAACATTTTCATCAAGAACTCTCAAAGTTCATAACTCTTCAACGGGAAGTCCAACTCACGTCAAATAAACTCCATTTTTTTTTACCAAATTTCACAGTTATCTTTCAAATACTATAACAAGTTTGTACCGGGCTCCGGAACCAAAATACGGGCCCGATAATAATGGTTTCAAACATTAATTCTTTTCTTCATTTCTTAGATAATTCAGTAAAACAATTTCTTTCAAAAATTGATTTCTAAGGCTTGGGACCTCGGAATTCATTTTCGGACATACGCCCAAGTCCCATATTTTACTTCGGACCTCCCAAGATCGTCGGAACATGGATCCGGGTCCATTTGCTCAAAATGTTGACCAAAGTCAACCATAATTAAATTTTAACTCTAGAAATTTCTATTTCTCATATTTTCACATAGAAGGCTTTCCGGATATAGGTCCGGACCACGCACGTAAATTAAGGTGAGGTAAAAAGGTGGTTTTTTTAGGCCTTGGAACACTGAATTTACTTGCAACACAAGTAAAAGGTCATCACAAAAAAATAAGAAAAAATAAAATTAGCTATAATAAAAAAAATGCAAATATATAATAAAAAATATCCATTCAAATTGGGGAGTAGTTTCAAGTTGGATTTTTCAAAATTATTTTGAAATAAAAAACAAAAATCAAAAAATAAAGAAACTGTCAATTTAAATGAAAAATACAAAAATTTAAAGATACTATTAGGATATTATAAATATAACTTTTGACGAATTAAAAATTATAATTTAGTAAAGAAATACTCTTTATATTTTTGACGAATTAAAATTTTAATTTAGTAAAAAGATATTACATTATTTAAATTTTTAATAAACTACAAAATTTGAAAACTAATCAAATAAATATTACAATAGAAAGGAATGTACGAAGAGAGGGGGATAGAGATAATTTTATGATATTTATATTTTGAATTAATTAAAAATAAAAGATAAATAAATAACATTCAGAATTATCAATAGTACTAAGTACTTGCTAATTCAATAATAAAAATAAAAAAGGAACAAATAATTTATTTGATTACTATATGATGTGTGTCCTTTAATTTTATATAGATTGTATTATATTTCTGCATACTATATTAAATAATAAAATACAACTAATAATTATTAAATTAATATGATATATTAGATCATAATTTTATTAGATTAATATTGTGTCAAACTATTTGCGCATCGCACGAGTTCTTATTCTAGTTAAATAAGAGTAGAAAAGAGATGTAGAGAGGGGGAGAGTACTTTTCTTTTGATTTCAGGTACATAATCTATGAGGGTCTCCTCAAATTACAATTATTAATGGGTTCATTCATTTGGTACATGAATTATCAAAGAAGTTACGGAAGGGACATCCACATTCACGGAAATTATAACACTACCCCTTGGATGTCACTTAAAAGATAATGTGCTTCGTTAAAACCTTATTAGGAAAAATTCAGTGGGAAAAGCATAGTAAAGGAAAAAGAGTAAACACATCTTGTAATACACGTTAAATGATGCCTCATTAAAAACCTTACTAGGAAAACTCAATCGGGATAAAATAATGGTTAAGAAGAAAAAAGTACAATGCATCCCCCTGATGAAAACTTTACTTGATATCTTAGAGACGACATATTCCAATCTCTCTCTTTTTTCAGTTACTTATTTTCTTTCCCTAGTGTTGCGTATATCAATATATATCGTCAATATTCTTTGGGAACTTATCTTTGTGCGTTGTGGTGGAGCAATTGGAACATATCCCATAGATTCAAATATTTGGATCCGGACCATAAACCAATTGAAATGGGGAGACTTTATGATAACTTGTGGCATGATCTACACAAGAGCTGCTGTATGCAAAATAGCTTTACTCCACACCAAGATGGGAAGTTTATTCTTATAAGCATTGATCTAGCAATTAATTGGAGGTATTTAATGAATGATTCCACTAGACCATTTTGAATATGAACGTATGCATCGGATGTTCAATTGTTATTCCAGTTGATATATAATAATTATTAAATGAATGGGATGTAAATTCACCAACATTATCAAGATGAGTTGTCTTAATTGCATAATCTGAAAATTGTGTTCTTAACTAAATTATTTGAGCATATAACCTCACAATTATAAATAACATTATCATAGTAATTAAAAGCACATGTGATCATCTCATATATGTATCTATTAAAATCATATAATATCTAAATGGTCCATATGGCAGGTGATTGGATCCACAATATCAGCCTTTTATATGTTTCAGAGTTGCGGGGATCTTGATCCCAACTTTAGCTAATCTTTTACTCTGAAAAACAAGCAGCACAAGTGAATTTCTTAAATTGAAGAATCTTTTAGTTCTTCATTGCATGCCTATGAATTCTCAATTATATTACATATCATATTAGAATAGGTATGGCCTAACCATTTATGCCAAATAATAAAAATTTGGACCAGTAAACTTTTTATTTACTATATCATGCGATTCAATCATACTAGTACGTGTGTAGTAAGCCGCATGAATGGTAGATAATCTTTTACGTTCATAGTTGTTACCATCCATAAGGTGAATATCTTCTTTAGAAAGAAAGTCATTATCATTATTATCATGGCAAAATTATTATAAGCAAGAAATATTTTTTGCTTTACTTTTTTCCTTAATAATTTTATTCATAAGCCTTGGCAAAAAATTTCTGATAACCATAGGTACGCAACAAATGACATGTTCATCCAATCTCTTTATCCCTCTCCAACATCTTGTAGAGGTGAGTGCTCAGATTTAACAATCATGAGCATATTCATGTTCATAAATTTAGCTCATATGGCCACATTCACTTTTGAAATGTATCATAATCATCTCGACATGCATCACGACTTCTCATTATAAGCTTATTATTTTTCCTCGCATTTATCATAATTATTTATACGGCCCGCTTCAACATTATTTTGAAAGGTTAAGTATGCCCTATTTTGTTTTCTTTTCTTTTGATGGAAAGTTGATAAAGCATGGAAAAATGTTCTGGCATACGACATTTATATATCCACTGTCTTTTTATATCACATCAATGACAAACATTACATTCACCTTCTGAAGGATTATTTTGAGAACCTTTATTGTTATCCTATTTATAATTACAATCATAATGACGATTATTATGTCGTCGTTTGCCACTCCCACATACATTCATACAGCCACATATATTCTTTCAAACTTTTGATCTATTGCTACCATATTCACTTCACGGAATAGAGCAGATCCAGTGGGACATGCTTCATGGTTTTCCATAAGAAGAACATTATATTGCTTTAGTCATCATATATTATAATATGGTATATTAAGACTCAAATCCATTATCTTATACTTGCAAACGTGTGTTAAGCTATAATGCATTGGGAATAGAACCAAAATTCTTACAATTATGCACCAGAACTTAAACCTGATGCCTTAAAATATCTTTCTAAAAATTGCTATTTCACGAGCAATTTCGAGACAAGTGACATAGAGAATAGTTCTTTAACATGTCTTCATCAATAATAAACTTAGCGATCATTTTGAAAATATTGCATTTTTAATGATCGTAATAATCAGTCATAAATAATAATACCTTGAGTGTACTATCACTTAATCTAGCATCCATAAACAAAAATACTTAGTTATAATGCATCTTCTAAAATATTAATTATCACTTTAATTATCATATATATTTATTATTATTATTATTATTATTATTATTATTATTATTATTATTATTATTATTATTATTATTATGTAATCACCATTTGCTAATAAAATGAACACATGTAATATAAATCAATACCGTTGAAATTCAACCAAGATACATCTAATGTTGATATCCAACTAAATATAAATATCATACTCCCTTAATAAAATGAAAGACCATCAAGATGCAATTAACTGCTAGCATTTGCATAGATTGATGGAAATTTTAGTCACATGTAAAGTATTTTAGCATAGACCCATGTATTTGTCAAAATATCTATGTGAAGAACGATTTTCTAAATTCTTAAATGCTCTTAAAGATGCACATTTTGGTGATTTTTATTTATCGAGTTAACCGGTCTCTAGAGTCAGAGAATAACCAAGTTATTGAAGGATTGTACTTTCTACAATGCTATAAAAGTCGGTGTAACTTACGTATAAAACTTATGAGATAAATTAACCCATTTCAGTCATTTTTTTCGATGAAAGAAAAATACATGCACTACCTCAGAAACTCATAACCAATATTGAATGTAATTTATTATATGCATATACTAAATTATCATGCAATCCAATTAGAAGTGAATAAGACCGAAGAATCGTGGCCGTGTATAAGAATTCTATTCTATCAGTATCCCATCTTCATTAGTGTAACTTTATAGTCATTGTACGAGGTATATGGGGTAAAATTGGATGATGACAGTTGATCGAATAGTGAGGTGACACGTGAACTCGAAGACAAGCAAAAGGTGAGTCATCAAACAACTGGCACCGGGTGCAAAGTGTGTAGCCGATACCGGATGAATCCTGAAGGAAGCATAGCCGATAAATAGAGATTCAAAGGATTGATATCTGATAGCATTTAATGAGCAGCCATTGCAAAGAATATCTACATTCAAAGTCAGTCGTTATGCACTCATCAATGATATGTTTATTCTTATTCAAGTGGAGCTTAATTTTGGGATCTTATCTTTCCCAATAGAGCTATGAATAGGAGGATTAACAACCATTGTAGGGACAGGAACATTCTGTACCCAAAAGCTATAGCCAACTATCATGTTATGCACAAATTGAACAGTTTTACAATTGTTTTTACGTTTGTTCTTGGAAAGGCTAAGTTTGGAGTCAGGCTTGTTATCTCTTCTATTTTTAGTCGTTAATCTTATTTTTGTTCTTATTTATTTATCGCTTTGGATCAAATTGATTCTCTTATCTTTAAACCATATAAATCTAACTGTACTGTTTTACGGATAAATAGTTTGGCACCCACTGTGGGGCATAGACAACTACATATCGCTTTGGTCCATTTGTTTGTTACTAACAAAGTTTTGACTCTTTCCTTTGTAAAAGTCAGATATGGCAGCTAATGATGTCAACAACTTTTACAATGTTAGATCACACGATGAGTGGGAAGAATTGTCCCAACATGATGATTCAATCAGCGATACCCACAACAAAGGGGATGAAACAACCGTAGTTCGTGAAGGTCAGTAACTTTGGCATGTGCGAGGCCCAACTCCTGATGATGTAGAGGATGAACATGTCATAGAAATGGTCAAACTCCAAAGAGAACATTAGAGAGTAATCATGGACCACCTCTCGAGGCAAGATTGGGTGATGACGAAGTTAAAACAAGAATTGTTGGGTTCTTCCAATAATGCAAATGGAAGGGGATCGATTCCTCCTATTGTTCCCATAAATCAAACAACAAAGAGAACCGATAACAACACCCTAAGGAACGAGGTTAGTTTCAACAAAGCCGGAGGGACCGACAATGGATTGGGGTATAACAACTAGAATGATCCTTTCAAAATCGTGATCATGAAGTTCATGAGAGAGATGAATGAACGGATAGATCAGAAGGCGAAAGAGTTTCATGCCCGGATGGAGCAGAGTCCGGGTATGCCGCAGGTGTTAAAGGGTCCAGATCTAAAAAAGTACACGCAATTGCTATTTAAACCAAGTGCGGCACCAAAGTTAATACCGAAGAGATTCAAGATGCCAGATATACACTTCAGATCCACAGGAGCACATCACGACCTATACCACACTAGTGAAATCGCTTTATCTTTGCACGAAAACCATTCGTGTCTTCGGGCAAAGAGGGGCAGCTGTAAGCACGTGATTTTTGCCCTATATGAGAATTACTCCCAAAAAATTCAAAAATAAAATAATTTTTCTTGGTGTGCAATTTTTGTGATATTTTGTGATATTTTGTGTAACTATTTGTATGTTTGTCTGTGCATGTTTATTTGTTAAATTATTAAAAATACAAAAATATGTCGCATTTCGCATTTAGGATTTAATTATACAATTGTTAGTAACTAAGTTTGTTTTATAAAAAAATAAAAATTACAAAAATAGGCATCGTGTGCATTTTTAGCATTTAATGTCCAAATATACAATTTTATGCTTAATTATTACTTAATTATGCGTTAATTGTTATTGGGAGTTAATTTGTGCTTTTATAACTTAATTTAGTTCTTAATAATAGTTTAAGTATTTTTATAATTTACTTTTAGAAAAATAAAAGAAGAAAAGAGAGCGAAAATATAAAGAAAGTCGGAATTGGGCCTCTTCTTCGATTTCAAGCCACAAGCCCAAAAAATGGACCAATCTTCCCAAACGACCCAGTCCATTCCGAACTGGGTCGACCCAGTCCATAACCCAACATCCTATTATCTTACATTTTACAAAAAACAAAACAAAAAAATAGAAGAAGAAAACCCTAAGAAATCTATCCGCCACCCCCCTCTTTTCTTTCTTCTTCCTCAAGCTCCCCACCCTAGCTCCCATGGCAGCCTTTCCACCTCCTCACGCCCAGAATAAGCTCCAACACCATCGTCGCTTCCTCGTCGAGCTCGAGCATGAGCTTGCATGGTCGTTGGTCGCCATGTCTTCATCTTCTTCGTCGAAGGCAACACCTCACCACCTTGAACCACCCCGAGCCACCATGAACGACCAGCCATGGCTGACCCTTCTGCTTTTGTTGTTGCTTTGTCTCTAAACGACCACCATCTTGCTAAACGAAAATAGTCCCCCGACGTCCGTCGTCGACCTCGTCGTCCATGTCGCTGCTGTTGCCGCTGTGCCGCGTTCAGCTCCCAGCTGCTACTGCTTCATGCTGCTTCTTCTTCCTCCGTCGTGCTGCTGCCGGGGCATCTGCTTCATGCTGCTTCTCGATGGACTGCTGCTGCTGCTCGTCGCAGCAGTTGCTTCTGTTTTGCCGTTGCTTCATCTTCTTCGAATCGTCAAAGTTCGAAGGTCTTTCGTTGAGTCGAGGCCCGGACAGATTTGTTTACAATCGTTGTTCGCCGTTTCACTTCCAGTTAGTTGGTTTTGAATCTCATTTATCGTCCATATTTTTGTTTGGTATTTTTCGGATCCAAAATCGATAAATGATTCAATTCTTGTTTGGTTTGTTCGTCGTTGAAATAATTTTCTAGTTTGTTCATATGTTTTGTTGAATTAATTTTCAGATTTCAAATGGAAATTAATTAATTTGTTTTTCATGTTTATTTCATGTTTGTTTTGTTGTTTAGGTAAATATTTGTTAGTTTGATGTTTGTTAGATTCAAATTGAAATTTAATTGATTATTTCTTCAATTTGTTTCATGTTGTTATATATTTTCCAGAAATTATTAATGTTGTTTGAGCCGTTTAATCCGTCATGTTTGTTGTTTTAAAAAATAGATTCATTCATGTTCATACTTTGTTTGGTTGATCTTGAATCCGAAATTTGTATAGTTTGATTTCTTGTTTATCATTTATGATTATTTCTTGAATTTGTCTCATAATCTTGTTTAAGTTTAATATAGGAATTGTTGGTTGTAATGTTGTTAGAGTTAATTTTAAGTTCAATATTATTGAATTTAGAAATCTAAATATACTTGTTTGTTGTTATTGTTGTTGAATCTGAAAATAGGTTTGTTTGTTGCTAAAAATATTGTTCAATCAAATTTTAGTTGTTCTTTGTTGTTCAATTTGTGTTCATGTGATTTGTTGTTGAAATGTTGAAGAAATCATGTTCATGTGATTTGTTGTTTGAATTTATGTAGAAATTGGTCATATTGGCTATATTTTGGTTGAGTTTGATTAATTGATTTGTTATAGCTGATGGGGGTAATTTGGTAATTTGCAGTACGTTCAGGGGTAGTTTAGTAATTTCAGTAAGGTCGGAGGGGTAGTTTAGTAATTTCAGTAAGATCGGAGGGGTAGTTTAGGAATTGTACATTTTTGTAATTTTTTATGTGAAGCATGGGGGACAAAATGTAATGGGGTGGGTTGTGATATGGTTGTTTAATATAAAGGGGGGACAAGACAAATTTTAGTGTGGGAGAATCTTGTATTTGTTTATGTTAGGCATGGGGGACAAAATATAATGGGGTGGGGTGATATATTTATTTAATGTAATGGGGGTGAGTGGGAAGATAATGGGTTGGGTAGTAGAAAGTGATTGATTTTAATTGATTAAAGGGTTGTGATTATATATAGGAAGTCTTGAACACACAGACAGAAGAGAATACAGATAGAGGAACTAATCTGAATATAGAGAAGAACAGAAAGAAAATAAGAGAGAGAAAAAAAGAGCTGAATATTTAAGAGAGAGAAAAATTTCGAAAAATATTCAAACTTTCAAATATAAAAAAAACTAAAAAAAAATCTTCTGCTTTCTTTCATTGTCTGAAATCGGCATTAATCGTTGTTGTTTCATAAAAGTTGGAAGCATTTGTTTTGGGATTACTACTCCACCGGTCTGTTACTGGGTTGTTACTGTTGCTGGGCTGTTGTTGCTGTGTTGTACTGTTATTACTGCTGCTGATTCTCATCTTCATTTTCTTTTGCTTCCGATATCAGGTACACAACTGACACGCTGGTTATTGTAATCCGAATATGAAGCATGAATACGAAAAAATGAAGAGTTGAAATTCTGAATTATATTTAATTATATTCTGAATTTTATTTGTATGTACAAATTATTTAGCTTGTAAAAATCAGAATCATATAGCTATTTAATACATATAGTGGAACATCCGACGATAGCTTAATAGATGAACTGTCTACATATATTGCCTAAAAATAAATAAATGGTATAGTAACTCCGTCGAATCAAAAATCAAACGAATAGGCCATCTAGTAGGAACTTGGCAGAAATATTGTTTAAGTTAAATAATATTGGTTAATTTCAGCATGTAAATGGTCTAGGATTAAAATTAGATTGCCATATTTTTTTTTAATTTGACAAACTGAGAACATACCTAGTATAATGTAACTAGGTAATAACATGTAAGTAAATTAAGATATTTTCTCTTTTATTTTGTAGAGACAAATTTCAATAGAAAAATGTAGGCATTTTAGGACTGTTTTTTTTTAAATAAAATGAGATGAGCCTCGCCCAATAAAATGCACTAATTGCGGGGCCCTCACAAATGTATGTATTAATTATTTAGAACATCGGGTTTGGCCGTCTAGTGAAATTTTACGGCCTTTCCCAAAACAACAATACGCTAGTCGCTCTAGGCGCGTCTTTAACAAATTATTTTCTTAAATATGGGTGTGCATTTATGTAACCCAAATCCAAATCTCAACAGAGTCGAAATATGTCGATAACCATGGGTACATTGATGTGACGTGGTTCGAGATATATTTTCACGATGTTGCAATTCTCTATAAAAATAATAATAACAATAAAAGCAGTTAAAAGTTAAAATTACACTATAGTTTTTGAACATGTATTAAAATCAGATATTTTATCCATTACAACAGTTTAAGCGACCGTGCTAGAACCACGGGATTCGGGGGTGCCTAACACCTTCCCTCGGGTCAACAGAATTCCTTACTTAGAATTTCTGGTTTGCAGACTTCATTTGGAAAGTCGAATATTTTCCTCGATTCGGGATTAAATTGGTGACTTGGGACACCCTAAATCTCCCAAGTGGCGACTCTGAAATAAATAAACAAATCTCGTTTCGATTGTCCTTTAATTGGAAAAACTCCCTTGTACCCTCGCGGGAGCGGAAAGAGGAGCTGTGACAATACCCTCATGAAGGGGGCCCTGACATGGTATTCCCTCTTACCTGAGCATTCAATCGATTATTTTAAAATACTTGCATATTTGTTCATCAAAGCCCATGCTAGAGTGAGAAAGGTCTAGGCCAGAAAGGAAGATATATTCAGAATTTTGCATGGAGAATCCGAGCTGTTACGGGAATTCGTAAGCCGGCTCCAGAAGGAAAGGATGTTGCTGTCAGTAGTTCTGGATAAGTGGGCAACAGAGGCATTCACAAAGGGTCTCAATCCGATGAGTTCTGATGCCTCCCTAAAATTGAAAAAGATCCTGCTCGAGTTTCAGGAAACCACATGGGCAGATGTCCACAATCACTACAAGTCGATGATAAGGATAGAAGACGATCGATTTGCCTCTTCGGTGTCATCCAAGAGACGGGACCGCGATAAAAATTAGGATAAGTTTTAAAATTACTTTGATGCAGATCGAAGGTCCTCTAAGGGTCATTTTCTACCGTACGAGAGGGCCGATGGGCGTAGCGATAAGGAATTTCAGTCATTGGATAGGTTTGCTTCTGATAGAATGACATATTGTGGCTGGAATAACAGGTCATTGCAAGAAAAAGAGGTGCCAGGGCCTCGGATCCTGCATATCCCAGGTTATTCAGATTAAAGATTTAACATCAGCCAGATAGAATTGGTGTCGGCAATGAGGAATATCAAAAAAGCTCGGTTTCTGAAACCAATCTAGTCGGATCCCAGCCAAAGGAATCCTAATTTGTGGTGTGAATTCCATAGGACACACGACCATAGAACTGGGGACTGCCGAGATCTTCGTGAGGAGGTGGCGACGTTGTTAAAGAGTGGCCATCTTAGAGAGTTCTTAAGTGACCGCTCCAAACTCAATTATAGTATAAGCCGGGATAATGCAGAGCCATCAAAGATAACAATAATGTCACCTAGGATGACAACCAGCATGATCTTCAGAGGAAGCGAGGCCAATGGGGTTACATTTTCGGCGGCAAAGAAGACAAAAATATCAGTGACTCATGGCAAAAGGATTCGAGAAGTCTCGAAAGACGGCACCACCTTTATGGAAGAAGATGCTGATGGAGTTGTCCTACCGCACAATGACACACTGATAATTTCACTTAATGTATTAGATTTCAAAATTAAGCGTGTTTTGGTCGATCCAAGGAGCTAGGCCAATATCATACAATGGAGGGTCCAAGAACAAACGAAGTTGACCGGGAACATCATTTCAGAGATAAAATGTAACGAACCGACTGGTCGTTTTGAGTTTTTGCACTTTGCTCGCCATTTCTCGGGTATGACATGACCCGTGTGATGTATTATAACCTATGTAAATCGTTGGTTTTGGCTTTCAGGGTAATCAGAATGAATTTGGAAGAACAGTTCTCAGTTTGAAGCTTGAAATTTGAAAAGTTTGACCAAAATTTGACTTGTTGGTATATGATCTTGGATCAGAATTTTTATGATTGGTTAGCTCCGTTAGGTGATTTGGACTTAGGAGCGTGATCAGAATGCATTTTGAAAGTCCGTGGAAGGTTTAGGCTTGAATTGGCGAAATTGAGATTTTGGCGTTTTCCGATTGATAGGTGAAATTTTGATATAGGGGTCATAATGGAATTCTGGAAGTTGTAGTAGCTCCGTTGTGTCATTTGTGACGTGTATGCAAAATTTCAGGTCATTCGGACATGGTTTGGTTGGGTTTTTGATCAAAAGTGTAATTCGAAAGTTCTTGAAATTCTTAAGCTTGAATCCGATGTGATTTTGGTGTTTTGATGTTGCTTTGAGCGTTCCGAAGGTTGGTGTCACACCTCCTTTTTCACTATACCCCCGGGAGGGCATAAGAGAGTTTTTCCAATTAAAGGACAATCGAAACGAGATTTATTATTAAAAATCAGAGTCGCCACTTGGGAGATTTATGGTGTCCTAAGTCACCGATTGAATCCCGAATCGAGGAAAATATGACTTTGTTTAACAGTCCGCGAACCAGAAATCCGAGTAAGGAATTCTGTTAACCCAGGAGAAGGTGTTAGGCATTTCCGGGTTCCGTGGTTCTAGCACGGTCGTTCAACTGTTATATTCAGCTTATTTATCTGATTTTAATACATGTTGAACCTATGTGCCAATTTTAACTTTTAACCGCTTTTATTTAATTATTTTAGGAAAGATTCAACGTTATTTAAAATATGCCTTGAACCACGCCACATGAAATGCACCCGTGGTCCACGACACATTTTATTTAACGTTGTTGAGAATTAGAATTGGGTCACATTAAATGCACACCTGAGTTTAAGGAAGTTAATTTAATATTACACACATAAAGCAACTACACGTTTTCAAGTTTGCGAGGGTCGTGGAAAGTTCGCTAATGGCACACCTCGATTATTCTAAAGAGTTAAGATTAATCAAGTGAGGGCCATAGGTTATATGATTCAAATGTGTGAATGACACACCTCAAAACTATTCAACTAAATGAATTAAGGATATACGTATTTAAAGCTAATTTGAAATTATGCACCACAACTACGCCACGGGAACCGTACCGTAGTTACGATAATTTAGTTACGATGAACACTATTTTAAGTATAAAATTCTTTCCCCTTTCACTACCTTACACGATTAACTTGCCTTCATTTCTCAAATTTTAAATTCATTTGCATTGAAACTAAAAAAACCTCTCAATCAACAGGAATTAAACGAACAATACACTAACCTGACAATTATTTCTAACACGTAACTTAACTCAAAAAAAAGTAATTAACAAAACTCTATCAAAAAATTTTAAGCAAAGTACAACAAAACTAGGCAACTTTTTATAAACTAACAATAAAAAGAATACAAAATGAATCATGTATGCTACACATGAGAACCAACGCTAATTTCTAACAAAAATGTAAATGAAACTCTAATCATAGAAACATGATCGAATTGATTGTTATGGAGCACATAGTGGTAGCACAGCAAAACAGGGAATACATAGTGAACAATATGCGGCAGAATGCAATTCTATTCCTAGAGATATCAACAGCTTAAACAAACATGATATACGTATTTTTAAGGGTTCAAATACGTATTATGAAGACAAAGTCATCCTTAGAAATTTCAAAACGCAACAATCAACCATGAATCTCATTTCAACAAACAAACAGCCTACCCAGTCGTTATAAGATCATATACCTCATGCAAGGTCTAAAAATGACACCGACAACAGTGAAAGAAGTAGATGTAGCAGTTATATTCGAATAACTTACAAAAATATTGCTTCAGATGGAAGTGAACAGATCTGAAAATGAACAAAGAACGACGAGCGGAACCTCCATGACGACCTCAACGACTCGATGACTGGAAAATGTCACACCCCAACCTTGGGAGGTGTGGCTGGCACCCGATGCCCGAAGGCCCGAGCGAACCAACCATGAGATATGATCTGAAATATAATAACCTGCAGGCAGAAGAGCCCAACACGACATATATATATATATATATATATATATATATATATATATATATATATAAAGAGCCCAACACGACATATATATATATATATAAAAACTAGGCCAACAAGGCTGTAACAACAGTATAACAACTATCCAGAAGGTCGATAGGGCGATACGAAAAATATATATATACAATGACCGCTAGTCTGCAAGCCTCTAAAAGTGCAAGACAATCTCAACAGGGCGGGACAAAGCCCCCGACATGCCCAAAACCACACATATACATCTGTAATAGTACCTATGGACTCAAAGTTAGCAACTCCGAAGAAGTGGAGTGCGAAACCCAACGCTGATCCTGGGGGTCCTACTGAGGAGGCACGCCACTCTGTCTATTCGAACCTGTGGGCATGAACACAGCGCATAAAAATGCGTCAGTACGAAATATGTACTGAATATGTAGGGCGACAAGTGTAACATGAAAAATGTAATTAACAATAGAAGAGACATAGAGATAATTTGAATTCTGAAACTAGCCTCGGTAGGAAACTAAAATTCAACATGGATATAAATGTATGCTCGTGACACCGTCGTTCACTATCGCTACTTATAATATATCACATTATATAATAATAAATCCCTCTGTGGGGCTATAATATCCATAACATACCCGGCCATAATAAAGGCTCGGTAGAATCGTACCCGGCCACGTGGAGCTCGGTAATCCCAACTGATCAGTGGTTACACAATATGTGTCATACCCGGCCGTCTATAGTGCGGCTCGGTAATGAAAGTAAATACATACATGTACTAAATCATGAATTATATAGGTGCAATGCGAAACCAACCTTAAAAGACGTATTCTAAGAAGAGTCGAAGTGGCCTATCATCATTATTCCTCAACTATCATGGTTGTTGCTAAAATATATAATTTTTCAACTACGAGCCAACAAGTACTAAGAACATGAGAGTTATGTATTATGAATACCTTTGAAGTAAGTGTTCCTTATTCATGATTTATATGAATGTCGAAATGAGAACGAGTAAAAAGGCTCTAGTTCTTTTTAAGCAAGGAACAAGGAAATCCGAGAATTCATAGATATCCTCTAGAGTAAGCAATCTATGAGAAAAGATCAGGTCTAAGCATCTTTATAAGCTGAAGGTGAAATAACTCGAATCCGACGAGACAATTCGATAAACGTTTATTCGAATTCTAGTCATGCCGAAAAGTATAGCGAAAGCCCTACATACCTTGTCGATGGGGTTATATACTGTTTCCAAGACCTCAAAAGCCTTAGGAATGATTTCCTACATAATACAAACCATTCAAAATCAAATTCAAGCTCATAGCTTAAATAATTCTTCATTTAGACATTTACGCGAACAACTTGTGGCCATGAATTTGTAGACTCTTTTGTAGATTAATTTCCCCCCAACACACCACCAAATTTTTCTTTACTACATCTCCTCATCAACAGAATTCCATCCATGTCTTCACAGATCAAAACAACACAATAAAACCATATAGAACAGCCCCAACAATCAAGCCATATTAATAGAGGTTTCTTAAGAAAAATCAAGAATATTTCTATAGAGGTTTCAACTATTTCTTAAGAATTCTTATGGTAGAAGTTTACAAAGATCAAAGAGAAGTTAAATCATACCTTACGTGACCAGAATTACTCAAAATTCGAAAATTACTTCAAGGCGGAGTCTTGCTATGAAAAGTGAAACACCGAAGAATTCACGATTCCGAAGCTACCATGGTGTTCTCCATCTTGAGGATGACTAAATTGTTGTTATGCTTGGCTAGATGGATGGGAGAAGTTTGAGAGAAAATCCCTAGGTTTTTGGTTCTGTTTTGGAGAGGATAAAACGCAGGGGTTCTGTTTTAAAAAATTGACTTAAATAAGGAAATTTTGACTAAACCCTACTAGGCACACTGTTCCCGTAACAGTGTGCACCCCTGTACGAAAATGTTAATATCTCTCTACTCCGAAGTCGTATTAATGAACGGTTTATTGCGTTGGAAACTAGACTCATAGACCTTCGATTAGGTAGGTAGAACACACCATAACTCCTAGTATATTGAGAGAAACGCGCATCAACATTTTATCCAAATTCCAGTAAAATTTAAACCCGTAACTTGCGCGCGATCTTTGTCGAATTTTTAATCACAACTCAAATGACTTCCAATCTTAATGTATAACTATCACATCATTAAATATTTCATAGAAATTATCTTCCTATCGAATTAGCCCATTTACAACATGATAACGCCGAATACAC
The DNA here is from genome assembly GCF_000393655.2 of Nicotiana sylvestris. Lineage (NCBI taxonomy): Eukaryota > Viridiplantae > Streptophyta > Magnoliopsida > Solanales > Solanaceae > Nicotiana > Nicotiana sylvestris. The sequence continues at coordinate 189,754,297 of NC_091058.1, read as the reverse complement.
AAGGTGTAACATTCTCCCCTCCTTAAGAACATTCGTCCTCGAATGTTAACGGTTAACCTAACTTCTGAATTTTTTTTTTTTAAAAAAAATTTCGCCAGAGTTTTCCCTATAAATAGAAATATCCAAAACCTGTCATCAGCCCAAACATACATATCTAAGGCCACACAGGGCTACACATCATAAGAATAACATCAACTTGGCCTCACACGACCATTTACTTATACAATAATGATAATAAGAAGGTTAGCCATAACTTAATTACCTCAACTATCACTGGTTGATATATGTGCAACACCTGCCATATTTGTCTCAAGCATATCGCCTGAAGACTCAAATAAATAGGGGTATCTGGACTTCATGTCCTCCTCGGCCTCCCATGTCATTTCCTCTACATTATTGCTCCTCCAAAGTACTTTTACTGAGGCTACCTCTTTAGTCCGTAGCTTACGGATTTGATGGTCAAGAATGGCAACAGGTATTTCTTCATATGACAAGTTCTCAGAAACTTCAATATCCTCGATAGGGCTGATGCAAGAAGGATCACCTAAGAATTTCCGAAGCATGGAAATGTGAAATACCGGATGGATTGCTTCTAATTCTGGTGGCAGGTCAAGTTTGTAGGCTACTCGCCCAATTCTCTGAACAATCTGATATGGCCCAACATATCTAGGGCTGAGTTTTCCTTTCTTACCAAATCTCATTACACCCTTCATAGGCGACACTTTCAAGAATACCCAGTCTCCCACAGCAAATTCCAAGTCTCGACGTCGGTTATCTGAATATGATTTCTGTCGACTTTGAGCTGTACGCAACCTTTCCTGGATCAACTTTACCTTTTCTACAGCTTGCTGTACCAATTCAGGTCCTAGCAACTTTGTCTCGCCAACATCAAACCAGCCAATAGGAGATCTGCATTTCCTCCCATATAGTGCCTCATAAGGTGCCATCTGAATACCTGCATGATAACTGTTATTGTAGGCAAACTCAATAAGCGGTAAATGATCTTCCCAACTTCCCTTGAAGTCTAAGACACAAACTCGCAACATATCTTCGAGTGTCTGAATAGTGCGTTCGGCTTGTCCGTCGGTCTGCGGATGAAATGCTGTACTAAGGTTAACAAGAGTACCCAAACCTTCTTGAAAAGACCTCCAGAAATTAGCTGTAAATTGGGCACCTCTGTCAGATATAATAGAAAACGGAACTCCATGTAGCCGAACTATTTCCTTGATATACAGGCTCGCATAGTCTTCAGCTGAATAGGTGGTCCTAACTGGGAGAAAGTGAGCTGATTTCGTCAGCCTATCCACAATGACCCAAATAGAATTGAACTTACGGCAAGAATTGGGCAATCCTGTAATGAAATCCATATTAATCGATTCCCATTTCCAAGCTGGAATCTCAATATTTTGAAGTTGCCCTCCAGGTTTCTGGTGTTCAGCTTTAACCTGCTGGCAGTTAGGACACTGAACCACAAATGTGGCTATATCTTTCTTCATGCCGTTCCACCAGTATAGCTGACGAAGATCGTGATACATTTTGGTTGAACCAGGATGAACTGAGTACCGAGACTGGTGCATCTCTGTCATAATTTGCTTACGAAGCTCCCCAACATTAGGTACACACCATCGACCTTTATATTTTAGAATTCCATTATCAGATTGGTCGAACAACTGCTTCTTCTGAAAAGGGATACTCTCTTTAATTTTGAGTAACTCCGGATCCTCAAATTGACGCATTTCTACCTTAGCTACCAGTGATGACCCCGCAATATTTTGGACTACTACACCCTGGTCACCTGTATCATGTAGCCGTACACTCAAGTTAGCCAATTGATATATCTCTTTAGTCATTTCTAATTTCCCAGCTTTTACATGCTTCAAGCTGCCCATGGATTTGCGACTCAATGCATCAGCTACCATATTCGCTTTGCCCGGATGGTACAAAATATCCACATCATAGTCCTTCAGCAATTCAAGCCATCTTCTTTGTCTCAAGTTCAAGTCTTTCTGCTTAAATATATATTGTAAACTTTTGTGATCTGTATAGATATCCACATGAACACCATAAAGATAATGACGCCATATTTTCAAGGCAAATATAACGGCTGCTAACTCAATATCGTGAGTCGGATAATTGTATTCGTGCTTCCGCAACTGCCTTGAAGCATATGCAATAACTTTTCCATGCTGCATTAGAACACATCCCAATCCAACCCTGGATGCATCACAATATACCACATAACCTTCAGATCCTTCAGGAAGTGCTAGAACAGGTGATGATGTTAAGCATTTCTTCAACTCATAAAAGCTCCTTTCACATGCATCAGACCATTGGAACTTAACGGCTTTGTGTGTCAATTTTGTCATGGGAGCAGCAATAGAAGAGAAGTTCTCAACAAATCTCCGATAATAACCAGCTAAGCCCAAGAAACTACGAACTTCCGTAGGAGTTGTGGGTCTAGGCCAGTTTTGTACTGCTTCAATTTTCTGACCATCTACCTTAATACCTTTATCGGAAACGATATGCCCAAGGAAAACCACTGAATTCAACCAAAATTCACATTTGGAGAATTTAGCATATAATTTCTGATTTTTCAAAGTCTGCAACACCACACGCAAATGATCCTCATGTTCTGCTTCTGATTGAGAATATACCAGAATATCATCAATGAAAACAATTACAAATATATCTAGAAATGGCTTGAAAACCCGATTCATTAAATCCATAAAAGCTGCTGGCGCATTAGTAAGACCGAAAGACATCACAAGAAATTCATAATGGCCATATCTAGTCCGGAAAGCCGTTTTCGGAATATCTCTCTCCTTAACTCGCAATTGGTGATAGCCGGATCGAAGGTCAATCTTTGAGAAATATTTGGCACCTTGCAACTGATCAAACAAATCATCAATTCTGGGTAAAGGGTACTTGTTCTTGATAGTCACTTTGTTGAGCTGGCGATAGTCAATACACATTCTTAACGAACCATCCTTCTTACGAACAAACAATACTGGTGCACCCCAGAGAGATGTGCTGGGCCTGATAAAGCCCTTATTTAGAAGATCCTTCAACTGGGCTTTCAATTCTTTTAACTCAGCAGGAGCCATTCTGTATGGAGGAATAGATATTGGTTGAGTATCTGGAAGCATATCAATAGCAAAGTCGATTTCTCTTTCTGGAGGAAGACCAGGAAGTTCATCAGGAAATACATCAGGAAATTCATTCACGACGGGAACCGATTGAAGGGTTGGAGATTTCACCTCCATATCATGCACTCGTACCAAATGATAGATGTACCCTTTCAAAATCATCCTTCGAGCTTTAAGGTAAGAAATAAACTTTCCCTTAGGCGCTGCAGCATCACCTTTCCATTCAATAATAGGCTCACTTGGAAAATTAAAACGAACAATCTTTGTCGAGCAATCTACATTGGCATAACAAGAAGCCAACCAATCCATACCCATAATGATATCAAAATCAACCATTTCTAGCTCATGCAAATCAGCTAACGTATGGCGGTCATGAATCTTCACGTCACAACTTCGATATACCCGTCTAACTACAACAGACTCACCCATTGGCGTAGATACCTCAAAGGACTTTTGCAACAATTCAGGATCTCTATCCCATTTACTAGCAACTAAGGGGGAGATATACGACAATGTAGAACCAGGATCTATCAAGGCATACATATCGATAGAAAAGACGGATAGTATACCTGTAACCACGTCCGGAGATGACTCTAAATCCTGACAACTCGATAAAGCATATATGCGATTCTGCTGACCTCCTGAACCAGAAGCTCCAAATCTTCCCCTACCCCTGCCAGCTGATGTCTGCATACTCTGTCTAGGAGGACGTACCGAGGAAGAAGAAGCCCCTGCAGATGGCGTCGGCTGAGCCATACCCCCTCCACCTGTCATCGGACAATGTCTCATAATATGACCTGGCTGTCCACATGTATAACATGCATCAGAACCCTGGCGACATGGTCCAAAATGATTTCGGCCACATCGATCACATCTAAGAAACTAAGGCCTCATCTGACTGAACTCGCCTCTAAACTATGGACCTGGGGTCCGTGAACTCTGACCTGGACTAGAATAAGTGGTCCGATCCTGGCGCTGTCCCTGAAACTGTGGCGGTGCACTGGCTGCCGGATAAGACTGGCGCCGGGGAAACTGTGGCCTAAATCCACCTCGAAACTCTCCTATGTTACCTGCGAACCGCGCCCTCTTCTGTTTCCCTCTATCATGCTCTCGATTGGCTCGTTGTTGCCTCTTGCGATCCTCTAGACCCTGTGCATATGCTTGAATACGGGCAATATCCATTCCTTGATTTAGAGAAGCTGTAGTGCACTCATTTATCAAGTGTGCCCCCAAACCACTAACAAACTGGTGTACCCGATCACTCATATCAGCAACAATCGTAGGAGCATACCTAGCCAAAGAGTTGAACTGCATGCTATATTCCCGAACGCTCATATTACCCTGTTCTAAGTGTAAGAACCTATCTCGTCGGGCTCTTCGAAGCTCGATTGGCAAATATTGCTGTAAAAATGCCTCAGAGAACTCCTTCCATGTCACTGGTGGCACATTAGGCCCCCGAGTTTGCTTCCAAGTCTCATACCATGTCACAGCAACATCACGTAGTCTATAAGAAGTAAACTCCACTGACTCAACATCCGTGGCATGTATAATTTGTAAGGTCCGTTGCATAAGATCCAGAAAATCCTGTGGGTCAGCATTATGATCAACCCCTGTAAATACTGGAGGATCCAAGTTGATAAAGTCTCGAACTCTCGCACTCACGGACCTATCAACAATACCGAAGGTCTGGTGTTGGGCCTGGGAGGCCACTATTCGAGTCAGCAATTGTACAGCACTCCGCATGTCTAGGTCCTGATCAGGAACAACTGGGAGAGGGCCTGGAGGTATGTTAGCTCCTCTACGCTCTTCCGGGGGTGGTAGGGGTACTGCCCCGGAAGCCTGAGAATCAACCTCATTTTGTGGCTCATATTGATCTACATTAGCAGGTGGCACCTGACTTGTGCCCTCTCCCGCCTCCTCATCCAACCTCTGAATAAATTTCATAGCCACTTGTTGTCTCCTAGTGTTAGGCATCACTGCGAAGGTAAACAAAAAGAGAATTAGGAATGAACACTTATGATTAGGCTCTATTGCACGATCTAGATCAAGAAGAAAGTAATAATCCTAAATGCCCAATAGCCTCATGTTTATAAGTGTGGTGCACAACACACCATAAACAAGACTCTACTAGACACGGCTTGTAGACTCCCTAGGACTGACCTGCTCTGATACCAAGTTTGTCACACCCCAACCTTGGGAGGTGTGGCTGGCACCCGATGCCCGAAGGCCCGAGCGAACCAACCATGAGATATGATCTGAAATATAATAACCTGCAGGCAGAAGAGCCCAACACGACATATATATATATATATAAAAACTAGGCCAACAAGGCTGTAACAACAGTATAACAACTATCCAGAAGGTCGATAGGGCGATACGAAAAATATATATATACAATGACCGCTAGTCTGCAAGCCTCTAAGAGTGTAAGACAATCTCAACAGGGCGGGACAAAGCCCCCGACATGCCCAAAACCACACATATACATCTGTAATAGTACCTATGGACTCAAAGTCAGCAACTCCGAAGAAGTGGAGTGCGAAACCCAACGCTGATCCTGGGGGTCCTACTGAGGAGGCACGCCACTCTGTCTATTCGAACCTGTGGGCATGAACACAGCGCATAAAAATGCGTCAGTACGAAATATGTACTGAATATGTAGGGCGACAAGTGTAACATGAAAAATGTAATTAACAATAGAAGAGACATAGAGATAATTTGAATTCTGAAACTAGCCTCGGTAGGAAACTAAAATTCAACATGGATATAAATGTATGCTCGTGACACCGTCGTTCACTATCGCTACTTATAATATATCACATTATATAATAATAAATCCCTCTGTGGGGCTATAATATCCATAACATACCCGGCCATAATAAAGGCTCGGTAGAATCGTACCCGGCCACGTGGAGCTCGGTAATCCCAACTGATCAGTGGTTACACAATATGTGTCATACCCGGCCGTCTATAGTGCGGCTCGGTAATGAAAGTAAATACATACATGTACTAAATCATGAATTATATAGGTGCAATGCGAAACCAACCTTAAAAGACGTATTCTAAGAAGAGTCGAAGTGGCCTATCATCATTATTCCTCAACTATCATGGTTGTTGCTAAAATATATAATTTTTCAACTACGAGCCAACAAGTACTAAGAACATGAGAGTTATGTATTATGAATACCTTTGAAGTAAGTGTTCCTTATTCATGATTTATATGAATGTCGAAATGAGAACGAGTAAAAAGGCTCTAGTTCTTTTTAAGCAAGGAACAAGGAAATCCGAGAATTCATAGATATCCTCTAGAGTAAGCAATCTATGAGAAAAGATCAGGTCTAAGCATCTTTATAAGCTGAAGGTGAAATAACTCGAATCCGACGAGACAATTCGATAAACGTTTATTCGAATTCTAGTCATGCCGAAAAGTATAGCGAAAGCCCTACATACCTTGTAGATGGGGTTATATACTGTTTCTAAGACCTCAAAAGCCTTAGGAATGATTTCCTACATAATACAAACCATTCAAAATCAAATTCAAGCTCATAGCTTAAATAATTCTTCATTTAGACATTTACGCGAACAACTTGTGGCCATGAATTTGTAGACTCTTTTGTAGATTAATTTCCCCCCAACACACCACCAAATTTTTCTTTACTACATCTCCTCATCAACAGAATTCCATCCATGTCTTCACAGATCAAAACAACACAATAAAACCATATAGAACAGCCCCAACAATCAAGCCATATTAATAGAGGTTTCTTAAGAAAAATCAAGAATATTTCTATAGAGGTTTCAACTATTTCTTAAGAATTCTTATGGTAGAAGTTTACAAAGATCAAAGAGAAGTTAAATCATACCTTACGTGACCAGAATTACTCAAAATTCGAAAATTACTTCAAGGCGGAGTCTTGCTATGAAAAGTGAAACACCGAAGAATTCACGATTCCGAAGCTACCATGGTGTTCTCCATCTTGAGGATGACTAAATTGTTGTTATGCTTGGCTAGATGGATGGGAGAAGTTTGAGAGAAAATCCCTAGGTTTTTGGTTCTGTTTTGGAGAGGATAAAACGCAGGGGTTCTGTTTTAAAAAATTGACTTAAATAAGGAAATTTTGACTAAACCCGACTAGGCACACTGTTCCCGTAACAGTGTGCACCCCTGTACGAAAATGTTAATATCTCTCTACTCCGAAGTCATATTAATGAACGGTTTGTTGCGTTGGAAACTAGACTCATAGACCTTCGATTCGGTAGGTAGAATACACCATAACTCCCAGTAAAGAGAAACGCTCATCAACATTTTATCCAAATTCCAGTAAAATTTAAACTCGTAACTTGCACGCGATCTTTGTCGAATTTTTAATCACAACTCAAATGACTTCCAATCTTAATGTATAACTATCACATCATTAAATATTTTATAGAAATTATCTTCCTATCGAATTAGCCCATTTACAGCATGATAACGCCGAATACACAAGGTGTAACAGAAAACTCTCATGTACTGTCACTGTTTCTGCTGTATTTCCGACCAGGTGTGTGTGTGTCTGTGTTTTTTCCTTTGTAATTCAAAGACCTATTGCTTCTTAACTAAGTGAGTAATTAATGGTTTAGATGGTAGAAGTTTTCTTTTTGGATTTTAGGTCCAAAAATTCGTTTTTCTGCTCAGTGTATATAAAGTGTATATATAGTGTATATAGAGTGTATACATAGGCACTAATTTTTCAGCTCTTTTTTTTTCCAGCCCCCTCCCCTCTTTCTCCAGCCCTCTAATCTCCAAATAGGCATCAAATTAGTGCATTTTCCATTACAAATTATACTTTTAACTTCTTTAATTATCCATTAGTTAGTGTTATTATTTAATTTTCATTAGTGTTAGTTTTACCCTACCAATATAGAAGCTTCCTAATTAGTTAGGTAAGACTCTTTTTTCATTTTTTTTAAATAAAACCTAAATTAATTTCTATCCCCAAATTATCTTAGAAAATTAAATTAATTAACCCTAATAATTATTACAACTAATTAAAAACCAAATTAAAAGAAAATTGCCAAAATTTGAAAATTAAAGAGTAAAATGTAACATGACTTATTTTTATGATTTGTTTTCTATTTTTTCAACAACAACTTACTTAATTAATCTAAAAATGTAAAATAAAATCCAAAATGCAGATGCAATATATATTTTTTTTGTATTTTTTCATAATCTGAAATACTACATAATGCATTTTAAAATAAGATAGAAATATTGCACAATACCAAAGCTAATCCTAATTAATTAAACTAAATATAAACTATTTTTGTGTTTTCGAAATTATATAAAGATAAAAATAAGGTACTATTTTTTTAAAATTGTTTTTTATGAAAAGTACATAAACTAAAATACTTGTTTGTAATTTTTATTTTTCTTGTAAGAAAATAAAATAAAAGAGTTAAAATGAGTTGAAATAGCTATATTAGGCCTAGATTAAATATTTACGTGCTAAAATATAAATTTTTTGGAGAAGGTCAAAAATCACATGTCTACAGTTGGAACAAGTTTGAATGAGGTTATGGGATATGTTGGCATGTTTGGTTGAGATCCCGAGGGCCTCGGGTGAGTTTCGGGTGGTCAATCGGACCATTGCATGTTTTTTGGAATTGCAGAAAATTGCTGATCAGTGTTGCAGAGAAATGGCCTTCGCGTTCGCGAGTAGGCCCTTGCGTTCGCGAAGGGTTAGCTGGTGAAGGCTAGAATTTTAGCCTTCGCATACGCAAGGAAGGCTCCGCGTTCGCGAAGGGCTGATTGTTTGGGCATCGCGTTCGTGGGTGAATCTTCGCGTTCGCCTAGAGTAATTTGGTCAGCTGGACTTGAGGCATTTTTATTCATCGCATTCGCGAGTGTTGTAATGCGATCGCGAAGGTTTAGTCTGAGGAAGCATCGCATTCGCGATGGGCAGATCGCGATTGCGAAGAGGAAATTCTAGTCAAAGTTATTTTGTGCTTCACGAATGCGAGGCTTTGACCGCGTTCGCGAAGAAGGTTTTTGATGCCTGGGCAGAATGTTTAAATAGCCATTGTCCGCGATTTTGGGGCTAACTTTCACCATTTTTGGGCGATTTTGGAGCTTTTCAAGAGGATTTGAAGAGGGATTCAAGAGATAACACCTGGAGGTAAGATATTTGAAATCAATACTCGATCCTATGATTATTCTTACTTGTTTAATCATGAAAAATGTGGAAATTAAAAGCCTAAAATTGGGAAATTAGGGCTTGAATTTGGAGAGTGTAAATTGGGAATTTAAAGGGGCAGTTGAGGTCCGATTTTGATGTTCTTGGTATGTATAGACTCATGAAAGGATGAGGATTCTATTGATATAACTTTTATCGGATTTCGAGATGTGGGCCCGGGGGGGGGGTTGAGCAATTTCGGGATTTTGATGTAAATTGGATATTTTCGAGTGGGCTTTGTTCCCTTAGCATATTTTAATGGTTATGCATTGATTGTGGCTAGATTTGGAGGATCCGGAGGTCGATTTGTGAGGGCAAAGGCATCGTGGGCTAGAATTTGGATCGAATCAAGGTAAGTAATGATTGTAAATGCTGTTCTGAGGTTTTGAAACCCCGGATTTCACATTGTTGTACTACTTGAGGTGACGCACATGCTAGATGATGAGTGTGGAGTCGTGCACCGTTGGGGTTTGTGACTTGGTCCGTCCTGTGCAACTGTTAGGTCGCGTATTTGATTTGAAAATCTTATGACGTTCCATGTTTTAGAGATTGATAATATATTTTGGGTTGTATGCCATGTTCGGGGCCTTTTGCCGACCTGTTGAGACCCTTAGGGGCATTTTTACTATTTTTCCTCACTTTATTTGTTTTGAAAACATATCCTCAGTCATATTTTACCTGTTTATTGTTTGAATCTGGTTTTATCAGTTTACTTCTTAAAATGTGAAAACTGTTTGGGCTGAGTTCCCTGTTTTACTGATGGTCCGACTGATCATGAGGTTGATGACTAAGATAGACCGAGGGGTCTGATTGTGATGTTGATGAGTGAGATAGACCGAGGGTCTGATTGTGAGGTTAATGACTGTGAGAAGCCGAGGGCCTGGTTGTGAGGATTATATATCTATGGATCGGGCTGCACTCCGCAGCAACATATATATATATATATATATATATATATATATATATATATATATATATATATATATATATATATATATATATGTATATGGATCGGGTTGCATGCCACAACGATATATATATTTGATCGGGCTGCACGCCGCAGCAATATAGCGCTTGGGCTATAGGAGCCCCTTCGGAGTCTGCACACCCTCAGTGAGCACAATCAACTATATATATGTATCGGGCTACACGCCGCAGCGATATATGGATCGGGCTGTACGCCGCAGCGGTTACTATATGGTACCTATTGAGTGTGAGTGCTGAGTGTGAGCGCTGATTGGTAAGTATTGAGTCACGAGTGACTGAGAGGCTTGCTCGATGGGCTATAGATATACATATACATGAGTGATGCTTTGCCTAAGGGGCCTGTTTATGAACTTACTGTTTTCACTCCTCCTTAAAGTGAGCTTCTGTTGAATATGTTGATTTAATTACTGCTTTCACTCATTTTTAGACCGCACCTCTATTGGAAATGTTGAACAAATGTTTTAAATAATCTTTCATTTAACTGAAGTTTTTAAGTTACAAAAAGAGTTGTGAATTTCTGTTATGCCGAGGGGCTGTATACGAACTAAGTTTTTTTGCCCGAGGGGCCAATTATGGTTTTCATCTATTTTATTATAAATGGTATCGAACCCCTACTGAAACTGTTGGAAAGCATTTTTAAATGACTTTATCAAAAGCTGGATTTTAAATGAGACGATTGACTCGTATTCTTATTGAAAGCCTGTTGTGCTTATTGAGTTATCAAAATTGTGGATTCATTGTTTCCTACTGCTCAGTCTTTATTTACTCTTATTACTTACTGGGTTGGAGTACTCACATTACTCCCTGCACCTCGTGTGTAGATTCAGGTATTTCGGAACCCAGTAGTGGGTGTTGATTGCTCAGACGCGGAGTCATCAGAGTTTGCAAGGTGGTTGCACGACGTTCGCAGTGCTGCTTCCTTCCTCTCATTTTCATTACTGTACTTAGTACACTTTTGACTGTTTCTATTGTATTTAGACCTTGGTAGATGCCCATGACTAGTGACACCCCGATGTCAGGCTTGTATGTTATTTTCGCACTGTTTATTCAGACTTTTATATGAAACATTTGTTAAATTGAAGGCTTAAAAATGACTCTTAATGATTGAAGGGTTAAAATGGGTGTTGTGTCGGCTGGCCTTATCTTCACGAGAGGCACCATCACGACCAGGTTTGAGTTTTTGGTCGTGACAAGTTGGTATCAGAGCCTAGGTTACATAGGTCTCACGAGTTATGAGAAGGTTTAGTAGAGTCTTGCGGATTGGTACAGAGACATCTGTACTTATCCTCGGGAGGCTACGGAACCTTTAGAAAAAACATCACATTCTTGAATTCTTCTGGTGCGTCCTTGATTCAGCTTGAAAAGTAACTCTTTAATTCCTTCCACGCGTTCGTATGCGCGTATGAGCACTTGATATCAGATGTGCATCGATGGCTTATGATTCCCCGATCATGGGGTGAGATATGATCTCAGCATGTTGATATTGGGCCAGTCTGGAAGACCTGAGGCCGAATTTTTTTGCCTATAACTCGAGCCTTGAGATGTTGATTTCATGAGCGCGTGCTTCTGGATCTATATGTTCTGTTGTGTCCCTATTAAGGGGAGTAATGACTGGATAACTACGTGATGAGTATGTTATGACTGCGAGGTGTATTCCATTGATTTGGAAATGATGAGAAGGGTCTGCTAGAGGATAGAAGAACTATTAGGTACTTGATTTTCATCTCAATTTGAGGTATAGCCCCGAGTTATAGGTGTGTGAAGAATCTTTTCATGTTTCCTAGTTGTGAGTGAAGTAAATTTTATGTTGCGGTATGAGTTCAGATTCAGGAAGACTAAGTGACTGCATAATGTTTATGATGGTGGAAGGTATACATAAATGTTAGTTGGAGGCAAAACAGGTGGGTTATCCCCTGCGGAGTGTTCTGAGGTTGTGTAATCCTTATGTTGTCTGTTAGGAGATCTCATTTACGAGTGTAATATATGTGTTACAATTTAAATTTGGGTCTCTTAAGAGAGTGGGGTTCAACTGTTATGAGAGTGAATGCGAGATTTGCATAAGATTTAAAGTACCAAGTGGTCTGTGTTTCACGAGTGTATAAAGGGTTGAGTTTAATCTCACTATGGTATTATGGCAGCAATAGAGTATATGTGTTATGAGTTATTGAGTGTGTTTTGATCTATGGCTTCGAGCCAAGTAGGGGAGTCTGCTATTGATTAGTTGATTGCACGATTATGTGCCATGTTGGTTCCAGTTTGAGGCGTACTGGTAAATCAGTTATGACCTACGGAGATTGAGATCGAGGATGGCACGAGTAAAGAAATTTTTTGACAAAGGTTATGTCATACTTCATAGGTGTATGAGAATCACGGAATGTCTTGAGTTGTTGTTTGTAATGGATGCTCGGTGCATAGAGCAGGAAGTTGCTTGGTTGTTCTAGGATGAGGTTACACTCTGCAGTGTTACAGTGCTATTGAGGCATGGGTGGTTCTGTTTGTTTGACCAGGCTAATTGCAATTTGAGTTGAGTGAATGACTCTCGAGAATGGTTCTAATGTGTTCAAGATTTTATATGTAACAATTGGGTATTTTCAAGTTGTGTATGTGGCTAGAAACTAAGTTTTCATCGGAAGATGTCAAGACTTGTGGTATTTTCTATATTAATTATGGGATTCTATGTATCAGTATCAGGAAGGTAGAGGTAACAGATTTAGATTCGTAGGAAGTCTCTTCAGAGTAAAGTATTTTGAATGTGGTGCTTTTGGGAATATTTAAGAGAGTATTCAGCGGCTTATGAGTCTTAGATGGTGTGGTTTTATGCTTGGGTCTCGTGTGGTGATTTTGGGTTGAGGAATTGTGGTGTTGTAGCAAGAAGAAGTGTCAAGCTTACGGTAGATCAGAAGGAAACTCGAATAGATGGGATAGCTTGGTAGTAGGCCAGATTGGTGTGGTAATGATATGATTAGTTTTTTGGATGCTTATGAGGTAATTAGTTTATATAGGTGTTTCGCGACAATGCTCTTGGGTTTTAGTGGCCTGCATAGCTTGGTTGAGTTGGAAGGATTCAGTCCTGAAGGTTTAGTTTTGTGCAAATGAAATTCGAAGAGTTCTTGATGGCTTTCTGCCACGGTTTGTAGGTGTACGTTTTCTACTGGCATGAGGAGCGTGGGAGGTGTAGTGATTTTCTTTTAGATGGGTTCAATGGAAAGTTCTTGGCTAATTGAGTACGTAGCTTCTTGTGGCCTGGAAGGGATATGAAGTTCTCGTGGTTATCCTAGGATGGTACAGTTTATGCAGAATGTTGTGTAGGATTGAGATTTGTATGTGTAAGGACACAGTTCAAATTTGAAAGGAAGGTCACAAATTCTTAGATATCATGGGCAGCTTCAGGTGACTAGATAAATGAGATCACTGATTGGTGTGGCTTGATGAGGGTATAACCTTTCAGAAAGGGCGATGTGTTTGAGTTACAGATGCTTTATTGGTCTTGCGGCACTATCTTGTCTGATCGACTGATGATATTTGAGTTTGCTTGGTGGCTCTGAAGAATTATAGGTGTACCCCTCATGAGATGATTGAGTACTAGAGGTGTGTTATATATACGAGCGGCGAAATTGGTATCAGATATGGTAATTCATGTGCATTATGGACTTGGAGACTAGAAGTTCTCATATATAGGTTAGCTCGTGGTTGTGGACGGCAAAGATATGGGTAAGTTAGTCAGATGATTGTGCGTGCTATGATTTAGTCATTGTGAACCTTCAGAGGATTATGTATCTGTTGTGTGTGACTAGAGTTGATGTGTGGTTCATTGGTAGACCTATATGGATGTGTGTTTTGCATCGAGATGGCTTTGTTGACTTCAAGTTGCCATTAGTGAGGGATGTGTTGATTCAGTTATTATTGAGCTATTAGTAATCAGGGAGATCTATGAGTTACCTTCCCGTGTTGTGAGCCGTTAGGATTTGTTGATTATAGGCACATGTGGTGGGGGTTATTAGGTCCTCTCAGTGGATTCGAGCAGGAAGAACACTGGATATAGCTCGGCGGATGGCGTATTAGTTATGTCCTTTTGGGTGGTGTAATGTTATGTCAATTGCTTCGTGGTGGTTATGATGATTGCTTATGTTTTAGACATCATATCGCGCATGGTTGTCAATTTTGAGCATGGTAACTTAAGGTGTTTCATGTGGACCAGTGTTTGGATAAGGTCGCGCATTGGAGCGAAGCTATGTGGAAGTATGATCCTACGGGTTAGATTCGTGTGTTCTGTTTCTACAATGTGTGGCGGGTTCTCAGCCTTGTGTTGTGGTAGTACTAGTGAGATTGTGGTACAACTCTTTCATTTGAGTCATTTTCATGATTTGAGTAAGTTTGGTTGTGGCTTATTAGTGCACGGATTGCACAAGTTGTGGCTTTAGTCTGTATTGATGTGTCATGTCACCAGAGTAGTTGTGTTGGATTAGATGAGATCGTTGGGACCTTTAATGACTACAAACAGATTCAATTTTAGCATGTTGGAAGGATAATATCGAGGTTCGGCTTAGAAATTTGCTATGGTCCTTGCCAAAGGAGAGGTGGCTTCATAAATGGTTGATTTGGGAAATGGTTATGGCTTACTGCATGTTTCATTTATCATTGGCAGTATATGAAAGTGTTGGAATGAGACTTTAGTTGGTAAGAGGTTTCCTATCGATATTCGGTTGTTGTGTGCAGTTGCTGGGATTAGAAGTTATTGCTGCAAGCATTTGAGTTATGTGGTATATCATGTAATCGCGCCGAGGTTGTGGGTATGGGTTATTACAGCCTGTTCGGGCTTAGTCAGAGTATAGATGTGAGATTTTGATCTTATGGATGATTTCAGAAGTTGAAATATGGTTCTAAGGTTCATGGGCTAGGTTGGACTATAAAATTTCAGTTACATTGTGTTATCAGACCTATAAGAGATAGGGTGACGTGGGATCACCCCCGGGTATATTCATGGAAAGGTTATTCAGTGATTGGTTGGCTTTTGGAACAACCTTGGGCACGTTCGAGGACGAATGTATGTTTAATTGGGGAGGATGTAACGACCCGACCGGTCATTTTGAGCTTTTGCACTTTGCTCGCCATTTCTCGGGCATGACTTGCCCCGTGTGATGTATTATGACCTATGTAAATCGTTGTTTTTGGTTTTTAGGGTAATCGAAATGAATTTGGAAGAACAGTTCCCAGTTTGAAGCTAGAAATTTGAAAAGTTTGACTAAGATTTGACTTGTTGGTATATGATCTCGGATCGGAATTTTTATGATTTGATTAGTTCCGTTAGGTGATTTGGGATGTAGGAGCGTGATCAGAATGCATTTTAGAAGTCTGCGAAAGGTTTAGGCTTGAATTGGCAAAATTGGGATTTTGGCGTTTTCCGGTTGATAGGTGATGAAATTCTAGAAGTTGCAGTAGCTCCGTTGTGTCATTTGTGATATGTGTGCAAAATTTTAGTCATTTGGACGTGGTTTGGTTGGGTTTTTGATCAAAAGCGTAATTTGGAAGTTCTTGAAATTCTTAAGCTTGAATCCGATGTGATTTTTGTGTTTTGATGTGGGTTTGAGCGTTCCGAAGGTTGGAACAAGTTTGAATGAGGTTATGGGATATGTTGGCATATTTGGTTGAGGTCCCGAGGGCCTCGGGTGAGTTTCGGGTGGTTAATCGGACCATTGCATGTTGTTTGGAATTGCAGAAAATTGCTGATCAGTCAGAGAAATGGCCTTTGCGTTCGCGAGTAGGACCTCGCATTCACGAAGGGTTAGCTGGTGAAGGCTGGAATTTTAGCCTTCGCGTTCGCGAGGAAGGCTCCGCATTCGCGAAGAGCCGATTGTTTGGGCATCGCATTTGCGGGTGAATTTCCGCATTCGCATAAAGTAATTTGGTAAGCTAGTCTTGAGGCATTTTTATTCATCGCGTTCGTGAGTGTTGTAACGCAATCGTGAAGGTTTAGTCTGAGGAAGCATCGCGTTCGCGATGGGTAGGTCACGATCGCGAAGAGGAAATTCTAGTCAAAGTTATTTTGTGCTTCGCGAACGCGAGGCTTTGACCGTGTTCGCGAAGAAGGTTTTTGATGCGTGGGCAGAATGTTTAAATAGCTATTGTCGGCGATTTTGGGGCTAACTTTCACCATTTTTGGGCGATTTTGGAGTTTTTTGAGAGGATTTGATGAGGGATTCAAGAGATAACACCTGGAGGTAAGATTTTTGAACTCAATACTCGATCCTGTATTGATTCTTACTTGTTTAATCATGAAAAATGTGGAAATTAAAAGCCTAAAATTGGGAAATTAGGGCTTGAATTTGGAGAGTGTAAATTGGGAATTTGAAGGGGCAATTGAGGTCCAATTTTGATGTTCTTGGTATATATAGACTCGTGAGAGGATGAGGATTCTATTGATGTAACTTTTATCGTATTTCGAGATGTGGGCTTGGGGGGAGGAGTTTGAGCAATATCAGGATTTTGATGTAAATTGGATATTTTCGAGTGGGCTTTGTTCCCTTAGTATATTTTAATTGTTATGCACTAATTGTGGATAGATTTGGAGCATCCGGAGGTCGATTCGTGAGGGTAAAGGCATCGGGGTCTAGGATTTGGACCGGATCGAGGTAAGTAATGATTGTAAATGCTGTTCTGAGGGTTTGAAATCCCGGATTTCACATTGTTGTGCTACTAGAGGTGACACACATGCTAGATGACGAGTGTGGAGTCATGCACCGTTGGGGATTGTGACTTGGTCCGTCCCGTGCAACTGTTAAGTCGCGTATTTGATTTGAAAATCTTATGATGTTCCATATTTTAGAGATTGATATTATATTTTGGGCTGTATGCCATGTTTGGGGCCTTGTGCCGGCCTGTTGAGACCCTTAGGGGCATTTTTACTAGTTTTCCTCACTCTATTTGTTTTGAAAGCATAACCTCACTCATGTTTTACCTGTTTATTGTTTGAATATGGTTTTATTACTTTACTTCTTAAAATGTGAAAACTGTTTGGGCTGAGTTCCCTGTTTTACTGATGGTCTGAGTGATCGTGAGTGATGATTGAGATAGACCGAGGGTTTGATTGTGAGGTTGATGACTGAGATAGACAGAGGGTCTAATTGTGAGGTTAATGACTGAGAGAGGTCGAGGGACTGGTTGTGAGGATTATATATCTATGGATCGGGCTGCACTCCGCAACAATATATATATATATGGATCGGGCTGCACGCCACAACGATACTCATATGGATCGGGCTACACACCGCAGTGATATATGGATCGGGCTGTATGCCGCAAGGGTTACTATATGGTACCTATTGAGTGTGAGTGCTGAGTGTGAGCGCTGATTGGTAAGAGTTGAGTCACGAGTGACTGAGAGGCTTGCCCGAGGGGCTATAGATATACATGTACATGAGTGATGCTTTGCCTAAGGGGCCTGTTTATGAACTTACTGTTTTTCGCTCCTCCTTAAAGTGAGTTTCTATTGAATATGTTGATTTAATTACTACTTTCACTCATTTTTAGACCGAGCCTCTATTGGAAATGTTGAACAAATGTTTTAAATAATCTTTCATTTAACTGGTGTTTTTAAGTTACAAAAAGGGTTGTGAATTTCTGTTATGCCGAGGGGCTGTATACGAACTAAGTTTTTTGCCCGAGGGGCCGATTATGGTTTTCATCTCTTTTATTATAAATGGTATCGAACCCCTACTGAAACTATTGGAAAGCATTTTAAATGATTTTGACCAAAAGCTAGATTTTAAATGAGACGATTGACTCGTATTCTGATTGAAAGCCTATTGTGCTAATTGAGTTATCAAAATTGTGGATTCATTGTTTCCTACTGCTCAGTCTTTATTTACTCTTATTACTTACTGGGTTGGAGTACTCACATTACTTCTTGCACCTCGTGTGCAGATTCAGGTATTTCGGAACCCAATAGTGGGTGTTGATTGCTCAGACGCGGAGTCATCGGAGTTAGCAAGGTGGTTGCGCGACGTTCACAACATTGCTTCCTTCCTCTCATTTTCATTACTGTACTTAGTACACTTTTGACTGTTTCTGTTGTATTCAGACCTTGGTAGATGCTCATGAATAGTTATACCCCGATGTTGGGCTTGTATGTTATTTCTGCACTATTCATTCAGACTTTTATAATGAAATATTTGTTAAATTGAAGGCTTAAAAATGACTCTTAACGATTGAAGGGTTAAAATGGGTGTTGTGTCGGCTGGCCTTGTCTTCACGAGAGGTGCCATCACGACCAGGTCTGAGTTTTGGGTTGTGACACAAAACTTCTAGCCGACTTTAACCTATCTAGAGTCATAACTCGAAGAGAAATCTTACTGCCCACGCACGTCGAAGGGGTGATGAAGACCACTTTGTTCAAAGTGGTAGATGGCGACATGGGCTTTAATGTGATCCTTGGAAGGCCATAGACACACGAGATGAAGGCTGTGACCTCGACCTATCACCAATTGTTGAGGTATTTGACACTAGAAGGGACCAAACAGATAAGAGGAGACCAACCAGAGGCAAATGAGATGAACGCTGTAATCATTTCCAGTAGCAAAGACAGAGAATCCAACAAATAGTAATTATAGGAACCGATGCCTTATCCCATCCCAATTGAAGATGACATAAAAGTGGAGTTGTCGGAATTATATCAGGTATAGTAGGAGACAAATGCGACCAAATCAACCGAGGAAGAGATCGAGAAAGTGGCCATGTTCGAGGAATTTTTAGAAAGAAAATTTCATTTGGGAATTGGGTTAAATCCCAAGCTCATGTTAGAATTTATTAATTTTCTTAAAGCTAACGTTGACTGCTTTGCATGGCCGCACTCAAGTATGATAGGTATTCCATTAGAGGTAGCGGTCCACAAGCTAAGTCTGGATCCAAACTTCCCACCGGTAATACAAAAGAAACTCCTAATTATAGAGGTCCGAAACAGGTTTGGTAAGGAAGAGGTAACCCAACTACTTAACATCGGTTCGATTCGAGAGTTAAAGTACCCAGAATGGTTAGCTAACGTTGTTGTAATACCTAAAAAGAATAAAAAATTTAGGATGTGTGTGGACTATAAGTATTTAAATAAGGCGTGCCCCAAAGACTCATTCCTGCTGCCGAACATTGATCAAATGATTGATGCTACGGGTGGGCACGAGTTAATGAGTTTCCTTGACTCTTATTCTAGGTATAATCAGATTAAGATAAACCTGGAAGATCAAGAAAAAACTTCTTTCATCACAAACTTTGGCACAAGTTTCTATAATGTGATGCCTTTTGGGCTCAAAAACACCGGAGCCACGTATCAGAGGCTCGTTAATAAGATGTTTGAAAAAAATATAGGTATAATAATAGAAGTATATATTGATGAGATGTTGGTTAAGTCTTTAAATGCAGGAGATCATATGAGATATCTCCAAGAGATGTTCAACATTCTGAGAAAATACAACATGAAGCTCAACTCGGAGAAGTGTGTTATCGGGGTTGGCTCCGGCAAATTTTTGGGTTTTCTAGTCCGCAAAGAGGGATCGAGGTAAACACTGACAAAATCAAAGCCATCTATGATATCCCGGACCAGTTAACAAGTGTGAAGGAAGTACACAGGCTGACTGGCAGGTTGGCAGCTCTCAACAGATCAATTTCAAGGTCCTCGAAAAATTCCACTTCTTCTCACTTTTGAAAAAGAAGAACGACTTTGTGTGCACTTTGGAATGCCAGCAGGCACTAAAGGACCTAGAATGGTAACTATCTCTCCCTCTCTAATTTTAGTCCGGGATTAATGCCTTTGGCTGCTAAGGAAGCAGTGCTGATGTTGGGAATAACATGGGGAGTTTGGACCTTATTTATGAATAGAGCCTCCAACGTAAAGGGGTCCGGTCTCTAAGTAGTATTAAACACCCCTTTGGGAGAAACCCTAAGACAAACATTAGAACTGTACCGTTGACTAACAATAAAGTCGAGTATGAGGCTTTGGATGAAGGACTTGAACAAGCTCGAGGTCTATGTTCTGAGGTCATCGAGATAAAATGTGATTCTTAGCTGGTGGTAAACCAAGTGTATGGGATTTTCAACACAAAGGAGGAGTGCATGCAATAGTACTTGAACAAGGTTCAAGCATTACTTGCACGATTTAGAGAGTGGTCAATCGTTCACATTCCGAGTGAGGAAAATGTAGAAGCAGATGCTTTGGCTAATTTTGGGTCATCCACAGAGATGAAAGGATCTAATTCCGGTATGGTCGTCCAATTGTCGCATTCGGTGTTGGATGTGGACATTTACTGCGAAGTAAATTTAACCAACTTAATTTAGGATTAGAGGAATGAGTTCACTTAATATCTCAGACATAGTAAATTCTCCAAAGACCTAAAGTGTCTCGGGCATTGTGAACCAAATCGGCTCGTTACTACCTCGTTTATGGACAGTTATATAGGAGATTGTTCCATGGACCATTGGCTCGGTTCCTAGGGGACTCAGAGGCGGACTACGTGATGAGAGAAGTCCACAAAGTAGTCTGCAAAAACCACTTCATTTCAGACTCGTTAATTCTCAAGTTACTCAGGGCTTGCTATTTGGCCTTGGATGGAACATGACACAAAGGAATACGTACAAAAGTGCGATAAATGTCAACGTCATGCACAGTTAGTGCAACAACCAAAAGAGCTTTTGCATTTGGTGGTGTCCCCATGGCCATTCATGAAATGGGAGATAGACCTAGTCGGTCCTTTACCGCAAAGGCCCAAGAAGGTAAGATTTCTTTTAGTTTTAACTGATTATTTTACTAAATGGGTTGAAGCAAGTGCTTATCAAAAAATCAGATAACGAGAAGTGGTTGACTTCATATGGGACCACATAATCTGTCGATTTGGAATACCAAAAGAGATTGATTATGACAATGGGCCACAGTTCGTAGGTTCTAAGTTCACAAAGTTTCTAGAAGGACTAAAGATCAAACAGATCACGTCTTCTCCATATCACTTGAGCGCTAACGGACCGACAGATTCAACCAACATGATAATTCTTCAAAATATTAAAAACAAGTTAGAGGACACCAAGGGCAAGTGGACAGATGAGCTCCTGGGAGTTCTATGGGCATATCAGACCACTTGGGAAGTCGAGCACGGGTGAAACACCCTTTTTGCTCGTATACAGTTTGGAGGCATTGATACCGGTGGAAGTGGGGGAGCCGACCTTAAGGTTTTCTGAGCAAATGAAGACACGAATAATGAAGCGTTGCTTGTCAAGCTAGATTTACTTGAGAAATACCAAGATCTGGCATACGTGAGGATGGTAGCTCAGAAGCAAAGAATGGAAAGGTATTACAACAGCAGGGAGAATCTCTCTTATTTCAAATTTAGAGATTTGGTTTTGAGGATGGTTACTCAAAGCACTTGGGAAATTAAAGTTAGAAAGCTTGGATCAATGTGGAAAGTATCTTACCGGGTCTCAGCTATTACCGGTAAAGTCTCATATGAACCGAAAAATCAGGATGGAGTCAAATTGTCGAGCAACTGGTACATGACTCTTCTCAAAAAGTATTATTGCTGAATATCCTTGCTGGTACTGAAAGTATGTGTTGCACTCATTTTTCCTTCATCCAGGTTTTTCATCGAGGCAGTGACTTAAAGCATACTACGAAGGAAGGATCATCAACGAATGTAAGACCTTCGATATCAAGGCACTAAAAGTCCCCCCCCCCCAAGATAGGATTGGCGACCATGAGCTAGTGTGGCAAACAGCTTGTGGATGGTTAAATAATCTTTGATTTGATGGAAATTCTCGACTCGCAAAACTCAAATAGATTATTTAACCATTCAAAAGTTGTCTCCACCGATGCATCAGTAGTATAAAGTATAAAACAAAGGGAAGGGCCTTCGATGAATGCAAGACTTCCAGTGTTCGAATTCTCATACTTATCATTCGAACACTGGGGGGAGAATAATACATGATACGACACCAAAAGTGCCACCAAAATCGGAGACTATCAGAACTGGGATCAATATCTTATTGAGACCGGGGACTGCATGATCAGCTCCGAAGAAATAAGTTGTACAAGTTAGTCACATGTATTGGCAGATTTGTTTACTTAAGCAAACGAGTGTTTATGTAAATGTCCTCTTAAAGATAGAGGGAATAAATCAAATCCTTATATTCTTATCTTATTTTTTGTCCAAATGATAAGTTAATTTATTTTATTATTGGAGATTTAACAAAAACATCAAATGCTTGTGTCATAATGAACATGAGACGTCCTCTTCAAGAGGACGGTAAACATAAGAGCCCTCTCTTATGAAACCCTCACAGTAAAAGGTAGATTTAGTAAGTGTTTGTGCCTGGAATCAAAAGCTATCAAATGCATAAATATACCCAAAGCTTTATCAACTAAATATAAAAAGAATATTTTTGCACAACACTTAGGCAGAAGGTTCTTTTATTTATTAAAGTGCCAAACTTAGTAAAATGTTTTGGCATAGTTACAAAAGATAAGAGAAAAAATTTATAAATTATTCTTTGTTTCCAGAACCTGAAGGGAGAGAAGGGTCTTCATTTCCCCCAGTAAAAGAAGGAGGCTCCGCCTCCGGTTCGGGGCCATCATCCTCTTTAGAATCATCTTCGGTTCCTGAATACTCAGAACTAGTATTCGAGGAGTCAGTTGCAGCAGGCCGAGCAAGAAGGTTCTCACGAGCAGTTAACTTCAACTCCCGGGCCCGGGAAATGTAGTCATCGATATGGGCAATACCTTCTTTGGCCTCCTCCAAAGTCTTCCTCTTCATATGATACATGGCGTAGGTTTTCTAGAAAACAAGGGATCTTCTTGGTTCTGGAGTTTTGCTCGGAGTTTGTCAATTTTGGCATGAAGTTCTTCATTTTCAGCCTTCATCGCTTTAAGTATGTAATCAAGTTCAACGTTGCTGGTTGTGTGAAGCCGGTTTTGCTCCATGACTCTCTTGAGCCTATCTTCCATTTTGGCACTCATTTCCTTGGCTGCATTGACCTCATCGATTTTGGAGCATAAGTTGGCCTTCAAGTTATTAACTTGGTCCTCGAAGGAGGACTCACGTTCGATGACGGCAGCTACCGCATCATGAAGTTCGATCCACTTACACTTAGCCTCTTTGAGGCCTTCATGCAATTGGGCATCTTCTTGGATGTGGGACATTTTATCTTGCTCGGTTTGCTGTAACCAAGACTTAAGCTCGTTCATATTTGCAACTTTCGCCTTCAACACTGGGAAGCACTTGACGAGCTGATTTCTTTCAGCCAAAAGTTGATCCTGCTCAGAAGAAAGTTCTTGTTTATCTAAGATCAACCTTTGTAGGCCCTAAAGAACAAGGAGGTTGGCCTAAAAAGGTTAGAATCAAGGTTATTATTGAAAAATATAAACGGAAAAGAAGATAAGAGGAAGTTAGAATGATACCTGCGCCGAACAATGCATACTGTTATTTATGAGACACTCCCCGGAAAGGGAGTCCATCTTTCTCCAATCCTTTGTTGAAGCCAGGCTTCATATTGGCAAGCTCCACTGACTTGGAGAGAATGTGGCACTCTTTCGAAACTGAAATAGTGGCGGTCCACCTTCCTCGAGGATCTTGAGAAGGTGTCGAGTGAGTGTTCCCTAAGTTGGTGCTAGTGGCTAAGGAACAACTGGTGTCGGTGGGTATGGAGTTGTTGGTGTAGATAGAGGTAGAAGGAGTGGCGGTTGTTGTTTGCTCAGAAGTTGATGGCATAAGGAGATCGGGGGATGAGCTCATTTAACCAGAGACGTCAACCGGGGTCAGAAAGCGAGAATCGGCATTCTTAACCGAGTCCATTTCCCTAGAGCACCTGAACTTCTTCTGCTGGTAGATTTTGAAGCTCCCCCGGCTGAGCGTCTAGTTGAAGGGAATCCTCTTCATTATTGGCTTCCTTTTCATCATTGAGTACCACTGTGGCCGGCTCGATTGGTGTTTCTTTTAGTCTTTCCTCCTGAGTCCCAACCAAGGAGGAACGTCTACTCTTCGGTTTCTTATTTTTGGGTTGGGAACTCTAGGAGGAAGCACCCTCATAGGGGGTGCGAGTATATTGACGAGCCCTCCTCCGGTTAAATGCACCTTGCAACACTAATGCAACTTCCCCTGGGTCATCGAGGTCATCAATGTCAGGAAACACAATAGAACCCCTCGGAAGCCTTATACAAATAAAAAACCAGTTAGTAAATTGTTCCTGAGTTGTTTTACACATATAAGATTGAAGATAAGAAGAATTTTGCTTACCATGGTTCTTGTCTTTCCACCCGTATTTGGGAGTTGCATCACCGGAAAGTAGGGGGACAATCTGTTTGAGGTAAAATTGGTTGGTGATAGTTGGTCGAATGGAGAGGTGACACATGGAACCAAAGACAGACAAAATGTGAGTTAGCAAACAACTCATACCGGGTGAAAACTGTATAGCCAGTATCGGATGGATCCCAAAGGAAGCATAGCCGATAATAGAGATTCAAAGGTTTGACAACGAATAACAGTTAATGAGCAGCCGTTATAGAGAATATCAAAGCCAATATTTATGTACCCATCAATAACGTTTTTATTATCATTCAAGAGGAGCTTGTTTTGGGGATCTTGTCTATCTCAATAGATCTATAAATAGGAGAATTAACAACCATTGTAGGGATATGAAACATTCTGCACCCAAAAGCTATAACCAACTATCTTGTTACGCAAAAATTGAAAAGTTTTACAATTGCTTTTACGTTTGTTCTCGGAAAGGCTAAGTTTGGAGTCAGGCTGTTATCTCCTCTATTTTAGTCATTAATCTAATTTTTGTTCTTATTTATTTATCACTTTGGATCACATCGATTTGTTTTCTATAAATCACACTATAAATTCAACTATAATATTATACGGGTAAACCGTCATGCTTTTAGAGCTAAAATGTGATTAAAGATTAATTTACCATGTAGTATAGTGTATGTAATTCATCTAATGATAGCATCACATCCTGCCAACAAAATCAAAGTAAATATAACTTGAGGTCAGTAACGTACCTCATTGTCTGCTTATAATTCTAATATAAATTGAATTTGTTATGCTGAAGCCTCTAGCTTGAAATACCACCAGATTGAATCGGAAAGAAAATAAACTAAACTCATGTAGTTAGAGACTCATGTTGATAACATGTTATAAAATAAAAGAAAAATAGAACAATATTAAACAAGAGTAAACAAAAGATGTAGAGAGGAGGAGAGGACTTTTCTTCTTATTTCAAGTATATAACCTATGAGCGAAAGTGCTCTATTTATAGTTACAAAGGTTTCCTCAAATTACAACAATTAATGGGTTTATTTATTTGATACATGAATTACCAAAGAAGTTACGGAAGGGATATCCACATTCACAGGATTTATAACATGTTCAAACTAATTTTTCTTTTTTTAATCAAAATCCACTATAAATACTAGTGAAAGATATATTTCATTTATTAAGAAAATAAATAAAATCTAACGGCCACTGGAGACGAATTGGAATAAACTACATCTATAAAGTATCTTATGACTTTTGACTTCTATAAAGTATTTTATGACTTCACATCTGAAGGTGACCTAGTGGTCATTGAGTGAGAAAAGACCTTAAAAGATTAGGCTTCAAATTTTATTGATATCCTTTTTTATACGTTTAAACCTTAGTGAGAAAGTTAATCAATATCTATGATGGAAGGTGCGACATGCACTTGATAGCATATTCGCCATTAGGGGTGGAAAACAGGCGAGTTAGTTCGGATATAGGTTGGGTCAAAAACGGGTAATGTAAAAATGAATAAATTATCTTACTCGAACCCATATGTAATACGGATAAAAAATGAATTGACCGGCAATAATATGGATATTCATATTTTTACGACCCGAATTTTCGACCTCGAGGTCGTGATGGCGCCTAACATCTACTGCTAGGCAAGCCAACATCATATAACCAATTAACCATTTTAACAATTTAAAATAGAGGGATAACAATTATTAATGAATAATGAACCTGTAATGCATAAGATAATATCCATAATACTCTACGGCCAGTATAATCCCTAAAATTCAGAGTCACTAGTACATGAGCAACTAGAAGTCTACAAGTGTGATTTGAATGAAATACAATTATTCGAAATGAAATAAACAGTAAGATAGAAAAAGATAGGGACTTCAAGGGCTGCGAATGCCAGCAACTCTACCTAAAGTCTGCGATGTAGGTATGATCTGAGCAGAAGCACCGCTGGGACCAATACCAATATCTGCACAAGAAGTGAAGAAGTGTAGCATGAGTACAACCGACCCAATGTACTCTGTAAGTATAAAGACTAACTCCGATGAGGTAGTGACGAGGATATGACAGGACACCTACTAAAATCATGTGCAAATATATACATAAAGTAGCAAAAATAGAAAGTAGAACAATAACTGGGAGGAAACAAGTAGAAAGAGGAGTCGATAAGAATGACAAGTACGAAATTACCATGTAGCCTTTTTCCAAAATAAACCACAATGCAGTCAATTAAATCACCAATTCAAAAAATAAATAAAGTAGTGAAATCAACACACGACATCACCCTTCGTGCTTTTACTCTCATCCTCACCATATATTAAAGATATGATATATGAAATGGCACGGAATCACCCTTCGTGCTTGAATCCTCACAATCCCTCAATCAATGATAATAATATGTACATAAAGCACGGCAACACCCTTCGTGCTTTTTACACTTCCACATCCTGCAACAACACAAATCTGAATAGCAATGTAAGGTGGGTAGCAAATTTCACTCCAATCATAGTGTCATGATAACCAAACTCAACTTTCAAAATCTCAACAACTTCAAAATAAACAATAAATATGAAGACGAACAATTAAAGAAGGATTAATCTAACTAAGGCATGGAAAACATAGTCAATGAAATAACATAATATAATAAAATAATTTCCATTCGCATGCTTTAACTCAATGACAACGCATATATACTCGTCACCTTACATAGACGTTGTCCCCACACATAATTCACGTGGAAAATAAATCAACAAGTCTTAATCTCTCAAGTCTAAATTAGCCACGACACTTACCTCACTCCGCATCCAAGTCAATCAATCAATCATGACCTTGACTTTTGAACAAGCCTCCAAACCGACCAAATCTAACCAATTATCGATCAAACAATTCAAAATAAACATTAAAAACTGCCCACGAAGGAAAAAAGGTTCAATCTTTGATGAATTGAAAAAATTAACAAAAGTTAACCCCGGGCCCACTTGGCCAAAATCTGATTACCCATTCACCCCTGAGCCCAATTATATGATTGATTTCGAAATCCGACCTCAATTTGAGGTCTAAATCTCAATTTTATAAAATTTCCAAATTCTACCCGTATACCTAATTTCTACCATGGAAATCCTATATTTGATGTTAAACACACATGATAGGTAATGGGAATTGAAAGAAAGTAGATTAGAGTTACTTACCAATGATCTTGAAAAGAAGAAATTCTTGAAAAATCACCTCTAGTGTGTTTAGGGTTGAGAATTGGTATAAAATAAGCTAAGTCCCGATTTTCCCCTCTTTCCATGTTAAACACATGAAAAATAATGGGAATGAAAAGAAAGTATATTAAAGTTACTTACCAATGATTTTGGAAAGAAGAAATTCTTGAAAAATCACCTCTAGTGTGTTTAGGGTTGGGAATTGGAACAAAATAAGCTAAGTCTTGATTTTCCCATCTTTCACCTAGCTGCGAATGTCGCAATTGCGAACTCTTGTTCACAATTATGAACATCGCAATTGTAAACTACAGGTCGCAAATGCGAACTGTGCCCCAGCCTCCATAAGTCGCAATTGCAACCAAAACGTCACATTTGCGATGTTCCATCCAATCACAAATGCGACCAAAGGTTTGTATTTGTGAACCTGCCCAAGCCCTGTGCTCAGTCGCAAAGGAGACCAAGCCATCGCAACAGCAAAGTCGAGATGTCCTCAATTCAGAACTTTTCTTTGCAATTGCAGACTCAACTTTTTAAAACCGGAGTTTGCATTTGTGAACAGGTCATTGCAAATGCGAGACCTGTAGCCCAGCACCAAAACTAACGCACACCAATTGTGATGACCCGACCAGTCGTCTCATGAGTTATCGCTCCGTTTCCCCCATTTCTACTTCTTTATGCTTTGTTTATCCGTATTAAGTGGTATCGGGTTGGTCGGATTGAATCCGGAATGATTTTAGTAAGGTTTGAGACACTTAGTCTCTTTTGAGGAAGCTTAAATAGGAAAAGTCAATCGAATGTTGACTTATGTGTTAGAGAGCTCGGATGTGAGTTGCGATTGTTTGGTTATCTTTGGGAGGTGATATGGGACTTAGGAGCGTGATCGGAATGAGTTTTAGAGGTTCAAAGTAGATTTAGGCTTGAATTGGCGAAGTTGATATTTTGGTGATTTTTGGTTGGTAGGTGAGATTTTGATACAGGGGCCGGAATGGAATTCTGAGAGTTGTAGTAGTTCCGTTGTGTCATTTGGACGTGTGTGCAAAATTTCAGGTCATTCGGACTTTGTTTGGTTGGATTTTTGATCAAAAGCGGAATTCGGAAGATTTTGGTAACTTAGGATTGGATCCTTATGTGTTTTGGTTGATTTGATGTTGTTGGGGGTGTTTTGAAGATTGGTACAAGTTTGAATAAGGTTTTGGGATATGTTGATGCCTTTGGTTGAGGTCCCGGGGGCCTCGGGTGAGTTTCAGAGGGTTGAACGGATCATTTTAAGTTGAAGAAAATTGCAGATTTTGGTTTCAGTTGTTGCAGGTATTTTACCCTTTGCGTTCGCGAGTGGACCCTCGTGTTCGCGAAGGGTCAGTTGAGGAAGTTGGAAATTTAGCCTTCGCATTCGCGAAGGGCTGGGCATCTGTGCATCGCGTTCGCGGGAGTGTTGTTGCGTTCACGTAGAAGAAATGGGCAGCTGAGCTTTAGGGGAATTTAACACATCGCTTCGCGATAGGGGGAACGCGATCGCAAAGGTCTGTCTGAGTAAAACATCATGTTCTTGATGTGGTGGTCCCGTTCGTGAAAGAGGAATATTGGTCAAGGTATTTTGTGCTTCGCAAACGAGAGGCTTTGACCGCGTTCACGAAGAAGGATTTCAGGCCTGGGCAGATTGTTTAAATACTCGTCTTGTCCACGATTTTGGGGTTTATTTCCTCCATTGTTGGTCGTTTTTAGAGCTTTTTGAAGGGTATTGAAGAGGGATTCAAGGGGAATCACTTGGAGGTAAGATTCTTGGACTTAAAACTCGATTCTAATGTGAATTCCGCCTAAATAATCATGGAAATTAAGCCAAAAATTGAAGAACTAGGGCTTGGAAACTTAGACCTTTGATTGAGGATTTGAAGGACCATTTGAGGTCATATTTCAGAACTTTTGATATGTATGAACTCGTGGGGAGATAAGGAATCTATTAATGTAAAACATTATCGAATTCTGAGACGTGGGCCCGGGGGTCGGGTTTTGGTAATTTCGGGATTTATATTGTAAATTGATTATTTTCGCTTGGACTTCGTTTTAGCATATTTTGACGTCCTCGTTCTGATATTGGATAGATTCGACGCTAGTGGAGGCCGATTCGAGGGGAAAAGGCATCGCGAGCTAGATATTTGATCGGTTCAAGGTGAGTAATGATTGTAAATAATGTTCTAAGGGTATGAAAACCCGGACTTGCACATCGTTGTGCCATATTGAGGTGACACACACGCTTGATGACGAGCGTGGGCTCGTGCACTATTGGATATTGTGACTTAGTCCATCCCGAATGATTATTTTTCCGCGTATTTGACTGAAATCTATTTGCTACCATCATGATTTGGGCTGAATGCCATGTTTGGGCCTTGTACCAACTATTTGAATCCTTCGGGGGAGTTTTACTGGTGTTTCCTCACTGTTTTGACTTTATACTTGAACTCAGTCATGTTATATTTTACTGTTTTTCGTACTCAGCCATGTTTACTCTGTTTTATCACTTACATGATCTTTTAAATGATATTTTGGGGCTGAGAATCATGTTTTACTATTGCCCGAGGGGCTTGTGAGGATTTTGACTGAGTAAGGCCGAAGGCCTATATTGTGAGGAAACATTTGATACTGATTATGAGGCCGAGGGCCTGAGACATGTACTCCACGAGGTGGCTTGATTGATATGAGGCCGAGGGCCTAGTGATGCCACTAGGTGGCTTGATATTGCGCTTGGGCCGTAAGGGGACCCTCCAGGAGTCTGTAAACCCCAGAGAGATAGGGTACCCATTGTGATGTGAGAGTAAGCCCGAGGGGCTGGTATTGTTTTATGTTATTGCTCGAGGGGCTGGTACTATTCCATGTGATTTCCCGAGAGGCTGGTATTGTTCTATGTGATTGCTCGAGGGGCGGATTTGTTGATATGGTGCCTTTATGTGTTTATCTTTTCTTAATTTCATGTGAATTACCATGTTTAATTGTTGAAAAAGGCTTTTCATGAAGTAAATTTTGAGTTAAAGGATTTTACCTATCTTTCACTAGTTTACTGTTTTAAATGGTTTTACTGCTTCATTATATCAAGCTTTGTGCCTTACATGAATTCCCGCTTTCAGTATTTATTTATGATTATTGTCACACTTCCTTTTTACCTACACCCCGCGAGGGGTATAAGGGAGTTTTTCCAATTAAAGGACAATTGAAACGGGATTGTTTTTATTTATTAAATTCAAAGTCGCCACTTGGGATAATTTATGGTGTCCTAAGTCACCAGTTTAAATCCCGAATTGAGGAAAAGATTGACTCTGTATTACAGTCCGCAAATACAAAAATCCGGGTAAGGAATTCTGTTAACCCGGGAGAAGGTGTTAGGCATTCCCGAGTTCCGTGGTTCTAGCACGGTCGCTTTGATCATACTTGGCTTATTAAAATTGTTTAATTACTGATTTTAGAACCTATGTGCATTTACCTTTCACCGCTTTTTAATCAAGAAAATTATCTTGAAACGGGTTACGCGCATGCATACCCATTTGTTTGGCGCGTCAAAAATCATGTCACGCGAACGTGTCCACAATTAATAATGCTTTATTCATGTTGAGAAAATTGGGCCGAAGTTGCGCATACTCCGATTTTGCTTTTAGAATCGAACTTATGTCACGCGAACGTGTACACAACCACGATAGTATTTTTATTAAGATTAAGATTGTTTCGCCCAACGTTGCACGGACACATACGTTGGTCTTAATTCTGGAACCCGTACTCATGACACACGCAACAAAAAAAATTATTAAAAAGGTTTTACGCCTATCAAGTTCTTTCTCAACCTATTCATTCTTAGAGTTTAGCCCAATAGACCTCTTTTTATTCCAATATCTACCAGATTACCTCACAAAACAAACCAAATAATCATTCCAACAAGCACATCATGAGATATTGAATTTAGAAGCTCTTTGTAATCAAATTACTTTGAAACCGACTAGGAGAAATTAACAGCATATTGAGATTTGAGACCAAGAGAAGTCTGTATCGTTAAACACACGAAATCATTAGCCTGATTACTAAAGCTCAAGATTTTTGCATCAATATGTAGTACTTTATATATGAGCAAGAGTCAAAAATATATTTTCTTCCTACTAAAGTTAATCCATGTGTACTATTAACTACAAGTTGATTTTGAGGAATAAGACAAAGCTACCGCAAGCACTATTTGAAAGGTCCCAACACATTTTATCTAACGTTGAGATTTGGATTTGGGTCACATAAATGCGCACCCGAGTTTAGGAAGGTAATATTATTAAAATAATGCGCCTAAAGCAACTACGCGTTTATAAAGTTGCAAGGGCCATGAAATTTGTTAAATGGCACGCCTGAATTCTAAGGATTTTTAAAAAAAGAAATAATTAAATGATGGCTCATGCATTTGAGATTTTATTTGGCACGGCACACTCAATTCCAATTCTTAAAAAGGAATTCAAACTACATTTGGAGAGTCATAAACTGTTTGTGTTATCTAATACGGCTCGCCTCTAATCTATTCTTAAAACCCAATTAATTAACTAAAGAAAGTTTGCAAGACTTCTACTTACATAAACAAAATCGCAATCCTACTAATTAGCAACCATCAAATTAAAGGGCCATAATTATTCGGCCAATTGGTATGGTAATCCATTTTAAAGAAACTAAACACAATTGATTTGTAACATTGGGGAACTGGGCCAGTCTTAAAACGAAATTATACCAACCTCGAATAACAGTGAAGAACTCTGTTTTGAAGCAAATATAAAAAAAATCTCATGCAGTAGGGCCTATCACTTTCATTTCTTATTAATTTTAAAATTCTGGGCCCAAATTGAGCCCAAGCAGAAAGCCCAAATTCTTTAAAGCCTCAGAACCAACACCAATTAGACTCGACATCGAGTCTGTATCGTGCTCAAGTAATGGCTGAGCAGCAAAAGTTCTGAATGAACCTAAATAGCTAGTCATAACATACAAACAATGCCAAGATTTTGAAATAAAAAAAAATTAAGGATCCAATTCTTGAGAAACTATACATCATATGATTCTAAATTTTCAAGGCCCTAAATTAACTTGAAATGCTGATATTTAAACCTTAATTAAACCTCATGTTGACCAAATTTGTAGAATTTAAAACCATAATTTTAAAATAACCAAATCTGCTCGATTGACATACAAGCAACAGTAGACAACCAGTGAATCATTTTCAACATAACGAAACTAACTTGAATTTCCCCTAACACTGATAGTCACCAAACCAGTACAATAGAATCTGGTTCTCCCATGAATTCCAGAAAATCATACTAAAGCTTTCAATATAATCCTTGGACATTTTAAACTCATTCAGGAGCAAATGTAAGCGCAGAACATGCTTGCAAAATACTTCGAACCATACTGATCTCAAATAAGAATCATACGTACATGTCCAATTACCTATACATACAACTACTGAACATACACAGCAGAATCATACATACATGTCTAATTACCCATACATATAACTACTGAACATACACAGCATTAAATGTGCAAATGCTAGCTTAGATAACATCTAAAACTACATATCTATTACAGAATATTAAAGCAGTATGAGAAACAGGGGAAACTAAGTTCAAATGCAGCCTGTATTCAATCAGTATTCCACCTGTTTTACATGTTCAACAATCACTCATTATTCATGGGCTAAGAAGGTACCTGAGATTGAGGGGACAGAGAAATAAAGAAGGATCAAGAATTTTTGAACAGCAGAAATCAACAGCAGCAACAATACAGCCCAAATTCACCAAATGAAACCAGAAAATTGATTTATAATCCAATGGAACAGTAGTCTTTAACACAATTTGATCAAAACTGAGGCTCAATGGTACAGTAGAGAGTTTTCAGCCGATTTATTGGATTCTTATTTCTTAAAAATTGTATTTTTCAATACTTTCAGAATATCAGAATGTTCTTCTCCTCTCTATGTCCGTGTCCCTTAACACCTCTCAAGTTCAACATTTTTATAGGCATTCATTTTAGTGTATCCTCCATTATCAATTCACTTTTTCATTTTTAACTACCCACTAGCTTAGTGCTTTCTTAATTTAAACAGCTATTGCAATCCCAACCCTACCACTATTAGAAGCTTCTTAAGTAGGTAAACACTTGAATTATACTTATATTAATCAGTTCTTATCAACATAATTAAACAAGAAGTTAAACCAAAATATTGAACTAATCCTAATTATTCTGACTAAGTGATTAAACGAAATACAATTTCAAAGTCTACTGATATCCCAATTATACGAAACAAATCCACAAAACCAATCTAAAGAAACAAACAGTGAACAGAAATAATTTATACCAGAGTACTGATCAAATTTCAATTGAAATTGACCAAAGAAAATGAGAAGAGGGAAATGACCATTGGAATAAAATTAATCAAACAAACACAGAAACATGAAACAACATACCAATTAAACTGGAAAAGCTTGGTACCCTGACTTTCCGATTCCATCGCCAAATAATGTTAGTCACTTGTTCTTCGTCAAAACAAGTGAGTAACACTATTTTGTGACGAACTCGGCTCTAAAATTATCATCAGTCTTGAGTTCAGGTTTGTCTCTTGGATTTAAGATTCGAGCAGATTGAGCCCCATTCCAAGGAAACTAGTTATGGATTAGGGAATATGGAGTTGTGGTGATCAAGGGGTGTTAGTTTGGGGTCAATTGGAGGTGGCGCCGCCACCGGAGAAAGTTAGGGCGGCGCTAGGGTTCATCCCTTTGATATGAAATTCGAGGGATTCCAGGGATATTTGAGGGATAAGGTTTGTGGATTTGGGAAGAGGGGAGTGAGGGGATTCTATGGTGTAAAGATGGGGTGATTTAGGCCACCAGAACCGCCGTGAGGCGATTTCCGGTGGGCGGAAGGCGGGAATTCATGGTGGCGTTATATTTGGTCTCTGATGAGAGATGGGGGGGATGAAATGGGAATGGCCAGGTTTGGGGGGGGAGGTTTGATATATTAAATGTTTGATTTAATTAGGGCCGTTGGATGATTGGAATCCAACGACTCTGATTAAATCGTAAATGGGAAACGGGGTCATTTTGGTGTCATGGGGCAAGACCGGTTCAGGGGCGGGTCATGGTCAGATACGAGTGATGGGGCGAAGTTTAGGTCGTTGGATGTAGATGAATGGACGATTGAGATCGGTTGAAATCGAAACGACGTAGTTCTGTCCCTATACTACGTCGTTTCGCTGGTCTCAGAGACCTGAAAGTTTGGACCGGGTATGGGCGTATTTTTTTTGGCCTGCAGATTTGGGTTTAAAGAACAACCCAAACTTTGAATTTTCATTTCTTTACTTTTCAAATTAATTCCTTATTTTCTTGTTTTATTTTTTCAAAAATTAAAATCCTAAATTAAGTTATAAAATCAAAATTAATCTTAAAAATACCAATTCACTCTAAAGTATAATTAACATGAATAATTAGACACTTAATTAAAAGAAAAGCACACAATTTGACTAAAAATATGTTATTATTAATATTTTTTTCATTTTTGTAAAACTCCTAATTATTAATTAATCCAAAAAATGTAAAATCAAATCCTAAATGCAGATACTATATTTTTTTTTTGTATTTTTTAATGTGTTAATAAAATTAAACATGTATATAAACATATGCAAATAATTAGGAAAATAGCGTAATAATTCCTAAAATAACACATAATTAAAGAAAAGACCTAATTTTGGGAATTCTTTTGGAGTAATTCGTGTGAGACAAAAATCACGTGCTCACAGCTGCCCCTCTTTGCCCGGAAACACGAAGAGTTTGCGTGCAAAGATAAAGTGAGCGGATACGAGCGATTTTTGCCCGTTTGAATACTCCGCGGGAAGCATTTTTTGAAAGATTTGACCGAACCTCTGCTTCAAAGGTTTCCTACATATCCTTGGCTATAAAGGAATCAGGTTAATGTAGTTCGGGAAGTTTCGGTAGCTGGGACTACCATGAAGCAGTGGTTTCACTGTTACTGCTGCTGTTGCTGCCGATACTGCTTACTAACCTCCTTATTACACCATGACAAAAATGAAGAAGCTAGACTAAGCTATAATCTATCCTTTACAAAGATCTATTTTCAAACTTGGTCTTGTGACTGTTGTTGCCTTTTTGACTTGTATTTTCTTTAGAAGTTCCGTTGTTGCTGACTTGAATTGTATTTTTGAGATGCTTTCCCTCTCCTCCAAGCGGGTACCTGATTGCTGGACCTTTTAAATGTCTTCCTTTGATTATTGTTTCCTTTCCTCTGTTCTCCAGGCGGGCGCCTGATTACTTGAAATTTGAATTGTATTCCCTTGCTCTCCAGGTGGGTGCCTAATTGCCGAAACTTGAAATGTATTCCCTTGTTCTCCAGGTGGTCTCCTGATTTCAACAAAAATAGACAAAAAAATTTCTGCCCCAGTTTGGTGGCTGGGCACATATGTGAGTGTAAACTAAATCATGTTTCCAAATATCAGTAAGCACTTGAAAGATATAACTTGAACTGTACTCCCTTGCTCTCCAGGTGGGCGCCTGATTGCTGAAACTTAAATTATTGTTCCTTGTTCTCCAGGTGGACGCCTGATTACTGATACTTCAACTGTTGTTCCTTGTTCTCCAGGTGGACGCCTGATTGCTGATATTTCAACCGTTATTCCTTGTTCTTCAGGTGGACGCCTGATTGCTGATACTTTAACTGTTGTTCCTTGTTCTCCAGGTGGATGCCTGATTTTGAAACTTGGTCCATCTTCTTCTTGCAACTTCCTTTCTTTGACTTGTTCTCCCTTGTTCCTCTAGGTGGGTGCCTGATTACCAATACTTGTGCCAATCTTCCTTGAAACTTGATTTGTTTTCCCTTGTTCTCCAGGTAGGCTCCTGATTACTTGATCCCGGGCTGCTTTTTGTCCTTAACATCCGTGTTGCTCTTCCCTGTTCTGCAGACGGGTATCTGACTTTCAACAAAATAGACAAAACAAAAGAAAATTTTCTGCCCCAGTTTGGTAGCCGGGCACATATGTGAGTGCTATTTGAATCATTTTATCAAATATTTCTAACAATATGCAAGCTAGATCTCGTTATCCAGGAGGGTCCTGAAAAGGTTTAGTAAAATGCAAGTTTCAAAGCTACATTATATTTTCTAAAGGTATGACTTCAGTTAAATCTTGTTATCTAAGACAGTTTTAAAACTACATCCCATTATCCAGGAGGGTCCTGAAATTTCAAATTTAAGCTTATCTTACGAATGAAAATATCAACGCTAAACTGTACTCTCTTATACCAACACTTACTTATCTAATGGAATGCTTAAAGTTATGTCCCATTATTCAGGTGGGTCCTGAAAACTTTTATGAAAACTTTGAAGCCAACTTATTCCTTTTGGTGCACATTTGTCCAGTATTCACTACTTATGTTTCTTTTGTATTTTAACCTAGGTCCCATTTTTCAGGAGGGTCCTGAGAATTCTGCGATCAAACCTACATGGTACTTGTTTTCCTTACAGGGTGCTTCCTGAAACAAATGCCATCTTTGCCCCTGTTTCAAATCAAAGAAAATCTTGTCAGTTTAAAACGTGGCAGTTAGTTGTAGCATTCTTGCTGGGGGTGGTTTTCTCTTTGCCATGCTTTGCTTTGTCCGACTGCCTTGAGCTGGTTGAAAAGACTGTTTTGACCTTCGGACTGATCTTGACTGTAGGATCCCCCAACTGTTATTCTACCGTCCTGACCTTTCTGCCTGAAGCCGTACATCTCCCACGACATTACTGAACCATTCCACCAATATAACCTTTGCTTACACCCTATGTCCCACTTTTCATCATATTATCTCCGGCATGTTCTAGACGCATTTTGCTTTGTGCAATTTTGAATCTGGTAGTACACTCTGACATTCCTTCTTATTTGTTGAAACAAGGCTAACCTTGGAAGAGCTTTAGAGGAGTAAAATTAACAGTAATGAAATGCCACGATTTTGAGAATTAAGAATAAAGAGGAAAATCCAAATTTGGATGACTGTTGGAGATAAGAAAAGAAACTTATATTAGTGGATTCACTGGCACCAATGATCATGGTATGCATTTTAGATTAACCAGCCCAGTCTATTTAACCAATCTCCTTTCCAATTGTTTTACTTTATTCTCCAAGATTTCCATAACCCAATTTTACTTTCTGCCAACTTACGGACCTTGTTCGACTTGCAATGCCCTGAAGGATTTTCACCGACAAACCTCTCTCATTTGTTTGTTCCTCAATTCCTTGTCGCCTTATTGTGCCCGCAAAGGTTTTCACCAATAAGACTCTCTCATTTTTATTTTTTCTCGGCTTTCGTCGCCTCATGATGCCCATGAGGGTTTTCACCAATAAGACTCTCTCATTTTTTGATTTCTCTTGCTTAAACTGGAGTGTTGCCCCTGATATGAATTCTCTTTACATTGCTTGACTTGGCATCTCTCGAAGACTGATTGGGAGGTCTTTCTTTGGACAACAAAGTGGGTTATTGGAATGTGTTTGGAAAGAAAAGGGTATAAAATGGGCTCAAAACAACTACAAAATGGGTTAGAATTACAACTTTTGGAATCACATTTCTTATTACAATCACAACTTCTGCCCAGTTTCTTGCTTGGGGATCTTTTGACTTTTATTTTACTATGACCGAGCCATGAGGCTGCCTACGTATCCTTAATAGGAATCAGGTCAAACGTAGTTCACACCTGAATTTCTTTGTTGTTATACTTTCACTTTTCACTTCTTTTCTTTTCTCTTTTCTCTTTTTCTTTCTTTTCTCTCTTTTTCGTTATTGATTCCAAAAGAGGGGTATGAAAGAAATAAATAAAGATCAAAAGGAGGAACAAAGGGTAAAGTGTTTAGATAGCAGAACAAATTGCCTTCGTCATTTCAATCTTCGAAACAATGCCAAGTACAAAGAATCAATAATTATAACAAAGAAATCATACATAATATCTCTTGACTACATCGGAATTGATGGCCATGTCTATGCATTTTCCTTCGATATCTGTTAAACATAGAGCACCATTGGACAATACTCTGGTTACAATAAATGGCCCTTGCCAATTCGGGGCGAACTTGCCTTTTGCTTCAACCTGATGTGGAAGGATACGTTTCAGCACTTGCTGACCCACTTCAAACTTTCGGGGACGCACCCTTTTGTTGTATGCTCTTGCCATTCTCTTTTGATATAACTGGCCATGATATACTGCTGCCTATCTTTTTTCATCAATCAAGTTCAACTGCTCCAAACGGGTTTTGACCCACTCATCATCATCAATCTCAGCCTCAGCGACAATTCGAATGGAAGAGATTTCAATTTCTATAGGTATTACTGCTTTAGCGCCATATACCAACAAATAAGGAGTTGCACCTACCGAAGTACGGACAGTAGTGCGATATCCCAACAACACAAATGGTAATTTTTCGTGCCATTGCCTCGAACCTTCTACCATTTTTCGAAGTATCTTCTTTATGTTTTTGTTGGTTGCCTCGACTGCTCCATTTGCCTTGGGACGATATGGGGTAGAATTGCGATGTGTAATCTTAAACTGTTGACATACCTCTTCCATCAAGTTACTGTTAAGATTAGCACCATTATATGTGATGATTACCTTTGGAATTCCCAATCGACAGATGATATTTGAGTGAACAAAATCGACCACTACTATCTTGGTCACCGATTTGAATGTTTTGGCCTTAACCCACTTGGTGAAATAATCAATGGCTACCAGAATGAACCTGTGCCCGTTGGATGCTGCTGGCTCAATTGGTCCAATGACATCCATGCCCCAAGCAACGAAGGGCCATGGTGCCGACATTGTGTGCAATTCCGATGGTGAAGAATGAATCAAATCTCCGTGTATCTGGCACTGATGACATTTGCACGAAATATTGATACAATCTCGCTCCATGGTAAGCCAATAATAACCTGCTCAGAGAATTTTCTTTGCCAGCACATATCCGCTCATATGTGGTCCGCAGACTCCCAAATGTACTTCAGACATGATAGCTGTAGCTTGTCTAGCATCTATGCATCTTAATAATCCAAGGTCTGGTGTTCTTTTATACAAAACTCCTCCACTTAAGAAGAATCCACTTGCCAACTGTCGAATTGTTCTCTTTTGATCCCCCGTGGCTTGCACTGGATATATCCCCATTCTGATGTACTTCTTGATATCATGGAACCATGGTTCGCCATCAAGTTCTTCTTCAATCATGTTACAATAAGCTTGCTGATCTTGGACTTGAATATGCAGAGGATCGACATAAGCTTTGTCCGGATGGTGCAAAATTGACGCCAGGGTAGCCAAAGCATCGACGACCTTATTATGGACCCTGGGAATATGCCTGAACTCCACCAATCGAAACTGTTGACAAAGATCATGCAAACATTGTCGGTACGGTATGAGCTTCAAATCTCGTGTTTCCCATTCTCCTTGAATTTGATGTACCAGAAGATCCGAGTCTCCCAAGACCAAGACTTCCTCGATATCCATGTCTGCAGCTAGCCTTAGACCCAAAATACAGGCTTCATACTTAGCCATATTGTTGGTGCAATAAAATCGAAGCGGAGCCGTAACAGGATAGTGATGCCCTGTTTCAGAGATAAGCACAACTCCTATTCCGGCTCCTTTCATATTGGCAGCCCCATCAAAGAAAAGTTTCCAGCCTGATTTTTCAATTTGCTCTAGTTCATCAATATGCATCACTTCTTCATCGGGAAAATAAGTTCTCAATGGCTCGTAATCTTCATCGACCGAGTTTTCGGCCAAATAATCGGCCAATGCTTAGGCTTTCATCGTAGTCCGAGTCATATAGATGATGTCAAACTCTGTGAGCAAGATCTGCCACTTCGCAAGTCTCCCTATCGGCATAGGCTTTTGAAAAATATACTTCAACGGATCCAAGCGCGAAATGAGGTAAGTAGTGTAGGATGACAAATAATGTTTCAATTTCTGAGCCACCCAAGTTAGGGCGCAACATGTCCTTTCCAGATGAGTGTACTTAACCTCATAAGCCATGAACTTCTTGCTAAGATAGTAGATAGCATGTTCCTTTCTGCCAGTGATGTCATGCTGCCCCAGTACACAGCCAAATGAATTTTCCAAGACTGTCAAGTAAAGAATGAAAGGTCTCCCTGGTTCTGGCGGAACCAGCACAGGTGGGTTTGATAAGTATCCTTTTATCTTATCAAATGCTTCTTGACACTCATCAGTACATTTGATCACAACATCCTTCTTCAGCAATTTGAAAATAGGCTCACAAGTTGTTGTGAGCTGAGCAATAAACCTGCTGATGTAGTTCAACCTCCCTAACAGACTCATCACTTCAGTCTTTTTCCTCGAAGGTGGAAATTCTTAGATGTCTTTGATCTTTGATGGGTCCAACTCGATGCGTCACCAGTTGACTATGAATCCCAATAGCTTTCCGGATGGAACACCAAATGCGCACTTGGCAGGGTTAAGCTTGAGGTTGTACCTACGAAGTCTCAGGAAGAATTTCCTCAAATCCCCAACGTGGTCGGCCTGATGTTTTGATTTTATGATCACATAATCCACATATACCTCAATCTCCTTGTGTATCATATCATGAAACACAGTAAGTTGCCCCGGCGTTCTTCAAACCAAATGGCATTACCCGGTAGCAGTAAGTCCCCCATGGTGTGATGAATGTCGTCTTTTCTGCATCTTCTTCATCCATTAGAATCTGATGATACCCTGCATAGCAATCCACAAAAGATCCAATCTCACGCTTGGCACAATTATCGATCAAAATGTGGATATTGGGTAGTGGGAAGTTATCCTTCGGACTTGCTTTGTTGAGATTGCGGTAATCGGCGCATACTCTGATCTTGCCATCCTTTTTCAGCACAGGCATGACATTAGCCAACCAAACAGGATATCGAGTGACCTGAATAACCTTTGCATCCAATTGCTTGGTGATTTCTTCTTTAATCTTCACACTCATATCAGTTTTGAATTTTCTCAACTTTTGCTTGACGGGAGGAAACGCTGGATCAATGGGCAATTTGTGGACCACTAAATCAGTGCTCAAACCCGGCATGTCGTCATACGACCATGCAAAGACATCTTTGTATTCGATGAGTGCTTTGATTAACTCTTCCTGGATCTTTGGCTCGATATGGACACTTATTTTAGTCTCTATGATATTATCTGTGTCCCCTAAATTGACGATTTCTGTTTCATTCAGGTTGGGTTTG
Source organism: Nicotiana sylvestris (assembly GCF_000393655.2). NCBI lineage: Eukaryota > Viridiplantae > Streptophyta > Magnoliopsida > Solanales > Solanaceae > Nicotiana > Nicotiana sylvestris. Next base: position 189,712,197 of record NC_091058.1, on the reverse strand, counting down.
GGTTTTTCTTCGAAGTGAATTAACTCCTTACTAACCTCTTTGAAGGCTTCATCTTCATCGTATTCTGATTCGTAGTCACAATCTACTTCTTGAACTATTATTTCGGAATCAGATTGATTTTTAAGACTGGGCTGAGGATTCCTCATGCATGCCATGTCATTAGAACCAGCGTAAAAAGAACTGTACAGAAAAGAAAAGAAAAACAAAAGAAAAAATATCAGGAATGATAAAGAACTGCATTTCATTGAATGATGAAAGATAACAATGTTTGCACACTTCAAACAGACTGAAAGATAAAAAATCTGGATTACAACCATGGAATAACCCTGACAAACTGAAGGAAACTCAAAATAAACTACCAAGACTCCTTTCGAGTGGTGAGAGGAGTAGCCTTGCAATTGTTAAGCTTTGTTTTTGGCCCGACAAATTGCACTTCCGCGTTGCAAGAACCTCTCCAATTTCCACCATGTTCACACTATCGAACAACTTCTCAAATCTTTCAATTAACTCCTTGCCAGGATCAATCACAGAACTGGGAATTGCTGTTACTAAGCGACTTTTGGTACCGGACTTGACAAATGATTTGGAAAGATATGGGACTGGCTTTGAAAGGACCCATGTCTTCTGTATTAGCTTTCTGGCCTTTCTTATGTCTGCGGCAGTGGGCTTGAATCCCAAACCAAATATTCCCAAGTTTTCAGGAAGGGACACTGGCTGTATGATGCCTTGCAAAGATGAGCCCAAACCTTTATCAAGTACAAAACCATTCTTCAACATCTCATAGGCTACCATGACTGATGCGACGGTTATCTTTGGGTTTAGAATGTATTTCCCCTCCAGAACTTTCTCTACCAACATCGTGTCAGAAACCTGGTAGACCTATGGTCCCTAGTCATCTTCCATTTCAATGATCGGTACAATGGAATTGCTGCGAGCACATAAACTGTCTTCCCCATGCACAAATATTTCTTGTCTATCCCATTCAAATTTGACTACCTGGTGTAGTGTTGATGGGACTGCTTTAGCGGCGTGGATCTATGGTCGACCCAATAACAAATTATAGGAAACAACTATATCCAGCACCTGAAACTCCATTGTGAACTCAACTGGCCCTATCGTCAGCTCCAACACTATGTCCCCAACTGAATCTTTACCTCCGCCGTCAAATCCCCGCACGCAAATACTGTTCTTATGGATCCTCTTTTCTTCTATTTTCAACTTTCTAAGAGTGGAGAGAGGACAAATGTTTGCACTTGACCCATTGTCAACCAATACTCGGGTCACCACAGATTTCTCACATTTTACTGTGAGGTAAAGAGCTCTGTTGTGCTCAGTACCTTCTACAGGCAATTCATCATCGGAAAATGTGACTCTGTTTGCTTCGAAGATTTTGCTTGCTATTTTTTCCAAGTGATTCACGGAGATCTTATCGGGAACGTGCGCCTCATTCAAGATCTTCATTAAAGCTTCACGGTGCTCATCTGAATGGATCAATAATGACAATAGAGAAATTTGAGCAGGCGTCTTTCTTAATTGTTCCACTATACAGTAGTCCTGTAGCTTTATCTTCCTCAAGAATTCTTCTGATTCTTCTTCAGTTACGGCTTTCTTTACTTGCACTGGATTATCTTTAGCTCTTCTTAACTCCTCGGGAGTAAAACACCTTCCCGAGCGAGTCAAACCCTGTACTTCACAGATTTCTTCTTTGACTTCCTTCCCTTTGTACATCACTGTTACCCGTTCGTAATTCCATGTAATAGCCTTGCTGTTGATTATTGGTAACTGGGTTACCGGCTTGATAATAACCCGATCTATGAGGGAACCTTCCACGATTATGTCGGGTTTGCTGGCCACTCCTGGTACAATCACCTTCTCAACTTCCTGTTTCGTTGCAACTTTGCTTAAAGACCCCTTCTCAACTACCACAGATGGCCCAACACTTTTTTTGCTCGACTTAAGCACCGACTTCTCACCTACTGATTGTTCATCTGTCTTGACTCCACTTGACCGAATCATCATGACGGTCTGTGATGGCTTCTTGGGCTCTCCCTCCGCATGCACTATTTCGATCATATTTGCCTCTTGGTGGGCTGACATTGGATTCCTATTAATATTGGGCGCCTCAGGAGCTTGATCTTCAATTCTATTGGTATCAATAAGCTTCTGTATCACACTTTTCAAGTGTCAGCACTTTTCTGTATCATGACCCGGAGTACCAGAACAATACTCACAGCTGACAGTATAGTCAAGATTCTTTGGAGGAGGATTTGGCAGTTTGGACTGTATCGGCCTTAGCATATCTAGCTATTTTAGCCTGTGGAACAGATAGTGTAGGATTTTCCTAACGGAGTAAAGGTTTTCTTTTTCTGCAGCCTTTCACCCTTGAATGCTTGACTAGGACGAAAACTTGGTCCGGGAGTGTTTTGGTAGGCTGGTGGATGTGGATAAGTATTTTGTAGGACGGGAGCACGTCATTGAGTATGGGCAGGAGGTTGGTTGTATGCTTGTGCATGGTGGACGGAAAAATGAGGTTCTGGTGGGGGATAGTAGTGTTGGGGTGGATTGTGGTGATAAGTTTATTGGTGGGGTCGAGGTTGATTGTAGTGGTAAGGTGAACCTCTGGATCCGGACCAAGTTCCTGAATCAACCATTGCTGCTTCCTCTCTCTTCTTCTTCCCAATCCATCCTATGCCGCCCTGAATAGCCTGAGTAGTCGCTTTAATAGCCGAATAGCTCATGATTTTATTCGACTTAAGGCCCTTTTCTACCATGCCCCCCATCTTTACCACTTCGTTGAATGACTTTCCCACAGCTGAGACCAAATGGCCATAGTAAGTAGGTTCCAAAGCCAGTAGGAAGTAATCTACCATATCACTTTCCTTCATTGGGGGATATACTCTTGCTGCTTACTCCCTCCATCGAAAACCATATTCTCTAAAGCTTTCACTGTGCTTCTTCTCTAGTTTAGTCAAGGACAGTCGATCTAGAATGATCTCAAGATTGTATTGGAAGTGACAAGAAAATGCTTGCGCCAAATCATCCCATGTGTACCATCGTCCATGGTCTTGGCGGGTATACCATTCCAATGCTGATCCACTCAAACTCTGACTGAAGTAAGCCATTAACAATTCATCTTTTCCTCCAGCTCCCTTCATCTTGCTGCAAAAACCCCTCAAGTGGGCTACTGGATCACCGTTCCCGTTGTATAGATCGAACTCGGGCATCTTGAAACCTGCCGGTAATTGCACATTCGGGAATAGACATAGGTCCTTGTAGGCCACGCTGACTTGCCCTCCCAACCCCCACATGTCTCTGAATGATTGTTCTAAGCTTTTAACTTTCCTGAATATCTCCTCCTGTTCAGTATTTTTTACTGGTTTATCAGCTTCTATTGGGAGGTCAAAGCGAGGAGTATAGGAATGGGTTTCTGGAGCTTTGAAAGTGGGCTCCGAGGGGTAGTATTGGTTGTCCTGAGCCTGGAACATAGGCTCGCTAGGAGATTTGTGGAGTGTAGCTGGTGGAGGTGCTACGAAGACAGGAGTTACTGGTGGAGGAGGGTATGGAATTGGTTTAAGGGGTGGAGATTGTGGTGTATGAGAAGTGGTGCCTCGGTAGTGTTGATAAATGGGAAAGCTCGGGGTTAGATCGGTGGCAGGATGATCCTGAGTTTGAGCCGGTGGTGGAGTGAAGGTTGTATTAGCCAGGTAGGCGGATGGCGGTTGTCCTTTAGCCCAGGCCTGATACATTTCGGCCATTTGTTGTTTTAATTTGTACATCTCTTCTTTTGTGGTGTTAACGTCCAACTCTTCTCCTTCAATGACACTGGTGTCTACATCTGGGATAGACGTGATTATTTCTCCTTTGGATCTGGTTTGGTATGGGTGGGTTGCCAGTATGCCTAGGTGTACTAACTGCTTGAATTCTGAAACAACAACCAAACTTGTTAGTGATTAGACTTTTAACAAATAAACAACCACACATAGGGATGCAATGGACCTAGGCAATTAGTCATTTCTACCATGTATTTGCTCTGTTGCTTGTGTCATCCCAGCTTTTCCTGACCTTTCCCTTTTATTGTCACTCACGCCTATCTTTTATTCCCCTCCCCTTTTTTCATTTTATTCTTTTCTTTTGGTTGTGGTCGAATCTTATGAAGATTGCCTACATATCATGACCCTGCATGAATCAGGTCGAGCGTAGTTCTGGTAGAAACAATTATTATTATTTTTATTTATTTTAAAAAACGAAACAGTACAAAGACACAAATGACATTACATTTGGACAACACTTTAAGAAAATGGTTTAAAAGACTCGACATGTACTCAAACTAAAACATGACTATTATATGAAAAGCTTCAACAACTATGACTATGTTTCACTCCAGAATATTTTGCTCTCAATCACTGGAACATCTGCTCACGGCGGAGCTTGACCCGGCTGACCCCCTAATGTACGGTACATCCTCTATAACTCTACTACAAGATAACGTGCAAAAGTAGGCGCATGCTCCAAGAGCCTTTCATAACCCATCCCCTGAAAGTTCACATAACTCTGAGAAGTATAAACGGCCAAATCATGGATTTGTGCTCTGAAATCTTGGAGATTTTGGTCTTGGTTTTGCAATTGCTGTTGGCTAGTGGTGGCTATATCTTTTATGTGGCTCTCGCGATCTAAAGCCGACTCTAATTGAGCCCAAAGTCTGGCCTGCTCGAGTCTTTCCTGTGCTATCTCCCTATCAATATCTGCATGCTGATGTTCTCTGTTGTACCTTCTCACTTCTTCCAATTGTGCATGGAGCTGAGCCTTTGAACGTATCCAATGATCCTTCTCTTTCTCGAATTGAGCCATTTCTTCTTCAAATCTCATTACTTGGTGTTTTTTACTAGATTTGGCCTCCTTATTCAACTGTATGATTTTTTCCTTAGCTTTATCTAACGCCTTTTTGGTTCTTGCCAAAATGGAGTTATAATCTTGCATCCTTTCCATCAGATTGGAAATGATTTTCTGATCTTTCCAACTTCTTACTGGCGCTTCAGAGGCTTTCTTCATCTGTTGAAACTGAGCGCAGAGAGCTTTATTCTCGCAAATCAGACTCTTCTTTTTACCTTCTACTTCTTGTGCTTGTAAGTCTTTCTCCAAATTAAGGTTCCTCAGGCTTTCTTCTAAGGCATGAATAGCTGCTTTGTACCCCTTTTCCTTTTCACCCCAAGCCAACCGTTCTTGGATTTTGTCATCAAATGCTTGAACATGCGGTCTCTTTGTGGGCCTTCTTGGATCGGGTTCTGGTGCATCATCCACATGGGATCTTTTCTCAAACCACCTAGCATAACCCGGATCTATCTCACCTTTCGCAGGATCTGGAATTTGGGTGTCATCTTTCAAGTATCGACAACCATTCCAAATCCGTTGGATTAAAGCCTCGGGGAGTGTGGCTTCAAAGTGTAGCTCAATCACTTGCATACTCAAATATTCATCATCAGGCACCACTTGGTATCTCCCTAGTTGTCTTAGAACTCTCTGTGGCGCATACGGCTGGACACTTCTTAAACCCAACAACAACAAATAACTCTTTAAGGTTGACATGTGTATCACCTCTCTTACCGGGAGCCATCCCAAAGTCCACTCAATTTGACTTGCCATTAAAGATCTTAAATGGGATATCCAGGCTTCCACCCCTTCTGGAGATTTATAATCTTTTATTCTTTCTTCATAACTCTTAATGAAATTGTCCTTGCTCGGACCATACTGCATGAACTTGGGGTGATGTCAGAGATGTTCAGTCAACCACATTTGCAACAAAATATTGCACCCTTTGAAGAATTTTGCCCTGGACATACACAAAGTTAACGCCCGATAAATGTCTAAGAGAATGATTGGGGCAAGAGTGTGATGTTCTTTGGTAGTGAGGACTTGTACGACTCTGGCTATGCAAATATCAATCGTCCGCTCTTTGTTTGGGAAGACCATGACTCCCAGAAAAGCCACCATGAAAGCGAAGCGATGGTGAATCTGCTAGGTGTCCTTATTTTGTTTGTTAGTAAGGCTCTTTTCATGAATTTCAAATCCATCCGGCTTTCCGAACCTTGAATATAGGAAGTTGAAAGAACAACACCCTTTGACAATGTTGCTTTTTCTGATTTGATTACTGATATTCAGAACACCGAAGAATCGGTGTACAGAGGGAGCCTTTGGGAATATAAGATTTTGGTTTCTCAAATCTTCATCAAAACCGGAATATCCAGCTATTTCTTCTAATGTGGGAGTAAGCTCGAAATCAGAGAAGTGAAAGACATTGTGAACAGGGTCCCAAAAAGTCACTAGTGTCGTGATCAAATCATCGCGTGGTTTAACTTTCATAATATCTGTGAGAGATCCCAAATACTTAATGACCCATTTCTGACCATCTCCTCCTAATTCATACCACCACACTGAAGCCGAAATAGAAACTCATTTACATCTGTGAACGGTGGGTTTTGGATGGTGCTCATTTTGTACCTGTGAGTGATTTTAATTTTAAAAACCAAAATCAAGACTCATTTTGAAAA